>NC_082674.1:81585195-82218766 GCF_025265405.1 Mesoplodon densirostris | reverse complement strand
TAAGTGATTTTAAATGATTTTAAATTCCAATGGGTTTTGCTTCTCTTTCTGTGTTGGTTTTTTATATGAAGTTAAATTAGAACTTCTGTGCATATTGTATTTGGAGTTCTCAAACAATATGTCTCCTATTAACATTAACTTTCTTATTAGTTTTCAGATTTACTTTGTCAGTACATTTCTCACAGATGCATCCTGAGAGACAAATATCTACTCTGTTATTTACTCAGATATGATTTGAAATGTTCATAACAATCTCCAGACATGCAGCCTCTTAAAAAATAAATGAAAAGAAAAAGGGCTGCCTTTCCTCAACCCTCTCTTTGATCAGCTCCAGACCACGTGCTCTATCAAAAACCTTTGCCTCCTAACTGCTCTCTACCCTGCAGTGTCTTCCAAATCAATGTCATCAAGTTGTTATTTATCAATTTGTAGATGCCCAGCAGGCACGAGGCTTTGTAAAAAAAATTAGAAGAAAAATATTTTCAGAATTTCTTTTTAAAAAAATCTTAAATCTCATTGAGAAAGAAAACATGATCATGAAATACACATACTTTTTAATAAAAATAATGAATGTAATCAAGTGTTGAATGTGTGATTCTAACAGCAAATGTGTGAAGATGGGAAGATGGAGAAATAACTGTCCTAGAGTGTCTTAAATTGTATTTGGAAGAATGGGCAGAAGTTACACAGGTTAACCAAAGAAGCTGGATGTAATTTGCCTGCTCTCAGAAATATGGCATAGGACGAGGGACTGTACAAGTTCATAGGAAGATAATTTTCTTATTTGGAGTTAGTTTGTGACTTAAGAAACATAGGGAGTACTTTCTATGTCCCAGATACTGAGCAAAGCTCTGAGCATAGACCAAGTAAACAACACAGAGATGGAATTACCAATACAAAACTTACAGCCTAGCTGGGAAATCAGATAGTAAATAAATCAATACTCATAGTGACTAATAAAACTAAATAGGCCAAGTGTCATGAAGGAGTACAAGATGCTAAGGGACTGTATATCTGAGGTACTGGTTGAAGGTCGGGGTGCCTGTAAATGAGAGAGGGATGGAAGGGTGGCCAGACAGGATGCTGGAGTATTTACTAGGGACCTGGGCATGTTGATCTTTCTTGTATAGTTTGTCATTTACTCTAATGGTAACAGACCACCCTGTGGGGGATTAAGCACAGCAATAACCTGATTGGATTTGTCTAATGGTGTAGCAGTATTTAGAACACTGAATTTTGATAAGCAGTCCTAGCCTCCTCTCTGGCCATTAACTATCTCTATTTCTTGACCTTGCTCTCATCATTTGTAAAATGGGACAAAGTTATATACATAAGATAAGATCAGGTAAGTGAATTATAAAGTTATATTTTGTGTACAAACCTGTGTGAAAGGGACCATTGCTTATTCTCTCATTCATCCTTGTATCACCAGCCACTAAGAACATGCCTTTATCATCATGCAGGGCCCACTAAATGTTTCTACATAGAATATATAAGTACATACACATACACGTGTGTGTGTAGGTGTATGTTTCTGACAAATCCAAGTTCCAGAATCCCTTCCTCCTAAGGGAGGAAAATTCTTGGTTACAAGACTCTTACCTTCTTCCCAGAAGCTAGCTCTGCAAAGCACAAAAGGTGTTATTACCCAGGCATCAACCATATCGCTGTCTGATCCCATATCCCAAGGTCTTAACTACTTAACTATCACCTTTTAAGGATAAATTAATATACTTTCTTACAGCTGTATCAGTCTCAACCATAAAGACCTTGCTACTAATTTGACTACGTCTTGTTTCAGAATCCAGTGTTGTATGCTCTGTACTTCCCTTTGGAGTAACATAGTTAAGGCTACAAGGTCTTCAGCATCTTTTTAGGCCTCTACAATAGTTGTGCTGTATATATGATAAACATTTGTTAAAGCTGACAGTACTATTCCGGTAGGGAACTATTTTTGTGGTCTAGTTAGCAGTATCTATTTTGATGTCTTCTCAAGGAACAAACAATTCCCTCCACCTAAAGATTATTTTTCTAGGTCTTTTAGCTTCACCGTCTGTCTTTTATCTAAATGAGAGTTTCTTGGACAACCAAATCTATAAAATGCAATAGAAGTTTCTTTCATTGAAGGATGAAACATCTGTGTGATGGCATTCATTCTTTATCAGAAAAGAATACCTATGTCTTTTCATCTCTTAAGAATGGCTCCTGGTGTTGCAGGGGTGAAGATGCACACAACTGCCATTGAGAGGGCTGAATTTGTGACATAACATCAATGCTTAGGGATGTACCTGTTTTTCAATGTCAGTTGAGTCCCGAGGGAGATTCTGCATAAATTTCCCAGCACTGGTGATGCATTGTCCTCATTGCTTTACTTTAGGGAGCAATTTTTTCATTATTCATTCTACATTTAATGTTATTGGTCCAACTGGGTTGATGTGGTGCTGATGAAGTGAAAATTTCATTCATTCATAATTTGAAAGGTCAGGAATAATTATCAAGGAAGTTCTAGAAAGGTCAGGAATTATCTCAAGGAAGTTCTAGATCCATTTGTTTTTCAACTGTCATAAAACTTAGTTTCCATTTTAATACACAGACAAACTAGAAGTAGAAACAGTTTTAAAAGATTTTAGACTAATTCATAAACATAGAACACAGATCCAGGATGGACTATTAAGAAAACAAAGATACTTACTGACCCTGATGCCTTGAAATTGACACTTTGAGGTATAGTTATATAACCTTTCATAAATGTCGAACCAATGAGCTTTCAGTCCTACTCATCATCTGAATTCTCCAGGTACATGATTTTTGGAACAGCTCCGCCCCATTGGAGTCTTCTAACTTGTTATTCTGTTAATGGAATGTTCTCTTTCTTAGCTTATATAAAATTACATTTCTATCTCCATTAAATTATTTTTAAAACGTTTATCCCAGGTTCCTCTCTGGGTACTCTGATTACAGGCATACCTTGGAGATATTGCAGGTTCAATTCCAGACCACCACGACAAAGCAAATATTGCAATAAAGTGAGTCACACCAATTTTTTTGGTTAGTTATAGCTGTTGCAAATGTATTTTCCCATATTGGGGCTAACACTCTTGATAGTGTTTGATAAACACAAGTTCTTAATTTTAGTAAAGTCCAAAGTTTCAATACCTCTTTTCACCTAGTGCAGCTTCCAAATCTAACTTACATTTACTGATGTAAGATTGTTTGAAATATCCTCATATCATTTTAATACCTATGTGATTTATAGAGATGCCCCTTCTAGTAGTTTCCTGATGTTTGTAATATGTCTTTTCAGTTACTGATGTCTTAAAAATATTTGTTTTTCAAATAACCAACTTTTGTCTTCTACTTTATTTATTTATTTATATTTATTATTTCCTTCTTTGTACTTTTCTAACTTACTGAAATAAGTGTTTATGTAATTGATTTACAGTTTTCTTTCGGATGTATGCATGTAAGGATATAACTTTTCCTTCAAATGCAACTTTATGGATATTGCATAAGTTTTGATATGCCATAAGTTTATTACAATTCAGTTCAAAATATTTTCTAATTTCCATTATGATTTCTTCTTGGACTCACTATTTACTTGAATGGCATTTTTTAATTTCCAAAGCTGTGAGCTACACTTTGTCTAACCAGTGGCAATGGTCTTGGATTCTCATTGAAAATCAAATTCGTAAGATGTAATACACTTCATTCAGAACCAAGTTTATTTAACTTTCAGAAGGGATACAGTAGAAGAAATGTCATATGCATGATGCAATGGTGGTGTCTTCTTGACTCCAAGGCACAGCATCAGATTTTGAAAACCACCCTGCATTGGGATGTTTGTAGTTACATGGAACAAGTGTGGCTGAGCCTGGACCACTTCAGTTTAGGAAAGTGCTAATCCTTTCATTTGGTGACTGGGGGCCAATATTTTTCTTGATATATGTGAAATTTTGTTTTTCAAAATATTTTATTTTCTCTATACGAACCTACTGACCTTTCTTTTACTCATTTTACGGTATTAGAGTGTTTTACTAGGTTCTTAATTTAATGGTACCCTCTTCTGTCAGTATAACAAAGTCCTGGTACTTTAAGTGGATTTTGTTTGTTTGTTGCTTGCTTGCTTATTTTGATGGTGGAAGAAAGAGATATGAGTCCTCCAGTTTTGTGGTTTTCTTCCCTCATAGGTCACTGAATTTTCCCCTTTTGCTTCCTTAACCCTTCACTAACAAATTGCCAAAGAACAGAATCCCCCCCTTTTTTTGCCCCCTTTGCCTTTATTCTCTCTCAGAAGCAAGGTGTTTTGGAGATTGTTCCCTCAAAATTGTGCCTGACTCTTTAAGTCACATATACTTTGAAGTCTTATCTCTGTAGTCCATACTGTGATTTTCCCATTTTTTAGTATTTTAGGATTTAAGGTAAACTTAGGCTTTAGACCACTTTGCTAGCTTTTTATTTCTGTCTTCACCAGTTTTCTTCTTGGTTTATCTTTGCTTGCCACAAACACTGCAGCAGAGTTAGGATGGGGCAGAAATAGGCGTGATCATAGGCAAGTATTTGAACTTTCCCTTATTTATTCACTATTATTTTGAAGTTTAGGCATTCTTTGCCCTCAAGATACAGAAGGTATGGATTTGATGTAAATTCACTTTTCATTTTCCTTTTTTTAAATTGTTTTGGGAAGAAATATTGTGAAGCAGGTAGCTAGTCAGCCATCATGGTCTTCAGGTACTTGAAAGCCTATCCCCTTACTTTTTATATCTTTTTAGTCACAGAACCCTTCAAATTATGTGACTAATTTTCACACTCTGCTACAGCTTCATCACATCAGTTACAAGTTACTCTTCACTCACAGGTTACTCAATAAACAATTTTATCAAGAAGGTAGAGGTATTTGCTGCAATGTATAGTAACATCAAAGGGATTCAACTTTATCTTGGATCTGGTATATAAATTTTGAGTTTAGTATTACAAGAAGGATTGGTCATGAATCAAATTCTCAGGTATCTTTGAGATTTGAGACAATTTTACCAACCATCTGTTAATTCTTTCTTTCCATGAGGATTTTCTAATATTCTATTTTTGCATTGATTTCCATCTTAAATACATGTGATCAAAGAGCATAATTTATATGAGCCTGTTTCTTGCTTTGTGTATCAGAATATGATCAGTTTGGGTAACTATACCATGAGCAATTAATAAAAACATCTAGCCTGTAGTTATTGGGTACATTTTTTCTAAATATATCAATTAGGTCAAAATTTTAAAATTGTTGCTTGGATATTCTATGTCAGCAGTAATTGTTTATCTCTGCCTATTCTATTAAGTATGGGGGTAGGACATTAAAATATTCCAATATGATCATGGATTTGACTTTCTCCACTTATTTCTGATGAATTTTGCTTTACATATGTTATTGGATGTATACATTTAGAGATGTTATATAGTTCTGGTAAATTGACACTTTTACCATCATGGAATGTAGTTTTTGCCATGAAGTTTATTTTTCTTGACATTAGTATAACTAAAACTGATTTCTTTTGAATAGTGTTTATATGGTACAGGTAAAGAACTAAAAACTGGACTGACTTTTTAGCCCTGACCTAGAGATACTCGGGAATTTGGCCTTTTCAGAATACTGCTCTTGGAATGTAGTCAGTTAAGATACATGATGAAACTTAACCTTGTGACATACCAAGTCAATTTACCTGCTTATCAGATTTATTCATTGTGAAAATTCTTATTGATGAGTTCCAGGTGCACTGGAAGGACTGTGAAATGTCTCTTGCATAGTATAAAAGTAAGTAAGAAATGGAGGAGAAACTGTTGCTGAGCTGAAATAATGTGCATCTGCTTTATCTCTTGTAACTGAAGGCATCTTGTTTGATGAAAGTGTTGCAAACTGTATCTGAGATGTTTCAAGTTTTCTCAGTGAAATTGATGTTGAGTTGTGCTTCTTTCCTTTTTTTTTTTTTTTTTTTTGGATCTTCCTTACAATTCAGTTAACTGGCATTAAGAATATATTTAATATGATTACTGGTATATTTCTAACCTACCATTGTACTATTTGTTTTCTACTTAGACATTCAGTTCCACATATTTTTCTCCCTTTTATCCATTTATTTTAGTTTTAAGGTGGTTTTGTGGCTAGCTTTTATTTATGCATGCTTTTGTATCATGCACCCTTGACTTGTTGAGACTAACTTTAAATAATTTTACCACTATCAAGATATTGTAAGAATCTCAGAACAATTTAACTTCTTGTATCTTCCTCCAACCTCTTATATTATTATAGTCTTGCAGTTGAATTCTATCTATCTACTTTATTTACCCATCTATCTGTTAGTTTATCTCTCCACTTATTGTTATTTTTTAAAATTTTTATTGGAGTATAGTTGACTTACACTGTTGTGTTAGTTTCAGGTGCACAGCAAAATGAATCAGTTATATATATACATATGTCCATTTGTTTTAGATTATTTTCCCATATAGGTTATTACGGGATATTGAGTAGAGTTCCCTGTGCTATACAGTAGGTTCTTATTAGTTATCTATGTTATTTTAAATAGTCTGTGTACATATTTCTGGAATTGTTTCTTCTTTACCTTATTCCTGCTTCTCTCTTTTCTACCTAGAATTATATATTTCCTGTCTCAAAATGTTTTTGGTAATTTTATTTTATTTACTTTATATCTTTTCCTAACAAATATTTTGTTTTTGTTTTGCTGAAAATGTCTTTCAAAATTAAACATATTTTTATTTTATATTGAGCTCTAAATTAAGAGGTGTTTAAAAAGTTTTTAAAGGTAAGAGTTCATTGTCTTTGGGCTTCCTTTTGTTTATTTTCTGTTGTGAATTATCCTTTCAGTTTTCCTCCTTCTCCAAAAGCATTATGACATTCTTTTCTGACCACTTTTATGAATTTCTCTTTGTTTTTATTTTTCTGTAACATTATAATAGTGCATCTTGGTATGTTTTTCTTTGAATTCATTCTGTTTGAGTTCTACAATATTTCTTAAATCTTTGCTTGATGTCTTTCTCTGGTATGACAAAATTCTTAGAAATTTTCCAATATTACTACTGCCCCTTTTCCTCTGTTTTTGCCTTCTGGGTCACTTTAAATTCTTTTCATTTTTTAAAAACTTTTGTCTCAAAAAAAAAAATTGTCTCTGCCTTAGACTGGATACTTTTTTTCTGACCTACCTTCTAGCTACCTAATTTTTTTTCTAGTCGTGTCTAATCTGTTATTCAGTAAACTGAATCAATCTGTGTCTAATCAGGAAACAGAAACCACACAGTTTATTTAAATTGGTGGTAATTAATATAAAGAATTATTAAGCTATAATAGCAGACTAAGTATAAAGATGAAAAGAAAACTGTAAAGGATTCCCTAGAGCTCAGAGAGAGTCCCAGAGAAAAGGTAAACTTGGAAAAGAGATGCAGACCTTAAATTGATATGGCTACATCTCACTAGATAGAAGGTGATTTCACTTGATTGCCCTGACAGAGCTGTTCCACAACCACTGAACAAACAGAAACAACCTAACTCTCTAGGACACAGGGTGTATGTCCACAGTTGGACATACAGAGGGAGTGAGGGCAATCTACATTGCTGGAGCTGGGAGCTGGTGAGGTCTCCTTCTGCAGGAATCTAGCACACTTCTCTGTCAGCTTGGACTAGGGTGGCAAGAGGGATGAAAGTCAGGCAGCCAGCTCACTAGATGTCAGTACCACGTGGCCTCTGGCATGGGTATGCATAAGGCTGAGAAGAGAGTGTGGGGGCAGCAATTTAGGCATGAGTTCATGTCTGCCATGTCCTAGGCTCCTAGATATATTTCCATTATCAAAAGTAAGAGTGAGAAAAATCATGTTGTTTTTAAATACTAGAACAAGAGGTAGGTGTCCGGTTGGCTCCTAGCACTGGAAAAAGTGCACAGGCCAAGAAATGGAGAAAAAAATTATCACTCCTCTGGGATCTTGCAAGTGAACTGCCCTAAAACCAGAAAGGGAGGGCATTCCCTTCTCCACTGAACATCTAGCATCCTATACTCAAAAGGCTTAACATCATGCTAACTTGCAAAGGGGAAATATTTATAAACCTCATCTCAATTATCACAAAGCCGTTTCCTTAAAAAAGTGAATTAGAACTAACAATTAAAAATTGATAATTGGAACACATATTTGATGAGTTCTTAATTCTAATGATTATATTCTTTAGGTATAGAACTGTCATTTGAATATTTTATAACATCTAAGTCTCTGTTTTTAAATATTTGAATGTATTGATCTTAGTTATTTTAAACATGATATATGATAACATTAATTTCTTATATCACATTAATCTGTTTTAATTGCCCTATATTTCACATGTTATTTTCTCGAGTATTATCCTCACACAAACCTCATTCTTTTGCTTGGGTGCCAGGTAGTCTAAAAATTTTAGAAACCTTGAGGGTGTAGATATCATTCTTGTCCTTCAGAGAAAATTTACTTTTGCTCCTTACATGAAGCCCATTTAGAAATGCTAACAATCCCAAATCTTCTTACTTCAATCAGAGGTTCATTGTATCCACATCTGAACTTACTTCCTGGGAGGGCATATGTAATTATAGTCCACATTAAGCCTAGCGGGTGGTAAACAGAATAATGGCCCCCAAAGATATGTGTATTCTGATTCCTAGAAACTGATTATTTTAGTTTGCTTTGCAGAGGAGAATTAGGGTTGCTAAATAGCAGACATCAAAATAGGGAGATTATAGAACAGATTGATCATAACTTGACTCTTAAATCTGTGATGTGAGTATCTATAGCCTTATCTTCAGGGCTCCTCAGTTGCCCAGGCACCTAAAGACCTGGGGTTTTCCTTGGGGAACATATGGAGGGAGCAGAAGCCCCAGGCCTGAGACAGAGGCTTGAAGCACTACCCCAGCGTGGGAGTCAACCCCTCAGCCCTAACATTACTCCTGGGGCTGTGTACGAGCAGGGGTTAGAGGAAACATGTCTGCAGTGGAAAGCTGCCCCTTGATGGACCCAGGGTAGCATCTCCAGCTCTCTTCTTGATGTCAAGGAGAAGGATATGAATAAGATGCTTCTCAGTCTTGGCTGAGATTAGGCTGCCTATGACCAGATGAAGGGAAATGGATTAGAGAATAGAGAGCAAAGCTAAACCGGCTACTATAGGTGCTGCCAGATGCCTAGAAGCAATCAATGGAGTGAAGTTCCCCAAAGCCTTGTCTCTACAGGGATCGCTTCCTGAGAAAGAATCTAGAAGTTACAGATGCCAAACACAGAGTGATGAGCTGAGACTTTCAAGAAGAGAAAAAAAAAAAGTTGCTCAACCATGCTAGAAGAAATACTGAACTATATTTTCTTTCTATAGATTCCACAGAAAATATTGTGAAATAGTTGTCATATGAAGAGTACCAATAGCATGCAGCAATAAAATGTAGAAAAATGGAATTATTATAAAATTATTAAGTACAAAATATTTACACTTAAAAAATTGTGATTTTTAAGTATTTATCAACTTTATACAAATTGGTTATTTATAGTGTCTTCATTTCTCATTCTAAATAAATATTCATTTTTTGCCTAAAAAAAATAGGGAGATTATCCTGGATTATCTTGGAGGCTTGATCTAATTACAAGGGTTCTTATTGTGGAAGAGGAAGCCAGAAGAATCTTAGTGTCAGAGTGATGCAGTGTGGAAAAAATCTGATCCAACCACTACTGGCTTTGGAGAGGGAAGGGAACCACAAACCGAGGAATGTGGGCCGCCGCTAGAAACTGGAAAAAGCAAACAAACCAAACAGGTTCTCCTCTGGAGCCTCCAGAAAGGAACACCTTGATTTTAGCCCAGTGAGATACATTTTGGACTTCTGGCCTCCAAAATAGCAAGATAATATATTTGTTATATTTTAAACCACTAAATTTGTGGTAATCTTTAACATCAGCAATAGGAAACTAATACATAGGATGTAGACATTTATCGTTCCAACTAAAATCACAAAATGTTTATTAAAATCTCTCCATTTTGGTGGCCCTAGAATTCTAATTATTTTTTGTAACTTTACTGAAGGTTCTATCTGGTGTCTCACTCCCTCAAATACAATTTTAGGAGATAAAGAATGACTAAAGCAAATAAACATACAGATAAACCAACCAGAACCTGACCACCTCTGTAGGCTTCCCTCCTACATTGGAACTTGATTCCATATATCTTATTTCCTTAGTGCCTTGATGGGTTGCTAAAGCTCAGACAGTATTTTTTTTTTAATAATTCAACTTTCCAATTATTGTCAGTTGGTGAGTTATTTCAAAATAATCTAGGTTGTCATTGTTGGAAGCAAAATTCAACATATTAAATACGTTGATTATGTTTTACAGTTGAAAATCACTTTCCCATGTACAGTTTAAAGTGTTTTTACAACCCTTGTATGAAGATTGCTGACCTACCATTATTTTCATTGTCTAGATAAGAAAACTGAGAATCAAAGAAGCCAAGAAACTTGGCTAGCAAATTTAGTTTCAAAGCACCAATTAGAGTATGAGTTGTCCAGCTCCTGGTTCCATGCCCATTACACTACGATAAGTGCAATCACCATTGTCTAAAGTATCTAGCAATTGTATATCTTTTACCTGAAAAGGAAAGCACTTTTGTTTCAAATTGCTATAACATTTTAAAACTTTCTTACATAGGTTGTTTTGATTCAAACAAATAACAATCCCACGAGGTAATCATAGTTGACTATGGTGAATTTGAGCCTGGATTTTAGAGCTATCTTGTCTGTGATCAAGTCCTGGATCTACCAAGGATTTGATTTCATGACATAGTTAAATAACTATGACTATCTACCACTGTTTTAATATCCTCATGTGTGAATCAAAATGATGAGTATAATGCTGATTAACTAAATTAAAAAGTATAAAAATTTTGGAATCCAGTCTGGCACAAAATAAATACTATATAATCTTTAGTTGTTTATCATTTTACTAATTTATAAAAGAGCAAAATGAAAAATTTCTTGAAGCTCTTTTTAAAAGACTATTTCTTATTTCGTGGAATAAATTTTTATCTGTTATTTCTCTAAAAAAGAGATGGGAAAAAGGTAATCTAACCAGTTTTATAATATTGCTCCATTTTGGGACATTTGGTGCCAGGGTCCTGCTGAAACCCTGTGAATCCCCAAAGGACATGATCCATGATATGCAAAATCAAAGCCTCCCTGAAAATGCTGGCTCAATTCACTGTGGTTTTCCCGTGCATTTAGCATCTGTGAGAGAAATCCTATCTATTTTCCAGAGCATTGTCTAGTCCCTAATGATCAACTTCAATTCTCTAATATCTGCCAGTACTTACTTTCCATGAAACCGCCTGTTTTCTCCATGCTCTTGTATTTGTTCATTCATTCATATAATTATGAGCTATATAATTATGTGAGCAAGATGTTTTCTGCCTTAAGAACCTACGATAGGTAAGAACCTCTAATTCATGACCTAGTCCATGATTCATCCTAAACTTAACTTGCATTGGAGTCCTCAGTCTCACACTCTCAATTTTTGTTTTTTTATGCTGATTATTCTAAACTTATTTTCAGTTATTTCGTCTCCCTCCAGTTTTGCCCTTTGGTCTGTAAAAAAATGCCCTGGGATGCATTTGTCCTGTTCTGCATCAGAAATGTGTGGGCGTGTATGCATGTTTGTGGAGAGAGGGGGCTCTATTCAGCAAGGAGGGAGAGAATGCACTACTAAAGGCAGCCAAAGGCAAAGACAAGGCAAAGACAAATGACATGTGAAATAAAGAACATTTCCCGGGATTTTATCACATGCGTTCTTGACAGCTCCCGTGCACAGTTTATCTACAACCAGCTGAGAATTTCCACTTAGAAATATAAGAAATAGATTTTTCTCTCTAAATTGAGGGCTTAGCAAGGGGACCTGGGGAAATGAAGGTGTCTAGGAGTTTACTGCTTTCAGATTGCGACATGAATAGGTTAAGCCAGTGGTACCTCCCCGCCCTTACCTGTAAGCAACTCTTTCACTGGGAGCTTTGTATGTTGCAGAAGAATATTGGTTTCTTTTACAGACGCTATCACAAGTGGAGCTAGAATACATCAGTCTCAAAACAGAAGAGATAATTAGACAAAAACAGACCCAGGATACTAGAAGGAGAATTTTTTTCCCAGTAAACTTCAGGTTAAAATAGAAATGCTGTTAGGTAAGAAGTTAACTACTGCTCATTTAATTCCATCTACTTTATTATTATTTACAAAGCCTTTAGCTCAAGGTGATGGAACACATGATCACTGTTTTTAGCTAATTAAATCCTTTTGGATTAAAAATTGAAATCATATAGTTACATTCAGTATTTTTTCATCCGTCTTCTACACGGTGCAGGGCACTACTGTTAGGTGCTGGAGACATAAATATATGGCTTGCCCATTTTCAAGTTAATTTTTATAACTAAATTATGTCTTGGTAGTGAGAACTGAAGTCAACATGATCTTATGCACCTATCCTATGCTACCAAATCTGTAACAAACCATGTTTTTTTTTTCTGGTTTTGCTGAACAATACTGGAATCAGGAAAAAAAATATTAGCTATTTGCTTCAAGAAATACCTGTTACTGTAAGATAAAACTGAACAAACTAAGCAGATTACTTATTAAGCATAACATTTTGCTTGTCAATAATTACATTCTCACCTTGTACTACAATTTCAAAGTTGTTTTGTTATAAACTCTACCTGATCTCAGACAGATTCCTGCCTTCCAAAACTTATCTTTTGCTGTTTTAGATGAATATGACCCTACTCAAGCCTTAATCCAATACATACCCTCTTCTACATTTCTCCCTTCAGAGACACATAAGAACCGTCAAGGTGGGTGTCTCCCTTACTGCAGTAGGTTCAATAAACTTAGCTTTGTTTTTCTGTTTTCAGTGGGTTTTTTCTGGTGCTCAATTTTGGGGGTGGAGAGTAAGAATCAACTGGAAACTTCGTTTTTGCTCTCCTTACGTGGTCTGTAATTATTTAATATACTAGACGAGGAATCAACAAACTATGGCCTTTTTTTTTGTACAACTTACTAGCTAAGGATAGTTTTTCCATTTCTGAAGGGATGCATGAAAAGTAATACTAATATGAAACAGACAGTATCTAGTCCTTTACAGAAAATGTTTGCTGATCCCCGCAGTAGACTGATTTGAAGAACTACATCAACTCTGCTACTAACTGGGCTGTGATCATTCGAATATTTTACTTAATCTTCTTCCAATTTAGAGGGTCACTAAGATCCACCCCAGTCCTAAGTGTCCATTTCCCTTCCTATGACTCTATTCAGTTTCACTGGATCTGGTATCTTAAAATATCCTCTTTTGATTACCAGAAAAAACATGCACTGCATATTATTCCAAGAAAGTTTCAGATATAGTGTTTTAGTTGAGCATGGGAGTGTTAACTGTGCAACTGTGTATTTTACTGAATCCTAATTATCATCACTTATAAATAAAATTGCATTCCAATCTCCAGTCCTTTTTACCCGACAAATCAAATACTGCCGAAAGAAAATTTGAAACAGATTGGTTGAAAAGTGTGTGGGTTGTTTGTTTTACCTTTGTCACATACAGTATCAAAGTTATTGTGGGAAATTTTTGGCAGCTTTTAAATTATATGGACATGGATGAGAGACTGAATATACAAGTAGACAAAGGTCAGAGCACAAATGACAGTAGAATTCTGACCCATGTCCTCTACAGCAGTCAGCCCAGGAAGCAAAGGTACCTATAACCTTTGCAAGCAATATACCCAGAATGCTCAGGGCATGGTCAATAACTATGAGCTTCCATAGTTTTTGCCCATAATTCAAACTCAGGACCAACCAGAGAAATCCAAACACACTTTGAAGCCAATCACATAGGATGCCCCACTAACAGTTCACATGCCTCCAGCTTCCTCATGCCAACAGCCTCCAATCAGGGCATACTTGAAGTCTTCCCCTTTCGCACTATAAAGCTTTCTCACTCCTTTGCTGGCCTTTGCATCTCTGCCAATTTTAAGTGGTGATGGCTGACTCCCTTGTTATATAGCAAGCTCCAAATAAATACCCTCTGCTTGGTCTCATTTGGGTGCTCTTCATTTATTTCCACTGTAATTTAAAAAGCAAAAACAAACAGACCTGATTTGTATAGTTTCCCCTTAACTTCTGTTTTTTGTGAAGGATTAATCAGCATGGAATTGATCACTCTGGAAACAGCCATTTCTCTTCTCCTGCTAAGGGGGCTAGGTGTGAACTATATGAATACTTTCAGGCATCTTGAAATTACATTTAACAGAAGTTCAGAAACTATGAGTTGAAGGTGAGACATTGCCTAAACCTGGGAAGGCAGGGACTACGAGATAAAGGATGAAGCAATTCCTCTTTTTTTAGGTCCATGATATTGTATATTTCATCTAACTTGCCTTGTGGTTTTTGTTTTCATTTGAACTGTTAATTATGTATCTTAATTTTTTAAGCTTATTACAACTTTTTCTAGGATTGAGAATAAGTGCTTACTGAAGAAACAGCATATTGGAAATCTGAAAAGTATATACTAGCCAAGTATGAAGAATCACAACTTAAAAGGAAGTATGCTAATTAAAACAATATCAACTACTGAGTTCTGAATCTATTTGACTCCAAGTCTAGTTCTACAAAGAGTTTCTGGGTAGTTGTGTATTTCATGACTTAAAAAGTGAAACCCTGAAATCTGTGAAAGACATTTTTAGAGAAGGAATATGCATATTTTATAGAAGAGGTCATGGTAAAGATTTTATAGCAAGAATACACGTATCAAAGATGAATTGAATCTCTCTCTATTTTGTCTGGAGAGATCCCTGCCCTGTTAACTCTCAGGCACTTACTACATTGCCCTATTCAAAATTAGTATCCATGTTATGGTTAAAGTATTATCTGCTTAAATATAATAATAATAAGAAGAAGAAGAAGTAAATATGTTCCACTTGTGCACGCATTCATAGATACATGTAGTTTCTTGATTTTAAAATACTCTTTCCCCTATATTTTAACTATAACCAAATCAGTATGTATCTCTAAGTTTCTGTCAAAATAATCTTCCCCACCCTAGAAATAAGATTTAAGTGCTAAAGTAGGTCTCAGTGCTCAGCATGTATTAATTGTGCCATGTTAAAAAGATATCTGCTTCTGAGATTATTGCCTCAGTTCAGCTATTTTCACAGCAGTCAATACATGCAATTGAATTGTAATTTAGATTTGTATTTCATCACTGAAAATATTTTACAAAAACTACACTAAGATGCGACACTACAGATAGAATATACAAAATATACTATAAATGCAAAAAAAAAAAAAACCATAGGATTAAAGTAGCAAGAAAGTTTTTTTTTTTTTTTTTTTTTTAAAGGAAACCAAATCTGTAGCACTGGAAGAATAATTAATTTACAAAATATCTTATGAAGTAAAAGCAATTACTTCGCAGGACTTTAGAAGACTAGACACACTAATCTATGAAGTCTTTCATTATTAAGACATTTATAAAATTGTGTTTCCTGACACGTGTCAGGCACTGCAATTAAAGGCTATTATAAGTGTCAAACCTTTCAGGGTAGATCAAGCATTTGCAAAATTGGAGAGATTGGCATTCCTCATTCTCACATAGTGAATTACTATTAGAAAGGCATAGAAAATCCGTCAAAAGTTCCCAATGACCTCTCAAGAAAAGCTGTTTAATTTTCAGTGATGTATAATTCAATTTAGGGAGAAAAAAGAACTATTATTTTACTCAAATTAGAAATGGACATAAAACTTCAATCTTTTTCATTTTACTACAAGAGTCATTCTGTTAATTGTATTGGTATAAAATGGTCACCATCACAAATCAACTAAAAAGGCTGTATGTCCTCATGTTGTCACTCAAAATGGCAAAGAATCAAAAGTGGGTTCGTGGGCTTCCCTGGTGGCACAGTGGTTGAGTCCCCCTGCCGATGCAGGGGACGCAGGTTCGTGCCCCGGTCTGGGAGAATCCTGCATGCCACGGAGCAACTGGGCCTGTGACATGGTCGCTGGGCCTGTGCGTCCGGAGCCTGTGCTCCGCAACGGGAGAGGGCACAATGGTGAGAGGCCCGTGTACCGCCAAAAAGAAAAAAAAAAAGAAAAGAAAAGAAAAGAAAGTGAGTTCGTCTTAGAACCTGAATGTGAAGAAATCTTAGATGCTAAGCAATGTTGGCTTCTAGGATGTGATAGTGAAGATCTAAAGTCATATTAATTGTGTAAATAAGTAATGCTGCCAGCTAACTGGAGAATACATTTTGTTTATTTTCAAGAGTGTACTTTTTGCCTGGAAAGCTGTTATAAACAATGGCATTTCTTAATATCACAGACATTTTAAAATCAAGAAAACATAAGAATAACATTATAAAAATGATTATCTCAAATTCCCCTCCTAGAACATGTCGTTTTAATTGAAACTGTAAATTGATATGGGACTATTTTTTCAGTGCATTATCATGTCTCAGAATATAAACATCTGTAATTGATCTTGGGTATCATATTATATACACCTTTATTTCACAGATAAACTAAGGGTGCCAACATAACTCTCCAACCTAAAGATACTGCCCTAGGTCTCAAGATTAGCATCACATGTTAGAGTAAGGCATCAAATAAACCCAGACTTCAAATCACTCAGAGAGACAGTAGCAGAGCCATTACCCAGACTTGGTCTGACTCCCAGGCCGAAGTTCTATGCACTGTATACACTGGGTCATTATTTCTTCCTTAAGCTGCCGCCACAGTAGAAAAATGATTGTGTCAGTAGAGCTGGGCAGAGACTACCTTTGATAACATTTTTAAAGTAGCAAAGCTTATTTAGTAAAACACAGTCAATGTCCTTTTCTTCTGTGATGTGTCCCATCTCAGGACTTTCCTGGAACACACTGCCACCTGGAGGGAGTATGGTGCCTGGAATATGTGTTGATCCCCAGACAACTAGGGGGAACCAGGGCTATACAGCCTCACTCTTACTGGTCATAATACAGCACATGTGCACTGTTTCCAAAGTGTTGTTCTAGGTTTAAACAAGGTCCAGGAGAGGAAGGGAGAAGGGAGAGAAAGAACTTTAAGACACCTTGTGTTGAACAGCCTTGTTTACCAGATTAATAAGAAATTTTTAGGGCATTGTGCCCAGTCAGAAAAAAAAAAAATAATAAACTGGTGCCATTAACATGAGGCTTTATTTATCTCAAATAGGAGATGCCGTGGGTTCTATCAAGGGGAGGTTGGGCAGATAGAAAGGAAAAGACTAAGTTATAAACCAAAGTCTCAGATCTTCCAATTACAGGTTGAATAGCCTTGGACAATATCCTCTATAAGTTTCAATGTTGGTATCAGTAAAATACGGATTACAAACGCAAGCTGCCTGTCTCCAACCGTTGCCATGCAGGTAAACACAGGCAGAAACAATAATATTGACCACTGTGGGAGCTCTCACCCTTCATTAGATCAGAGAACTGTGTATCCTCATTCCAGAGCTGACAAAAGCAAGGCTAAGTGAGCTTCAGTGAGTTCAAACTATAGGCCATCTGGACCTGAATCTCCCATTCATTCTATTCTCTCCCCCTGTACCCTAATATTGCATATGGAAATACTTAGTGAAATACGTAGTTCTGTACTAACAGGTGAGATTTTAGTTTTATAAACTAACAGAAAATGTCTGATTCCTCCATTTGGATTTTTTCATCTTTCACTTGATAAAATCTATCATTAGTAGAAGCTAATCCCAAATTCGGAGTTATTGATATTGGTGTATGCTCCAGTGGTGGGTTTTACATTACTGAGAAGAGAAATGTGAGATAGTCCAGTTAGAGGACGCTTTGTCCAGCTGTGGCATGCATCCCTGACACATCACACTTCCCAAGGTTGCCAATAGTAGGCATCTTTCCAAACGAAGGTAGTAGGGAGGTCTCTCCATGTTCGAACACCAGAATGGAGTAAAAACCACTAAGAAGAAACAAGCATCCATACACTTCCTTGAACTAGGAAGCCTCACACTCAAGCTTCTCTCACTTTCTCTCTTTCAAAACCCATCTTTAGTTTTATACAATGGATTACTGTACAGTAAATAAAGCTACACTTCATAACTATAAGCAACAATAAAGAATAATCAACAAATATAATTTTGAATAAAGAAAGTCATACACTAAAAATACATATGGGGCTTCCCTGGTGGCACAGTAGTTGGGAGTCCGCCTGCTGATGTAGGGGACACGGGTTCATGCCCCGGTCCGGGAAGATCCCACATGCCGCGGAGCGGCTGGGCCCATGAGCCATGGCCGCTGAGCCTGTGTGTCTGGAGCCTGGGCTCCTCAACGGGAGAGGCTACAACAGTGAGAGGACAGCGTACCACACACACACACACACAAAATAATAATAGTAAATAAATAAATTTTAAAAATAAATAAATAAAAATACATATGATTCCATTTATATAAAATTCAAACTAATCTCAGTTTTAGAAGTCAAGGTAGCAGTTGCCTATGAGCTGTGTGTATACGTACGAAATTAGATTCAAGGCGTAGAATATAGGTATCAACTGGTAGATAGGGGAATATTATTATGGGGAGAATTTTGTTGCTATGTAACGGACTTCCCTAGAGTAACATCAGTGCCATGCTCACTTATTAAAACTACATCTAATTTTAAAAATTGACACACTTACACTAATATGCATAAAATAGATAAGAGCCTGCTGTATTTAAAAAAAAAAAGCAAGTCTGATTTTCACAGTTTTGAAGTTTTGCTTTATTCTGTTTCCAGATCTTTCAGAAAATAAGGTATACATTTCTCCTTCCCATTATGTTTGTGAAGGACTAAAGAGAAAAAAATGAAAGAGACAACAGAATCACATGTAGACCGTCCAAACCTAAGAAGGGGCCAGAGTTAGTTTTCTGTGTGGGTCTTTGAGTGGTTCCTACACCCTACTTCAGTGGTTGTTACTGATGGCAATGGCCTAGAGTGATTATTCCCTGAGAATAGGCAAAGCTACAATAGAATATAGTGGAAAATAGACAAAAAAATGTCTTATTAGAATGGAACAGTCCTCTAGAGTAACTTAAAGTTCTTTAGATTCTTTTTTTCTTATTTTTCTAATTCACCCGCCTCTGCCATTCTTCTGTTGTAGGAAAGGCACAGAACAGAGAATGGTGGCACTCTGATTGCTTAATGCTATAGTTTGCCTGGCTCCAGGAGTATAAACCAGACCAGCATCAAAGGTTTGCTGAAAAATCCATGAGGGAAAGGACTACTTGAAATTCAGAACACACTAGGGGATTATAGAGCCTCTGCACAGAAGGACTCAGACTTCTACAGGGTGGGCAGCTACCAACGTACCTGATTATACCCTGTACATCCTCAACCTCCCACAAATCTCTCTCTTCTCTTGTGAGAGATGCCTGAGAAGAAACTCTTATAGTCTCAAATACTATATGAATTTTGTCATGGAAACTTAACAGAGTTTCACCATTAAGGAGTTGGGTCATGTATTGATTGATGAATGTTCTTAATAGTGAGCTATGACTAAGTCAATTTCAGAAACGATCAGAAAAAGCACTGAGGAGTCACTTCAGCAGATTAAGAACTTCCCTTCTCTTTCCCCAAATAAAGCTTTTTCTACTCACTCCCTGAAGCCCAAAATTCAAACATTAGAAATGTATTCCTTGGCTTAAGGATATGCCTTTGAAAATACAAAGTCCTTTGAAAAGGGGAACATCATAATCTCTTGTATTCGTGTCTCCTGAGGATGAAATTGCTAATCAGTTTATTTCTTGAAAATAGGATTTGGTGTAGAAGATGAAAGACAAACTTTTGAAATATTCATAGACTTGTGGCTCCTAACAAAGTTGAGATCCCTGCCATGTGGAAAACAAAGAAACAACATAGAAAAGGGAAATTGAAGTAATCATAGAGAAATATCAGCCTTTTTTGTATTTCTATCAAGAACAATAGTTTGGCAGAGTTTGATGGGATCACAATTTTACCATCACACTTCATTCTACAATTTTTTGTTTTATCTGCAGGGTATTCTTGTTGAATATATATCTTCACCATATCATCATCATTTGCTTTTAAACGATGCGAACACTAAGGCCCATAGAAGGTAAATTCCTCTGTTTTCCAGAGCTCTTTGGTTTTCCCCAGCAGTGGGTCTACTTGTAGGGAAAATTGCTGGACCACCCCAATTTATGAACGCATCCTTTCAGCAGAAGGAAATGTCTGTGGCTTTGCAGAATCTTTTCCTGGTGGCCTTGGTTAGTATCACCCTTACACCCAGGCAAGAGGCTTTTACTCCAGGCCCCACATATTGACAAATTATAAATGAAATTATTAAATTGTACTGTCATTAATAAGTTAAAATAAATAAAATTATTAGGGAACAGAAGGATAAATCAGGACTAACAATGTATGATCCAAAACCCAAAATATCTACTCTCTTGGCTCAAGACCCATGACCAAAACAGAGGTAACTGTATCCCACTGCCATAAAGGGTCTGTGCTGTTCAACTTCCAACACTGGAGACAGACATCGTGTCTAAGTGAAAAAAGTTTTGAGAAGAGGAAGTTCTTGGTAATAAATTAATTTTTCTAACCTTTTTCTCAGTATGAAGGCAATAGAATTTTGCATAAAGAAGTATAATTTCTTAGCTCACATTCCATTCTATTACATTTTTTCCTGGTCACATTCAAGATTTGAAAGGTACAGTATTTTCTCCAATTGGACATAACAGCTAAGGAACATTCTGCACTATTCTACAATTGACATTTAACTTTAACCTTGTAAATATGTAGGTAAAAATGTTAAATGCATGAATAAAATATCTATTGTTTATAGTACCTATAAATATATTGAATATCACAATAGTTATAATTTCATTTTTATTTTATATAATTCAATTATATTTTCTTAAAAATGAACTAAAATGACAGCTCTATTTCAATTATTTTGATTTAAATTTTTGATCTTACTTAACATAATTTGTGTTCTACATTTTAATTTTAATACATAGTTTTCAATAACTTACAACAAAAAGAACATTGAAACTATATGAAGCTAATTTTAAATTAGTTGATATCATACCAATTTTAATTTAATTTTAGTGAACATACATTCAAATACAATTGCATTTTAAAAATAATTTTATTACTGAAAATTAGTAAAAGTTGAAGTTATGATAGAATTTAAAATAGAAAATGTAGTTCTGAAAAGAAAAATGGCTGAAAAGGATAAAGAAATACAAAAGCTTCAAAGAAGTCATCTGTGAAGGACAGGCTCTAAGGTGGTGCACACAATCCCCTGCCCTTGTGCAATCTCCTCTCTTTTCCAGTTGAGACATGAGACTTGTTTTAGCCAATAGGACACAGCAAAGGTGATGATTTCACTTCCTTCATTCTATTACATAAAACTGTAAAGTTCATCTTGATGGGAGACTCTTTCCCTTGCTGCTCATAGTGGAGATGCCCATGTGGCAAGGAACTGAGGTTGGCCCCCGTTGAAGGAATTTTAGAACTCCATTTCAATTTACATGTAGTGTTTTGTGTAGCTGTTTTAGCAGTTGCTTAGGTTTATATTATATATACATAGCTTATCCAAGTCTACTCATGTCATTATTTTAACAGTTCAAGTGAAGTGGAGAAATCTTATACCCTTTTACATCCATTTACCATGCTTTGTTTATAATTAAATTGTGTTTAATATTTCCTCTTTTTATATTTAGAACCATATCCAGCAGTGCTTTATTTTTCCTTGATCATCAAATATAAATTAGAAAACTCAAATGCAAAAAACAGTCCATTGTATTTATCCATATTTTTGTTTATCATGTTTCTTGTTTCTTATTCCTTTCTGAAGTTCCAAGATTTCTTTTTTCTTTCTTTCTTCCAGTCTAGATAACTCCCTTTAGCCATTCTTTCATGGTAGTTCTGCTGACAACTAATTCCCTTAGTTTTCCTTCTTCTGATAATATCTTGATTTTCCCCTCTTCCTGAATGTTACTTTTGCTGGATACAGAATTCTGGTTGACAGATTTTTTTTCTTTCAGCATGTGAAAAATGTTTTGCCAATTCCTCCTAGTCTTCATGGTCTCTGGTGGAAAATCTACAGTCATTCAAATCCTTTTTTCCTATAAGTAAGATGTTTTTCTCACACTTAATCAAGATTTTTTTTTTAGTTTGTAAATGTTTGAATATAAGGGGACTTGATATGAATTTCCTTAGATTCTCCTCTTTGGAAATTCACTCAATTTTTGAATCTGTACATTTACGACTAGCCAAATTTGGGGAAATATCAACCATAATTTCTTTGAATCTTTTTCCAACCCTGCTCTTTCACCCCTCTTTTTTTGAAACCTTGATGACACAAATATTACTACATTTTTGTTACAGTCCCACAAGTCCCTGAGTCTCTTATTTTTGCAGTGTATTTTCACTCTGGTTTTCAAATTGAGTAATTTCTATCATTCTATCTCTTAGTTTGTGCTTCTTTCTATTTTTCTATTAAGAAAGTAAGTTGAGATTTTTATTTTAGATATCCATATCAGAGCTTTGGAACCTGGCCTCTCAGAGCAGAACCTTCAGTCTTAAAGATCTACCTCTGAGTTGACTCTGGGGATACTGTGACTTGAAATCAGTTTGGACCCAAGAAAGTTCTCTGCAGCATTGTCCAATGATGATACAGAGCCTTTTCAAATCAAGTACAAATTTATTTCTCTCCCATACTTCATCCATATGTACAAGCATGCCTGCTTCCAAGTTAAACCAATAATTGATCCTTGAATCAGAACTTGAGTCCACTGGTCCCACCACCACTGATGAAATAACATCTTTGATTGAAACAGGAAAAAGGATTAGGAATATCAGGAAATACAGCTTCATCAGAACTAGCATGCCATTTTATGGAGTGTGTCAAAAGAGATGTCAGGCATGGCTTCCTGTTATAGTGACTAATAGTAGGTATTTGATCAATAAGACAGAGAAATTGGCATTGCAGGAAGATATAATTTGCTATTCCTGATGTGACTAATTATATATGGGGAGGAACTTAGGACCAGGAGTGATACAAGCTCAGAATAAATTTCACATTGGAATTGCATCTTTCTTCTGAGATAATCACCAGATATTTTACAAAACTTAAATTTCACAGTGGGCATTAATTTTTACAAAATCCTTTCTCAACAGGCCAGCTGTGAGAATTGTAAAACCAAAAATAATCTTGACCTTCCAATAGGATAAATTTACCCCCATCTACTGAGATATGGCATTTGCTTATAGTGCATGTAAGTCATATACTCAATAAATGATGCACTTGGCTCCTTCCAGGCACTGTCATTCTTCAGCTGTCTTGTCTAATATTTTCTAGTTTTTTAACTGCATCTGTGTGTTCAGAGCTCTAACTGGTCAAGTTAATGTTGTTCCAGGTTATTTATTTACAAATCAAGCCATGCTTATAGATTAATCATTAGTTGCCTGAGACCCTTGATCTCTCCACCAGTTTATATTTTCAGTGCTACATGAAGATCTTTTCCTTTACTGTTATTTGTTTCTCCATCCCAGACCTTCATTTCCTCTTTTAGTCCCTCACCCAAACACGATTTGTTGTATAATTTTCCCTCCTCTCTTCACATTGAGATGCAATAATTCCCCCTCTAGGTTATCTTCTTCCTTCCCTAGGACCTGCATTAGAATAAGGAGTCTCAAAATTTATCCTAGCTTCAAATGAAAAAAAAAAAAGTTAAGTGATTTTTATTTTATTTTAAAGTTATATTATTTTTTTTGAGAAATACATGTGGATTTAGAGAGGGGACATGAAGAAAAGTAATAAGGAAAGGACAGTGTTTATACTTTCTGGACACACAATGGATCAGCCACATGCTAGCAAATTTATTTTTATTATTTTATTTAATGTTAAAAGAAAATTATGTGAAAAATGAAAAACCTGAGGCTCAAAGTCCTTATTTGTTCTCCCCTAAATTATATTGTTAGTTAAACTTGTATGGGGGTGACTGCTAGAATTAATCATAAATAATTCTCCAGGATCCTGATAGTATGCGTAATAGTGATTCAAATATTATTGCACTTCTTTGGTCCTTATTTTTTTCAACTATAAAATCAAGAATGAATAATTACATTATTTCCTTCTCAGCAGTGTTTTAAGTATAATGGGAATCTTATACTATATTTCAGTTTTAGCCAGCTTCCCAAAAGGATGAACATAGTCTGAAGTCAGGGAGTGTGATTTCCAGTTCTGTTCTTCTTTTTCAAGATTGTTTTGGCTATTTGGGGTCTTTCGTGCTACCCTTATGTGTCAGGATGAACATAAAATAACGTTGCAATATTTAAAAATATGGACTTTACGTACTATGTAGGACTTGCAAAGAAGATAACCAAAAACTGGGTTTTGATAGCACTTAGACCTATATGCATTTCATAGTTATAAAATTGTTGAAGATAAAGAAACTCAGAGCAAGAATTTCTTTGGAAAATTTGCAGTACTGTGACATAATATCCCCTCTTATGGGGCATGGGAATGGGTGCTTCCTCTTACATCAAGGTAAAGGTGAAAGGCTTCAGTGGGACCACCCTAGACCTTCAACTATGAAATCCTGAAGACCCCATCATTGAAAGAGGATACATATGAAAGACTATTGCTGGCTACCTGCACTAGTGGCAGCACAAGAAGAGAAAGCTGCATTATTGTAGAAAAGATAGAAGAGATATGAGCCAATTACTGCTTAGTATCTCCTGAAGCCAACATAAGCATGTTGCCCAAAAGGAGTGCTTGGAATGAACTCAATAACGAGTAGAGTAATAAAACTCCTGGTTTAAAAACTATGTATGGGTTTAAATTGTTTTGCTAACATCTTTATTGGAGTATAATTGCTTTACAATGTTGTGTTGGTTTCTGCTATATAACAAAGTGGATCAGCTATACATATACATATATCTCCTTATCACCTCCCTCTTTGTGCCTCCCTTCCACCTTCCCTATCCCACCCCTCTAGGTGGTCACAAAGCACGGAGCTGATCTCCCTGTGCTATGCAGTTGCTTCCCACTAGCTATCTATTTTACATTTGGTAGTGTATATATGTCAATGCCAAGTTTAAGTCACTCCCCCATCCAAAAAAAAAAAAAACTATGTATGATATTTCAGGCCAAACCATAGGCAATTACAATGGCTTTACCTGGCAGGTCTCACAGAGGAAAGCTGGCCTCCCATCACCAGATTTGGTTCACAGCCAGTGTATCGCAGTCTCTAAAGGGAGTGGCAGCCAAGGACTCAATCCTCTCGGGTTGGTCATGTTTTTATGCATCTTTACATTCTTAGCCCATGCACCTAAGTTCACAGGCCTTCCTCTGGTACCTCAGCTGAGGTCTTCCTACAGGGAGGTGGGGTTAGGAGTGGTGGAGAAACTTTGATGATCCTTTTCCCCACTCTGATATAATATTCAGTACTTTTCTACTCCTAGCTCTCCCCTTCTCCCTCCCTCCAGCCCCCGGGTGTTAGATCTTAAATGAAATAGGTTACCCTAGCCAATTAAAGAGAGTAATTGAAAGTAAATCAAACCAAAAAATACAGCTTAATAAAGGCTCTTCAAAATTCATATGTGAAATTCCCAGCCCTTATAACTGCATGTTACAGTGTAGACTGCTATATTTTCTCTCTTACTTACACATAGCAGAAGCTCAGTTAATGGTGGCTAGTCTTTAAAAATAAAGCAATAATAAAGTGAATAGTAATAACTTAGTTTAAAAATATTAAATAGTCATTTGCTATAGCTAATACAAGTCCTTGATAATCAGTGAACATTTAAATATGCTGAGTTATAGGAATACAGGAAAGAAAGAGCTAACCAGTTTTCTCATGAAGGAGAATAAGCAAAGTGTATTTTTCACCTCCAAAGATAATTTAAAAATTAGTAGACGTTAGCAATGGATAAAAATTAGAGGGCACTCCAGGCAGGAAAATAGCATATATAAATGCTAAGCTATGAAAAAGCTAAGTGGGAGTTAGGGATCATGATTGAAAGGCTATAGCCACATTTGGAAACAGGAGTTAGAGAGAGAGGAGAGACAAGATTATTTTGAGCTAGGGACTTTACCCTGAAACTCATTGATCAAGGAAGTGATGAAGTGAGAAATGAATTTAAGAAATAATGTTCTGAAAACAGAGAAAAGAGCCTAGACAGGGATGAAATAGGAGACAGGGAAACCAGTGAGGAAACCTTTCTAATCCTACTTTCTCATTCTATATGTATGGAAATTTAGGCACAAAGCTTCCTGTATTTCTATAAGCTAGTTACATAATTCCCCAATAGAAACTTCCTGCTACTGGGCTACAATTATTTTTCTTTATTCAGTGGTTTCCTTTCTTTCTTCATGCCCCAGCCCACAACAACAACAACAACAACAACACACACACACACACACACACACACACATGCATGCACACACATTTTTATTATAAGCTACTTGATATTAAGGGTTCACCATTTCTCACCCATTTCTTTATTTAAAAAGCACCCAATAGGGTTTGCCCAAAATAAGTATTCTGCAGTTGTAGACTCTTGCTTGAGAGGGAAAAAGAGAAAACTAAAAATGAAAAAAGTAAAGAAAGAATAAAAACTAACAGAAGCCAAAGAAAATAATTGAAAAAAAAATCTTTTATTTCATGTAGTTGAATCTAAAGGTCAGTTTCAGCTATAATTCTGTCTCAGGTCTTTCCATGATATAAGTGAGGCTGAGGTCCATGACCACAGTCCCTGCCATCATCTAAAATCCAGGTTGCCTAGAGCTCTACAGTAGGATTTTTTTCATATTTCAACTTATACCTGGAAACCCATAGAGATATATACTAGTATAAAGATGGGCTTTGAGTTTAGAATGTTTCATTTCATATACCTCTCCCTCCAAGCAGCTAAATAAAGTAATGAAATATGGGTCTCTACACCAAATCTAGAGTGACATGTTGAATATAGCATGTGAGACAGGACCACCTGGGCAGGTCTCAAATTACTGTGGCCTAATTTCTCACTTTATTCAGCATTTAGTAAAGAAAGCTTCAAGGACATGACATATCATGGGAATGAAGCTACATACACAGACACACACACATACATATACCCCACACATACCACACATTAAATTTATTTAGCCACATGGGCACAGGAATAAGGGAAATTGTAAACCTCAAGAAGGTTGGATTGTTATGAGGGAAGCAGACATGTACATCAATAATATATCACTGGTTACAACTTAAACCTGAGATCCTTCCAAATTAAGATCCAGGTACGTCTGGAGAACTACAAGGACAGACTGCCAGTGTGCCTACTGTTTCGAGAAAAACCCCTTGTTGAAGTTTGAGATGAGAACAATGGATCAAACTCTGAAGAGAAGGACAATTTTAAATATAGGGTTGCACCTCATAGAGTAACCAATCCCGTAGACACATAGGAGAGTCCTACAGTAGATGATTTAATTCATAAACTCAAAAAACATGTACCGATCACTTGCCATGGGCTTAGCCCTCTGCTGGGTAATGGAGAGGTACTGAGGAGAAAAACTGACAAGGTCTAGCACTAATGATTCTGCTCCCAAGAGCAATGGGAAATCTATGACACGTTTCAAAGAGGTCCTTAAGAAATGAGTAAGTTAAAGGAGTGTTTGCCAGCAAATTCCATAAAAGCCTGAGAGCATAGACACCAACTGCAATTCTGATGACAACTGTGACCATCATAATGATATTAGTGCATCTGGGGTCTTAGTGTCTGGGCTATGGTGACAGTGTTGACACCAGCCATCGTGCCCTCCACATTGGCTTATAGGCACTTTTGTGTACAGTGTACTTGACCTTTCTTATTTTGATCTTTGAGCTGAAAGAGAAACCTCAGCATCAGAGGTGACATTGATATGTCTGAGCAGGAGCACAAGGTAACTTTCCTGGCACCATGTATATAGCTTCCATTTTTTTAATGATACAGTTATAGGAAATCTCTCCACATGGTGACAAAGAGAAAACAGTTTCTCCCAAGGTTGAGTAAGAGGACTGTGTGCATGGAAGTCATCCCCTGTGTTGCCCCAACATTACACGTGCTCTTAGAAGAAACCTGAGGTTATTTGATTCCAGCAAAGTGGATGGAGCAAGAGGCTATGACCAGGGAATTTCCACTTCTTATGTGGCCAGAAAAGCAGAAATTCATACTATTGCTTACGTTTTCTTTGGTATGATATCACTCATATGTGAAACCTATTTTTTTAAATTTATACAAATGAGCTTATTTACAAAACAGAAACAGATTTATAGATATCAAAAACAAACTTATGGTTACCAAAGGGCAAGCATGGGAGGGGGAGATAAATCAGGAGCTTGGGATAAACATACACACACAACTATATATAAGATAGATAACCAACAAGGACCTACTATATAGCACAGGGAACTTTACTCAATATTCTGTGATAACCTATAGGAGAAAACAATCTAATAAAGAATGAATATATGTCTATGTATAACTGAATCACATTGCTGTACACATGAAACTAACACAACATTGTAAATCAACTATACTCCAATGAAACTAAAAAAAAAAAAAAAGACCTTTTCTTTGTGAATTCAGATTGGTTTTCCCCAAATTGGAGGAAAGGGGAAGAAAGAGTTAAAGCCAGTCCATTTCCCAAGATTGGAAATGGTCCTGATAGCTTGAAGAGAATTTCTGAAATCTCCTAATGTATTAGAAAGGAAGGATTTAGGAAGGTTGAGGAAACCTGCAGAAGTTGCCTCAAGTGCACCAGTCACAGCTTTCTGTTTGTCAACCTCTAGCTCCTGGGACATGGCTACAGCCAGATGTTTATGTGATCACAACAATGTCCCAGCTTAGGCATGTAGGATACACGTACCTACCCACACACCACTCATACAGAGACATTCACCCTAAGGTTAATGATTTCACAAGTTATCCTGAAGGCAATGCACTAGTTAAGACTCCCATAGCTGAAACAGGGAGTAATTGAAAGGAAGTTCTGTCCCAGGCAGCATAAAGGACCATAGCATTAAATAGAAATATAGTTATTGCATGAAGTTCTCAGTGGCAAGCATCAAAGGAGTAGAGGTTTATTCCCAAAGAGTGATAGGAAACAATACAAGTATCAAATATATCAGGTGATTAATCCCAAAAGAGCCAGTATACTGTCTTGAAAACAAACCTCAGCCCTAGACTTAGAAGTGTAAACCCCAATTTCTGGCTTGGAACGAAGTTGTGAGAGTAGATTCCAAGTGATTTCCAACAGGTACAGGGACGTGCGCAGGGACATTGTACTCTTCAAGGTTCAGGGAGAGTAGATGCTTTCTTGACCTCAGCACAATACATCACTTGTTACTATGTAAGTGCAATCCCAAGCAGCTTTGTGAAAAAAAAAAACCCTATAATTATTTGTGATTCGGGCTCTATAGCTGGATCCATCTCTAACTTTAAAAAATTATTTGTTTGTTTGTTTGTTTATTATTTATTTATTTATTTATGGCTGCATTGGGTCTTTGTTGCTGCATGCGGGCTCTCTCTAGTTGCAACGAGTGGGGGCTACTCTTTGTTGCGGTGTGTGGTCTTCTCATTGCAGTGGCTTCTCTTGTTGTGGAGCATGGACTCTAGACATGCAGGCTTCAGTAGTTGTGGTACTTGGGCTCAGTAGTTGTGGCTCGCAGGCTCTAGATCGCAGGCTCAGTAGTTGTGGTGCATGGGCTTAGTTACTCCACAGCATGTGGGATCTTCCCAGCCCAGGGCTCGAACCCATGTCCTCTGCATTGGCAGGCAGATTCTTAACCACTGTGCCACCCGGGAGGCCCAAAGAAGGCAGCATGACTGTATTTTCAGTTCTATACAATTAAGTGTTTTTCTATTAACAGGGCAAAGTAATTCCATGCCATTGCCCTCAGTGATTTCCCACTAAAATACTGACCACAAATATTTCCTTCAAGCTGCAACTGATAGGTCACACTTCAGCTCTTTCCTTAAACTAGAACTAGCATATGACTTTTCAAATCATTATTAACATGCATTATAACAGTTTGATAATTACTGAATGAAAGTTAGGTAGTGGATTGATTATTCTTGGAGAGATTCTTCCCCAAATTGCTGTGTGATCTTGCTTTATAGGAAATCAATCATATATTTTGACAGTTTGAACCTGTGTCTAAAATGACCAAACTAACAAGAAAGTAGTTAATAAATTGCCGTATTCATGGAAATATCAGCTGAGCCTTTAGCTGTCATATAACTGTTTTGAGTTACTGATGCCAAATGCACATAAATAAACTGGAGACAATGTGGCGCTGACCTGAGAGATAGGTGATCTTAGTTCTAGTCCTGGTTCTGCCATTATTCAGTTGTGAAACTTCTGATAATTTGCTCAGTATCTCTACATTTCTCCCATAAAATATAATTGTTGGATTAGATAAAATCATTTAAGAGGATCAACTGCTATCTGATTCTACCAATCAGTGAATATTGAGAAGCAAAATAATCTATAATGTTCTTCCCACTATGATACTTTATGATGACTTACATAATTCAGTCCAGTCAAATCAACCTGAGTTGTTACAGTTTAGAACTTGTGTAAATTATAAAGATGACCCTATTAATTATACCTAACAGGTATTCAGTTTTATTTTTGGTAACCTACTCTACAGATCGCTAACCATTACTCAAGCCAATACAAATGTAATGTATGCCAACACCATGCTGTTTTGATTACTGTAGCTTTGAGGTATAGTCAGAAGTCTGGGAGGGTTTGTTCTTTTTCCCCAGGATTGCTTTGGCAATTCTGGGTCTTTTGTGGTTCCATATAAATTTTAGGATTATTTGTTCTAGTTCTGTGAAAAATATCATGGGTATTTTAATAAGAATTGCATTAAATCTATAGATTGCTTTGGCTAGTATGGCCTTCGTAACAATATTAATTATTACAATCTGAGATCATGGAATACCTTTCCATATCTTTGTGTCATCTTCAATTTCCTGCATCAGTGCTTTATAGTTTTCAATGTATAGGTCTTTCACCAGGGTAGTTAAGTTTAGTCATAGGTATTTTATTATTTTGGTGTGATTTTAAATGAGATTGTCTTTTTAAAAAATGTCTTTCTGATATTTTATTATTAGTGTGTAGAGAAGCAATAGACTTCTGTATATTAATCTCATATCCCACAACTTGGCTGAATTCATTTCTTAGTTCTAATAGTTTTGGGGTGGAGATTTTAGGTATTTCCATATAAAGTATCATGTCATCTGCAAATAGTGATAGTTTTACTTCTTCCCTTACAGTTTGGATGCTTTTAATTTCTTTTCCTTTTCTGATTTCTGTGGCTGGGAATTCTAGTACTTTGTTCAACAGAAGTGGTGAGAGTGGGTATCCTTGTTTTGTTCCTGAATTTAGAGGAAATGTTTTTAGCTCTTCACCATTGAATATGACATTAACTTTGGGTTTGTCATAAATGGACTTTATTATGTGGAGATATGTTCCCTCTGTACCCATTTTGATGACCATTTTAAACATGAATGGATGTTGAATTTTGTCAAATGCTTTTTCTGTGTCTAATGAGATGATCATGGATTTTTATTCTTTTGTTACTTTGGTGTACCAAATTGATTGATTTGTGAATGTTGAACCATGTTTGTGTCCCTGGAATAAATGCAACTTGATTATGGTGTATGATCCTTTTAATATATTGTTGGGTTCAGTTTCCTAATATTTTGTTGAGGGTTTTTCCATCTATATCCATCAAAGTTATTGGCCTGTAATTTTTTTTTTTTTTTTTTTTTTTTATTTTTTATTTTTTTTTTTTTTGCTGTACGCGGGCCTCTCACTGCTGTGGCCTCTCCCGCTGCGGAGCACAGGCTCCGGACACACAGGCCCCGCGGCCATGGCTCGCGGGCCCAGCCGCTCCGCGGCACGTGGGATCCTCCGGGATCGGGGCACGAACCCGCGTCCCCTGCATCGGCAGGCGGACTCCCAACCACTGCGCCACCAGGGAGGCCCTGTAATTTTATTTTTTGTAGTGTCTTTGTCTGGTTTTGGTATCAGAGTAATTGTGGCCTTGTAGAATAAATTTGGAAGTGTTCTGTCATCTTCAATTTTTTGGAATAGTTTGAGAAGGATAGGTATTAATTCTTTAAGTGTTTTGTAGATTTCCCCTGTGAAGCTGTCTGGACTTTTCTTTCTGAGAGTTTTTTATTACAAATTTAATTTTCCTACTAGTGATTGGTCTGTTCAAATTGTTCGTTTCTTCTAGATTCATCTTGGCAGGCTATATGTCTCTATAAATTTGTCCATTTCTTCTAGGTTATCCACTTTTTTTGGTATACAACCATTCAAAGTATTACCTGATGATTCTTTGTATCTCTGGGTATCAGTTGTTATTTCTCCTCCTCATTTCTTATTTTATTTATTTGGGTCCTCTCTCTTTTCATCTTGGTGAGCCTGGCTAAAAGTTTATCAATGTCATTTATCATCTGAATAAAGAGTTCTTGGTTTCATTAATCTTTTTTATTGTTTTTTGTTCTCTATATTATTTATTTTCTCTCAATCTTTTTTTAATTTCCTTCTTTCTGCTGACTTTGGGCTTTGTTTTTTCTTCTTTTTCTAATTCTTTTAGGTTGTAGCTCAGGTTGTTTATTTGAGATTTTTCTTGCTTCTTGAGGAAGGCCTGTATCACTGTAATGTTCATTTAGAACTACTTTTGCTGCATCCCATAGATTTTTGGTGCGATGTTTTTTCATTTGTAATATTCTTAAGCTATTTTCTGGTTTCCTCTTTGATTTCCTTATTAAACCAGAGTTTTTTAGTAGCATGCTGTTTAGTCTCCAATTGTTTGTTCCTTTCCCATTTTTCTTAATGTAATTGATTGCTAGTTTCCTACCATTGTGATAAAAAAAATACTTGATATGATTTCTATACTCAAATTTGTTGAGACTCATTTTGTGGCCTAACATGTGATCTATCCTGAAGAACATTCCATGTGCACTTAAAAAGAATGTGTATTCTGCTGTTTTTGGATGTAATGCACTGTAGATATCTATTAAATCCATCTGGTCTATTATGTCATTAAAGACCACTGTTGTATTGATCTCCTGTCTGGATGATCAGTTCATTGATGTAAGTGAGGTGTTAAAGTCTCCTACTATTATTGTATTATTGTAAACTTCTCCCTTCATATGTGTTAGTATTTGTTTTACATATTTAGATGCTGCTGTTTTAGGTGCATATATGTTAACAGTATAATATTCTCTTATTGTATTGATCCATTTATAATTATATAACACCCTTCTTTTTCATTTGTTATGAACTTTGTTTTTCTTTTCTTTTTTTTAACATCTTATTGGAGTATAATTGCTTTACAATGGTGTATTAGTTTCTGCTTTATAACAAAGTGAATCAGTTATACATATACATATATCCCCATATCTCTTCCCTCTTGCATCTCCCTCCCTCCCACCCTCTTTATCCCACCCCTCTAGGTGGTCACAAACATGGAGTTGATCTCCCTGTGTTATGCAGCTTCTTCTCACTAGCTATCTATTTTACATTTGGTAGTGTATATATGTCCATGCCACTCCCTCACTTTGTCCCAGCTTACCCTTCCCCCTCCCTGTATCCTCAAGTCCATTCTCTAGTAGGTCTGCATCTTTATTCCCATCTTGCCCCTCGGTTCTTCATGACTTTTTTTTTTTTTTTTTTTTTTTAGATTCCATGTATATGTGTTAGCATACGGTATTTGTTTTTCTCTTTCTGACTTAATTCATTCTGTATGACAGACTCTAGGTCCATCCACCTCACTACAAATAACTCAATATCGTTTCTTTTTATGGCTGAGTAATATTCCACTGTATATATGTGCCACATCTTCTTTATTCATTCATCTGTCGATGGACACTTAGGTTGCTTCCATGTCCTGGCTATTGTAAATAGAGCTGCAATGAACATTGTGGAACGTGACTCTTTTTGAATTACAATTTTCTCAGCGTATATGCCCAGTAGTGGGATTGCTGGGTCATATGGTAGTTCTATTTGTAGTTTTTTAAGGAACAACCATACTGTTCTCTATAGTGGCTGTATCAATTTACATTTCCACCAACAATGCAAGAGGGTTCTTCTTTCTCCACATGCTCTCCAGCATTTATTGTTTGTAGATTTTTTGATGATGGCCATTCTGATCTGTGTGAGATGATGTCCCATTGTAGTTTTGAATTGCATTTCTCTAATGATTAATGATGTTAAGCATCCTTTCATGTGTTTGTGGGCAATCTGTATATCTTCTTTGGAGAAATGTCTGTTTAGGTCTTCTGCTCACTTTGGGATGAGGTTGTTTATTTTTCTGATATTGAGCTGCATGAGCTGCTTGTAAATTTTGGAGATTAATCCTTTGTCAGTTGTTTCATTTGCAAGTATTTTCTCCCATTCTGAGGGTTGTCTTTTTGTCTTGTTTATGGTTTCCCTTGCTATGCAAAAGCTTTTAAGTTTCATTAGGTCCCATTTGTTTATTTTTGTTTTTATTTCCGTTTCTCTAGGAGGTGAGTCAAAAAGGATCTTGCTGTGATTTATGTCATAGAGTGTTCTGCCTATGTTTTCCTCTAAGAGTTTGATAGTGTCTGGCCTTACATTTAGGTCTTTAATCCATTTTGAGTTTATTTTTGTGTGTGGTGTTAGGGAGTGTTCTAATTTCATTCTTTTACATGTAGCTGTCCAGTTTTCCCAGCACCACTTATTGAAGAGGCTGTCTTTTCTCCATTGTATAACCTTTGTTTTAAAGTTAATTTTGTCTGATACAAGCATTGCTACCTCTGCTTTCTCATCATTTCTGTTTGTATGAAATATCTTTTTCCATCCACTCACTTTCAGGCTGTGTGTTCTCTTAGCATTGAATCGAGTCTCTTGTAAGCAACATATTGAAAAGTTTTGTGTTTTTAATCTAATCAGCCACCCCATGCCTTTGATTGGAGCATTTAGTCCATTTACATTTAAACTAATCTTTGAGCATTATGTACTTATTGCCATTTTATTAATTGTTTTCTGGTTATTTTTGTAGTTCTCTGTTCATTTATTCTTTTTGTTTCTTACCTTGTGGTTCGAAAATTTTCTCTAATAGTATGTTTGTGTCCCTTCTTTTTTGTTTTTGTGTATCTATTGTATGTTTTTGATTTGTGGTTGCCATGGGGATCTTATATGATGACCTATAATTATATCAACTTTTTTTAAAACTGGTAGTCATTTCAGTTCAAACACATTCAAAAGGATATATATTTTAATTCCCTCCCCCACATTTTATGTTTTTGATGTCATATTTTACATCTTTATGCTTATCCCTTAACAGTTTATTGTAGTTACAGTTGATTTTACATGTTTTTGTTATTTAATCTATGTACTGGATAATTAAATGGTTGATTGGGGATTGTTACTATATATTTATATTTCCTATTGGAATTTTACCTTTCCTATAGACTTTTACTTATTTTGCACTATAGAAGACCCTCCAACGTTTCCTTTATTGTAGATTTAGTATTTTGAACTCCTTTAGTTTTTGCTTGTCCAAGAAGTTCTTTATCCCTCTTTCTACTCTAAATAATAATCTTTCTGCATAGTGTATCCTAGGTTGCAAGTTTCTCCCCTTCAGCACTTTGTATATAATAAGTCAGTCCCTTCTAGCCTGCAAAGTTTTTGCAGAGAAATCACCTGATAACCTTAAAGAAATTCCCTTGTATATGAATCTTTGATTTTCTCTTGCTGCCTTTAAAGTTCCCTCTTCACATTTAAACTTTGACATTTTAACTATAATATGTCTTGGGGTGGGTCTGTTTGGGTTCATCTTGTTTGGGACCCTCTGTTCTTCCTGTACCTGGCTATCTGTTTCCTCCTTCAGGTTTGTGCAGTTTTCAGTCATAATTTCTTCAAATATATTTTTGATCCCTTTCTCTTTCTCTTTTCCTTCTGGGACCCCTATGATGTGAATTTTTGTACACTTAATATTATTTCAGAGATTTCTTAAGTTGTTTTTTATTTTTTTTAAATTTGTTTTTCTTTCTGCTGTTCTGATTGGGTGTTATCATTATTCTATCTTCAGATAACATATGTGTTCTTCTGTATCAGTCTGTTATTCATTCCTTATAGTGTGTGTTTATGTTTTTAAATCTGTTACTGAATTATTCCTTTTTGATTGGGTCTTTTTTATATTTTCTAGCTCCTTGTTAAAACATTCACTGTTTACATCAATCCTTTTCCCTAATTCAGTTAATATTTTTATTACCATTGTTTTGAATTCTTTATCTGGTAGATCATTTATTTCTGTTTCATTATTTTTCAGGGGTTTTCTGTTGTTCTCAATTGAGAGCAGTTACTCTGACTTTTCATCTTGCATAACTTTCTCTTCCTTTATGAATTTAGGTAAAACAGTTACTTGTTACAGTCTTGAAAGAGTGTTCATTTGTGAGAGCCTCTGTATACAAACTGTGTGTGCCCAGTGCCTTTGTTTGGAGAGTTGGATTTGATGTGGATACAAGTCACATCTTTCTTCAGTGTGTGGTAGCAAGGGGTTAATATCCAAATATTTAAATAGTCCATACAGCCCTGTATCAAAAAGGAAACAAACAACCCTATCAAAAAAATGGAAGACCTGCATAGACATTTTTCCAAAGAAGACATACAGATGACCAACAGGCACATGAAAAAATACTCAACATTGTTGATTATTAGAGAAATGAAAATCAAAACAACAATGAGATATCACCTCACAACTGTCATAATGGTTATCATCAAAAATTTACAAATAACAAATCTTGGAGAGTATGTGGGGAAAAGGAAACACTTGTACACTGTTGGTGAGAAAGTGAATTGGTACAGTCACTATGGAAAACAGTATGGAGGTTTATCAAAGAACTAAAAATAGAACTACAATATGAGCAAGCAATTCCACTCCTGGGTATATATGCAGAAAAAAAAGGAATACTAATTCAAAAAATACATGCACCTCAATGTTCATATTTGCACTATTTACAGTGGTCAACATATGAAAGAAACCTAAGTGTAAATCAACAACAAATGGATAAGGAAGGTATGGTGTATTTATACAATGGAATATTACTCAGCCAGGAAAAAAAATGAAATTCTGCCATTTGCAGTAATGTGGATGGACCTTGGGAATATTATGTTCAGGGCCTTTTTTTTAAATGTTGATGCTAATTTCTACTTTTGTTACATCGTGATTAAATTATTGTTTATAAAATTTCTACTTTATTGAATACACTAATGATTTATTTTTTATCTAACATGTGATCAAGTTTTGTGACTATTCTATGTGTGCTTAAGAAGTTGTATTCCTTTTATCTGTGTATAAAATTGGATATATAACCATAAAGCTGTGTGTAATAAATAATGCCATCTTCTTTTTGTTTTTTAGGTCTTCTAGTCTTACTTAAAATTTCTTATCCAGGTGAACTTTGTTTTACTAAAGGTAGCACATTAGTTTCTTTTTAACAATGTTTTTCTACACATGTCTTCTCACACTGCCTATGTTTTTGCTTTTTAAAGGGTCACTATGTTATTTGTTGTATAGATATCCACAGCATTGTAAACTGTGGCTTCTAGCGTTGAAAAGAATCCTGTGTGTGTGAACAAGCTTCCTTTATATTATGACACATAAGTCTCTCAGAACACAGAACTCAGAAAGCCTTTACACTCTTTCAGCCCTTTACACTGCCAATTCACATTTCTTTTTGATTTCTGGTACAGAAAGATATGTACATTAATTTTGAGCTTACTTATGTTTTATTAAATTTATCCTTTGTATTATAGTCTTCCTTGTTATGTATCTGGAGCAAATAGGGGCAGATACAAATATATGGTATGATATTCCATAGCTATTTTGATAGGAATTAATTATTTAACCAACTCGTTTTTTTCTCTGATGGACTCAATACACATGTAAAATATCTGGGTCATAGATGATGTTCTGTAATTCTATTCACTCATTTTCAACTAATCAATAAGAGTTCTCCCAACAATCTTACCTAGTATTTTTCTAACTTCTGTAGCATGTAGCATTACTGTCTGTTGCATTATTGATGTGCCATTATTTTGTATCACTGGTATAATATTTCATGTAAATTAATCTTATCTCCCCAACTAGCACATGAACTTTTCAATAGCAGAGTCCACTTGGAGGCACCTTTCTTAGCAAGCAAACCTAGAGACTCTCCCAGGGGCTAACAATGAAGCTGAATATGTGTCACAGTACAGGAATAAATAACTAATGTGGATACACAGGGGAGAGTGAATGGTGAAAATTTACAAGTGATGTTGAAGCTTTGCCTTGAATTTTTTATAAGAAATTAATTCATTAGACAGATAAGGGGGAAAAGACATCTAATGAATGAAGAACCTGTTTAAATGCCCAAAGATATAGGAATACATGGCTTATTCTGAACATGGTGATTAAGGTTAGCATGACTGGAGCACAGTGTGTCAGAAGACCTGTTTCTGCAACACAGTAGTGCTTTGTATGTCCTGAAAGGGGTTAGAGTGTAATTCTGCCAGTCCTATAGGTAATCATTAGGGGTATTTAAGGGGGAAAGTGATAGGATTATAGTTGGATTGGGAAAAATAACTGTGTCAGTAGTTTTGAATGTATATTTCAGGAGGCATCTCAAACGAAAGGCATTGTTTTAAAAGCTACCCAATGTGGCCAGGAGAGACAAGCTGAAAAACTGAACTAAGCTTCCTTTACATTATGAACTAGCTGTTTTCTAGTGATGGTAAAAATGGATAAGAGATCAGATTTGATGACTGTTTTGCAGGTAGCATTGCTAAAATTTGATATCTAATTTGCTGTCACAGATGAGGCAGATAGAGAGGGTGATGTCAATGTTTTCAGCTATAAAGATTTTGTAAGTGGCCTAAGAACATAGGAGAGAGAGAAGGTTTAAGGGACACCAAACAGATTTAAAGTTCACTTTTATGGTGACATGAGGAAAAATAAATTCCCTCTCTGCTACTCCTCCTCCCTGAACTTTGCTTCGGCCTTGATGTGAAGGAATGTTGTAAAAAAGAAACAGTTAAATATCAAGAAGGGCCATTGTGTTATCAGCTGTGTTCATAATATAATATTATAATATAATATTTATTCCACTCAAGGATAAATGGGGCTTGGAAAGTAAAGTTGCCTTCAGGTTGAACAGAGGCAGATTAAACTTCTAAAAAGAGTATTAAGATTTATATATAGAATGGATAAACAATAAAGCCCTACTGTATAGCACAGAGAACAATATTCAATATCCTATGATAAACCATAATGGAAAAGAGTATTAAAAAATAATATATATATATATATATATATATATATATATATATATATATGTATGTATAACTGAATCACTTTACTGTACAGTGGTAATTAACACAACTTTGTAAAAGAGCTATACTTTAATAAATAATAATAACAATAATTTAAAGAAAGAGTATTCTCTTTCACCACCACTGTCACGATTTTTCCACAAAGGCAGTTAATACCTTAAACCATAGACTCTAAGTAAGTGAAATAACTCAGTAATACCAGAGTCCCAGAAGATAGTGTCTATGGAACAGAACTAGGTAAATAATAGTCTGAGTAAATAAATGGCCAGTATCCAGAAGCTTACTTTCCTGTCTGAAGATTCTGGAAAGAAATATAGTTAATATACTCTTAAGTCATTAAATTACATTGTCATTGGAAGCTTGATTCCCTGGGCACTCCCAGAACATCTGGCCGAAAAATATCTTGTTGAGAATTTCATTGCCAGCATCAATCCGCAGCTTTGAGAGTCACAGATGCCATGCTGGATGGGGGCCAATGATGTCTCTGGACTGTCTGTTCTTGTATAAGATAGATGGAAAAGTTGGGGATTGGTCCCGTTATTTTATTTTCATCTTGCTACTGAGAGCATGGATCACAAGCCACAGCCTGGTGCCCTGTTTCCCCAGACCTTCTGCTCCATCTTCCTAATAGAAATGAAGCTAAGACATTGTGACCCAGGGCCATGCATCCATAAGTGGTGTGATGCATGTAGCTTAACCAGAAAAAAACAAGTTTCTTAGTTCTGGTCTCATTTATAATGAAGTAGTTAAAAGGTAATTAATGAGTTAAGTGTGAAAGTTTTGATTTATTTCAGTAACAACAGGTACTAGATTGAATATGGTAGCTCTTTTCTAGAGATTTATTGAGAGAATAGAAGCTTCTAAGTGAAACTTGGAGTCTTAACTAAAGGTGAAATAAGCAATTACAAAAAAACATGTAACATGCCTTGCAGTGAAAGGTCTTCTTTTTTTTTTTTTTTTTTTTTTTTTGGTGCGTTGGGTCTTCATTGCTGCACATGGGTTTTCTCTAGTTGCAGTGGAGGGGTTACTCTTCGTTGTGGTGTGGGAGGTTTTCATTGCAGTGGCTTCTCTTGTTGCAAACCACGAGCTCTTGGTGTGTGGGCTTCAGTAGCTGCAGCACACAGCCTCAGTAGTTGCAGAGCATGGGCTCTAGGATGCAGGCTTCAGTAGCTGCAGCTCACGAGCTCTAGAGCACAGGCTCAGTAGTTGTGGCGCATGGGCTTAGTTGCTCCACAGCTTGTGGGATCTTCCTGGACCAGGGATCGAACCTGTGTCCCCTGCATTGACAGACAGATTCTTAACCACTGTGCCACCAGGCAAGTCCCAAATCTGCTCTTTCTGATAAATATTCTACATTTGACCATCAGGGTGGTCTAAAATTCCAGGTATTAAATTCATCCTTGGTTTGAAGTTAAGAAATTACCTCATTGGGCTTCCCTGGTGGCACAGTGGTTGAGAGTCTGCCTGCCGATGCAGGGGACACGGGTTCGTTTCCCGGTCCGGGAAGATCCCACATGCTGCGGAGCTGCTAGGTCCGTGAGCCATGGCCGCTGAGCCTGCGTGTCCAGAGCCTGTGCTCCACAACAGGAGAGGCCACAACAGTGAGAGGCCCGTGTACCACGAAAAAAAAAAAAAAAGAAAAAGAAAAAAGAAAAAGAAATTACCTCATTAAGCCCTTTCTGAGGATGAAAATTTTATCTTTGTCAGGGATGTTCTTTTATGACATTGTTTTTTGTTTGTCTGTTTGTTTTGTTGTTGTTTGTATTCTTTTAGGGTAAAGGTTTACTGAGCTTGACCACTTTTTGACTATAGACTCCTATGCACTGACCACAAGGGATAGAATATTAGCAATAAAATGTGAACCTATTTGGGTATGTGAATTAATTAGTTTAGCATGACAATAAAATAACACTGACAGAATGATATATACACCTCCATATTTTATTAGAAGATTCAGGATGGAGAAGGCAGGTTGGAGAGGCCAAGGGCCAGAAACCCTAACCTGGGGCTTCACAGGAACTGGAATGGAGTCATGGACAAAACAGGGATTCTAGGAAAATGCAGAATGAGGGCACAAATAATTTCCTCTTCTCATAATGCACAGCCTATAGTTGAAGTTCAAAAAGAGTCAAATTTAACTTTCAAAAGTTGATTGTTGTCTTTCAAATAAGGTCTGGCCTCTATATTGCACTACTGATAACTAACTAATATTAAAACCTTCCATCTAGCGCTTCCCTGGTGGCGCAGTGGTTGAGAGTCCGCCTGCCGATGCAGGGGACACAGGTTCGTGCCCGGGTCCAGGAAGATCCCACATGCCGTGGAGTGGCTGGGCCCGTGAGCCATGGCCGCTGAGACTGCGCATCCGGAGCCTGTGCTCCGCAACGGGAGAGGCCACAACAGTGAGAGGCCCGCATACCGAAAAAAAAAAAAAAAAAACTTCCATCTACTTTTGAAAACGCAAGTTTCCCTCTGAATTTGCTTTGCATTTTATGATTTTCTGAATTACTGTCTACCTTTCTGCCTTTTTCATAAATTTGAATTTTAGGCAATGAAGAAATAATACGTTTATCAATTGTTTATCCTTCCTTCAGGGACTAACATTTATATCAAAGAAGGATTAAAACTCGGTGAGAATCAGGCTGAGAATTCTAACCTTAATAACTTAAGACATTTCATAATAATAAGTAGAATCTTTCTGGATTAGTTTTGTGTGTGTTGGGCTTAAATGAAATATGCTTTTATTCTCATATTTTACTGTTTCAAAGCACACAAGCAGAAATTTAAGTGCAAGGAATGTGTGCTTGATAAGGAGAGTGAATAATTCGAAGTATTTCAAACTGGATGAGCAAAAACAAGAAAATAGAACAAGCTCACCCTGTACTAATGTATACTACTTGTATGAAATGAGGGAACAATATTTTTGAAATGAAGGGCAATTACTCTTCCTCACAAATTTTCTATGGATTTTAGCCTACTTCTAATTTGAAAAAAAAAGGACATTGAAGGCAAATGTATATGAGAAACTTAATCTTATTCATGTGCTTTGGTTTGGAAAGAATATGAAAAGAACCTGAGAAGATCATGTAAACAAAGAAATTGTGGTTGCTCACCAAAGTGTAAATTTTCCCCTGAATTTTATCAAAGTATCTGATTTTTGACTTTGCTAAATGTTGGAGAATTGCAAAAGCTATAAGTTAAAAATGAGATAGCAATCAAGCAAAATATTCTGTATCTGGAGAAGGATAAAGATGTGAATCCTGCTTTACAGAGATTCATCTATCTATCCCTCTATTGTTTTGTTTTGTTTTGTTTTGTTTTGTTTGTGGTACGTGGGCCTCTCACTGCTGTGGCCTCTCCTGTCGTGGAGCACAGGCTCCAGACACGCAGGCCCTGTAGCCATGGCTCATGGGCTGAGTTTCTCCATGGCATGTGGGATCCTCCCGGACCGGGGCACAAACCCGCGTCCCCCACATCAGCAGGCGGGCAGGCTCTCAACCACTGCACCACCAGGGAAGCCCTATTGTTTTGTTTGTCTTTGTTTTTTCCCCCCTTATTTCAGGAAGAGAAATGATTCATCCCCTTTTAGGACATATGCAAATGAGTTTATTTTTTGGTTACTTGTGATTTGGAGCATAATTTCCATGAGTCATTGAGGTTGATATAGAAATACTGGTGAGGACCCCATGAAGAAAAGAGAGGTCTCTAGGGTAAGGGTGATCAGAGAGAGGGTAGCAAGCATGCTGGTATAGGGTCTACCAAAATGCCTAACACGTATTAGGAGTGCAGCCAATTTGAGTTGAAAAAATGAATGGATTCACCAACAAACATAAGTGAAAGACTTAATTATGGAAATGCTACAGATAAGTTTGTTTCCAAATTCTCAGTGCTTTTGAATGTTTTTGTCCGAAAAATTATCAACAGCCTCAGTGATTTTGACCTCTACATATCACAGCTTTTTTTTTTTGACACCTTTATTGAAGTATAATTGCCTTAAAATGATGTGTTATTTTCTGCTTTATAACAAAGTGAATCACTTATACATATACATATGTGTCCATATCTCTTCCCTCTTGCATCTCCCTCCCTCCCACCCTCCCTATCCCACCCCTCTAGGTGGTCACAAAGCACCAAGCTGATCTCCCTGTGCTATGCGGCTGCTTCCCACTAGCTATCTATTTTACATTTGGTAGTATATATATATGTCCATACCACTCTCTCACTTTGTCACAGCTTACTCTTCCCGGCCCCCATATCCTCAAGTCCATTCTCTAGTAAGTCTGTGTCTTGATTCCCATCTTACTCCTAGGTTCTTCATGACATTTTTTTTTTCTTAGATTCCATATATATTTGTTAGCATATGGTATTTGTCTTTCTCTTTCTGACTTACTTCACTCTGTATGACAGATTCTAGGTCCATCCACCTCACTACAAATAACTCAGTTTCATTTCTTTTTATGGCTGAGCAATATTCCATTGTATATATATGCCACATCTTCTTTATCCATTCATCGGATGATGGATGCTTAGGTTGTTTCCATCTCTGGGCTATTGTAAATAGACCTGCAATGAATATTTTGGTACATGATTCTTTTTGAATTATGGTTTTCTCAGGGTATATGCCCAGTGGTGGGATTGCTGGGTCATATGGTAGTTCTATTTGTAGTTTTTTAAGGAACATCCATACTGTTCTCCATAGTGGCTGTATCAATTCACATTCCCACCAGCAGTGCAAGAGTGTTCCCTTTTCTCCACACCCTCTCCAGCATTTATTGTTTCTAGATATTTTGATGATGGCCATTCTGACTGGTGTGAGATGATATCTCATTGTAGTTTTGATTTGCATTTCCCTAATGATTATTGATGTTGGGCATTCTTTCACGTGTTTGTTGGCAATCTGTATATCTTCATTGGAGAAATGTCTATTTAGGTCTTCTGCCCATTTTGGATTGAGTTGTTTATTTTTTGATATTGAGCTGCATGAGTTGCTTGTAAATTTTGGAAATTACTCCTTTGTCAGTTGCTGCATTTGCAAATATTTTCTACGATTCTGAGGGTTGTCTTTTCAGCTTCTTTAAGTTTTCCTTTGCTGTGCAAAAGCTTTTAAGTTTCATTAGGTCCCATTTATTTATTTTTGTTTTTATTTCCATTTCTCTAGGAGGTGGGTCAAAAAGGATCTTGCTGTGATTTATGTCAGAGTGTTCTGCCTATGTATTCCTCTAAGAGTTTGACAGTGTCCGGCCTTACATTTAGGTCTTTAATCCATTTTGAGTTTATTTTTGTGTATCGTGTTAGGGAGTGTTCTAATTTCATTCTTTTACATGTAGCTGTCCTGTTTTCCCAGCACCACTTATTGAAGAGGCTGTCTTTTCTCAATTGTATATTCTGGCCTCCTTTATCAAAAATAAGGAGACCATATGTGTGTGGATTTATCTCTGGGATTTCTATCTTCCTCCATTTATATATATTTCTGTTTTTGTGCCAGTACCATATTGTCTTGATTACTGTACCTTTGTCCTATAGTCTGAAGACCAGGAGACTGATTCTTCCAGCTTTTTTCTTTTTTAAGATTGTCTTGGCTACTCGGGGTCTTTTGTATTTCCACACAAATTGTGAAATTCTTTGTTCTAGTCTTGTGAAAAATTGCATTGGTAGTTTGTTAGGGATTGCATTGAATCTGTAGATTGGTTTGGGTAGTATAGTCATTTTCAGACTGTTGATTCTTCCAATCCAAGAACATGCTGTATCTCTCCATCTATTTGTATCACCTTTAATTTCTTTCATCAGTGTCTTATGATCTTCTGCATACACTTCTTTTGTCTCCTTAGGTAGGTTTATTCCTAGATATTTTATTTTTTTTTGCAATGGTAAATGGTAGTGTTTTATTAATTTCATTTTCAGATTTTTCATCATTAGTGTATAGGAATGTAAGAAATTTCTGTGCATTTATTTTCTATCCTGCTACTTTACCAAATTCACTGATTAGCTCTAGTAGTTTTCTGGTAGCATCTTTAGGATTCTCTATGTATAGTATCATGTCATCTGCTAACAGTGACAGCTTTACTTCTTCTTTTCCAATTTGGATTCCTTTTATTTCTTTTTTTTCTCTGATTGTTGTGGCTAAAACTTCCAAAACTATGTTGAATAATAGTGGCAAGAGTGGCCAACATTGTCTTCTTCCTGATCTTAGTGGAAATGGTTTCAGTTTTTCACCATTAAGGATGATGTTGGCTGTGGGTTTGTCATATATGGTCTTTATTATGTTGAGGAAAGTTCCCTGTATGCCTACTTTCTGGAGGGTTTTTATCATAAATGGGTGTTGAATTTTGTCGAAAGCTTTCTCTGCCTCTATTGAGATGATCATATGGTTTTTCTCTTCCAATTGTTTAATATGGTATATCACATTGATTGATTTTCATATACTGAAGAATCCTTGCATTCCTGGGATAAACCGCACTTGATCATGGTGTATGATCCTTTTAATGTGCTGTTGGATTTTGTTTGCTAGTACTTTGTTCAGGAGTTTTGCATCTATGTTCATCAGCGATATTGGCCTGTAGTTTTCTTTCTTTGTGACATTTTTGGCTGGTTTTGGTATGAGGGTAATGGTGTCCTCGTAGAATGAGTTTGGGAGTTTTCCTCCCTCTGTTGTATTTTGGATGGGTTTGAGAAAGATAGGTGTTAGCCCTTCTCTAAATGTTTGATAGAATTCGCCTATGAAGGCTTCTGGTCCTGATGGTAAGTTATAAGTCTTTTTATATCTTGTTGGATTCAGTTTACTAGCCTTTTTATTGAGGTCTTCTGTATCTGTATTCATGAGGATATTTTTTTAATATAGTTATTTTTTGTTTTGGGGTGTTTTTGCACTATTTTTTTCTGATTTTTGTATCAAGGTAATACTGATCTCATAGAATGAACTAAAAAGTGTTCCCTCCTTGTATATTATTTTGAATGAGTTTATGAAGGATTGATATTAATTATTCTTTTAATGTTTGGTAGAATCACCAATAAAGTAATCTAGGCTTTGCTTTTCTTTCTTGATTTTTTTTAAATTCTTAATTCAATCTTTGCTTTTATAGGTCTAGATTATATGTTTCTTCTTGAGTCAGTTTCAGTAGATTGTGTCTTCTAGAAATGTGCCCATTTTATCTAATTTATTTATTTTTTAGCACACAGTAGTTGATACCTCCTTATTATCTACTTTATTTCTGTAAGACCAGTAGTGATGTTCCCACTTTCATTGCTGATTTTGTTAATTTGAATCTTTCAACTTCTTTTCTTGATGAGTCTAGCCAAATTTACCAATTTTTAAAATCATTTCAAAGAACCTCCAATGAATCAATGGTTTCATTGATTTTCTGTATTGTTTCCCTATTCTCATTTCAGTTCAGGTCATTAAATTTATGTCTTTCTTCTTTTTTAATATAGTATTTTACAGGTATAAATTTCCCTCTAAGCATTGTTATTACACCATTCCATAAGTTTTGACATGTCATGTTTTGCTTTTATTTTTTTCATAGTGTTTTCTAATTTCCTTTGTCAGTTCTTCTTTGCTGAATAGATGACCTAGAAAAGTGTTGTTAATTTTCACATTTTTGTGAATTAATAAAATTTCTACCATTATTGATTTCTAATTTAATTCCATTGTGATAAAATCATATACTTTGTATTTCAATTCTTTTAAATTTATTGGAGTTTATTTTATGGCCTAATATAAGGTTTATCCTAGAGAATGTTCCATGTGAGCAGAATGAGTATTGAGAAGAATATGTATTCTGATGTTAGATGGAGTATTCTCTAGATATTTGTCCTGGCAATTTGTTTTATAGTATTGTTCACATCTCCTATTTGTTTATGGAACTGCTGTATTATTGTTCTATCTATTATTGAAAGTCAGGTATTGAAGTTCCCAGTTACTATTGTTGAATTATCTATTTCTCCCTTAATTGTGTCAGTTTTTGCTGCATGCGTTTTGGGGCTCTGTTGATAGGTGTACATATGTTTATAATTGTTATATATTCCTAATGAATTAGCCCTCTTATAATGGTAAAATGTGTTTCTATTTCTCTTGTAATTATTTTTGTCTAAGAGTATATTTTGCCTGATTTTAGTATAGCTAGTTCATTTCTCTTTTGACTCTTGTTTGAATGTAAATGTTTCCATCCTTTTCCTTTTAACCTACTCATGTCTTTGAATCTAAAGTATTCATCCTGTAGACAGTATATGTATTCTGCCACCATCTGTCTTTTAATTGAGGTATTTAAGTGACTTGCATTTAGTGTAATTACTGATAAGGCAGGATTTATATTTGTCCTTTTGCTATTTGTTTTACTTATGTCTTGTGCTTTTTTCTTTATTCCTTGACTCTTATCTTTTATTATTTTTAAATATATATTTTCTAGTGTATCTTTTTAATTCTATTGTTTTTTATTTCATTATATTTATTTAAGTTATTTTTGTAGTGTTTGTTCTTGAATTAAACACCTTAATTACACACCTTACACACCTTGAAATTAGCACCTTAATGTGAAACAATCTATTGATTAATGCTAATTTAATTTCAGTAATGTGCAAAAACTTCTGCCTAAAATACTCCTATTCCTTCTTCCTCCTTTGTAAAAATGTTCATCTGTATAAATTATAAGCCCACTAACACAGTTTTATATTTATTTTTATGCAGTTGTCTTTGAAAACAGATTGGAGAGGAAAAGAATTACAAAAATGCATGTATACTGCCTTTCATAATGGCTACAGTTACCATTACCAGTATTTTCTTCACATGTTCCTTTAATTCTTTATACATGGTTTCCTATAGTTCTTTGAATATACTTATAATAGCTTATTTAAATTTTTTTCGGGCTTCCCTGGTGGCGCAGTGGTTGGGAGTCCACCTGCCAATGCAGGGGACACAGGTTCGTGCCCCAATCCGGAAGATCCCACAGGCCGTGGAGCAGCTAGGCCTGTGAGCCATGGTCATGGATCCTGCACGTCCAGAGCCTGTGCTCTGCAACGGGAGAGAGGCCACAATAGTGAAAGGCCCATGTACCGCAAAAAAAATAAAAATAAATAAATAAATAATAAAAAAGAAAATCTTTGTCTACTAAGTCCAAAATCTGGTACCCCTCAGGGACATTTTTGATTAGCTGTTTTTTTCACCAGGGTATGTGGACTTACTTTCCTGTTTCTTCCCATGCCTTCTATTTTTGATGTTGTTTTTGTGTTGCTACAAATTGACTTGTTTGTAAAAACTCTGGTATTAGAGTCTTCTACCTCCCACTGAGCTAAGCTCTGAATCATTCAACTAGCCACCTAAGCGTAGACATTGCCCAGAGAGCTAGAAATTTAGACAAAATACTGAGTGGGCACTGGGGATGCTTTTAACAAAGCTCCAAAAGCAGTTCAACTTTTCATTCTCCTCAGTGATGCTGGCTTTTACCTACTAAACCTCTAAGCTGTGGAGGGAATGGAGAATAGCCCTAAGTTCAAACATCACAGACCCCACTGTCTTACCAAAGTTCAGTAGCTTCTCTTGTATAGACAATTTTTGGTTCATTCTGTGGCTTTGGTTAATGGCGAGACTTCTGAAATGATTGATTTTAGTTGTTTTGTTTGAATTTTATTGCTTTAAAAAGAGACTGAGTTCAGTAAGCTCCTCTCTCTACAATTCTTGAGGTTGAACCTCTCCTGGTTGACATCTATGTTAAAGTTTATAGCTCTAAGTGTATTATCAGTTGTGGTGTAATATCTGAAAACTAGAAAACACAGTTAAATGTGATGCTGACATTTTCAGAAAGCCTGTGATCATTTAGAAGAAAGAAAATGTGCACAGCTAAGTAATAAATTAACAAGGAAAAAACAAAGATACATGGATAGAGTTTCCTCATTTTTATTGGTATTCAGTTCAACTCCATAAAAAGAAATGAAAGAAGTCTTAAAAGGGATATTACATACTAATCCCAAATAAGATTTATCAGATGGAGGAAGCAGCAGCCACTTTTGTATCTTAACTTATTTTCCAATTTTACAATTCATAAAATACTCACCAAGGCACGACACAAGTTTGGAGTTCAAGCACGGTGCATTTTATGTTGCAAGATCCATTAAAAACAATAATTTGTAAGATCTTCAATAGGAAAGTGTGCAATTTTTTCAAAGAATACTTCAAAGAGGGAAGCAGGACTCAATCCAATTTCATGTGAAAAGTAATTTCATTCTCATCTGTGGCCACTTCTCTTCTTTGATTGTGGTTGAAGTTGGAGAACTAAGAACAGAATGAATAGGATCACTTCATGTCAGTAGTTCTTTTCCACAAGTACGAAATGACAACCTGGCTTTCCCTCGGGAGACAGCAGTAAATCTCACACTTGGAGCAAGAATGACAGGGACTTTGATTATGAACTCATTCTGCTGAGGATTACCTTTCTCTGCCTATTTCTTTTTCTTCACTGCCTGCAGTCCAGAGTATGAACATAGCTGTTTGACAAAGTTCACTTATTTTGCATCGTTAGCCTACTGACCTTCCTTCCTCTATGAAAAGTGGAATTCTAATCTAAAAAGACAGTGCCAGAAGGATGGAATGGAAATGTCCCAGCTGGTTCCTTACCAGGTCTGTGAATGGGGCTTTATTCTTCCTAAGCCTCACTCTCCTCGTCTATAAACTGGAGGCCACTGTTTTTTTCACTTGATTTTATTAGATTATCAAATGAGATTATACTTAAAAGAACTATTAAATATAACAATTAGATGTTTTGGCTGCTGATAGGATTAACACAATTCTATCAAACAAATCTTGAGAAAGAATTCAATCTTTACACAAATGTTTAATGCACTGCATAGCATTTATTCCAGACAACCTATCTTTCTGTAAGCAATGATCAATCTTTACCCTATTTGGAATTTTCATCTCATTTATTTAGTATTTATTTAAGACATTAAAACAAAATTACACTGACATGCTCAACACTACTTGGTAGGAATTCCAGCATAAGATCAACATGTGAGTTTCACAAAGTCAGGCTGGCTTTCATGAGACCTGTGGAAGCATGATATTTGAGTAGATCCCAACTCCCCATGTTTTATTTTGGGATAAGAGACACATAGGATGTTGACTTTTGACATAGATGGATTTTATACACAATTATTTTAGGAAAAATTAAAAAGATTATCTCAGCACTGTAGTTTACAAATCAATGATAAGTAGATAAAGAAATAGTCAAAACGAAACAATTGAAAGAAAAATACTGTGTCCTGTACATATCACGTTTTCCTATGAACTCCCTTCTTTTTGTGAAGACCTTGTCATCCATTCTGAGGAAATGTGCATAAATCATAAGATTTGATGTCCTGGGATGTGATTTTAAATCTTCAAATATGTATTGGGTGCCTACAAAGGTCCATACACTCTTCAAGGTGGTGGTGGTAATGTAAAGCAAAACAGGTGAGGTCTCAAATAGTGCCAAGGTGGGCAAGAAAAGGGTGGGTTCTCAGTGCTATGTCTACCTTTCCTTTCTGTTCTGTTGTTCTAAACATAAAACTGCCCATGCTACATTTGCTTATCTCTTTTAATACTTAAAAAGTTGGGGATATTTGGGGCTTCCCTGGTGGCACAGTGGTTGAGAGTCTGCCTGCCGATGCAGGGGACACGGGTTCATGCCCCAGCCCGGGAAGATCCCACATGCCATGGAGTGGCTGGGCCCATGAGCCATGGCCGCTGAGCCTGCGTGTCCGGAGCCTGTGCTCCACAACGGGAGAGGCCACAACAGTGAGAGGCCCACATACCACAAAAAAAAAAAAAAAAAAAAAAAAAAAAAGTTAGGGATATTTGAAATAAACCTGCATAACTTCACAATATAATAATGATATCATTCAGATCTTCTTACTCCATGAAGGTTTCCTGCTTTTCCATTCTACCCACTCCACCCCACCCCAGCTCTCCATCCAGAAATTATGTCTCACCTCCCCTGTATTTTCTTAGTTGTTTTTCTTTTTTTTTTATCATAGGTCTCTCATGATCTTTATCCTGGTCCTTTAACTTCTGTTAAAGTTACTTGTGTGTCTGTTTCATCCTCCTTGGTTTCTTGTAATCTCCTGGAGGGCAGGATCCATACCTGATTCAATTTATTCAATGCCAAGACATTTGATATATACACAATGCATTATATACCTGAATAATTCTTCTTCCTATGACACTTGGAACATTGCCTGGAACATAATAGGTGTTCAATAAGTATTAAGTCCAATGAATGATAGCATGATGTCAGGCTAAATTGAAGGACAGTGTATATATAAATGAACAATGTATTTTTAGTGTCCTCGGCAGTTTTGAAGACTGGAATAATGACTTTGCCTTTTAAAATATCTATTTTTTTTCCAGAGAAGAGACAAGAGAGAAATTTGTAAGGCTCCTTTTGGGCTCCAGATGCAAAGTGAATATAATAAATCTATAATTAAAGTAACAAGATATTTGAAAAAACAATGCCCTTACCAGAAGGTTAGGTCCATTTGTAAAATTTAAGTCTATGGGTAAGACCTGATATCCTACAGCTCTTATCAAGGTGTTAGGAAAAGTAAGGAAAATTAGAGAGTTAACTAAGAATTGCTTAAACCTCAAACACAGTCAAGAGCACAAGCCAGTTGAATTCAGTGTTCTTTTTCATGGCTGCATTCAAAAAGAATGAAAGATTCTCAGTTCCGTACACCTTCAGCACTAAGTTTTACTTTCTCAATTTTGAATGCTTTATAATCTGTGAAATTTCATGAACTGAAGTCCTTATGTTATTGCTTGACTAGTTTGAGGTCCATTAGCTAGTATGATGTAGACAAATTAAAGTTCTTGATGGAGGCTTTCTACTCAAATTTGTTTTCTTCTATTTATTTAATTAACAATCGTCTGTGATTGTCATGTGTCATTCACTCCATTGCTTCATTGTTGTTGCTGTTGTTGGAAAGGGGAGGAAGCATTTATGTATTTCATTTTTATTTTATTAAACAGAAGACATTGGGTTAGGTTTTATTTATTTATTTATTTATTTGTTTGTTTGTTTGTTTGTTTGTTTTTTAATTTAGGGGTCAGTTTTTTTCCCAGCTTTGTTAAGGTATGATAGACATATAAAATTGCATATATTTAAGGTGTATAATGTGCTGTTTTGATATATGTAACCTTGTTTGGTAATTACCACAACCAGGCTAATTAACATAGCTAACTACCTCACCTCACATAGTTACCACTGTGTGTCTGTGTGTGTGTGCATGTACACTTAAAATCTATTCTCAACAAATTTCAAGTATACAATATAGTATTATTATATTTGCCATGCTGTACATTAGATTTCTAGAGCATATTCATTTTATAACTGAACATTTGTACCTTTTGACCAATATCTTTCCATTTTTACCATTCCCCAGCTCCTAGAAACCACCATTCTACTCTGTCTCTCTAGGTTCAAATTTTTTAGATTCTAACATTCAGTTTTAAAATAATAGCTTCTAAATTTATCCATGTTGTCACAAATGGCAGAATTTCCTTCTCTTTTAAGGCTGAGTTATACTGAAAGAGAGAGAGAGATTTACCTATTTATCTATCTATCCATCTATGTATCACAATTTCTTTATCCATTCACCCATCAACAGATACTTAGATCGTTTCCATATCTTGGTCATTGTGAATATTGCTGTAATGAAAATAGCATCTTTTAATAAGTGTGGGGTTTGTTGTTGTTGTTTTATTTTTGCCTCACAGACATCATCTCAGTGTCTATCCCTGGTTAAGGTCAAATGTCTTCTGTACAAGGCTGCCAAAAGGCAAATGACCACCATCAACTCTGCAGTGAGTCCCAGGTCATCCATTTTAGAACCTAAACCTGCACAGAATCTTGGTGGAAAGTGGATTCAATTACATACCATAAAATATAGAAATTAATTTATATCTCCTATGACTTTGTTTAAATCTTTATTAACAGTATCTCATCCTTGTAGCCAGGAAATAAAGTGTATCCAAAGGCAACAGTAGGCCACAGCAGTCTAATAAGAAGGGTGTCCATATGTTGGGATGACCTAGTGTTGGTATCAGAGCCCAAACAGAGTAAGGAGAAAATTCAGGCATGAGGGTGGCCTAGTGTCAGTCCTCAAAAACGCAGAAAGGACTTCCATGTGAGTCTTGCATTGGGTGTCAGAGTCCAAGCTAGATGAGGCAGGCATATGTGAGACTGGCCTTGTGTAGGGTTTTAGAACCCAAGAAGAATGAGGAGAACAGCCATAATGGGGCATGGCTTAGCATGTGAGTTCAGAGATACAGCTGGAGGAGAATGGTGGGTGGCATCAGTAATGACAGATTGGTTACATATAAGGGAGTTGGTCGAATCAGCACATAACCTAAGGGAAATAAAGCCAACTTTCTCACTGTTGAGGAGGGGAGTCACACACATAGAAAGGGAGAAAATTAAAATGAGTTCTGGGATGTTGGATTGGAATTATTAGTATAAAGAATAGTGACACCCCAGTACCAATGAGATGATCTAGCAATCAGATTTTGGTTTCTGAATACCAATCTCCACTTAACAGGGATCAGGGATCTTTGGATAAATGGCTGATTCCAAGGCTGAGAAGGCAAGTCTAAGGTGATTTTTTGTGTCAGCATTCAAAGATAGTAACATTAAAACTCATTAATCATAGAGGAAACCATATGTTTATTTTTGAGCAGTCCCATACTTAAATAAAAATTACAAATTCAATACAAAGAATGTATACTTACATCACAGATACAATTAAGTGAATAAATAACTAAATCAAAGTTTGATGAGAAATAAGATGATTATATCATTACAAGTCCTTCCCACAGAACTCTTCCTAATTGCCAGAAAAAAATAAAAATAACCTTACAATGGGAGGCCTGGAAGACTCCACCTTAATCAAAAGGTCAAAGTGAACATTATCAGGAATAGCACAGATTAAAATTTTACACTTCCTGGTCAGATGCAATGCAATGTCACATTTGTGATATTTCTGCCAAAGATGTATAAATTGAACCTAATTGTGAGGAAACATCAGACAAATCCAAATTGAGAGACATTCTACAAATTAATTGTTCCATACTCCTCAAAAGTGACAAGGTCTTCAAAGTCAAGGAAATAAATACTTTTCCGGATGAAGAAGAATGAAGGGACATGACAATGAAATACAATATCTACTTCTGAACTAGATCCTTTTGCTAAACGTTACATTATTGGGACTGTTGTAGAAACTTGAATGAGATTGAAGGAATAGATAGTAGTAATGAATGGATGTTAACTTCCAGATTTTTATCATTCTAACGTGGCCATGTAGGAAAATATACTTATTTGTAGGAAACATACACATTAACAAATTCAGTTCTTTGTGTTGTACGAGCAGCTTCTCTGTAAGTGTGGGACTGCTCCAAAACAAACAAACAAAAATTTAATCAAATTCAAACTGAATGCACATATCCTTTGAGCAATCCCACTTCTAGAAATCTTTAGAGATGCTCAGACAAGAGTACCAGGGTATTTGTATAAATATACTCATGGTAACATTGTTTATAATATGGAACAATTGAAGATAGTCTAATCTTGAACAATAGAGGGAGTGTTAAATTGTGGTCTGGTATGGCATATGATGCCATAGAGCTTTCAGAAAAGGGTGGATCTCTATGTAGAGACAGGGAAATTGTTCAGGACATATTGTTGAGTGTAAAAAATGCAAGACTCAGAACTAAATATATAGTATAATTTAATTTCCATTAAAAAATAACTCCAAAACAACCAAAAATAAATGTATATATTTAAAAGAACATGAACAAATTAATTTGTAACCTATATAAGGTATTTATCCATGTGCACTTTAATAATCCTGGGTCATTCTTCTGTTTTATTTATAGCCTGCCTATTTCATTAAGAAATTAAAATGGAAGGTTACTCACCAAAAACAATCTCAGGTTTTGATTGACCATTTATTCAAATTTTCAGATGAAATCACCTTTTTATCTCAGCATAAGCAGCAAATTCTACCTTGTCTTCAATCCAAAAATAAAAGCATTATCCTCTTTTTCTACAATATCAGAGTGTTCTTAGGATAGAAACATCCACCTCATTTCAGTCTAATGGCTTCATAACATTGGGGGAAGAATGATTCTTTGATCTCAGAGCGTCCGTTTTCTTTTTTCCCTCTCTTTTTGTTCATTTTGTCTTCATACATCTGCCTTTTGGTGAGGTGATGCCCAGAAAAAAATTACTCTTAGCATTTATTTTTTTACCCAGAATCATAACCTGGACACAGCCAACTGATCTATTAATTCCAAAGCTCAGTACCTTAGCTAAGAATCTATAAGAAATTTATGAGGACAAAAATTATCCTCTGTAGAATTTTATACAGAGACATTTGGTAAGCCTTTTCAAGCTCAGCAGATAATCCCCAACTCAACTATTCTGAACTCACATCTTAAGACAATTTCAGAAGGAGCACCACATTAGCTACTACCACCTAGAGGACAAGCTCTCACAATTGTTGGAAAAGTATACAATTGTGCAGTTGGTTTTCACCAGGTTTCCAAGTGACTTCCCTTAGGAAGAGATAGGATGATATGACTCAAACCCCCAGCATGACAAAGGAAACCCTTCCTGCTCAACTTATTTTACTTCTTGTGATTTAGAGTTCCCTCCTTAAGAACTAATGTTGACAGAATGTTAAATACTTTGAGTATATAATTCTATCACCATAACACTCCATAAGGGTAAATATTATCATTCACTTTTTACTGACAGAGGCTAAAGATTGTATGTAACTTGACAAAAATTTTGCCCCAACACCTCCATATTTTTTAATTTTATTTTATTTTTCTATCATCTTGTCAGCATTCATTCATTCCACAAATATATAGAATATATGCATGTTCTAGGCATGGGGACACAGAAGTGATTTAAGAGGAATATATGTGTTAATATATATTCTATCTTATTATTCTTTAGCTCTTTCCTAATACTTGAGCTGGAACATTTCCAATAAAGCCAGTCTCTATACTGTTATCAAAAAAGATTATATATTGAATTGCAATTATTTATTAAAATATCTGTCACCTCCACTGATCAATTTTAAGTATCCGTAAGGGCCTGGATAGTAGGAATGTCATCTGTTCCTAAACTCCTCGTTTCCAGCTTATTTGTTATGAAGCTCTGAAACCCACTAAGTATTAATTACATTTTGAATGAATGATTATCATGCTCATTCCAATCAGGGAGCTTATCACTGTGTACATTTTCTCTTTGCTAATCAAAACGTCTGCAGTCTAGTTATTTTGGGGTTCTACTATATATTAATCTTTGCTTTAAATATTGAGGCCATATTAGAAAACACAGTTTGGTGCAGTGCCTGAGGGGAGAGAAGAGCTTCACATTCAAAGCCACCACTTCTGTGAAGAATACAATTTGACTCTCATGAGTCTTGAAAGGTTGAGTTTAAGGCATCCTTAGTTTGAACATTGTTTCCCTGGAAGAACCACATGATGGCAAACACATCAGGGCACAGAGAGATAGATGACTTCATATGAGGGACCACTTGGCAGACATGACTCGCCCCTAGAAAAAAGGGGGGGGAGGTTCCTATTAATTCCCAGAAATGATTGAGTGATTCTTTTATATAAAGCAGGGATCCTGCATGAGCTGGCAAGGGGAAGAACAACAACCAAAATAATTATGTGCATTAATATTACTTCATTTATATCCATAAGCTGGAGACACCTTGGGGCATTTGGCTTATAGGAAAATTAGAGCATTGGGAAGCAGGGAGTTGATATGACATCTTCATTATTACACAGGAGCAGAGCATAGGCTCAAAACTACGTCTCCACACTCAAAGTCCAGCAGTCCTGACCATATTCCAATTCACTTGCTCTACTGGATTATGCTTCCCCTACTGAGATGATCCTTCATTATCTTCACCAAGATAAATTCTATCCAGGCTTCAAAGTTCTAACAAAGTTCGTCCTCTATCACATTTCATTGGATATTTGTTTGATGATAAGGTAGCTATAGGTGTCTTAAATCTATACACATATTTTAGTAATAAATTATATCTTTTCAATACTTCTAAAGAACATAAAATCAGAGCAATATCGGTCATACAAACCATATATTAAATAAACAGGCACTGATCACCGTGTTTATGCCAGAAACAATTCTATAATTGTACATTACCCACATATAGAAGGAAAGGAAAACATGAATTGAGCACCTAGTATATGTCAAGTATCACTCTAATATGACAGTATTTGTAAGTGAAGGATGGAATTAGCAGGATTGAGCATAGATTGAGACACAATTTGTATTATATTACTCCTAAAGAAATGAGCATACATTGACTGTCTATTATGCACCAGGTACTATTCTAGACACATTCTTCACACACATAGCAGAAGGAGACATGCATGGAGTACATATTATATATCATACAATATTCATATGCAACCTTACTCACTTAGAGGAAAATAAAATAAGCATTTATTATGTGCCCAGTATTATCACAGATGTTATTCTAGTACAAACTTAGTCATGCAGAAATGAAAAGTAAGACTCTGGGTTAGTCACTTAGCAGCCATCTTAGTTATCAGATCAGCCATCATAGTATCACAGTGTATGTGTTCAAGTGACCCTTATATACTTAATAACAGCACAAAAACACTAGAATAGTGATTCTGGTAATTCGGAAATGCCAAAAAGAAATCATGAAGGGCTTCCTTTAAGTGAAAAGGTGACTTAATAAGGGAAATGAAATTATATAACGAGGTTGCTAAGACCTATGCCATGTGGCTGACAGAGTTTTGGTGCTCTAGCCAGGTGTCAGGCCTGTACCTCTGAGGTGGGAGAGACGAGTTCAAGATATTGGTCCACCAGAGACCTCCCAGGTCCATGTAATGTCAAACAGTGAAAGAGATACAAGATATCTCCACCTCAATGCTAAGACCCAGATCCACTCAACAACCAGCAAGCTACAGTGCTCGACACCCTATGCCAAACAACTAGCAAGAAACAACACAACCCCATCTTTTAGCAGAGAGGCTACCTAAAATCATAAGAAAGTCACAGGCAACCCAAAACACACCACCGGACCGGGTCCTGCCCACAAAAAAATAAGATCCAGCCTCATCCACCATAACACAGGAACCAGTCCCCTCCACCAGGAAGTCTATACAACCCACTGAACCAACCATAGCCACTGGGGACAGACACCAAAAACAACGGGAACTACAAGACTGCAGGCTGTGAAAAAGAGACCACAAATGCAATAAGTTGGGCAAAATGAGAAGAGAGAGAAACACAGAGCAGATGAAGTAGCAAGGGAAAAACCTATCACCAAACAAATGAAGAGGAAATAGGCAGTCTACCGGAAAAAGAATAAAGAATAATGATAGTAAAGATGATCCAAAGTCTTGGAAATAGAATGGAGAAAATAAAAGAAACGTTTAGCAAGGACCTAGAAAAACTAAAGAGCAAATAAACAATGACAAACAACACAAAGAATGAAATTAAAAATTCTCTACAAGGAATCAATAACAGAATAGTTGAGGCAGAAGAACAGATAAGTGACGTGGAAGATAAAATAGTGGAAATAACTACCACAGAGCAGAATAAAGGAAAAAGAATGAAAAGAATTGAGGACAGTCTCAGAGACCACTGGGACAACATTAAATGTACCAACATTTGAAATATAAGGGTCACAGAAGAAGAAGAGGAAAATAAAGGGACTGAGAAAACATCTGAAGAGATTATAGTTGAAAACTTCCCTAATATGGGAAAGAAAATAGTCAATTCCAGGAAGTGCAGAGAGTACCACACAGGATAAATCCAAGAAGAAACTTGCCAGGACACATATTAATCAAAATTTAAATTCAAAGAAAAAATACTAAAAGCAGCAAGGAAAAAACAACAAATAACATACAAAGGAATCCCCATAAGGTTAACAACTGATCTTTCAGCAGAAACTCTATAAGCCAGAAGGGACATATTTAAAGTGATGAAAGGGAAAAACCTACAACCAAGATTACTCTACCCAGCAAGGATCTCATTCAGATCAGACAGAGAAATTAAAATATTTACAGAGAAGCAAAAGCTAATAGAATTCAGCACCATGTAACCAGCTTTAAAACAAATGCTAAAGGGACTTCACTAGTAAGAAAACACAAGAGAAGGAAAAGACCTACAATAACAAACCCACAATAATTAAGAAAATGGAAATAAGAACATACATATTGATAACTACCTTAAATGTAAATAGATTAAATGCTCCAACCAAAAGACATAGACTGGCTGAATGGATACAAAAATAAGAACCGTATATATGCTGTCTACAAGAGGCCCACTTCAGACCTAGGCACACATACAGACTGAAAGTGAGGGGATGGAAAAAAGTATTCCATGCAAATGAAAATCAAAAAAAGCTGGTGTAGCAATTCTCATATCAGACGCAATACACTTTAAAATAAAGACTATTACAAGAGACAAAGAAGGATACTACATAATGATCAAGAGATCAAACCAAGAAGAAGATATAACAATTGTAATTATTTATGCACCCAACATAGGAACACCTCAATACATAAGGCAAATGCTAGCAACCATAAAAGGGGAAATCAACAGTAACAAAATCAGAGTAGCAGACTTTAACACCCCACTTTCACCAATGGACAGATCATCCAAAATGAACATAAACAAGGAAACACAAGCTTTAAATCACACATTAAACAAGATGCACTTAATTGATATTTATAGGACATTCCATCTAAAAACAACAGAATACATTTTCTTCTCAAGTGCTCAGGGAACATTCTCCAGGATAGATCATATCTTGGGTCACAAATCAAGTCTTGGTAAAATTAAGAAAATTGAAATCATATCAAGTATCTTTTCAGACCACAAGATGATGAGACTCGATATCAATTATAGAACAAAATCTGTAAATAATATGAATACATGGAGGCTAAACAATACACTACCAAATAACCAAGAGATCACTGAAGAAATCAAAGAGGAAATCAAAAAATACCAAGAAACAAATGACAATGACAACATGATGACCTAAATCCTATGGGATGCAGCAAAAGCAGTTATAAGAGGGAAGTTTATAGCAATACAAGCCTATCTCAAGAAACAAGAATCATCTCAGTAAAAAACCTAACCTTACACCTACAGCAACTAGAGAAAGAAGAAGAAAAAAATCCCAAAGATAGCAGAAGGAAAGAAATCATAAAGATCAGATCAGAAATAAATTAAAAATAAATGAAGGAAACAATAACAAAGATCAGTAAAACTAAAAGCTGGTTCTTTGAGAAGATAAACAAAATTGATAAACCGTTAGCTAGACTCATCAAGAAAAAAAGGGAAAAGACTCAAATAAATAAAATTAGAAATGTAAAAGAAGAAGTAACAACTAAAATTGCAGAAATACAAAATGATCATGAGAGATTAGTACAAGTAACTATATGCCAATAAACTGGACAACCTGGAAGAAATGGACAAATTCTTAGAAAAACATAACCTTCCAAGACTGAACCAGGAAGAAATAGAAAATATAAATGGATGAATCACAAGCACTGAAATTGAAACTGTGATTAAAAACCTTCAAACAAACAAATCCCAGGACCAGATAGCTTCACAAGTGAATTCTATCAAACATTTAGAAAAGAGCTAACACCTATCCTTCTCAAACTCTTCAAAATAGAGCAGAGGGAGTAATACTCCCAAGCTCATTCTATGAGACCACCATCACCCTGATACCAAAACCAGACAAAGTGTCATGAAGAAAGAAAACTACAGGCCAATATCACTGATGAACATAGATGCAAATATCCTCAACAAACTACTAGCGAACAGAATCCAGCAGCACATAAAAATAATCATACACCATGATCAAGTGGGGTTTATCCCAGGAATGCAAGGATTCTTCAATATATACAAATCAATCAGTGTGATAAACCATATTAAAAAACTGATGGAGGGCCTCCCTGGTGGCGCAGTGGTTGAGAGTCCGCCTGCCGATGCAGGGGACACGGGTTCGTGCCCCGATCCCGGAGGATCCCACATGCCGCGGAGCGGCTGGGCCCGCGAGCCATGGCCGCGGAGCCTGTGTGTCCGGAGCCTGTGCTCCGCAACGGGAGAGGCCACAGCGGTGAGAGGCCCGCGTACAGCAAAAAAAAAAAAAAAAAAAAAAAAAAAAAAAAAAAAAAAAAAAAAAAAACTGATGGAGAAAATCCATATGGTCATCTCAATAGATGCAGAAAAGCATTTGACAAAATTCAACACTGATTTATGATTAAAAACCCTCCAGAATGTAGGCATAGAGGACATTTACCTCAACATAATAAAGGCCACATATGACAAACCCACAGCCACACAGCCAACATCATTCTCAATGGTGAAAAACTGAAAATATTTCCTGTAAGATCAGGAACAAGAAAAGGTTGTCCACTCTCACCACTATTATTCAACATAGCTTTGGAAGTTTTAGCCACAACAATCAGAGAAGGAAAAGTAATAAAAGGAATCCAAATCGGAAAAGAAGAAGTAAAGCTGTCACTCTTTGCAGATGATGTGATACTATACATAGAGAATCCTAAAGATGCTACCAGAAGACTATTAGAGCTAATCAATGAATTTGGTAAAGTAGCAGGATACAAAATTAATGCACAGAAATCTCTTGTATTCTTATACACTAATGATGAAAAATCTGAAACAGAAAGTAAGGAAACATTCCCATTTAGCATTGCAACAAAAAGAATAATATACCTAGGAATAAACCTACCTAAGGAGAAAAAAGACCTGTACACAGAAAACTATAAGACACTGATGAAAGAAATTAAGTATGGTACAAACAGATGGAGAGATATATCATGTTCTTGGATTGGAAGAATCAACATTCTGAAAATGATTATACTACTCAAACCAATCTACAGATTCAATGCAATCATTACCATACTACCAATGACATTTTTCTCATAACTAAAGCAAAATATTTCACAATTTACATGGAGACACAAAAGACCCCGAATAGCCAAAGCAATCTTGAGAAAGAAAAACGGAGCTGGAAGTATAAGCCTCCCTGACTTGAGACTCTACTACAAAACTACAGTAATCAAGACAGTATGGTACTGCCACAAAAACTGAAATATAGATCAAAAGAACAGGATAGAAAGCCCAGAGATAAACCCATGCACATATGGTCATCTTATTTTTGATAAAGGAGGCAAGCATATACAATGGAGAAAAGACAGCCTCTTCAATAAGTGGTGCTGGAAAACTGGACAGGTACATGTAAAAGAATGAAATTAGAACTCTCCCTAACACCATACACAAAAATAAACTCAAAATGGTTTAAAGACCTAAATGTAAGGCCAGACACTATCAAACTCTTAGAGGAAAACATAGGAAGTACACTCTATGATATAAATCACAGTAAGATCCTTTTTGACCCACCTCCTAGAAAAATGAAAATAATAACAAAAAATAGACAAATGGCACCTAATGAAACTTAAAAACTTTTGCACAGCAAAGGAAACCATAAACAAGACAAAAAGACAATCCTCAGAATGGAGAAAATATTTGTAAATGAAGCAATAGACAAAGGATTAATCTCCAAATTTTACAAGCAGCTCATGCAGCTCAATATCAGAAAAACAAACAACTGAACCCAGAAATGGGCAGAAGACATAAATAGACATTTCTCCAAAGAAGATATACAGATTGCCAACAAACCCATGAAAGGATGCTCAACATCACTTATCATTAGAGAAATGTAAGTCAAAACTACAATGAGGTATCACTTCACACCATTCAGAATGGACATCATCAAAAAATCTACAAACAATAAATGCTGGAGAGGGTGTGGAGAAAAGGGGACCCTCTTGCACTGTTGGTGAGAATGTAACTTGATACAGCCACTATGCAGAACCATATGGAGGTTCCTTAAAAAACTAAAAATAGAACTACCATACGACCCAGCAATCCCACTACCTGGCATATACCCTGAGAAAACCATAATTCAAAAAGAGTCATGTACCACAATATTCATTGCAGCTCTATTTACAATACCCAGGGCATGGAATCAACCTAGGTGTCCATCGACAGATGAATTTATAAAGAAGATGTGGCACATATATACAATAGAATATTACTCAGTCATAAAGAGAAATAAAATTGAGTTATTTGTAGTGAGATGGATGGACCTAGAGTCTGCTATACAGAGTGAAGTAAATCAGAAAGGCAAAAACAAATACCGTATGTAACACATATACATGGAATCTAAAAGAAAGAAAAAAAATGTGTTCTGAAGAACCTAGGGGCAGGAGAGGAATAAAGACGCAGACATAGAGAATGCACTTGAAGACATGGAGAGTAGGAAGGGTAAGCTGGGACGAAGTGAGAGAGTGTCATGGACCTATGTACACTACCAAATGTAAAATAGCTAGTGGGAAGCAGCCGCATAGCACAGGGAGGTCAGCTCGGTGCTTTGTGATCACTTAGAGGGGTGAGATAGGGAGTGTGGGAGGGAGATGCAACAGGAAGTATATATGGGGATATATGTACATGTATAGCTGATTCACTTTGTTATACAGCGGAAACTAATACATCATTGTAAAGCAATTATACTCCAATAAACATGTTAAAAATAATAATAATAAATAAATCCAGTGACAAGTGACCTTATAAGAGAAACACAGAGAGACGCACTGAAGAAAAGGAGGAAACAATGTGATCATGGAACAGGGACTGGAGATTGGAGCCACAAATCCAAGAAATCCCTCCAACTACCAGAGATTAGAAGAAGCAAAGAGCAGAATTTCCTTTAAAGCCTTTAGAGGAAGTATGGTCCTGGGGACATCTTGATTTTGGACTTCTGGTCTCCAGAACTGTGAGAGAATAAACACCTCTCGTTTAAAGTTACCAAGGTTGTAGCAACTTGCTATAGCACCATTAGAAAATTAATAAATATACCAATGTCACTTGCTTGTTTTGAATAAAGTGCCATGATAATGTAAAATGTTAACTATAGGGGCCCTAGATGAAGGGTATACAGGAACTCTCTGTACTATCTTTGGAAACTTTCTGTAAGTCTAAAAATATTCCAAAATAAAAAGCTAATTAAAACAGCACAATTCAACTCAAAATGTTATAGATTTTACTTCTAATTTGTTATGAGTCAGACTTAATATTTTTTTGAATTATATGACTACTATGCCATTAAATATCTCACAAATAAAAACAAGCATTTCTAGAAAATAAATCTTTCAGATGGGGAACACTGATATGGAAATGCCAGGTTTGAAACAGAAAATTCATATACTTGGGTTTTCATTGTGTTTCAGAGCTCCAGTAGTTTCCCTCTGGCTTGTAGTTGATTAAGGTGAGTGGTCTTAACCAGTGCTATGAGTGACACTTAGACAAAGTATTCCTTGACCTTCAGTGTAATATAAATTTACACTGTTTTTCTTCCCTACCTCTTCAGTTTACATCAATGATAACCAATCAGGATTTTTATTAAAAATTTTTTTAAAAAAACACCAATCCGAAAAAAAAGTAAGGTACTATTCTGAAACTACATTACTCACACAGAGCTAAGGAGACAAGAGGCATTGATGACCAATTATTACCAGGCACTATTTTAGAACATTACTCATATCACACATAGGTGGAAAGAAACAAGCAGGAATTTAGTACTGCATATAATCTAAGTAATATTCTAGCCCCACCATTTGCACACTTAGGAAAGGTAACAATGCATGGAACACCTACTGTGTGTCAAGCATTACTCTAATAACACGTGACTAAAATGATGAAAGCATTATTTGGGGCCGTTACTGTTGCCCAATTTTCCCATCACTGCGAAGAAAACAACATGCACGTCAGCCCTCTCCAGTTTGCATAAGTGTAAGCTGCAGATACTCTGAAAATCATATCTGAGTGTAAATTATAAGGACCCAAAGGCTTTGACTGAGTTACCATCTTTTATAACTCACACCTAGTCTGTCCTTTTTCAAGCCCACATTCAAATGTGGCCTTCCTTGGGGGAGTTTATTGATAGGGGCTAGCACTATACCCAGATGTGAAATATGTATCTTCATAAATTCGAATAACCGGACCAGATGTTGTGCTTCTTCATTAGTTCCAAAGGTAAGCAATGAAAGCAGTTGCTTACAGAATGTCACAGGTGGCTCCTGCCCAGTTTATTCTGAAGACATTCACTGTTTGGGTGGACCCTTGGATCTTTGCTGGATTTTTTAAACAGCCTCCATGAGTCATGTGTGTCATCATTGTATGTAAATCAGTCCTATCTCACTCTTCAGTTTCTATATTATCATATCATCAATGTAGTGTATGATTACAGTTGGGACCTGCACCAAGATCAAATTTCTTCCAACCAGTTACTGACAGTAAGCAGGTAAATGCAAATAACCCTGTAGTAATACGGTAAATATAGCTTAGGATCCTTCCTACATGAAAAAACTGAGATTGGTAGTGGGAAAAAGCACTGGCAAGACCAACTATTGGGTCTCCTTTAGTGTTTTTCTTCCCCACTCTTCAAACTATTTCAGAGTCTGCTGATGCTCTAGGTGGAACTATTTTATTCAATCCTTGACAGTCTACTATTAGTCTCATGAGCCATCTGCCTTTTTCATCAGCCACACTGAGCTATTGTATAGCGAATTTTTTGTTACCAGCACTCCAGCTTCTAACATGTCACTAATTTGAACAGTAATTTCTTTTTTTTTCTGCCAGTTATTTTATACTGTTTCAAAATAACAATCTGGAGAGATTGCATGGGGCTCAGGCAATTCTATAGGTTCTCACTGTGATAGGGAAGAACAAATCTGACTGTATATTAGATGTTCCTTTTTACTTTAACTTTTGTACTTTGTTGCCTGTGCTTAGTCATGCGGGCTCTGTACCTTTTGTAAAACAATATTCCCTGTAGTCTGAACTATACAGGGTTGCCTATTCTTAGGGTTCTGAGAGTCCATTCATCTAGAGAGAGAAAGTTACAGAACAGAGAACAACATTTGTCTTGCTGGAGGTTTACAGGAACATTATGACCTGTCCTATGTGGACAGCTGCAAGCACAAAGGATTCTGACACCAAGAAGTTTGCAACAACTAACCACATCGCAACAACTAACCACATCTCTCCTCACCTTGCCTTTAAAAGTGCTTTGCTGAAACCCTTCCAGGAGTTTGGGGCTTTTGGGGCATGAGCCACCCATTCTCCTTGCACAGCCCTGAAATAAATCCTTCTTTGCTCCAAACTCCAATGTTTCTGTTCGTTTGGCCTTGCTGTGCATTGGGGACATGAATTTGCATTCAGTAACATAATTAATGTATTCTGGAAGGTAAACTTATGTCCATTCTGTTCTACAATACTAGGGAGGGGAGATGTTCTACAGTTAGACTTACTATCCATCCCCTGAATACATGCAGCTAAAAGATACACAACCACTTGATATCAAGTCTGTTCAAACATTCCAATTTGCTTAATTTCCTGGACCATCACCCTTGGCAATTCAGTCAAGTTTCTCATTGTCATTTTTTTTTTTTTTTTTTGCGGTATGCGAGCCTCTCACTGTTGTGGCCTCTCCCGTTGCGGAGCACAGGCTCCGGACGCGCAGGCTCAGCGGCCATGGCTCACGGGCCCAGCCGCTCCACGCCATATGGGATCCTCCCAGACCGGGGCACGAACCCGTATCCCATGCATCGGCAGGCGGACTCTCAACCACTGCGCCACCAGGAAGGCCCTCATTGTCATTTTTATCTTCTCACCTTTCTAATTCTTCCAAAATGGGGTAAATAGTGGAGATTTGTTCAGGGCTTTTAAATGTTAGAGGACCAGCAGGGATTACCATTGGTCTACCATCCTCTGATTGGGTTTAGTGATATATGTGTGAGACAATCCATTTAGTGGTTTCTTCTGTGTGTGCTACTCTGCTTAGATATCTGTGTGAGAGGCACTTTGTTTATAAGTGCCTGGTGTGTTCACTACTTTCTTAAGTGACATATGAATTTGAAATTGTGTTTAGTGAGGCCAAGTGTGTGTGATACATCGTTTAGTAATATTTTCTGAGACATTACATTTAGCTGTTTATGTGCTACTATATTAGTGACTTATGTGTGTGATACTCTACTGGTTCATGGTTTTCATTGCTATGTCTAGGGATGTGAGACATTGTGTCAGTAGTGGCTTGTGTGTGGAAAATTGTGTTTAGTGATATAGGTCTGAGACACTGTAATTTGAGGTGCCTGGTGTGTGTGCCATTGTGGGCTGTGTGTGTAGTCTGTTTAGTGACATTTGGTTGTTTATTTGCTGTGTTCTTTAATGACATCCTGTGTTTAGTTGTACCTAGTGTATTCACTATTTTGTTCAGAGATACATGAGTGAGATATTGAGTTAAATAGAGACAATAGTGTGTGGCACTATGTGTAGTGATATGTGAGATCCTGTGCTTAGTGTTGAACTGAGGTGTGCTAATCTGTTTAATGATGTACATCTGAAACCTTTGGCTCAGTGGTGCAGGCGCTGTTGTGACAGTGACATGTGTATCATACATATGTGTGAGACAGTGTATTCAGCCCTGCCTGGTGTGGGTGGTATTCTCTTTAGAGAAATATGTGCTACAGTGTTTATTGATATATGTGTGCAATGTTGTGTTTATTGGTGTGATTGTTACTATGTTTTGTGATATATGTGTGCAAAACATTAGCTGGAGTGCCTGTTTTGTGTAATATTTTGTTTAGTGATATATTTGTGAGCTACTGTGTTAATAGTGTCTAATATCTGTGCTAGTGTTTCAGTGATACATGTGTGAGACACTGTGTTTAGTGGTGCCTGGTGTGTGGGCTACTAGGCTGGTTATAAAGGAGCAAAACACTGTGGAAATAGCCTGGTGTTTGCTACTGTATTGGGCGATTTGTGTGAGGTGCTGTGTTTAACAGCACCTGGATGCTTGCTATTTTGTTTAGTGATATATGTGAGAGACACTGCCTTTAGGGATTCCAGGTGTGTTTTCTACTGTGCTTAGTAATATTGCTTGAGATACTGTGCTTAGTGATGATTAACCCCGTGCTGCTTCACACAGTGAATCATGGGCGAAGATTTGAATTCATTGGTGTGTGTGCTATTGTGTTTGGTGATATATGTGGGAGACACTGTTTCATGCTGCTTGTGTATTTGTTACTCTATTTAGTGTTATATGTGTGTGTGAGAGATTGTGCTTTGTGCCATCTATGGTGTGTACTACTCTGTTTAGTGATATATGTGTAAGACACTGTTCCAGATGAAAAGTATGTGTCATTTTGTTTAGTAGTATTTGTATAAGATATTTTGTTTGGTCGTGCCTGCTGTGTGTGCTTCTGATCTACCAGTGAGACATTGTTAATGGCCTGTGGTGTGTTTTTTGTGGTACTTACGGATATATCTGTGTTACATTGTATTTAATGGGATGTGTATTAGACTATGTTCAATTATTTCTGTTTGAAGCACTTGGTTTGTGTTATATGGATGTGCGATAATGCATTTAGTGATACGTGTGGTAAGAGTTTTTATGTAGTAATGTGTGGGTGTGAGCCATGGGGCTTAAAGGTAAGTGGTGTATGAGATAGTGTACTTAGAGGTGTGTATTTGAAGGAATATTGTTTTATATAGTATGAGTTATGTTTAAAGCTATGCAATAATTTTGCAACTCTGTGCATTTACATAAGTGTGAGACAATATTTAGTAGATGTGGTCGTGTGCTACTGATTAGTGATGTATTTGTGAGAAGCTCTGATTAGAAGTGCTTCTAATTTCTACCTTGTTTGGAGACATGTGTTAGACACTCAGTTTGATGGCGCCTGGTGAGCTTGCTACTCTGCTTAGTGATATCCATGTGAAACATTGTTTTCAGTTGTGCCAGGTGTATGCAACTTTGTTTAGTAATATAATGTGAGACACTGTGTTTAGCAGCATGTGATGGCTGTGCTACCCTGTGAGTAACATACATGTGACACTGAGTCTGGTGCTGTGTGTGTGCTACTGTGTTTAGTAATATGTGTGAAATGCTGTGTTTATTGTTGACTATTGTGAGTGCCACTGTGTTGATGACACATATGTGAAACACCATACTTCCGGGAGCCTGGTGTATGGGCTACTCTCTTTGGCGATATATGTGTGAGGAACTGCGTTTAGTTGTGCTTGGCATGTGTGCTACTGTGTCTAGTGTTACGTGTCAGGAGCTTGTGTTTGTTTAATGATATAAAGTTGAACATTGTGTTTAGTGGTGCAGGGTGTATATGGTACAGTATTTAATGAAATACATGTATGACACTGTGCTCAGTTGTGTGTGGCATTGTGTTTAGTGATATACATGAGAAACACTGGTTTCAGCAATGTGTGGTGTGTTTACTAATTGTTTAGGTTTATGTTGTGACATATTGTGTTACTAGTGCTAGGTCTGCGTCACCCTGCATGAAGCCTGGTGTTTAGCGGTCTGTGTGAAGTACTTTGTCAGTGATGTATGTTGAAACTCTGTTTAATACTATTAGATATATGAGTTACTGGTACAGAGATGTATGTGTGTACCATTTAATATAGCAGTGCATGATACCTACACCTCTTTTAGCAATATATATTTAAACTCTGTTTAGTAGTTCATGTGTGTGTTACTGCATAAGATGATACATGTGTGAGCATGCATCCATTTAGCAGAAGAGCTATATTTACTTCTTCCTTAATGACATATGTTAAAGAACTCTGTTCAGCGTTATGGTTGGCAGTGTGTGTTGCAGTGTAGTATTTTGGTTAGTGATATCAGTTGAAACACTATGTTTAATAGTGGTATGTATGTTTGTTACAGTACATAGTGATATATGTATGAACCAGTATATTTAAAAATACTTGATGCATATACCACTTTGTTGTGTTAACAAAGGCAAGTTCATGTGCCCGATACACATTGAGGCCAAAACCAAACCAAATACTGAATACCAACAATACCGAAACGTCAGAGTTTGGAGCAGAGAAAGGTTTATTGCAAGGCCATGCAGGAAGAATGGGTGGCTCATAACCCCCCAAACCCCAAACTCCCCAAGGGGTTTCAGCAAAGCATTTTTAAAAGCAAGGTGAAGGAGGGACATGGTTGTTGCAAACTTCTTGGTGTCAGAAACCTTTGTTCTTGCAAGTGTCCAGGTAGGTCAGGTCATGATGTTCCTGTAAATCTCCAGCAAGACAATTGTTATTCTCTGTTCTGCAACTTTTTTTTTTTCTATATATGAATGCAAAAGCATTACACCCTTAAAGGTCAGAGCCTTGAGAATGGGCTAACCTGTATATTTCAGGCTATAGGCAACATTCTTAACTGGAAGCAAAAGCAATAGAGTACAAAGGTTAAAGTAAAAGAAACAGATCTAATATGGAGTCAGATTTGTTCTTCCCTATTACAGCTTTACATTATATATGTGACACACTGTATTTATTAGTGCTAGTATACGTGTGACCACATATTGTCATACATGTGTGAAACACTGTGTGTTGGCATTGCATGGTACATGTCTTAGTTTGTTTAGTGATCTATGTTGATATACTGTGTTTAATAGTGTTAGGTGCATGTTTTGCACACACCTGAATAAACACTGTGCCTCTCACACACATCACTAAACACATCATCACCAACAAAAATTGCCACTAATACTGTGCCTCAGACACACACACAAGTAAGCACAATGTCTCACACTTATTTCACTAAAATCATTATAAAACACATACAACACACCACTAACCCAGTGTCTAATACACACATCACTTAACACTGAGCCTAGCACCAACATCACTAAACACCTTATCAAACACAACACACCACTAAACACAATGTCTCACACACAAATTATTAAATACATATCACACACACGTCATACCACTAAAAGCAGTGACTCACACATACATGATTAAACAGAGTGTCTTACACAAACCCTGACAAACACAGTATCTCAAACACACATCACTAGACACAGTATCATAACACAGCACAACACTAAACCCGGTGTCTGTACACTATATCTTCACAGAATCTACACACATCACACACCATTAAACTCAGAGATTCACACACACACATACACACACACACACTACTTAACAATTATCACTTAAGACGTTTTATTAACATTTCACACATTATTAAAGCAATGTCTCATGCATTGTTGTATCTGATCACAACAATACCACGTAGTCTCATAATTACTCATAATAGTATTACGCATGTCATGTATCAATAAAAATATCTCATACACATTGATAAACACGGTGCTTCATACACATATCACTAAACCCAGTATCACACACACACCGCAGAAAAGTAAGTGCAGTGTCTCTCACATACTTCACTAAACACAGTGATTCAAACTTCTCACTAAACAGATTATCACACACACCAAATATCATTAACTACACACACATTAACACAATACTTTACACACATTACTAAATACAGCATTGCACATCATGTCATTAGGCATGACTCACAACTACTTTAAAACCACAGTGACCTAAAATCATCATGAAACACTGTATCACATACATCACACACCAGTACACACATTATTAACAGTCTGTTACATACACAATATTAAACATAATATCACACATGATAAGCAACTAGACCCAGTATCTCACAGACATCACTAAACCAGCATTATAAATACCACATACCACTAACACACATCTCACACACTAATCACAGTGTCATGCATAGTCCACACCACTAAACACAGGGCCTCACATACACATCACTAACTACAGTATCACATACACCAAACACAATGTTTCAACATAAACCAGTAAACACAGTATCACACACCATCTTGTTAACACATTGAAGAAAGCTCTCATGCTTGAATACCTTGTATATGCCAGGCACTATTAATACATTACTCACTCAGGGGGCAAGAAAGTATCCGTACATGCCAGGCTAATTCCTAGTATATTTATTCACACATACATGGAAACGAGTGAGCATGCATTAAATACCTAATAAGTTCCAGGTGCTGTTCTAGTACAAAATTCCATATAGTGGAATAGAGCAGCTAATACATGTCTGGCATTATTCTAGTTCAACATTACTCACACATGGGATGAAGGAGACAGGCAGGAATTGATTGTCTGGTATACATCAGGCACAATTTCTCTTTTAACATTAGTCAACCATGGGGGAAACAAACAAGCATACATTAAAGATTAAAGCCTTCTATGCCCCCAGGTACTCTTCTATTACTACAGTGCTCACATAGGGTGGGAGGAAGCAAGACTCAGCAGCTAGGATATGCAAGGCACAGTTCTAATACACAGTTACACACAGAGAGAAAATGACCATGAATGTAGCACATAGTACGTGCCATGCACTATTCTAACACATCTTTACTAACCCATAGGGGAAGGAAATGAGCATGTGTGGAACACATAGCATACACCAGTTATTATTCTAGTGAAAATCACTTATACATACAAGGGGCAGTGATAGGATCTGTGTGAGGCATCTAGTATATGCCAGGCATTATTTTAGGACAACATTACTCACACAAAGGGAAAGATGGCAGTTGCATTAATTGCCTAGTATATGTCAGGTACCATTCTATTAAACACTTATATATGGGAAAGGAAAGGAGCGGGAATTCATAGCCCGGGACATGACACTGTACTAGTTTATAATGTGGTTCACACATAAAGGAAGGGAATGAGCATAAATTCAGAGTTTAGTAGAGATCAGACACTACTCTAGTATAACATTACTCTTAATTAGGAGGAAGGAAACAAGATTAAATTGAGCACCCAGAATATGCAAACATGGTTCCACTACAATGTTACACACATAGAGGGAAAGAAACAAGCATGAATTAATCATGCAATACATGGCAAATATGTTTTAGTACAATCTTATTTCCGTATAGGGGAAGAAAACATGCATGAGTGAAGTACATAGTATACCAGGCACTATTCTGGTATGTCATTACTCACACACAGAGAAAGGAAATGAACACATAAGGAGCACACAGCATATGTGTTGCACTATCTTAGCATAAGCCATATATTGTAAAAAGGGATGAGTAGGTATTCATGCTAAATATATGACAGGCACTCTTTCAGGAAAATATTATCCTCACATAAAAGAAATAAAGGAACATGCACTTAGTAACTAGTTAATGTCAGGTCCTATGATCATCCATCATTACTCATGTAAAGGGAGAAGGAAAAACAATGCGCTGTGCTTAGTGTTTACAAGGTCCTATTTTAGTACAAACTTAATGGGGGGGGATAAAGATGCAGGAAGCACCTAATATATGCCAGGCAGAGTTCTAGTAAAGCAAAATTTGCATAGAAAGAAACTTGCATGCATTAAATGTCTACTATATATCAAGTCTTATTCCAGCGAACATTATTCACCCATAAAAGAATTAGGGAACCACTGAAAAACTAAGCAGATTGCGTGAGTTGATTTAGAATTTAAAAACACATCTTGTACAGCATGGTGACTGTTGTTAACAATATTGTATTGTATATTTGAAATTTACTAGGAAAGCAGACCTTAAAAGTTCCCATACTAAGAAAAAAATTATAACTATGTGTGGTGATGGATGTTAACCAGACTTATTGTGGTGATCATATAACAATATATACAAATATTGAATCATTATGTTGTACACCTGAAACTAATATAACGTTATATATAAATTATACCTCAACAAAAAAATTTTGAGTGCTGAAAACAAAAAACAAGAAGGAAACAAAGATTGTATTAAGCATCTACTATGTGCCAGGCACTAACTAATCTAGTACAATGTTACATATAGATGGAAGAAATAAGCATAGTTTGATCATCTAGTAAATTCAAGGAACCATTCTAACACAACATTACTCATAGGTAGGGAAGGGAAACAAGCCATCAATTTAGGCAAGATGTTATTCTCGTACAATCTTACTCAAAGGAAAAAGATGAGCATTCCTGGCATACCTGGTACTACCACTAGACTGTTAAAACATTATCTTCTATCAGGAGAAAAGTAGTAAAAATGCATTACGTGCCCCATTTATGCCATCCAGTACGCCAGTACCACTTTACTCTTACATAGAACAAAGGTCACAAGAGTGTATTGAGTGCAAAAAATATATCAAACACTGTTCTTGTATAACACGATTTACACATACAGGAAAGGAAATTATATTTCATAGCGTGCCTCAGATATAGAAGGTCCATCATTGCTCACAGTAGAGTAGAAGAAGTAATCATCCATATGTACTTTTTATAAGGCAGGTAGTTTTCTGGTACAAATTTGCTCACATAAAGGGGAAGGAAACAGTCATGAATGGAGAATATTGTATATGCCTGACACTACTATGGTACAACATAACTCACACATTGGGAAAAGAAAGTAACATGCATTGATTTCCTAATAGGTGCCAAGTACTAAAGTATTACTTTATACTTTAAAGTATATTTTAGTAAAGTATTACTCCCACATAGGAAAATGTCAGCAGGCAGGCATCTACTGAGTGCCTAGTGTATGCCAGGTTCTATACTAGTATAATGTTATTCAGATATGGAATAAGCATGCATTAAGTGACAAGTGTATTCCCAAAAGTATTTTAATACAACATCACTCACAAATAATGGAGAATACAATGGGTATTGAGTTCCTAATATTTGTCAGATCCCATTCTAGTACAGTACAATCTTCCTCACATATAGAAAAAGAAAAAAAGCACCTAGTATTGCCAGGCACCATTCTAGCACAGCATTACTCAAGCATAAGGAGAGAAAACAGAATACACCAAGCATCTAGTAAAGGTCAGGAACTATTCTATTACAACTTTATTCACAGAGAGAAGGAAAGGAAAATAATGCATTGAGCATCTAGTATATGTCAGGCACTTACCAAATTCACACATAGGGAACAGGAAGCAAGATGCATTGAGTGCCCTCTGTATGCCAGGTCCTATTCTAGTACAACTTTACACATAGCAGAAGGAAACAAGATCACACGAGATATTGGATATATGCCAGTCACTATTCCAGTATATTACTCACGCATAGGCTTCTTTTCTTTCTCAGTTTGACAATAAGCTTGTACTAGAATAGTACCTGAAATATATCCAGGTACCATATTACTCACAAACAGTAGGAGCGATGCAATTGCACATTGAACCACTTGCATAAGACAGGTATTATTCTAGTACAGCTTAAATCATAGTTAGGGAGAAGGAAAAATGCATTCAGTGTACTCCTAATATATGCCAGGTTCTATTCTGCTATAACATTATTCACATATGAGTAAAAAAACATAAATATGAATTGATCACATAAAATCATCCAGGGAACATTCTAGGACAATATTACTTATTGACAGGGGAAGAAAATGAGCTTGAATAGTTTACCAAGTACAGGCTAGGAATTATTCAAAAATAGCATTGCTCACACATAGTGGAATTAAGTAAGCATGCATTGAGTCCTAGTATATGTAAGGTGCTATTAATGACAAACTTACTCATTCATTGAAGAATGAAATGAGGATATAATTGGCAACCAGGAAGTTCCAGACCCTATTATATGCAACATTACACACATAAGCAAAGAAAACAAGGATGTATAGAGAAACTAGTTTTACATGAGAGCACAATCTAGTTCAACATTATTCACACATAAGCGGCAGAGAACAAGTGTAAGTGAACAACTTGTTTATGCCAGGCACAATTCTAATACTACATTCCCCACATAAAGAGAAAAACAAATAAACAGGCATTGAGCACCTAGTATATGTCAAGTATGATTGCAGTAAAATATTACTCACACATCACGTGAAAGAAAAAAACATGCATTGAGCTACCAGTCTAAGTAAGGTACTTTTGTATTACAACCTCACTCATACACATGGGGAGACAAATATTCATGCAACTAGTGTCTATTATATGCTAGACACTATTCTGATACATCATTACTCTCACATTGGGAAATACTATGAGCATACATTAAGTGCAAATTATATACCAAAGCTACTTCTGCACAACATTACACAAACCTTGGAAAAAAAGAAGGACGTATGCATCAATTGACTCTCATATGCTAGGAATTATTCTAGTCAAATGTTATTCTAGCATAAGTGGAATGAAATAAACCTGCATGATGTACCTGGTATACACCAGACAATCTTCTAGTAAAAAAATTACTCACATGAGTAAAGACAGCAAGTATCCATTAAGTGCTTGGTATATGCCCCATACTATACTAGTAGAACATTACTCTCACATAGCCTTCTTGGAATACTTAGTATATGCCAGGTGGTTTTTCACTATGTCCTTGCTCACAGCTAAGGGAAGGAATCAAGTATCCTTGGAGCACAAATTACTGTTAAACAGTCTTCTACTAAGACATTACTCACACATAGGATAAAAAGGAAATCATGCACAATATTGCCAGTAATTGCAAGTATTATTTAAGTACAACATTACTCACATATGAGGAGAGGAAATTAGCATGGATCAAGCCCTTAGGATACACCCTATTCTACTACCACCTTATTCAAACATAGAGGAAGCAAATATAGAAGAAACCTAGTGTATAAAAGGTATGACTCTAGCACAACTTTGTTCACATTTATGGCAAGAAAATGAATGTTCATGGAGTACCAGGTCTATGCAAGGCAATCAGGGTTCAAGTCATCATTACTCACACATATGTGGAAGGAAGGTAGCATATAGTAAGCTTGTAGTGTATTACATATATAGAAATTTACATGTTTATATACATAGATGCATATCATATGTGTGTATGAGATACATATGTATATCTATCTGTATGTGTTGGCTCTCTTTCTATAGAAAATCCTGACTGATACAAGTACCTAATATATACCTGGTATTATTTGGTAAAATGTACTCATGCAGAGGGGAAGAAAACAAGCCTGCCTGGAGCAACTATCCTATACCACAATTTATGCTAGAATAAGTAATATTACTCACACAAAGGAGAATTGAGTAAGCACGCACTGAACACCTAGTACAAGCTAAGCAGTATTCTATACAATGCTACACATACATTAGTGAAGGGCATATGATTTTTTGAGTGCCTGGGAAATCTGTAGTAAAAATTTAGTCTCATATAATTGGAAGGAAATATGCATGCATCGAGTCTCTAATATATGTCTGGGACTATTCTGCTTCAACATTACTCACATCAGTGGGGAGAAATTGATCAGGCATAGAGTACTTAGCACATCCAAGCACTATTCCAGGACAACCATACTCAAACATAGGGACAAGAAATGAGCTTGCATTGAGTGTATAGTGTATGTGGTGTCCTGGTGTAGAAAACATCACTCACCCATAGGAAAAGGAAATAAGATTGAATTGAGCACTGAGTATATGTCAAGAACAATTCTAGGACAACCTGACTCATTAATAGTGGGAAGGGAACCAGCATACACTGAGCATCTCTGCCTGCTACATTTCTACTACCAATTCATCCACATGTAGGAGAAGGAAGCATAAATGCATTGATCTCCTAGGAAAAGTCACATACACATTTTGTACAAAGTTACACACATATAAGGGAAAGGAAACAAGTGTGGATTGAACTCTTGCTCTATGGCACATTCTGGTCTAGTAAAACTTTACTCACACAGAGTGAGCAGAAAACAAACATGCATTCAGAACTTAGCACATGGCAGGCAACTTTACTCACACATCTGAGAAGGAAATGAGCATGATGAAGCCAAGTATTCTTCTAGTACATTTCTCACATAAAGGGGGAAACAAGCATACACCCAGAGCTTATGCCAAGTACTATTCTTGCAACTTTTCCCTCACGGTGATCATGTATTGAACCATCAAGATATTCAAGGGTTTATTCTAGTACAACTTTATTCACACATAAGAGGAAGGAACATGCAATGAACACCTGGAATATTGCAGGTTCTATTCCAGTAAATGTTTACTCTGACACCGGAAATGGAATTGAATATATATTAAGTGCCAAGTATATGCCACGTACTTTTCTAGTGCAACATCACTTACAAATCAATGGAATAATACAAGTATTATTAAGTGCCTAATATTTTTCAGGCATGATTCTAGTTCAATTTACTCACTCATAGGGTGTGAAAGGAACATCTGGTATTGCCAAGCACTATTTTAATACAATATAATCCAAAATTAAGGAAAAGGGAGCAAGCAGGTATTAAGAGCCTGTGTGTACCAGTTTTTTAGTTCAACTTTCTCTTAATAGACTAAAGAATACATTCATATATTTCACACATAGGTTAAGCCAAGCCAAGCACTGAACTCCAGGTACATGCCAAACACTAATTTCATATAACATTACTCACTCACAGGGAGGAGAAGGCACACATGCATTAGCACCTAATATATAACTGATATTACTCAAGTACAACACACACACACATAGGGGAAGAAAACAAACCTGCATGGAGTACCTAGTATAGGCCAAACTATATGCCAGAATAATTTTCCTCACACAGTGGAGAATTAAGTAAGCATTCATGAAGCACCTAGTATATGCCTGACACTCTTCTAATACAACCTTATCTGCACATCAGTGAAAGACAAATTTTTTGAGTGCCTATGTTGGTTTGCAACCTCAGGAGATTCCTGGGTGAAATTTGACACTGGCCCCATATAGGGAAGGAAAGGAGAGACCAAAGAAAGGGTCAGAGCACTCCATATTGGTAGGTGGCAGTTTTCATAAGCAAGGGGACTTATACATGAAATTTGTCTTGGATGACCACAAGACAAGTAGATCTCCACACCCACCTGTTAGAATCTTAAAAGTTTGTGTAGAAGTTTTAATGGGGTTCAGTCACTTACACCATCCAGATGTTCTCAACCACACCTTACTCTCTCAAGGTTGAATTCTTGAAGTGCTTCCCATGATAGGAACAATGGGTAGAATGTACATTCCAAGAACAGGGGAGGGGATAAGGAACCTCCATTTGCCCGGGTCCAGCTTGCATGTCAATCAGCAGTCACTTCCTCTCGATGACCTTTTCCAACACCCCACCCCTTGTGACTGACTCTTACAATCTTACATGCTTCCCCCACTTCTACCACAATGTGCCATGAGAGGCTAGCAAGAGGTTTCATTAGCATGGAGGTGGCTACTTTGGTTGCTATCTGGCTACATTGGAGACAGATGCTACAGCATCAATATAGGCACATGCAAGAGAAAACACAGGTTAGAATAATGATTCTCATAATAAATAAGAATATTTTTCATCAAGAGGCCCAGATCTAAATCACTGATTTTTTTTTAAATCCTCAAGTTGGAGGTCAGATCACTCAAGACATTTACTTGTGTCCTCATGTGATTTAATAAAGATGACATGTTAGCAGACTCATCAGGTATGAATACAACATTCTGCTTAGATAATGGCATATATGCCTCCTTGCCAGGCAGTAATAATGTCCAAGGCCATCCTATTTTGAAGGACATCTCTCCTCATTAGAGACATTTCAGTGTTCAGTAAAGACAGGCTTTGCCAGCTATCATTTAAGGCTTGTTGGGTAAATTCAGTAAGGACTTCTGTGTGCTGTACCATCCTCCAGGCCAATAGGGAGAACAAAGATGGCAGCCAGACAATCAGACCAGTGGAAAACAGAAATTACCCATCTGGCCTTGAGGAGAGGGAAGTTGGCAGCTTTAGGAACTTGACCTAATTGTGAACACCATACATGTTGTCAGGGGAGACAACACCATCAAGAATGAAGAAATGGGCGGGGCATGGGACATGCTAGATCACAACTCCCACCTTTTCCCCTCTTTAAATGATGTATGTTTCATTCCAAGTATGGCATATTTCAGTAGGTCCAGCTTGAAGCAGGACAACAGGATTCCCGTGGAGATTGGAACCAAATCCTATCTGCCTGCAATTCTTCTGAACAACAGTGAAAATATTAACCCAGTAGTTTGCACAGATAAAACATGTTTCTCTCTAATTATTCTTATTTCATATACTACAATTGCATGCAATCCTTTATGTCTGTCAGCCCTTTAGGATACATCAATAGCCTCTGAGTTTTAAATGACATTTGTGTTGTAAATCAGTTATGGTTTAACCATGTTTCTGAATTAATTTAGATCCTGGATGTTTGCAATGAATTCCCTCTCTCAGCCTCTCTTTCCTTCTGCTTTCCCTGCTCTGGTTTTTAGCTACTCTGACTAAACTTTATTTCTGTGTCTTGTAAATGTTCTTGAGAGACTTTTAATGCAATATAATATGATAGTCGTGTTTTTGTTGACTTCCTCTATACGCTTCATCTTGAACAATGTTACTGATGGCTTTTCCTTCCCTTATTTCCTTATCTTCTCTCTGACATATCTGCTTCCTGTGTTGCAGGCCTACCATGACACCTTCATTTAACAGAAGCTAGATTCTCTCAACTATTTTCTTTTGGATAATTTGCTTTTGTTTTATTTTCTGTTCATTCTTATGGCCCCTTGAAGCCATCTTCTTTATCTTCCCCATCTATTTCTGAAAGCCCACTATTTTTTAAGTTTTACCTGAGGACCTAATTACAGCACTTATTTCAACAGATAATTAGGTGACCCTCAGCCTTTAATTCTGGCATAAACCAGGAAAATTTCTTTAAATGAATCTGACCAGTTTCAGCAGGATGAGACCTAGCTATGACTGGTTTTACTCAGTGAGAAACAATGTGATCCAAGAAGAAATTATGAATGATCAAAAAATTCTAAGTTTATCCTACAGTTTCAGAAACATTTAAACCAAAGAAAACTTCTTTATATTGCTCACTTGATTCAAGCAATTTTGACAGGTTTAAATAGCTATGGATAAGCCTGAATTAAACTAAACTAATGAGAACAAATTTGGGAAATCCAGACCTGGTTTAAATCACTCAGAACCTATGTAAACATATCAAGCCATTTTTTATAAAGCTCATGGTCATTTGTACAAGGTTCTCCCATCTGTGACCAACCTAAATGATTTGGAACTTTGGAATGATTAAAACTTCTCAGAAAAGCTTAACTTTACATTAGAAACTTTATTAACTGAGTATATAAGTTAGCTGAGTTCATTTTGGTTCTGATAAATTAACCAAAACATTTAAGCCTGGCAGAATAGGCCTTGACTTATTTAGGAAATCACCACAAAGTTTACCTCATAAATTTCTCCTTAAATTTTGCTTCTTTGTGTCTGCAGATATGTAGCCCCAAATAAATCTAATTTCTGGATTGGTCTTGAGGTCTTGACCTCAGGAATCAGAGTTACAGCAAACATATCTTGGCTTCATCCTTAATGAATTCATTTGTCCTGACCTCAAAGTTGCAACTTCTAAAGTAGATCTCACTTCCTTCAAAGTGAATCTTCCTGCCCTTTACGGGGAAGATGCTGCGGCAGATAGCTGATGATTACTGAAGAACTGCTGAGAAGAAGGTGTCAGACTAATTGCTTTACATACATTATCTCATTCCATCCCCCCAAGAGCTCTATGAAGTGTTGGCAATACTGCCTCAGTTTCCAATAAAATAGTCATTTGTAAAAGGCACACACTGGAATTATTTTAGTTTCTTTGGAAGCCTCTTTACTCAGATATACATCCCCAAAAGGGACTTCTGTCATCCCACCACTCTGGGAGTGCAGTTCTGTAGACATGTGGCCATGGAAATTGCTTTGTGATGCATGACTGTTCACTTTGTCTAAGACTGTGCAAATCTGGTGCTATCTTTCAGATTCATCTTCATGTAGGGGATACTCTATTCATATAGCAGATAACTCTATTCATATAGCTGTACTAACCAGGATATGTGACAGAGGAAAATGCCTGCTCTGCACTTTTTTAATAGCTCAATTTGAGTTCCAAAGTAATGCTGTTCTTGCTGATGATCACTTGGGCTATGTTTTCCTCACCTCTGTAGGGATGCCTGATTTTTCTTTCTCTACCATTGGAAGTATTGTAATGAAAGTGTTGGCTCGCACTGCATGGTTTCTGGATGGTGCAATAGTTCTTCGCTGGTTAGATTTTACTTCTTCTCTGTGTTTTTACAAGATCAGATTCCCTTGTTGTTAACCTAACATTGTAGATCCTTCAAGGAGTAAGCAATACAATATGGTCTAATGGTTAAGTAAGTGTGCTTTGGAGTCAGGAATCCTGGATTTAAGTTCCAGTTGTATTACTTAACACCTGTGTGACCTGGGCAGCTTATTTAACTTGTCCAAACTTCAGTTTATTCATCTGTAAATGAAGATAATTACAGGATCTTCTCCTTACCTCCTTATGGTGATAGCTGCAAGGATTAAATGAAGGTCTCTATGTAAAGTGCTTGGCCTTGCACAGAATAAGGGCCGAATAAATGTTAGCTAGTACTACAACTATATGACAAGGACTTTATAACTACTACAGTTGTTATTATGTTATGTACAAACACATTCCTCAAATTCCAACGGTGAGTGTTGTTATCCTCTTTTATTGATAAGGAAGCAGATTCGAACAAGTCTAGTAATTTACCAAAGGTCACACAAAACTATGGGATATCAACAATCAGTTCCTGTCTCTGAGCAGTCAAAAACTGATGTCCTTTACCCATTTTTAATACTACATTCTCACTCCCTGATATTCCCTAGGTCCTTTCACTCTTCTTGTTTTCTTCCCCCTTTCACTTCTTACAGAAGAATAACTAATGGGTCAATTTACTTTTACTTCTCCCCACCCCCAGTTTTTCCTAATTCCTCACCCCCTCCCCACCTCTCTTCCTCATTTTATTCCTAAGGCCTTCCTCTCATGTATAACTGTTGGTGATGACTCCCCCTACCCCAGATAGGAAAGAGGAAAGTTAAATTCAGAGTTGGAATTCCCAAATGGTTTGTTTCCCTGGTCTCCAACCAGGGAATTTCACTGTAATGCTCTCTTTCTCTTTGCAGGTTCTGCATTTCTCTAGGCTACACCAGTTGCTCATCAGCTTTTGCATTTATGGGTTTCCCCGAAATGTCACTGGAAATCATTCTTCCTTCCCTTAATTTGAGGTGATCAGCTCTCTATATTCAGCATCTGCTACAAATCACTGCCCTCTCACCTCACTCAGAGGGGGATATGGTATTTGTCTGATGAAGACAATGGAAAGGAAAATAAGAGGAGTTGCACAAATAGAAGTAGAGGGTTCTAAAATTTGTGACCATGGGTGTTTCAACTAGGTACGACAATCATCCATTCATTCAATCAATCAACGTATACTGACCACTGGCTAGATGTCAGGTACACTGCTGGGAGTGGAAGTCTGATAAGTCCCAATCATTAATTTGTATGCCAATTTACTATCCTGGAATATGGGAGCACATGTCGTGGCTCTTGTTAGGTGAAACAGAAGAAAAATTGATGAAATAAGAGATATACTTGGAGAAACAGCAGAAATAATGTCAGAAATGAGAAAGGACAGGGCAATAAACTAAGACAATCTCCAATGCACAGAGGAGTTAGCCAGTTGTGGGTGACTTTGCTGCTCTAAAATATCACTTGCTGGAGAGGGACAGTAACACAACTTTTAAAAACCTATAGTTTAGCAAGATATTTGCCTACAATGGGTAACGGTAAATGCCACTGTTATTAGGAGGTGACAAGATGAAAGTTGTGGTTGAAGCAGTGTTGTCTTGCTAACATGTAATATAATAGTGGTAGATCTCAAGGGCTTGCTTTGTACTTTTGATCTGATATGAGGAGATGACAGTTATGCTCTAATTTTCAGGGTGTGCTTTTAGTTGCCATGTTGAAACTATTTTCCAAAGCCAGAAGATGAATAAATGTCTTGTACCAGATATAAAGTGCCCCTAGAAAGCTGAATAGCTGAAATAGTACTCTGAAGGGGGAAAAAATGCCTTCTTCCCCACAAAGGAAACCCTGGGGCAGAGGAGCAGTTGGAACTAGAAAACATGAAGTCCTAATAAGCCAAAACCTTTGGATTACACCCCTTGTTGTGAATATAGCAGGTGGCGGTCAGAAGAATTTCAGGAAACTAGTAATGAGAAATGATAGACAGGAAAGGAACACATGGATGGTTACCCAAGGGTCAAAGACTTATCCCTTGAGACAGCTGATTCCCTGATGACCCAGGACCAAGCCAGCATTTTCCAAACTCGTGTTCCATGGAACAATATTTCATAGGATTTAATGTAAGAGTTGCAATTTTATAAATGTTCTAGATTCAAATAAATCTGAGAACTGTGAGTTAAACAAAACCAAACAGGTACATTTTTTCCCTCTAAGAAATCTGAGAGCATTTAATGTGATAATACATAATGTGTTTATCCAAGAGGGAGAAAAAAATATTTTCCAAACATATTAATAAAAGGGCAACTTTTAACATCTTCCAGAATTTGTATTTTGTGGACTAATGTTTAGGAGATATTGATTTAGACGATTGATGATATTTGATCTATAACACTGGCAAACATAGAAAGGTAAGAGCAAGAATGTTGATATTTAACCTATAAAACTGGCAAACATAGAAGGGCAAGAGCAAGAACTTCTGGCCCACGGGGATTCATACAGATAAGTGGATAGCAGTGTCACCTTGTGGAGTGGTCTATTCACAGTATGGTCTTAGGAAGTGGAGAGAAAACAAGTTAGGGAGAGACTAAGCCCCTGAAAGCAGTGCTCAGGTTCCAGCCAGGTTTCTAACCAAATGAGACTTAGGGTGGAATTCCCAATCTTTTGAGGAAACCATGTGCTAGACAAAGAATCCAAGAAAGATGACCATAAGTATGCAATGCGCCAGAATATCATAGTTGCATCATACCAGATTCTACTTCTAATCTATAGGACAATACACTATCTGGTCCAGCAAATAGCAGATCTACAAATAGAAGATTAATTACATCTTCTCCACGAAATGGTAGGAGACTAGTAAATGGCATATATCTTGTCCTATTTTTAATTCGGAAAATGGAGGAAATCTTTCTGTACATGTCGCATGCATCAGTGAATAGAGTATGGATAACTGGACAAGAATATCCAAGGAGAAATTAGGAAAGAGCTGACAAGTAACTTCTTGGTGTGGCCTGGGCTGATGAGGTTCCATGATTTTAAAATGCCTACATGATAAGTTAGAAAACACATGCAGTCCTCTCTGTTTGATCACATATTTATTCAAAAGCCATTTGGAGCCATCATGATACTCACTGTGCTGCATCCGGCACTTTGAAATTTAAAAAGAATAATTAATGTGCTTCTAATTCCAAGCTGACAAGACCTGTCATCTGAATATAATAAACTCCAAAGGGTCTCCTTTCAGCAAAGTACAGTAAGAGGCCAAAAAAAGTAATGTCTAGGATTCTGATGGTAAAGAAACTGATGATGGGTACCACCTGCAGTTTTGTCCCAGTGTTAGTGCCAACATCTCAAAATAATAAACTTATGAGAGTGCCTTCCTAAAGCAAAGGTCTTCACTTTTACAAACATTTAAAAAGAATATAAACCTGCTGATTTTAAAGCATTGCTCATGTAATCATTGACTAAATATAATGACCAAACCCCTAGTGTAAAATCATGTTAGTACTTTCTAATCATTTTTTAATCATGCAATGAATTCTGAGCATTGGAGAGGTAAGATGGTAGCCTTGTCTTCAAGGGATTTACAGTTAATAAATTAAAGAGAACATTGTTTTGCAAAAAAGCAGAGTTACATAAGTGGGAACAAGAACAAAAAGTCTTGCTGCTTGAGATTTACACAGTTCTGAATTGATTCACAGCTGCCTTGTAGGCTGTGCTGTAACAGAAAAATAGCTTTGGCAATTGCCTACTTTAATATCTATGTAATTAGGGCACTTTCTAAAATTCTCTATTAAATTGACTGGTAAATAACATTTATGTAACATTAGTTAATTTTGTTTGTTTGTTTGTTTGTTTTTACACGGGCCTCTCACTGTTGTGGCCTCTCCCCTTGCGGAGCACAGGCTCCGGACGCACAGGCTCAGCGGCCATGGCTCACGGGCCCAGCTGCTCCACGGCATGTGGGATCTTCCCGGACCGGGGCACGAACTTGTGTCCCCTGCATCGGCAGGCGGACTCTCAACCACTGCGCCACCAGGGAAGCCCTAGTTAATTATTAATATTCTAATAACATCTATAAATCATTTACTATGTGTCAGATACTGTGTTAAGTGCTTTACCTACCTTATATCATTTGAGTTTTAAAAACAACATTAAAACTTAAGTTCTATTATTATTTGCAATTTGTATATGGGGGAATACAATAGAGAGGTTAACTAATTTGCCCAAAGTCACACAGCTGGGAAGTAAAAATGTCAGGATTTGAACCTTGGCATTATGAATCTAAACCCCAAGTTACTAACTATTAAAGAGAATCATTCAGTGTGCAACAATGAACCTCAATTATCCGACTATTAACTTCATAGTGACTTAATTTCAGTTGATAACATTGCTATTAAACAGAATAAAACAAAACTCCCTTTTCTTACCAAAGTCTCCAATATTCCCATGTTAAAGGAAATTCTGGGCTTCATTCCCAGGTAGGCATAGACTACATTAATTACACTTATCAGTAGGGTAGAGATGGCACTAATTATCAAATGTAATAATAACAGTGATTATACACAACCTCGTTCAGCCAAAATTTTATAAAATAGCCAACTAAAGAAATTTGTACATTTGCCAAAACTTTAGTTTTTTGTGCTGTTCTGCACCTCCTATTTCTGCCCCTTAATCCTGTGTGTCATCCTAGAGCTTGAACAAGTCCAGCACTGGAGTCACCCCCTCCCTCATTTCTATTCTCCCTTTCTTGGCAGGGCTTTCATTCGCAGCCTCAGAGAGCCTTAGCTGTTCCCAAGCAAAGCCAACCACAGAGGAAAATCTTTTCAACTAAATACACTTAAAAATTAAAGCAATGCCCTTTGGTGTGCCTCCACTCCTTCTCCCATAGTTCTGTAAAGAACAGAAAGCTTCACGCTTTGGGGCTTCAGATGTGACAGAATCTGCATCGTGAGCTGAATGCACCAATGAACTATTTCCAAAGATGTTTCAAAAATCAATTTGGTTCTAACCCTCTCCCTTTGGTGGATGCTGCTTCCTGGTAGATGAGGGTGGTGGCATTTACTGCTTCATAAAATCGTAATGAGGATACATATCAATCTGGTTTTCTCAAGGTGAGGAATTATCAGGGAAATAAAACGGTCTCAATAGAAGCATTGGGGAAGTGATGGGGGCTTGCTTAGATTTTCCATGAGCAGATGCATTGTATGACTCTAGCAGAATAATAAAAATATGCCCTGGGTCTGCTCAGTTGGGTGAGCTACTGTAGCTCCCAGATACACTGTCCAGGAAAATATTCATTATGAACAGTGTACCTTCTCTCATATTAACACCTCACATGTGCACTGAGTTTCAGAGTAACAGAGGATTCCATTTAACAAAACACAACAGCAGATCTTTCATAGCCAGTTTTTGGCCTTCCATGTGAAATTAGTGATTCCATCTTAGGATAGCCTGGAAATAAGAGAAATGAAGGATACTGCAAATGATGAAGTGAAACCCATAGGACCCTCATGAGAATGTTATTTGCTTGTGACTTTGAAAGAAGGCAAACATCACAAGGTTGAGAAATGTCTATGTCAGAAGATTAAGTAAAAATTTATAAGGGGAGTTATTTTGCCAGATACAAAAAAAAAATTCACATATTCGAAAACCTCTACCACTTTGGCATCTCATCTATTCACCAGCAGAATCTCCATATGGCCCTCAACATTCTACATCCCAAGATCTGACAGTGTCCTTCCTTTTAAGTGCCTTATTACTGTTCTTGCTCTTACTTCTATTCGTTCAGCTTTGAGACTATATCAGGATCTATAGGATCTATGAGCTATTTCCTTGATAGAGGTAAAGAGAGGTAATTATTTACTCAATAATTATTTGTTCAAAATTGTTGAATCTTTATCACCATCCTCAGACAATTTACCCCTTGCCAACTACTTGCTCACTCTGGACTTCCAAGTTGGTTACTTTAATTCCTATGATTTGCTTTATCTCTTAAATTTCCATTTGCTGTTTCTCTACTCCTGGTGAATGAGGGTGTTGAGCATTTCAACAAAACAAAACAGCAGCAGGCCTGGCGGACCACAAGTTAAAACTTAGCAGACTCAACATGACGCAGCACCAGCCACAGGGTGTGGCCCATAGCACACACCTGTGGATGTACTTTCACAGGCCCAGACTTGATCCTTGAATCTTTGGGTCCACTGCCCCTGCCCAGCTGTTGCACTGTAACCTTCAGGGAGCCTCTGACTCTCTCTTGTGTTCACCTCATAGCTACAACCATGCATTCTGAATCTTGAGAATTTCCAGTATGTTTTATAAACAAGTTGAAAGAGTGCCAAGAATACTTAGCAAATTTCCAGGTAGGCAAGAATGTAGATGGAAGAGAATGTTGTTTCCTTGAAGTGAACAGTAATTGTTCTTGAATTGTCTTAATCGAACAACACAACAACACTTGTTTTCCCAAGACAGGGGCTGTACAAATGAAGTAAGCAGACAAGAAGAAGACTGGGAGAAAACATTCTGATCATCAAGGTGAATTAGATCAGGACCACTTACTCTGAAGAAACAGAGCCAAATATATCAAGAAAACAAGCTGTGATGATTCTAATGAGACTCTGGAGTTACCCATTTTCTCCAAGGCCGATGGAGTGAATATTTTCTGTATAAAAAAAGAGCCAATTTTTTTTAACTCTATAAAATCCAAACTGCCGTAAGTTGATAAACCTATCAATGATCATTTGATTTTTTCTTTCTTCTCATTATGCTCCAGATATATGTGTACAGATTAAGAGTGGGAGGAGGAAGAAAATAGATGCATGGACTTTTTTGTTCTGTGGAATAAGTGAACCAATGTCTTGTCTATGTTTTTTGAAAATGTTCTTAAAGGCGGTGCAAGTAAATCTGCCTTTTCCCCATAGTTTCTTACCACTCCTCATTCTGTCTTGGGTTATTGCAGTCCTTTTCTCCAAGATCAGTATGTGGTGTAGTTACATTAGTGAATAATTCACATCACAAAGAGGGAAATTATTTTGCTGTAAATGATGACCAAAAAACCAGTAAGTCTAGTTTACATTAAAGCCCAATGTTAGAGAATTCTAAAAAAATAGTATCTCAATACTATTGGGATACTGACATTAGAGGACTGACAAAGACAGTCAAAGAAATTAAGAATGTATTCAAAACATGGCAAAGTTCCCCCAAAGACCCCCCTCCCAATCTTTGTTTACTCTCACTCTTTCCCACATCACTAAATTTCCATAGTAGTTACCAGTCAGAAGCACTGATTATGCTGGTTGTATTCTCTATTTCAAGGTTTGTGCATGTATGCATGATCAATGCCTCCAAAAGAATTTTGATCACTTTGAGAGAAGGAGTCATATTTTAAGCTAAAAACATGTTTTGCAAATGAAGTGCTGAAACTCATATTCTAACCAATAATTAAATTCTTTTCCCACTTATCCCATTTCCATCACCTCAAACCCCCATTCGGCTTACATTTGTATTTTAATGGGGGAGGGGACGGCCTGCAGCCTGACTGATCTGGTTTTGGTGGTAGCATTCATTCTTTTATTTGTGCTCTCTTGGAGAAAGTTGTTTAACATAACATGTTGATAGTCTACATGGATTCTATAGTCATAAAACTATTTACTGTTACATTTTTTTCTGTTCCCTTTTTAAACACTGTTCTGAGCAGACTGAGTTTCCCAATAAACACCCGTTTAAGTGAGCTTTCACAGGGTTGATGGATCGATCTACCCTTAGGAGGACAAATAGCTCTTAGTACCTGCTGAGATAGAAATGTTACACCCTTTTTCAAGATTCAGAATTATGCCAGGGGACATAGATTTGCAGGGCTCAAGAGCTGTTTTTGAACACCTTTGTCTTGGACCATAGACTTAAGGAGACTTGCTCTTGTCTTCCCCTACCCTCACCTCCTGCTCAGCCCACACATGATTTGAAACAAAACATTGTTTAGACTTGCAGGCAGCTGAGGAATGGCCTGGGGTTCACATTCATGCTTTTCCAGGAGCCTGTTCTTGACCGGAAGTTGTTTCCAAAGGCAGTTTGGTGGTCTGACCCTGCCTCACTATTCAGTAAGAGACAGGTGCAGGAAAGAAGCAAGTGGAGAGAAGGTCCTTTGGAAGGTGGTGTCTAACAGAGTTACTCCCTCTCTTACAAAGGAGGTCAGTTTTCTCAATACCCCATCTGACTGGTGTCTACGATAGAACAGGAGGAACAAAAAGACTAGAAATTGAGACCAATTTTTTTAATTAAAAAAAATTAAAGTTTTGACTTTTAATTTATTAATTTATTAGTTATGGGAACTTAGGAAGTCTTTTAATTTCTCTAAACATCATTTTTTTCTGATTTGTTAAAGAAAATAATAATGCATGTTTTCCCTGCTGTTGGTATTAAATTTAATGTTATATTTTAAAAATATATTAAAAACTTCAGTGTGCTATGTAAACAAATGGTATTATTCTGGTGGCATACAGGGAATAAGAAGGAGAATATTGGAAGAATGGACATCTTTTAGGTTAACTTGACAGAGTAATTTTGATATAATTACTCTACCAGGTTAAACTAAAAGATTAAGTATTTCCGTAAAACTCTAAGGGATATTACACATGACCATCATGCTGTAATTATACAGCAGAGATTTAACCATGTTTTTAGTTCACATAATATTTAATTAGATTTTTATGCTTTTTCTATAGAGGAATATTTGAACAAGTATGGCAATGTTGTAAAAGAAGATACCGGGCTTCCCTGGTGGCGCAGTGGTTGAGAGTCTGCCTGCCGATGCAGGGGACACGGGTTTGTGCCCCGGTCTGGGAGGATCGCACATACCGTGGAGCGACTGGGCCCGTGAGCCATGACTGCTGAGCCTGCGTGTCCGGAGCTTGTGCTCCGCAGCTGGAGAGGCCACAACAGTGAGAGGTCCGCGTACCGCAAAAAAAAAAAAAAAAAAAAAGAAGAAGAAGATACCATGTGGACTTAAAGTACGTAGTACATAATTAATTCAAAATTATTTAAGCAATAAAATGTTCACCTAATAGGCCATTAAGCTACTAGTAAATGTAATATTGTTTTAATTGCACTTAATACCAATTAAAAGCAAAAATCATATTTAATATTTTGCCTTGAAGGATCTCAGGGTGGAAATTCTTGTACACTTAGTCCTGCCAGTATTACTTACATAAGGAATAGGACAGGAAGGAAGATCCAGAGGCCCTCTGGACCCCAACTGTCAATACCATGTCAAGGACAGTCATTATTCATTGTGATCCATGGGAACCCCAGGATTGCTAATGGAGGTGAAAGAGAATACGGAGAAGTAAAGTAGGTGGGGTTAAGATCCCTTCCCCACCTTGGCTTCATCTAAAGCAGTTCTGCTATTTTATGTTTTATGTACAAGGCTTTATGTGTAAGTCCATTAAAAATAAGAACTTGTCAGCTTCTAAAGATGGTTTGAACCGCTGCTGTAGATAAGGAATTATCTACATTATGCTGTGGATAAGGAATTAGGGAATCTAACCTATAGTTTTGTGACTCTGGGCAAATCATTTATCCTTCTTGGAGCATAGGATTTTGTACGTATAGAAACAAAGAGATTGAATTAAATGTTTAATAGTAAACTAATTAAAAGGTTTTTGAAATATGAGCTCTTGGGATAAATTCTAGGGTGGAATACCAGGAAACTAACATTTCACTTTTAATTCCAACCATAGCTGGTTATTCTAAGGAGCATAAAGAGATCTTTAACTACCTAGTCACAGGGAGTTATGTGGCTCATGTCTTTAACTGGCAGAAAATCCCTTACCTCCCTCACTGAACATATTCATCTCTTTTGGAACTGGCATCAGTCAGGCCAGCCAGACCTACCTTAACCAGTTTATCAGACACAAAAAAATGCCAGTCCTTCTGCTCAGGGTTATAGCTCATGCAGAACCTTTCATAGAGATGGCCACAAATAATTTAATAAAAAATGAATTTATAAATCTGTAGCTTAAAGTCATATAAGGTATATAGGTCAATTTAAACTATCCTTCATATGAAGACAAAGAAAGTAGAGTAGCTCTATTGAAGTGGTGGGGGTTCAAAGCGATAGAATGCCGCAACCTTTCATCACGTCTCCCCACCCTGAGGCACCTGTTTGAAAACCACTGCATAACCCATTCCTTTAACTTATTTCCATATATTGCAATTACTATTTTACATTTTATTTTTATTTTTTAAACACCTTTATTGGAGTATAATTGCTTTACAATGCTGTGTTAATTTCTGCTTTATAACAAAGTGAATCAACTATATATATATACATATATCCCCATATCTCCTCCCTCTTGCATCTCCCTCCCTCCCACCCTCCCTATCCCACCCCTGTAAGTGGTCACAAAGCACCGAGTTGATCTCCCTCTGCTATGCAGCTGCTTCCTCCTAGCTATCTATTTTACATTTGGTGGTATATATGTCCATGCCACTCTTTCACTTCATTCCAGCTTACCCTTCCCCTTCCCCGTGTTATAATGTCCACCTCATTTTTACCTCAATAATCATGGAATTCAAAATTGGTCCTTTGAGAAAACATTGATAAAATTCTTCACTTTAAATTAAGGCAGGACTTAAAGTTACTTTATACTTGTTAAACAGACAATCTAGGAATGTTTACTTTATGCATTCTTCTCTCTTTGTCCTTGTTCCTGTGGGAAGCAGGGATTAGAAACTGGGTTGACTCTTGCTCTCTACTTTCAAATAGGGAAATCACTCTGCTTTCAAAATCTAGCACTGCTGACCTCCACTAACTTTACTTGGATGCAATGCAGGAAAAAAAAAACAAAAAAAACAGACAAACAAAAAAAAACACTGCCTTTAAAACATTAGAAAAATTCTCATTGATATGTTTATTATTTGATTCCTCAGCACTTTCCTGATGCAAGAATTTAAAAGCCTTATACAGGTACTTCCCTGGTGGTGCAGTGGTTGAGAATCTATCTGCCAATGCAGGGGGCACGTGTTTGATCCCTGCTCTGGGAGGATCCCACATGAGGTGGAGAAACTAAGCCCTCGTGCTACAACTACTGAGCCTGTGCTCTAGAGCCCATGTGCTGCAACTACTGAGCCCCCATGCCACAACTACCGAAGCTTGTGCACCTAGAGTCCATGCTCCACAACAAGAGAAGCCACCACAATGGGAAGCCTGTGCACCGCAACGAAGAGTAACCCCCACTCACCACAACTAGAGAAAGCCCACGTGCAGCAATGAAGACTCAAAGCAGCCATAAATAAATAAATATATAAATATTAAAAGCCTTATACAGACTTAGTAAGAAATGTACTTGAGTTAAATGCACAAAATGAAGACTTCTCACCTTAGCCACCAGGCACATACATTTATCAGAGTAGTGCCAGGAACAGAGGAGAAGGGAATGGAGTATGAGCTCTGCCAACAGAAAGCCAAACTGCAGAAGAACTGCTAGGAAAATGTGAGGAGTCAGGTGAGGTCATTGATGGTTAGACAGAGGTGTAACAGTAATAATGCCCAAGAAATGAAGTGAAATTGCAGGTATACCCAATACTGGAGAAATCAAAATGGTGTAAGAGAGACATGAAACACCTGGAGTCCATTCTGGGAACTGGTGAGGGTGGGGGAAAGTATTCTGAATGTGACACTGAATGGTTCCACTTAGATAGCCTCATGTTTTAGAGGAATTATCCCACATTCTTTAAAAGATGGCAGTATATGAAAACTGATAGAGTAGGTTACCTTTAAAGAGAATAATTAAAGTGCTATAATTATAGGTGAGGGGAGAATCTTCTATCATTCTCACTGAAGCAATGTTGTCTTAGATGCCAGGTAAATTCCTGGGATTAGGTATTACCAATGCAGCATCGGTTGACCACAGCCACACTCAAATAGGTCCATGAGGGCCAGTAACAGTTCCAAATCACCATCTTTCTCTCTCTGCACCAAGTAGCCCCTAACCTCCTTAAGGCTTAAACTCATCTCCCAACATCAAAGCTTAAGTGGCATGTTCAGACGACATTACCTAGGTCTAGCCACCATTCATCCCAATAGTACATTTCTTCCTTGGTACTCTTCTCACCCAAGTTCCTAGAACCCATTGTTATATAATTTAGAAGCACTTAGCATATTCCTGACTTCTATGTCTGACCAACTGGTCCAAGTAATGCTGGAGAGAGAGGAGTAAAAAAAGATTTCCAGAAATCTTTTAGAAAAATGAAAGACGTAAATTTTCTATTTGAGGACAATGGGCTCAATCATTAAATAGTCAGGATTTTCATTTAGAGTCAAGTCCCTCCAGGTGTTGAAACCGAGGTCCCCTAAAACCAGTTATGATTAACCTCTCTATCTAAAACTTTATTCCTTTTCTTGCCCCACACCTGTTCCCCTTAAGATTAAGGAGTATCAAAGAAAAGGGGGGATTGTAACTGAGCAGGACCCTATGGGGCCTTCCCAGAACAGATTCCCACAATGCCTTCTACCTGTCTCTTGTTTGTAGAAAATATTTAGTCTCCCAGGCCTCCCCTGAGTCACAAAAGACTGGCTCAAGAATTAATGATTCAAAGAATGAGAACATGTAGTACCAAAAAATAACCATTGGGCCAGGAGAACTGGTAATAATTTAAACAATAGATGAGCCATACAGCAGTCACAGAATCTTTAGTTCTTCCCTGAAGGACATCGATAACAGTGTCTGATACATATTTCTGAGTTATTTTACAGATGTTAAAACCCCCACCAGATGGGAGAAGCTAAATGCATGATGGCTATGAACATAGCCCCCTAGACCAGCTGGAACCTGGGGATTGATGATGTTAACCTCTGTGACACCACTCTGTTACTTCACAATCAACCAATCAGAGAATTATGCACAAGCTGGCCACATAAACTGTGACTCTCTCCCTCACCTTGTCTTTACAAACCCTCCCCTGAAATCCACTGGAGAGTTCTGGCCTTTCACATATTAGCCACTCATACTCCTTACTTGGCTTTGCAATGAACACTACACTTTCCTTCACCACAATCCAGTGTCAGTAGATTGGGTTTGCTTCAGGTGGGCAAGTGGACTCCACTTTGATTCAGTAATAGTGTCTCAACAGGAATTAGGGGAGAGGATGTAGAAAACCAAGATTACCCAACTATGAAATCTAAGGATGCCTTGGAAAACATTTTTCTGGTCTTTTAAAACATCCTGAATGGTCATGTATTTACCTGATCTCTTTAAAAACTATTTCTGACATTAGCTTCAGGTGGTCATGAATTTTCCAAGTTTCTTACCTGAACACTACTTTTTTTTTTTTTTTTAAAGAAGATGTTGTGGGTAGGAGTTTTTATTAATTAATTTATTTATTTTTGCTGTGTTGCGTCTTCATTTCTGTGCGAGGGCTTTCTCTAGCTGTGGCAAGCGGGGGCCACTCTTCATCGTGGTGCACGGGCCTCTCACTATCGCGGCCTCTTGTTGCGGAGCACAGGCTCAGTAGTCGTGGTTCACGGGCCTAGTTGCTCCGTGGCATGTGGGATCCTCCCAGACCAGGGCTCGAACCCGTGTCCCCTGCATTAGCAGGCAGATTCTCAACCACTGTGCCACCAGGGAAGCCCCCTGAACACTACTTTTCAAAGTCCCATCTAACCCCCAAGCCTTATGAGTCTTCTTAATATATCACTAGTCCTAGGTAGACAGGCTCAAATATATGTTCATCCCATCAATACCCAAAGTTCTGAACTGTATTTTCTGTTTCAAATTAAACATATTGAGTACAAAATCCTTAAATTCCCTTTTTGCCTTTCTGGACTTCTCAAATCTCCGTACCTGCTCTTGAATGACATCTCAACCTTAGCTGTATATTGGAATTACCTGAGAAGCCTAACAAAATACAGCAAGATTTTAATTTAATTGGTCTGGTTTGGGATTTGGGCCTTAGGACCAATTTTTAAAATTCCCCAAGTAAATCTAATGTGCAGCTCAAGCTGAGAATCTTTCTAGAGCACTTGTTCTTAATGCATGGACCTACTAAATCTGATACTTGGGAGATGGGGCCTAGCAGTGTCTTTAAAAGCCCTCTTGGGGATTTTGATGCATGTTTAAGATTAAGAACCACTGTTCTAGAGCATAACAGTAAATACTACAACATTAGTTCTCAGACAGTGGTCCCCAATCAGCAGTAGCAGCAGCAAGACCACCTGGAATTCAGAAGAAATGCAAATTCTTGGGTTCCATCCCCAGGCTTACTGAACCAGAAACTCTGACAGTGGACCTAGTTATGTGTCTTAACAAGCTCCCAGGTGGTTGAGAATCACTGCCCTTTGAAAATAGGAACCAATCAAAATAAAGCTTTTTTTCCCTCAGACATGAGGGAAAAAAGGAAAGAAAGAAAAAGGAAGAAAAGAAGGATAGGAAGGTGGGAAAGCAAACAGAGGCAGGCAGGAGATTTTTTGTTCTTCGCTCTCTTGTACTAGATGGCTTTGATCCCTATAATTTAGCCCTGTGGGGTAGGTGATATCCTTCTTTAAAGAAGAATGCTAAGGGACAAAGAGAAGTCTGTCCATGGTCAAATCAAGGCAACAGAAACAAGATTTGCACCTGTATCTATGTCTCCAAGCTGGAACATTCCCTCTACCAGACTAGGACATTAAGCAGCTATAGACTCTGGGGTGGCTGCTGTCTTACCCTGTTTTTTATGGTTATGCTTGTCTTTGTATAAATAAATATGTAAAACATAGCCCATCTGGAAGATGTTAATCATATGAATAATAGTTTATAACTACTGAGTGTTTACTATACACCAGGCACAATTCTAAGTATTTTCACAGGTTAATTTATTTGACTCTCACAACAATGCTATGCAGTGGGTACACTAACCCCTTTCTATATATATGGAAATTTAGGGTTTATGTCAAGTGCCAAATGTCACAACCCCTAGGTGGAGGGGCCTGGGTTTAAAACAGTCTAATCCCAGAGTCACATATTTAACCCTTATAACCAGTGGTTCTTGGCCAGAGGCAATTTTTTGTCCCAGGTGACATTTGGTAATGTCTGGAGACATTTTTGGTTGCCACAAATACAGGAAGAGTGCTACTGGTAGCTAGTGGATAGAGGACAGGAATGCTGCTAAACATCCTACAGTGTTCAGTACCATCTCCCAAAGCAAAGTATTGTCTGGTCCAAAGTGTCAATAGCGCTGAGGTTGAGAACCATTCTACACTACCCCAAGTACAGAAAAGTCCCAAGAGAGGCAATTTAATAAGCAAAATATAGCTATTTAAATTACTGTATTTGTATCCCTTTAATCAGTTGTTAACAAAATTTCCTGATGATAAGAATGCCCTGTGACCACAAGCATGGTTATAGAGTCTCTCTGGAACTGAAACCATTCCAGTCTCAGGAGTCAAACTTCACCCAGGTCTGAAAATAGCAAGCAATGTGTAGGGAATAAACGTTGCATCTAGAGGTGCCATTAACAGATGTGGAGTTCAGTAAGCAGAGAGTCCCAAACACTGCAACAATCCCAGGTAATTAAACATGTGTGCTACTCACCTCATACTGTATCAGAATTTATATCTGGCTTTATCACTGTAATTAAGGAAACTAACTTGCAAACTCCTGCTCCTGGGTGTAATAGGAAGGCTCATCTAAGCTAATTAAAATACTATCAGACTTTGTGCTGTAAAATTCCACTTATAGGTCTGGGTCCATGAAGGGAAAATTTTCTCGAGGCATAATGAAAAGTAGGAGGTCCCTGTGTGAGAGATTAGCTGCTACCTGATAAATTTAATTGATAGAGATGGTCAATCTGGATAATATAGGAAGAAAGTCCACTTGAGAATCTGAGTCAGAACAGGAGAGACATGGCAGATAGGCTGGGATGATCTTTGGACACACAAGCTGTTTCATTGGAACTAAACACACATTGCCCCTTCACTCACCTCTTTTAAGATATAATTCATTCCTCAGAAATAACCATAAACAGAATTGTATGCCTTCCAGTGATTTATGGTTCGGACCAACACTACTTTTTTTTACCTCCCCCTCTCTCTCTGTCTGACTCCTGAACTGTCGTCCTTCCTCCCTCACTCCTGAACTGTCTCAAAACTTTACTGCAGCACACATAGATCCCTTGTCATTTCTACCTTGTGTCTTAGTTATTGATCCATATCTTGATGCCTACAGATGCAGAAAACATGAACAGGGTCCTGCAATATCTTTGCAACCTGGACCACACTATCTAAAATAGGCTAACAAATGTTTGCCAAATGGATGCACAAAATTTTAGATGAAAATCTCTCATTCTCATATCTGCTGCTATCTCCTTAGAGCCACCTCCTCTCCCCCCACCCCCTTAGTGAGTTATTCTTGTAAAGACGGGAAAGAGAGCACCATACTTATTTGTTTTATTTATTGACAACCTAGAATATATTACATTTGAAGTAAGGAATCTACTGTCAAAAGAGAGAAAGGCTTAGAAAATGGTTTAGTTTAATCTTCTTATTTTACCAGTGATGAAACTGAAGCCCAGGGAGAAAATAATCCCCCAAATTCACAAGGCTAAGAAATGACTGAATCAGGAATAGTACTCCTTGACCAGTTTTCAGTAGACCAGTCTTCAATTCTTTAGGAGCTTGTTGTGAGAAGGTGGGGGTCAATACAAAGGCAACGGCTAAGAGCATATGCACCTAGGAGTGTTAACTTATTATATGAGCCAAAGAAAGAGCCCCAGTATGATCAGATCAGCCTTATACTTGGTAGAGGCACCATGGTAGATTGTGTGCTCTATCATGGTGCCTCTACTACCCATCACTTTTGGTTAAAGCACGTGTGTCTATGAGCTAGTTCCTGTTACAAAAGAAATGCACACACCAGGATAGGAAATGCATTAAGTCACTTTATTAGTGTGGCTGCCAAACAAAATATCATAGACTGGATGATGATATTTTGGAATTTATTTTCATAGTTTTAGAGTCTGAGAGTTTGAGATCAGGGTACCAGCATGGTCTGGTTCTAGTGAGAATTCTCTTCCAAGTTTGTAGACAGCTGCCTTTTTGCTATGTCTCCATATGGCAGCAAGAGAAAAAAAAAAAGAGAGAGAAAGAGAGAGAGAACTCTCTGGTGGCTCTTCTTATAAAGGCACTCATCTCATCATGAGGGTCCTACTCTTATGAACTCAGCTAAACCTAATTATCTCCTCAAAGCCCCATCTCATCTCAAATACCATCACATTGAGAGTTACGGTTTCAACATATGAATTGGGGGAGACACAATTCAGTCCATAACAGCTACTCTGAATCATTTGTCCAGCCCCTCACCCATTAGGAGTACGAAGCTGAACAAGGACTCATCCACATCTAGGAAATAGGGCATGAAAATGAGAGAGTAAGATGGGGAGAGTCAGTATGGAGAGTCTGTGTGGCGGCATCAGGGTCCCGAATGTGGAAGAGAGGGGAAGAGAGGAGAGTGCCTACAGTGGTCTCAGCATCATGCTGCCATTTGGCAGAAGCCTGTTTGCAGAAGCTCTTGTAAAAGACAGGAGAGCTTTAGTGAGTAAAACTCCAGATTCAGAAATAGGATGCTTAGTTTTGCATTCCAGCTCTGTTTTTTTGTTTTTTGTTTTTTTGTTGTTGTTGTTGTTGTTTTTCTCCTAGCATTGTTACTGTGTACAAGACACTTCACTTTTCTGAGTCACCGTATATTTCCACCTGGAAATAAAGGGCATATCCTCCCATATATTTCTTATAGGATGGGCATAAGGAGCAGGCAACATATTATATGTGTAAGTGCTTAACAAACCATTAGGGACTTTAAAATTGTGGCATGCCCCTCACTAGAATTATCATCATAGAATTTAGCAGAGGGGCATGTAATGGACTTATCATCTTTTGTGACTAGGACACTGGTTTTAAGCTTAATGCCCAATTTCTTAGGAAGTCAATGTACCAGGAAGGTGCTGATGGGCACAGCTGCTCTCCTGTTCTTTGTTATTCACACTTAAGTGCACAGCAAGAGCAGAAGTTCCTTTAAAACTAACCTAAGCAAATCAGGAGAGCAGCCAATACGACATTGCAGACTGTGTCTCCATTTCTCTACAGAAAAATATCATCAACCCTGCTGTAGGAATTTCAGGGATATCTAGTGCTTGGTTTGAGATTTGAGCCTTATTCCTGGTGTTTTGCTGATAATTGATGTTGTTTTCTTTCTTTTTTTTTTTTCCATTCTTTTGATTTTAAGTGGAGCCCACTCGGTGCTGCTGTTGTGACAAAATAATGATTCACTGCAGAGAATTGGGGTGTCCTGCCAGCAATTTGCAGGGGAAATAAATACAGGAGCAATCACAAGGATTATCTTCCCAGCCAGCATGATGTGATATAAAACAAAGAATTTCACTGCAGGGAGGAAGTATCCCTCCAGAGTCAGGGAAGTGTGATCTTTGCTGCTTTCCAGACAGAAGTTTTGTGGAGGGGCTTCCAAAGTTCAGATGCCCTGTTTTTAGAGAACATCCTCTGACCTAACTTTCAAAGGGCAGGAGCTCTAATGAAACCAAGCAGCGCCTTTTTTTCCATTTACCCTTTGAAACATAAAAATGTACTCCTCATAGCTAGATAACTTTAAATGCCTCCTCCAGTGCCTCTTTCTGCTTATTGAATCACTTTCCTACATCTTGATTTTGCAAGATGAGGCAGCACAAATCAGACTGTTAACATACTTTTGTAGAAAGTGGTCACTCTATGGTGGGAAAATGCACACTGGCATTTCGTCACTTAATGCTACAGAAAAAGTGCTAAAAACAAAGAAATGTATTAATTGCTCTCTGCCTGCCAAGTACTGTGCTAAATGCTCTAAAAAAAAACATTATCTTACATAATCCTCACATCAACCCCAGAAAATAAATACTGAACTTCTACATTTAGAATCAAAGATGATCTTAGAGATGAATGCTAGGACTTCAATAGGGAAGTGCTTTAGTGGTCCAGAGGCCACCACCACCTACCACCCCTGAAACGTAATCACTTGTTGTGAAGAATATGAGCTGCCTTACTGAATACCATCCCGACAGATGGCATACCCAGCATCCGGACATTTATCCCATTTCATTATGTATTTTCCCTTGGAAAATGGTCTCTATCAACTTTGGAAATGATCTCTGGAAATGGTCTCTATCAACTCATTTAGGTTAACAGTTATTGGTCTTTGGAAATGGTCTTTGGAAATGGTCTTTATCAACTCATTTAGGTTAACAGTCATTGGACTCACTCATCCGAACTACTTGCATTTCCAGACTCATCTTTCCTAGTGGTCGAAATTTATTTTGGATACTCAATACCTAAACCAGATTAGTGTAGCTTTTGTGGTTGGGACAAGGATGGGAATCACGGTGGTGAGTGAGAAATCTGAAAGGCATTCTTAAGATCCTGTGGAACACATTTAAAATCCGGTGATGTGGACTATCCCCTACCTCCACTTTATAGCTGTAAAATTGAGAACCACAGGAGTAAGCAATCCTCCATTGAAGAAATTAGTTATGAAAGGATTAGGATTGGGATTCAGTTATGCTATAAAACCAGTGTTCTTTCCACTAGATTATAAAATTGAGTCAAGAGCTGGCAAAAGAAACAAAGAAGGTGGTAATAGAGGGAGCAGAGAGAGTTCCAGGAGATTATATTTTTATAGAAACCAAGGGAGGAATAAATTTCAGGTAAGAAATTTTCAAAATAGACTGCACTGTTGCAGGAAACTCAAGGAGGCTAGAGAGTGAAAAATTATCACTTGATTTGATTATTAGTTTGATTAGTTTAGAAGTCACTGGAAACTGTTGAAAGGACAGTTTTAGGGGAAAAACTTATGGGACATACATTAAATTGGGGGGAGCTGAAAGAAGTGCAGGAAAAAGAAATAATAGAAGACTTTCAGCCATTACAGAGAGAAGAGACGGAAATGGTACCTGGTGTACTGGAATTGATTTTTTTGTGTGTGTGTGTGTGTGGTACACGGGCCTCTCACTATTGTGGCCTCTCCTGTTGAGGAGCACAGGCTCCGGACGCTCAGGCTCAGCATCCATGGCTCATGGGCCTAGCCACTCTGCGGCATGTGGGGTCTTCCCAGACCGGGGCAGGAACCCGTGTCCCCTGCATCAGTAGGAGGACTCTCAACCACTGTGCCACCAGGGAAGCCACTAGAATTGATTTTAGGACAGAAGTAACCTAAGAAAATTTATGAATGAAGAGGGATAGATTGATGATAGAAGAGATCATTGAAGAACAAAATCTGGGGAAAAGTTTGAGAGAATGGACCCAAGCCAAAACAATGAAGGGTAAAGATACAGGAAGAGTCAGAGATGAAAAATAAAGAAATGGGGGGAAATTGCTTGGATGTGACCATCTTCTCAGTGAATTTAGAGCTAAGGTCATGACTGCACAGGAGCAGGTAGAAGTGAGGAGGGTTATGGAAACCCTGGATTATCTGCTGTGGGGATGTGAAAAGGAGAGAATTCTTTTTTTCTAATTTTTTAATTTTTATTGAAGTGTAGTTGATTTACAGTGTTAGAGAAAAGGTATAGAGAAAAGTGATTCAGTTACACACATATATATATATTTTTCAGATTCTTTTTCCACTATAGGTTATTAAAAAATATTGAATATAGTTCCCTGTGCTATACAACAGGTCCTTATTGTTTATATATTTTATATATGGTATATATTTTATATTAACAATGTATATCTGTTAACCCCATACTTCTAATTTATCCCTCCCAAGGAGAGAATTCTTAATAATTCTCTTTAACCATTTAAAGAGACAAAGATGAAAATGGGTAGGAAATTTGGAATGTAATCTGAGTTACTAATATAGGGTTTTATTTGACTAAGGGATCTTGATCACTCTCATGTTTTTAATCAAGTCTTTGTGACAAGATAATCAGATGTGGTGAAAATCCAGAGTGGTTAATATATTGCATAATGCCATGAGGCAAGCTCTAAAATGTTTCCAGCAATACTCTGGTATAATCCCTTCAATCTTTCCTGGCAAAGGGAAGAGTACGAAACTGATGTGAATATACACACACTCACACACACACACACGCACACACACACACACACACTGAATGATTACTGCTTTAAGTGAATGGTGTAGGAAAGGGAGGAGACAGTAATGATGGAAGGTATAATTTTTGTTTCTGACAGAATTAGGGTCCTCTTGGGCAGGCAGAGTCAGCCCTCACTGGGAAATAACTTGAGCATTCAGGGTAAGCAATATTGCAACCATGGTACCAAAGAAAACCAAATGCTTAAGAGCTGAGCATTTGTACATAATGTAGCTACCATGGGCTGGTTGTAATCACAGAGCCTTCCCAGAGTTTGGACATGAACAAAGAAGAATTTAAGTTTCCACAATTAAGTGTTGATGTTCCTTTCAACTAGAACAAATAATTTATTCTTTTTTTCAATTCTATGAAGAAATATAGATAGGAAAGTCTGAAATCCCACAACTGAGAAGTTATTTGAGGTTAACTTATTATAGATAAAACTTTTATTTTTTCAGTAAAAATTCACTTTATTGTATTTACCTCAAAAAATCAGGCATTGGTGTATTTCTTAATATTATAGGTCCTTTTACTGTGCATTGTTAACTGGCCTATACCTCGGTAATCATTGTAGATTTTCTTTCTCTATTTAATTAGGGGATTTGCTTTGTACTTTATATAATTACAGTATTTGTCTTCTCCTTTGTTTGAGGCAAAATTGTAATCATTCGTTCTCCTACCTGAGGCTGTTAAATGAATATTTACTAAAATAAAAAAAATAAAATAACCCACTGAGAAGGGTATAATTGTATCTGAACCAGAAAATTTTCATTTCACATCCATCATCTTAACTTCACTGTGGCTGCTGAACTCAAAATGAAAAGGTACAAAAGCCCCAGGGGAGTAGAGAACAGTAACATCATTACATTTTTACAGAAAATAAGTTTCTAAGAATTCAGTGCAAACAGCATTCCCCTACTTCCACATAGTCTGCACATCCCTGCTTGGTCACAGTCGAGATCAGAAAGTAGGGAAGAATGATCATGACTTAAACAAACAAAAAAGTGGAGTGGGAACAGGGAGAGAGAAGACTGTAGTAATAGGTCTCAATGAGGTATATCCCATTGAAAGTAAAACCACAACTAACAAAATTCTTAAAGATAGTTAAATTCTGATTAACTTCTTACCAGGTGATATGGTGAATTTTTTGTGTAAAATTGGCTGGACCATGGTACCCAGCTTTTCTGTTCTGGATATTTCTGTGAAGGTTTTTGGTTTGGTTTTTTTTTTTTTTTTTTTTTTTTTTGATGAGATTAACATTAAAATTGGTGTGTGTTGAGTGAAGCAGATTACCCTCCACAATGTGAGAGGGCCTCATGCAATCAGTTGAAGGTTTAACAGAACAGACTGACCTCCCCTGAGCAAGAAGGAATTCTGCCAGCAGACAGCCTTTGGACTCAGACTGCAACTCCTCCCTGGGTGATCTGCCTGCCAACCTACCCTGCAAATTTTGGACCTACCAAGTCTCCACAATTGTGTGAGATGATTCCTTAACATAAATTCTACACACACACACACACACACACACACACACACACACACATATACTCACACACATACACATATTCTTTTAGTTCTGTTTTTTGAAGAACCCTGACTAATATATCTGTTTAAACACTGCTATTATTATTGTCATTACTGTTATTTTAATCAGAAAATATTTCCATCTGAACTGCTTTGAGTAACACAGCAAGCATGATATATCAGCAGAGATTTGGAATCTGAAAATCTGATTATAGTATATATTATATGGACCAGAATCACTGCACTTCTCTCTGGAACCTCAGTTTCCTCTTCTGTAAGATGATGGGTTATGCAGGGACTGAGGTTCCTTGCCAATGTGGTATTGAATATGTCACACATTTATTTGTTAACCACTCCCAGATAGATTATTTTTAGTGATAAATCACTTTCCTTTTAATGTGCCATAGTAAATTATTGCCCCTCTGGTCAGAGTCAACTATAACTTTTGTTACCATTCATTACAGTGTGTGGGGAAAAAAATGGATACTACTCAGGCCTTATCTCACTGGGTCTCTTTGTAACATTGCAAACTGCCCTCACTCCTTCTTTGTTGAAGGCCTCTTCTTCTCCCTTGGTTTCAGCAATATATTTACTTCTGTTTCTGCTCCAGGTAGAGACAATAACTGGAAAAATATTTACAATAAATACGGCAAAATTTGAATTTCCCAATAGGAAAGAAATACAGACAAAGCAGTAAAATCTCACTGGGGTAAAAAAAAGGAACTGAAAATTGTCAAATAAGGAGATTCAGTGGCTGGTAAATATTGAAAAAAATTTTCAACTCATAATTAATCAAACAATTACCAATTATAATAATGTGATGAAGTTTTCATCCATAAAATTAGCAAAGGTTTCTCTATTTTAATTCTATAGTTGACTCAAGGGTGTGGTGAGCTTGATGGGGGTGGTATAAATTGGTAGAGAACATTTAGAAGGCAATTTGGCAATGTGCATCAAGAGACTTAAAATATTCAAGCCCACAGATTTATATCTAGGGACCTTCCTTATGCATTATACATAAAGCAAGGGTGTGGGGGGAGTTTATGTAAAGAGGTACTTATTACAGCATTATGTAAAATAACAGAAAAAGGAAAGAATAGTTAATAATAAAGAAATGGATAATTAAATTATACTTAAAAAAGAATAAGCAGCCATTGAAAATTATGTTTATTTAGAAAACATCAGAAAACATTTACATCATAATGTTAAATGAAAAATAAAACAGGATACAAAGCTATACTTAGAATAAATTTCCCTAGAAGACATTTGCTCCATTGCCTATAAGGTCACAGAGACCACAGATATGGTGACAATTCCATGGCTCTTTGCTCATCCAGAAAAGGTGAATTCAAAGGAGATGTCCCAAGGAAGGCTGGTCAGGAGAGGGTGAATTTTTGATGGTGTTGTTGATTCACTGGTGAGCCAGGCATCGTACCACGTGGGCTAAGCTTTCAGTCCTTCTTGTAAAGCCCAGCCCTCCCATTTCTCTCTAGTCTTTGGTTTTCCCCTCAAACATTTTTAGTTTCAGCTGTCTCATCTATGAAAGAGAAATATTAATATTAATTAATACATTATCAAATATCCACATAGGTATTATAAATAAATAAATAAATTATGTAAATCGCATCATAGTGCCTGGCACACTGTAAGTGCTTAATAATTGCTGGTTAATTTTATGCTAGGAAGGTTTGCCTGATGAAATAAAACATATGTTCCAACATGTTCCATTAATTCATTGACTCAGTTAACTAATACTTAATGGCATTAATACTCAATGTGGAAAACTAACTACTGGGTTTTTTTTAACATATACATGTATTTATTTGTTTTCAAATTCTTTTATTATTTAGGTTGTTACATAACATTGAGCAGAGTTCCCTGTGCTATACAGTAGGTCCTTGTATGTTATCCATTTTAAATATAGCCATGTGTACATGTCAATCCCAAACTCCCTAACTATCCTTTCCCCTCACCCTTCCCCCCCGGTAACCATAAATTCATTCTCTAAGTCTGTGAGTCTGTTTCTGTTTTGTGAATTAGTTCATTTGTGTCGGGTTTTTTTTTTAGGTTCCACATATAAGTGATATCATACGATATTCCACTTTCTCTGTCTGACTTACTTCACTCAGTATGATAATCTCTAGGTCCATCCATTCATACTCATTCTGGAAACCTAACGACTTCTTGACATAGTCTGATGTGTTCCGTTTCTGGCAAATTGGCTGTAGGAATTAACACTACCTCATGGGACTGTGGAGCTGGTAGGAAACTGAATGAGATAATGCATTGCATGTCCTTGGCACATAGTAAAAAAATCAATGAAATGTTAGCTTTAAAAAATAAAGAGCATAATCTTCATCTATAATTTGTTAAACAAAAGCTTTCTTCATCTACATTGACCAACTAAATTTATATTGATTAATTATTATGAGCCAGAAATTGTGTCAGTGCAACAGAGATTCACAACTACAAGAACCGACAAAGCAGAAGTCTGTGCCAAGTGCTAAGGGAAATAGCTCTCTTTGTGCCTCAAGGAATTTTTTTCTCTAAATATATTGTGCTTCGGTTTTCTCTCCACAGTTGCTCCAAAAGGGGCATAATTTCTATCTAAGGGGCTAGAAATAGAGAGTTTGGCAGAATAACGACAACAACTGAGGGAGTTTAAAAAGGATAAATGTGACTTGGGTAATTGGATAGTGATGGTTTTTTTTTTTCAAATTTGGGAGAAAAGAGTAACTAAGAACAGCAGAGTTTTCTAATTTGTATTTCACTTTAAATGCCTCTGTGTATTTCCTGAAACGTTAATGACAAAATTAGCTTTGGGGAGTGTGAAAAAGAAACTATCCAAGGCTTGAACAAGAAGGCATCACAAATGAAATATTCCCCAGTGCGTGTTCCAGATTGGAGCAGAGACAGGCGATCTGGAAGCAAGAGTAAAATGTAAAGGATTATAACTGCAAGCAGTGGTGTTTAGGAAACATTATCAACCATGTGTTGGAATGGAAAAGCTCAATGGGAAGGTGTGAGAAGTGGGAATAAACAATAGTATGCTGCTACTACTAACCCCGTGATAACACTTTGAGCTCAAGTGTCTCACTTTCCCTGTGTGCCCATACAAAATATATACAGAGAGAGCTCTTTAGGAAGGGAAGGATCATGAATCTCAATCGATCTCCAAACATCTTTAGGACAGAGGAAAAGGAAATGGTCTGTGGTTTTAAAAATAATTAGCAACATTTACAGTTTTCAAGGCATCTTCACTAACATTATTACATTGATAGTGACCCATCCAGGAGTGTTAGAAAGAAGAAACATTAGTTCAATTTAAAGTAGGAAATGGGGACTTCCCTGGTGGTGTAGTGGTTAAGAATCCACCTGCCAATGTGGGGGACAGAGGTTCAACTCCTCGTCCGGGAAGACTCCACATGTTGTGGAGCAACAAAGCCCATGCGCCACCATTACTGAGCCTGTGCTTCGGAGCCCACAAGCCACAACTAATGAAGCCCATGTGCCTAGAGCCTGTACTCCATAACAAGAGAAGTCATCACTATGAGAAGACCAGGCACTGCAGCAAAGAGTAACCACCACTCTCTGCAACTAGAGAAAGCCCGCGCACAGCAACAAAGACCCAACACAGCCAAAAATAAATAAATAAATAATTTTAAAAAGTAGGAAACGGAAGCACAAGGTAGGCAGAAAACAGAGCTGAAACACAGAACTTAGTCTTTGGGGTACAAAGCCCAGGTTTCCCTTTCCTACTGCTATAAAAGGAGAAACTTGGGGCAAAAACACTGCTTTTTGTGATGGTTAATGCCAATGTAGTGTTACAGAACAGTTTTGTGTTTTTTTCTGATTAGTTGTGTTGACACAGTTATTCACTTATATTAGTATTATCACTTTTGTATTCTTATTTGACAGAAAGCCATATGCTTACCTGTTGTTGACCACAAGATCTTTCCACCAAAATGTAGACAATTACAGCAGTTTTGTTATTTTTTTTTCTCCGAGAATTTCCCTAGGTTGTCAATTTCTGGCTCCCTTAGTTGCATTCCCCCAGTGCTTCTTGAACTTGGATCTACCATAAGGATCACTGGTGATCTTGTTAAATCGTAGATTGTTCTGTTAGTTTATGACTTTTCTCCGACTATTGGAGCCATATAAAATAAAAGTAAATTACACTAAAAACTAAATATGTTTAAATAAAATGAAACAAGTTTATATTGTTAGAATATGATCTTGGCAAAATCCTTCTACCAAATCACTGATTTCTGGCCATGTGAATCTTCAAGAAAATACTCATCTGGGTATTGAAACCTTTGCCAGAGCCATGTTACATTTATTCCTCCCTAGGGGATCTTAGAATTGCCCTGCTTTCCACCCCTCAAGACTTCCCATGCCCTAAGCTCACTTTTCTGTGTGTCTTCCAGTGCTTTCTTAAATGTGCAAAGGAGTCGCCTGAGAATCTTGTTTAAAGGCAAAGCCTGACTCAGTAGTTCTGGAGTAGGAACCTGGGATTCTGCATTTCTAGCTCATTCCCAGGTGATGCTGCTGCTGCTCTAGGGACCATACCTTTAGTAGCAAGGATTTAAAGTATTCAGGTTTACTCTCTGCACATACTATCTTTCCCTTGGACACTTCAATTGTTCATGGCAGCACATTTTCTTTTTAGAACTATCCATAGAGTGAACATTTATATCATCGTGAGTTAGTGCCATTATGCACAAATTAGCTTTTCTTTTTTTCCTATTCTATCTTTTGTTTTCTCTATTGTTAAACAGCTTTATTGAGACACAATTCACATACCATTTAAAGCAGACAATTTAATCATTTTTAGTATATTTACAGGTACATGCAAATATCACTACAGTCAGTTTTAGAACATTTTTTTCACCACAAAAGGAAACCACAGTTGCTTAACCTCATGAGCCATTAAGGAAAGCAAATCAAAACAATGATATACTAATTTTCACCCATTGTGATGGCTATTGCTTTGAAAAATGGAAAATGGAAAATACCAGGTGTTGGCAAGGTTGTGAAGAAATTGAACACTTGTGTTACTGGTGGGAATGTAAAATAGTGAAGCCAATGTGGAAAACAGTTTGGTAATTTCGTAAAGGTTAAACACAGAATTACCATATGACACTCTTCTATCAGTAATTGACAGGTCCAGCAGGCAGAAAATCAGTATGGATATAGTTGAACTCAACAGCACCATCAATCAAGAAAATCTCACTGACATCTACAGAATGCTTCATCCAACTAAAGCAAAATATACATTCCTTGAAAGCTAACATGGAACATTCACTAACATAGGTCACATTCTGCACCATAAAACACATTTTATCAAACTAAAAAGAACAGAAATTTTACAAAGTATGTTCTCAGACCTCATCGGAGTTAAAATAGAAGTCAATAACAGAAAGAAAGATAACTGGAAAACCCCAAAATACTTGAAGATTAAACAACACTTTTTTTTCTTTTTTTTTTTTTTGCGGTACGTGGGCCTCTCACTGTTGTGGCCTCTCCCGTTGCGGAGCGCAGGCTCAGCGGCCATGGCTCACAGACCCAGCCGCTCCGCGGCATGTGGGATCTTCCCGGACCGGGGCACGAACCCGTGTCCCCTGCATCGGCAGGCGGACTCTCAACCACTGCGCCACCAGGGAAGCCCTAAACAACATATTTCTAAGTAACACATGGGTTAAAGAAGTTTCAAGAGAAATTTTAAAATATTTCAAACTAAAGGAAAATGAAAATATAACTAATCAAAATTTGTGAGATGCAGTGAAAATAGAGCTTGAGGGAAATTTATAGTATTTTATAGATTTTATAGGAGTTTTATAGGATTAGAATAGAAGATATATATAAAGTCGATAATCTAAGCTTCTGGGCTTCCCTGGTGGCACAGTGGTTGAGACTCCGCTTGCCGATGCAGGGGACACAGGCTCGTGCCCTGGTCCGGGAAGATCCCACATGCCACGGAGCAGCTAGTCCCGTGAGCCATGGCCGCTGAGCCTGCGAGTCCGGAGCCTGTGATCCACAACAGGGGAGGCCACAACAGTGAGAGGCCCACGTACCGCCAAAAAAAAAAAAAAGTAGCAAATTTTGTATATTACTTTGTATCCTGCAACTTTATTGAATTTGTTTATTAGTACTAACAGTTTTGGTGGATCTCTAGGGTTTTCTGTATATAGTATCACATCATCTGCAAATAGACACAGTTTTACTCTTCCTTCTGATTTGGATGCCCTTTATTTCTTTTTCTTGCCTAATTGATCTGGATAGGATTTCCAGTACTATACTGAATTAAAATGGTAATAGTGGGCATTCTTGTCTTGCACCAGATATTAAAGAAAAGTTTTCATCTTTTCACCATTGAGCGTGATGTTAGCTGTGGGCTTGTTATATATGGCCTTTATTAGGTTGAGGTATGTTCCCTCTATACTTATTTTGTTAAGAGTTTTTAATCACAAATGGATGTTAAATTTTGTCAAATGCTTTTTATGCATCTATTGAGATGATTTTATGTTTTTTATCCTTCAATTTGTTAATACAGTGTATCACATTGATTGATTTGTTAATGTTGAACCATCCTTGCATCCCTGAAATAAATTTCACTTGATCATGGTTGTATGATCTTTTTAATTTCCTGTTGAATTTGGTTGCTAAAATTTTGTTGAGGAATTTATATCTATTTTCATCAGGGATATTAGCCTGTAATTTTTGTTTCTTGTTGTATCTTTGTCTGCTTTTGATATTGGGGTAATGCTCAACTTGTAAAATAAGCTTAAGAAGGTTTCCTCCTCTTCTAATTTTTCAGAGTTTTATGAGGATTGGTATTAAGTCTTTTCTAAATAGTTGCTTAAATTAATCCATGCACTTGTCTTTGTTGGGTTTTTTTTTTTTTTTTTTGGTTGCTGAGTCAATCATCTCCCTATTGGTCTATTCGATTTTTTAAAATTTCTTCATGATTCAGTATTGGTAGGTTGTATGTTTCTAGGATTTATCCATTTCTTCTAGGTTGTCCATTTTTTTGGTGTATATTGTTTATAGTAGTCTCTTATGATTCTTTGCACCTGTGTAGTGTCAGTTGTACTGTCTCCTCTTTCACCTATAATTTAGATATTTGATTTCTCTCTTTTTTTTTTCTTGGTTAGCCTAGCTAAAAGTTTGTCTATTTTGTTTATCTTTCCAAAAACAGCTCTATCTCTAATGAAGGTGTCTTATAAGTTGGCACACTTGATGTGGAGTCCAAACTTTTCACTTTAAGGAGAATCTGGGAGTTGAGAATTCCCTTCTGATTGCATAGTGCTGTGCCAGGGGTGGGGGTTATGGCTATGCTGTGTCTCAGCCTTTCTTACTTGTTTTGACATGGGTCTGATGTGTAGCAGTCACTCAGCTAGTTTCTGGATTTCTTTCAGAGGAAATTGCTCCATGTGTAGTTGTACATTAGGTGTGTCCATTGAGGAGGGCAGTTCAGGAACCTCCTATGTTGCCCTATTGGACTGAAACTTGACATCATTATAGTTAGAGTATGTTTTTTTTTTTTTTAATCCAGTCTGATATTCTCTGCCTTTAGATTGAATTACTTTAACCATCTACATTTAATGTTTGTACTGATATACAGACAATCCTTATTTTTCAAACATACCATGTATGTGAATTAATGTACTCATTAAAATTTATTTGTAATCTTAAACCAATACTTGCAGTGTTTTGGGAGCCACTGGCAGACAAGCATAGAGCAGTGAAAAGTTTGATTCTCTTGGTATGCACGTTTTAAGCTGAGGTCAAACAAGGTAACACAGCCTTGTTTCAGCTTAATACAGTAAACAAGTGTTCTTTTCATGGTCTGTTTATTGTCATATTGTTTGCATTTTTCTGCTTTTCATTGGTGATTTCTCTATTTATAATGGCCCCCAAACGTAGTGCTGAAGTGCTATCTACCACCCCTAAGTGCAACAAGTCTGTGATATGCCTTATGGAAAAAATCTATGTCTTAGACAAGCTTTATTCAGGCATGAGTTATAATGCTGTTGACCATGAGTTCACTGTAAAGGAATCAACAATGCATATTCAGTCAGTCATCCTTAAACAGAAACACATGGAAAATGTGGTTCTGTATTGATTGTTTGATGAAATGTTGTGACCAGAGTTTCACAAGAACCTAACTCTGTATTTCTCCTAGAAGAGATGATTCAGTCATCACTAATTGAGGGTTTGTGGTGAGTTTAGAGAGCATAACTACCACAAATATTGAGAATCAACTGTAGTTTGATTTATGTCTGCATTTTACCTTTTGTGTTCTGTATGTCTTATGTCTTTTTTGATCCTTTTTCTCCTTTATTGCTTGTGTTTACTTAAGTGAATATTTTCTAATGTAACATGTTCATTTCTTTAATAACTTTTTCACTATATTTTGAGTTATTTTTATAGTGGTTGCTTTAGGGTTTACCATAACTAATACATCGTAACTGATCTGAATCAACTCAGGAAATATATTCAGAAGGAAACCCATACCGCCCAACCACATTCACCTAGGACTTAGCCTTAACTTAGGTAGGATGAGAAATACTGATATCTTGCTCATCCCTACCCTGTCTGTGTGCTGTGGTGAGTGGGAGCCCTGAGTTCTTGGCTATAGCAGTCTGGAGTGGAATGTTTGCCTTGCTGAGATGGGAGGAAGTGGTTCTGATTCAAGTACAACACACACACACACACACACACACCACATTTTTACAGCTTTCTCACAAATGCTTTTGAGTAGATGTTTCTTTATTTGTTTTTTGCACTTAGGACCATTTTAAATAGTTGGATTTTTATACTTTTTACTAGTTTCACTGGGAAGCAGGACAGTGGAGGTCCCCACACTGTCATGCTGGAAGTCGATCCTTTTTTTCTATTTTAATGTATTGCTATTTATATGAATAATAATAATATAACAGTAATAATGTCTAATATTTATTGAGTGCCTATTATAGTATGCTTACTAGTCCAGCTCATTTATTCACATTATTTGTTATCATCAAAATAAGTCTACCTAATATTATATATGTGCACAGATATACATGTATAGGTATCTGCCTATAAGCACATATGTATATATATAATTATATTATATATTATTATTACCATGATACAATGTTAATAGAAATACAATTTTTTTTCAGCTTATTAAGATATAATTGACCAATAACCGTATATAGATTTTTAAAGAAGAAAAACAAAATAAAAATAAGGATGGACATACAAGGAAACAAATTCCTCCTCTTTCCTTATTTTGCCAGAAAAAGTCCTAACAATTACTGTGCTCAATTACTAGGAAGTTGGTCTTTTCCTTACAGTATTAATCTGCATGAAATCCTTATGGAAGTGGCAGTTACAACTAAGCATTTAAAAATCCTGAAAATGTCAGCCAAAGTTGTGCTCAACATCCCATTTCTGCCATTAGGACTGTTTTGCCAGCTGTTTATTGCAATCTTTCCTGACTTCTAAGTGAACAGCTAAGTTTTAAGATGAGAAAAAAACAGTTGGGAATAATTCAAATGCAGCTCAATTTTTCTCCAAGGGCTGAGCAATGATATTCTCATCACAAATTCATAGGTGGACTCAGTGAGCACAAATATACAAACTTTTTTTATGCAAAAGTGCTTATCTTTAAGCAATGAAACCTCATAGGTCTCAGCTTGGAGGAAACATTTATCCTTAATATGTTATGTGATCAGAAGGAGGCACTCATCTGGCTTAGTCACTCCAAGCATCTAATGAACCCTGCAGGGTTTAAAGGGTATGTGATGTTTTACAAGCATTGGTTGGCTCAGGGAGGGAGCTGGAGCAGTGGAGGCTGGGAATGGCAGCCTATTCCACCTCGGATATAAGGAAAGAAAAGACAGTAAGGCACGACTAGACATAGGCTAAAATCAGATAAGAGAAACAATTGTTCCTAGAGTTGTAGAGCTGAAGATATATTAAAGAGGCTTAGAGGAAAAAAGAGAGGAAGCCAGACCCTAATCAGTTTGAGACCTCTGGTTCTAGTCAAGCCAAAATGGTAAGCAGAGGAGGTGCAAGTCCTGACAGCCAACCCCAGGGGAGCCAGGGTTTGGTCAATGTTTAGTGTTAGCACTGGGAATTGGAGACAATGATCTGGAATAGAGATGGGCTGTATTTCAGCCCTAGTTTGCAGGTTCACTTATTTATTCAGTGAATAATTTTTGAGTACCTATTGATTTCCAACACTCTTGTAAGCATGGGGAAATCAATGATGACTAACACAGGAAGCTCTTTCTTCTCACTGTAGCTTGGGGGTGTGGGGAGAAAGAAGAGAACAATAAAAACAAGGAAAAAATGTTTATAGATGGTACTAAATCCTCTTTTACAAAGAAACACAGAATAAAAGGATGAAGAATTAGGGTGGAGTTGTAATCAGATGAAAGACATAATCTGATTTGCACTATTGAAAGTCCAATGTTACTGCCATGTAGAGAATGGCTTCTAAAGTTGCCAAAGAACACTAATTAAGAATTTATTGCAGACACTAGGTAAGAAGCCATTCTGACTTGAGTTTTAGTGTGTAGTTATAGTTTGTTGCATGTTGGTATAGTGTGTATTGTGCAGGTATAGCTGTGGAAATGGAAGGCAGAAGTCATTTAGGGATAAAAACCACAAGGCTTAGTTGTTTGAATGTGGAGATGAAGGAAAGAGAGGGAACAAGGAGAGTGCTCCAGTTTTTGAAATCATCAGTGGGGAAGATGGTGATATGATTAACAGGGATAGAAAGTACCAGTTCAATTTATTTTTAGGTCAGTGGTACCTTCTCAAAGTGGTAGTATTCCTCAACTAGCAACGTTACAGATTTAAGAACAATTAAATTATCTCAATCAAATCCTTTTATTTTATCCCCCAAGAACTAGGAAATAATATTGGTAGACAACTTCAGGAGGTGAGCACGGCATCTGAAAATGTATATCTTAGCCTGGGCTCTCTAGGAAGCAGAATCTGAGTCAGAGTTGTCTCCAGAAGACAAGACACCAACTTCACAGTCCTATTTGGCCAAGGCAGCCCACAAGCCTAAGGAATCAGTCTATGGAGTATGTAGAGGTAACACCAATTTTGAGTCTTCATGCCACTCTCAATCTTGCCATATTAAGATGATCATTATAACCTTGTTACATTATGCTCTCCATTTCCCTTCCCCAGACTAATATAATTGAAAATGAAGCTACAGTTTCATAGGATTGCTTTGGATTTCTTTTTGGTCAAGTAAGACAAGTCTCAGCAGCTTAAGTTAGTTTAACTACCTTTCACAAGTTAGATGAGCACGTAATGAAAAAAAAAAACATGAATATGTCTTTCCAATTACTGGAACATCCTTAATGATCTGGAGATTAGCTATAGATCAGAATCATAATCAAGGGAGGAAAAAGTGAGATTGCATTGGAATTTTCTCAAAATTAACCTAAGATTACTTTTCTTAAGAAATGCAAGCTCAGGGTAAACCACTTAGAGTAGGGAAATAATCTTCAATTATTAGATAAGAAAAGACTAGGCAATTATGGATAAATGACCTGAGGAGCAAATAGAGGGAACTCTAGACTACAGATGAGTCAGCAATACACGGTGTCAAGTTGAAGTATGATGCTTAGAGAGTGAACTAAAAGGAAAACTGTAGGAACCTGGAAAGTTAATAAGATTAGAGTATCCAGTCTGAACCCTGGGAAGTTGGAATATAGTACTATTCTAGGAGAAAGGCAGGAAGGCCTTACCCAAATGATGTTGAAGTCAGGAGATCTAGTTCCAGCCTAGCTTTGTTACTAATAAGCTACAAAAACTTGGCAGTTCACTTAAATACTTTAAGCTCTAGGTTATTCATCTATAATATGAGTATGATTATAATATTGATCTTATATTCATTGCTCCAAGGAAAGGTGCTCTGAAGTAAGCAAAAAGGACTATAAAATATAATACACTCTTAATGGCCATTATAGGAAGTATTATTAAAGAAGAAAAATCAAAATATGCAGAACATTAGCAAAGGTAACACAACCAGAAAGTCAGAACAGGCTGTTTAATTTGTGAGGCCCAGTGCAAAATGAGATGTGGGGGTCTTTGTTCAAAATATAGTAAGAATTTTAAGATAACAACAGCAGAGCATCAGACCAAACATGGGCACCATCAAGTCATGAGATCAGTGGAACTGTAGGGGTCTCATGTTCACAAAACTGGTGCTGAGGAGAGGGAAGAGATGTATGCTGTTCTGTATGTCCCAATGGGGTAGAACCTATACATTATTGTTCCAACAGTTGTGTTACAGAATAAAGTGTAACTCCTCCCCTGGTAGGCTATTTTGACTCTTAGTTGCATAGTAACCTTCAGAGTTGGGTCTTTGAAAGACATGGTGGTATCCAGTAAAGTGCTGGGAGTCCTTATTCCAACTACTAGATAAGAAAAAATCTTTGGGTTCTTGTGGCAATTGTCTTAGATATTTGAAAGTCTGCCATAAGGAAAAGAGACCAGATATTCTATTCTAAAGGGTATAGTTATGAGCAAATGTATCAAAGACTATTTTATAAAGCTCAACATATAAATACACTTTCTAACAAAGAGAAATATCCAATAATGTGATATAACCAGGTCTTAGGCACTGGAAATTTTTAATCAGAAGTAAAAGATCATTTGCCTGGGATGGTGTAAAAGAAACTGCTGCATTGATGGAGATTGGAATATCTGACCTCTAACTTTAGTATTTTGTGTTGCTAGCCTACCTTGGGAAGGAACCAGTACAGAGCTGAAGAATAAGAAAGAATATGAAGGTTTGGGGAGATAGAGAATCAAAGGAAAGGAAGTTCCACTGGTGTTTCCTGGAGTGAGGGGGCAGAAAACACATTTTAAAATAATATCTAAATTGGGGATAACCATGTGAACTTACTCAAAGCACTTCTCCCTCTGAATTAGAAATTTAGAACCCAACAATACCAGATCTAGAAGGAACATCAAAAATCATCTAGTGCAGGCTGTTAAAATGGAATCTTGATAGAAGTAAGAATAATGGTTATCTCTGGAAGAGACATAGACACGAAGGCATGGGAAAATTCTAGAGTGTTGGAAATGTTTTATATATTTACCTGGATGGTGTTCATACAAGAATATACATATGTAAAAAAACAAGATGTACACCTCATGTTAGTGTACTTTACTTCAATTTTTTAAATGTTAGAAATTATCAGTATCTCTGAAATAAGGGCTAGAGTCTACATGTTTCTCCAGGTGATTCTTAGGCACCCTAAAGTTTGAGAACCATGTCAATTTACAGAGTAGTAAAATAAAGCACAGCATAGTTCTTTGATTTTCCCAAGGCCACTCTGCTAGTTAATGGAGCTCTAGAAGCCAGGATTTCTAGAAATTAAATTAAATAATCCTCATAAAACACTTTGAGAGTAGGCATTCTCACTGCTAACTTTAGTGACTGATCCGAGACCACAAAACAGGTTAGAAGATAGAGACCAAGGAGCAGTGAACAGAGACATTCATCTAAAATTCTAAGAACCTAAAAAGCCAGTTTAAAGCAATTCAACCTTATTTTCTGGATAATTTGAAGTTATTGAAGGGTTTCAAAGAGAACATGGAAAAGTGGATGAAAAGAGTACATTGGGTTAGCTCTCCAAGAGTCCAGGGCAGCAGGAAGACCATTCCTAAATTAGGACAAAAGCAGTATGAATACAGAGAAAAGTGCAGCTTTGAGAGAAAGTTTAGTGGTAGAATCAGTAATACTTAGCAATAATAACAATAGTTAGTAATATTTACTATGCATTTACTGAATGTCAGGTGCATTCATTTTTTCATTTGACTCTATCAACAATTCAATGAAATGGGGACTGTTATTATCCCATTTTTTGCATATGAGGAAACTAATGTAAAGCAAGAGGATAAATAGCACGTCAGGGTCACAGATAGTAAGTGGCAAACCTTGATTGTGAACCCAGACCTGTTTGGCTCCAACTGCTATATTATAGTAAGGAGAAAGAAAAGAAGAAAGTCAAAGGTGCCACAGCCTGTGACACTGGATGACAGTTCACTTGTATTATCATTAGAAAACATAGGTCATATTGAGGAAAGAACACATTTGATAGCAAATAGAATGAGTTCAAATCTATTCATTTTGACTCTGAGGGTCATAAATTTCTAATATCCTCCTACATTAGTATGTGTTCCAATATTACTGAATGAAGGAGAAAGGGGCAAAGCAGTGCTTTAGTAACGTTGATATTTTAAAACCAGCTTTTACAATGCTTTTGCAAATATCTATCCTTATTAAAATGTGTCTAGCTACAAGATTCTGCTAGGATGTCTGCTACAAAGAAGTTATAAGTATTGTCACATACTTCCATTTCTTTCTTCCATACTTTCTTTTTCTTCACATTTCACATGTATGTTCACCTCAGAAAGACCTGACAAATTACTTCCATTTGGAGATGGGCTTGAGAATGTGTTGGGTGCACATACCAAGTCAATGTACCTGACCAAGATTAAGAAGTTCTTACAGTGTTATGAGCTGAATTGCATGCCTCCAAATATCCATATATTGAACCCCTAACCCCCAGTACCTTAGAATGTAATTGTATTTGGAGATAGGGTCTTTCTGGTTTTATTTTATCTTATTTTTTTGAGATAAGGTTTTTAAAGTGTTAAAATGAGGACATTAGGGTGGATCTTAATCCAATATGACTGGAGTCCTTATAATAAGAAGAAATTAGGACACAGATAGACACAGAGAGAAGACCATGTGAAAACACAGGGAAAAGATGGCCATCTACAAGCCAAAGAGAGAGGTACCAGAAAATACCACCACTGCTGACACCTTGATCTCAGACTTCTGGCCTCCAGAACCATAAGAGAATTAATTTATGTTGTTTAATCAACCCAGTCTATAGTACTTTATCATGGCAGCCCTAACAATTACAACTGGATAACATTGTAAGTGATTTGTGTGGCACTGCTGTGAACTGACTGGTCTGTGTGAGCAGACTTTGACCAAATTATGTTCAGGCTCTTACCTGAATTAACCAACTCTTATTCTCACCATCACTGTATTCTCACTGTCTCCATCAAAGTGGCTGCTTGTATAGAATGAGCACAACAATGAGTCTTGGAAGCACCATTCATACTCTGGTCTTGTGATGCTGCCTGCGATAGAGTTCTCCTGGTACATGGCCTCAACTTACCTGTCCTCCATAGAAGAATGACATGGGTTCTCTATATCCCTCCATGCTGGCTTCCTTTGATCTCTTTTATGTAAATTATCAAGGTAGAAGAAAGCCTTAGTTGTTTTCACTTCATCATAAAAAAGCATAGTTGAACAATATAATATGTGGAACTGAGAAAATCAGTGGAACCTTGGAAAGCACCTGATTCCATGACTTGGCCAAGAAAATATCAGAACAGTTCTGGGTTTATCACATTATTGACAGAAAACAAAAATGCTTTTGAAAATATCAAGAGCAATGTCAAAAGCACAAAGTTTAATGAGTTTAGCATTAATCAGAGTACAAGTAGAAAGATTCCTTCTACACACATTCAGACTCTCAGACATTAATGAGGAAAATTCAGCATTCATGAATAAATAGATAATGATTTATAAGCCAGTCTTTTGAGAAAGAAAGAATCATTTCCCCACCATAATATTCACAAAATTGTAGAGGGATGAAACACTGAAGAAACAGCCAGGCTAATAACGTAAAAGCAGCAGATCAGATCTTTCCTTTAGTTTACACCAGCACCTCCAGTGAGATGTTTATTGCTGAAATCAGAAATGCTATATCACAGTATTCTCCTTTGGAAAGTAGTTGCTGTAAAAAGCATTTACCGTTCATTTGCTTGAAGCTTAATATATGCTTTCATGTATATTTACAATATGCCATTAAAAATAGATAGGGAAGTAGTCATATTAAAACCAAAATGCACTTAAAATGCTCAGTTTAACTTTTTATTCAATGCTACATGTTTTTAATTTTAATTAAAATATAATTTAGATATAAAAATGCACAAATCACAAGGGCATAGCTTGAGGAATAACTCACAATAAACCAATCTGTATAACCACTATCCAGGTCAGGAAATGTAATATGTGCAGCATGCAAGAAGTCCCTTGCAATATCAAAACTTCCCTGTATTTCAAAAGTAATTTTCTATGGCTAGAATTTCCAGTATAATGTTAAATAGCAGTGGTTAAAGTGGGAATCCTTGTCTAGTTCCTGATCTCATGTGGAAAGCTTTCAGACTTTCATCATTAAGTATGTTAGCTGTGGATATTTCACAAATGTCCAGTCATCCATTTGATTAGTGACTCTTCCAATCTACTTTTGCAAAGACTGTATTCCTTCTCACATGTAATCACTAAAAGTTCTGTTCCTTTAGGCTGTGTTCAGCTAGTGTCTTGGAAGGGATTCCCTTGAAAACTAGGAGTTAAAAAAAATAAAAATAAAAAAATAAAACCTCTCCCAGTCTTTGCAGATTCTCTATCCTGAGACACTCCTTCAATACTACTTAGGCAGACCGTTTACAACTCTCCCTTAGCCTTAATTTCCTGCTTGCACTGGGTCTAGAGAGCTGCCAAGATGATAGCTTAGGGTTTGCTCAGATCTTTTCTGAGCATGCATCCAGTCCTGGGCATGTGTGTAGCTTTAAAATTTTCAAGTATTCATGGGAGCATTTAAATGTCCTAATTTCCCAAAGAAACTCTCTCCCCATATATGCCAAGCTTTAGGCTGTCTGTTGTATGTCTCAACTATAATCTATTGTCCCAGGTGGCTGAAGGTTTTCCATTTGCCTTTGATGTTTTGGGGCAATGTCCAGGGCTTTTCGGCCCTGAGTGAGTTCCAAGTTAGGCAAAACAGAAATGAATTCTTTGTGCCAAATCCTTCAGGTAGCTTACAGACAGCTTAGAACAAACAAGCACAGTAATTTGCATCACTCTAAGTTATAAGTCATAGAAACATCTTATTTAAGAATCTCAGTCAGTACCAGTACCTGGACCTTCTCCCCTAATATGATAGCAGTAGCCATTCATCACACAGGTAAAATATAACTTTATTTGACTTTAATGTTTTTATATTTAAAAGGCCCACTCTACTTTACATATCCATTTGTCTCCAATGATGTTCCCTAAGCTATATTCTGTAAATGTACTTATTCTATGCTCGTGTTCTTGTTCCTTTTCTCACAAGATAGCATAAGAATTCAGTGCATCTTATCCTTAATAAAATACAATTATTACCTTATTTTCATCTTATCCCTTTCCACTTCTACAAGTCTTTATAGAAATTCTTATTTTCAAGACTAGTAAATAAAGATATCTCCTGAAAGAAAACAACATCTCCTTCTATGTAGCTCTTCCTCTAAGCATTATTTTTCATTGCAATCTGGAGAAATATATCCACAGATCAAGATGGATCTATATTTCTCATCTTGGTCCCCAACCTCATTTTGTGATTCTCTACTTTAGCACCTTTCCAAGGATCACACTGAGACCTTTCACCTGGTTTATGATGTGCTTATGGCTTTATTTTTTAATGAGTTTAGCCATACGGGCCTCCCAGAAAATGAAGATTTCAGTGAGGGGATAAATTTCTCCCTGCTTTAAGGTTGAAGAAAAAACTTCCCTTCTGCCAGTTTTCACCTCACTTCTCTTTACCTAATTTGATCAGCAAAAGTTTCTGTGCAAACACTATGTCCAAATCACCATAGGGGAGAGGCCGTATACATTCTTGGAATAATAGCAAATTCATCTAATTACTGAAGTATTATTGCGTCCGTAACCACCCAAGTTGAGAGAACTGGTTTCAGTAACTCCTGTGACTGGAAATTAAGAGGCTACTAGCTACATGAAATGGAAAAAATGTAGCATCAGTTTATTTTTGCTGCATCATGCAGCAAAAGGAAATGGCACAGAATGGGATAGGTAAACTTAACAGGGTAGTTTGGTCCTCCTGAGATGAATATATAGGCCAGCCCAAGAACCTAAAAAGAAATTTTGAGGGACTGGAGGTTCCATGTTCCTAAGGAGTTCTGGAGTCAAAGCTTATTGTTGTTTTTTTTTTTTTTTTTTTTTTTTTTTTTTTTTTTTTTTTTGCGGTATGCGGGCCTCTCACTGTTGTGGCCTCCCCCGTTGCGGAGCACAGGCTCCGGACGCGCAGGCTCTGGACGCGCAGGCTCAGCGGCCATGGCTCACGGGCCCAGCCGCTCCGCGGCATATGGGATCCTCCCAGACCGGGGCACGAACCCGTATCCCCTGCATCGGCAGGCGGACTCTCAACCACTTGCGCCACCAGGGAGGCCCAAAGCTTATTGTTATTAAACTGATTTACTGCTATCAATGAAAAAACATTGCCTACAATATCAGTAAACAAAGGATGTTACAACCATCGAGCCATCACATTACAGCTGCCCCCCAACAATGAGCCCTGAGGGAACTCAGGATGGAAACAGGATGCCTGCCATCAAGCAGTCAGTCTCTGCAGCCACCCCTAATTATGCTCCCTGAGGAGACTCAGGATGAAAAAACACAGGATACTGACCTTAGATAGCTGAGGTGCATATTAAGGGAATGATTTCAGTGAGCCCAGACTCTTGGATCTTCTCATAGGCTGTATTCCTTAACTTGAGATGTCTGGTTTTCTTTCTGATATGAGTATTGCTACTCCCGCTTTATTTTGATTTCCATTTGCATGGAATATCTTTTTCCATTCCCTCACTTTCAGTCTGTATGTGTCCGTAGATCTGAAGTGGGTCTCTTGTAGACAGCATATGTATGGGTCTTCTTTTTGTACCCATTCAGCAAACCTATGTCTTTTGGTTGGAGCATTTAATCCATTCACATTTAAGGTAATTATCAATATGTATGTTCCCATTACCATCTTCTGAATTGTTTTGGGTTTGTTTTTGTAGGTCCTTTTCTTCTCTTGTGTTTCCTACTTAGAGAAATTCCTTTAGCATTTGTTGTAGAGCTGGTTTGGTAGTGCTGAATTCTCTTAGCTTTTGCTTGTCTGTAAAGTGATTTCTCCATCAAATCTGAATGAAATCCTTGCCAGGTAGAGTAACCTCGGTTGTGGACTCTTCCCTTTCATCACTTTAGATATATCGTGTCATTCCCTTCTGGCTTGTAGAGTTTCTGCTGAGAAATCAGCTGTTAACCTTATGGAAGTTCCCTTGTATGCTGTCATTTTTCCCTTGTTGCTTTTAATAATTTTCTTTGTCTTTAATTTTTGGCAATTTAACTACTATGTGTCTTGGCATGTTTCTCCCTGGGTTTATCCTGCCTGGGACTCTCGGCACTTCCTGGACTAGGGTAGCTATTTCCTTTCCCATGTTAGGGAATTCTAATATTTTCTTGAGTCCTTTCTCTCTCTCTTCTCCCTCTGGGACCCCTATAATGTGAACGTTGGTGCATTTAATGTTGTCCCAGAGGTCTCTTAGGCTGTCTTAGTGTCTTTTCATTCTTTGTTCTGTTCTGTGGCAGTGAATTCCACCATTCTGTCTTCCAGGTCACTTAACCATTCTTCTGCCTAGTTATTCTGCTATTGATTTCTTCTAGTGTATTTTTCATTTCAGTTATTGTATTGTTCATCTCTGTTTGTTTGTTCTTTAATTCTTTTAGGTCTTTGTTAAACATTTCTTGCATCTTCTTGTTCTTTGTCTCCATTCTTTTTCCGAGGTCCTGGATCATCTTCACTATCATTTTTCTGAATTCTTTTTCTGGAAGGTTGCCTATCTCCACTTCATTTAGTTGTTTTTCTGGGGTTTTATCTTGTTCCTTCATCTGGTACATAGTCCTCTGCCTTTTCATTTTGTCTATCTTTCTGTGAATGTGGTTTTTGTGCCACAGGCTGTGGGATTGTAATTCTTCTTGCTTCTGCTGTCTGTCCTCTGGTAGATGAGGCTATCTAAGAGGCTTGTGCAAGCTTCCTGATGGGAGGGGCTGGTGGTGTGTAGAGCTGGGCATTGCTCTTGTGGACAGAGCTCAGTAAAACTAATCCACTTGTCTGCTTTTGGGTGGGACTGAGTTCCCTCCCTGTTGGTTGTTTAGCCTGAGGTGGCCCAGCACTGAAGCCTACAGGTTCTTTGGTGGGGTTAATGGCAGACTCTGGGAGGGCCAAAATTTCTGCTGCCAGTGTCCCTGTCCCCATGGTGAGCCACAGCTGCCCCCCACCTCTGCAGGAGACATTCCAACACCAGCAGGCAGGTCTGGTTCAGTCTCCTATGGGATCACTGCTCCTACCCTCTGGGTCTTGATGCACACACTACCTGTGTGTGCGCTCCAAGAATGGAGTCTCTGTAAGTCCTGCAATCAAGTTCCACTAGCCTTCAAAGTCTGATTCTCTGGGAATTCCTCCTCCAATTGCCAGGACCCCAGGTTGGGAAGCCTGATGTGGTGCTCAGAACCTTCACTCCAGTGGGTAGACTTCTGTGGTGTAATTGTTCTCCAGTTTGTGAGTCACCCACCCAGCAGTTACAGGATTTGATTTTATTGTGATTGTGCCCCTCCTACCATCTCACTGCAGCTTCTCCTTTGTCTTTGGATGTGGGATATCTGTTTTGGTGAGTTCCTGTGTCTTCCTGTCAATGATTATTCAGTAGTTAGTTGTGATTCTGGTGCTCTCACAAGCGGAAGTGAGCTCATGTCCTTCTACTCTGCCATCTTGAACCAATCTTTGGTTGAGATGTCTGGTTTTCTTTATATAACAGTAATCTTTTGATATTATGACTACCTGGTCTTTGTTACAAAAATTTCTATATAGGGATTCCCTGGCAGTCTTGTGGTTAGGACTCCATGCTTCCACCGCAGGAGGCATGGGTTCAATCCCTGGTCAGGGAACTAAGATCCCACATGCCACGCAGCCAAGAAACAAATGAACAAACAAAAATCTCCTATGTATCCTGTCTCCTCCTTTACCTCTTTGGAGCAGTCTCTCAGAGCTATATGAAAGGCTGTGTCCCAGGTTTAAGTCCACAGTTTTGTTCACTAAATAAAACATAATTCTCAACTTTTAGGTTGTGCATTATTTTTCAGTCAACACTGCTCATCTCTCTTTGATTATACCTATCCATGCAGGTGTGACCTAGAAGATTGGTTAGACAAAAGTGGAAACAACCTTGGTACAATTTCCACCCATTGGTTTAATTCCACTTGTGGAACTGCACATGAAAAAATATAATTCCTAGATCAAGTGTAAACCCCTAAAATATTTAAAGTCAGGTCTGCATATCTCAGTCCCCTCTGTTTTACCTCTGGTCAAAATAAAATGATCTGGAGTCACAGGGGACAAAGACAGTCTGAATTCCTGATTATCAGGTACCTCAAATCATAGATGTGAAGTACCAGCTTATATATCATGCTTATATAATGACCTAAGAAATGGAGCTCAGAGTTTGCCCCTGGGAAAGGTGAATTGCCCCAAAGGTGGGCTCACTCCTAACCTGTGGGGAGAAGAGACACTGCTTTCCATTTACACCAGCAGCCTGAACATCTTCTCACACCCTCCCTCTTCCCTGCCTTGGTGACCCTGTAATGAATGTGGTTTCTAATAGGTATAAAGCCTTGGTAACTGTTATTTTGATTAAACTATAAACCTACCCACCTGTGAGAAAGAAATAGTCAGGCTTTCAAATTTGTGGAGAGAAAAGACCACAGGGCAGACCAGTTTATTTTAAATAATTTAGAGATCCCAGTGAGAAGATTATCCTCCTAAATATTTAAGACCCTAAAGGAACGAGTCATTCCCAGTTGTTCAATGTTTTCTCTCTGGGAAAATTTCAACCAGGATAATTGCTGACTCATCTGAGGTTCTATTGGAAGCCTTTTGATTCTCAGAACGTGGAGTCTGGGCACTGTCACAGGACTGGAAAGGGAGAGAGCCAGGATTCTTGCCTATACAGACAAATCTCTTGTCTGGAGATAACTGTGATTCCTGTGACATGTAGCATTCTAGTATGTAAAGTGTGTGTGGGTATCTAGCAGAACTTCTGAATGAGATCTGGAAAAATATCAAATGCAGCACAATTATTAATTGGTTAATTAAAATATATTCAGTTGTATTATGCCAAATGTAGTGAGATACAAAGAATTACAAGATATTGTCACTACTTTCAAAAGCATGCGATCAGGTCAATGAGCCAGATTGATAAATAACTTGAAATACAGGCTAATTAAGGTGATGTGTAGCCAGGACAAGTAAATCGGTACTTAAGTGGATCCTGGAGTGAGATTAAGAATTAGAACAGAAGACTCTCAATGGTAGGAAGTGTTAGAGCTAAGAATTGTCCCACAAACCTCCTCCTATCCAGGGTCCTGAAACATGGAGTATAACCACAGAATAGCAGCCTAAGAAGAAAAAATTAATACAGTTAAACAAGTACCCTGCTCCCCTAAATGCAGAGTTTGGGGTTAAGTATGTCCAATACCAGTGCCAGGGTGGGCTTCCTACCTCTCAACTTAGAGACAAACAGGTCTTCAGTGCAGCCCTGGCCTCACTTCCTATTCAGCCAGAATGGAGAGTAAGGCAGTCTTGTGGCAACCACCACCAGGGCTGCTTCCTGCAAGAACACATGCTACCCTGGCTACAAGAAATAAAAGATAAAGCACAAAGCCATGTTCCTGACTGTGGGTAAAGCAAAGACACTTATTAATATAATACTGCTTCTCCTCCCATGGAGGACAGTAAAGGTGTACTGGAATCAGAATTCAATAAACACTGTTAACACACACAGTATTCAAAAATATTAAAGTGTTGGGAAATTTTTCTGCATTCTTCCTCTGTCTACTCTCTCACCACCATTGAATCATGAAGTTCCTCTTCCCAGAGAAGGAAATTACTTAAAAGACATCAGTAGAGAGATGTGAATCTCAAAGCTGACATCCTTGCAACTGTAATCTTAAAAAAGGAAAATCTTAAAAATCTAAATCTTAAAAACCTAAAATCCTGATAACTAAACCTCATGAAAAAGAAAAGAGTAGAATCACTAAGGCAGAAATTAACACCACAGTGGGAGAGGCATCCCTTAGACAGGTAGCTTGGTCCACCTAAGATGAGAGTGTATGCCAGACTAAGAATAATTCATGGAAGAAACTTTGAGTGATTGGAGGCTCCATCATTTTTCTAGTGAGTTCTGGAGTTGAAGCTCAATGTCATTACAAGTTTTATTTGCTGCTCATATCCCTTTGGTTGTACCTGTGGAGAGAATAAATAATGTAGGTTTTTTTCATACATTCTTCATATAGTCCTTTGTAGGGAGAACTCAGAATGTAAACAAAGTGACCTCCCAAAAGGAAATGGAAATAGGAGTCATTTGGCAAGGAAAATAAAGTCAGGGAAGACAGAAAAGACAAAGACAGAGAAGGGAATAGTTGGACCCCGCTAACCATTCTAAGTTGAAACCCCAGGGAGAGGAATGATGGTGGTGTTTCTAGAAACAAGCCAGAAGGTTAGCAGTCCCCAGAGTTGGCATTCATTCCTCAATTTGTCTGGTGAAGACTGGAGAACTTTCTCGTTCTCTTGGACAGTCTCTGTGACTCATGAGCATGATTCTGATGAGCAGGACCTCATCTATTTGGTGGAAAGGAAACAAGTAATGGAAGAGAGTACACAGAGAGAAGGTCATAGATATTGTTCCCGGAGTTCCCTTAGCTCCCTGCATTTAGGGATCAGAAAGTTTCTGCTTGCACCCAGTCAGTTCTTGGACAGCTGAGCTGGGAACGGCAAGCCTGCTGGGGGACCTAGCATGAGCCAGGAGCAGAGTGGAACACATGGCTGAGACACAGAGATTGTAAGGCCAGCAAGAGCTGAGTGGAGGCAAGTCAGCTAATGGGGAAGGAACACAAGCCTTGAACATGCCAAGAGTACGGATTGCATAAGTCACCAACTGGAGTTCAGCAGCTGCTAGCAGGACCCTGAGATCACTTTTCCTAGGTCAGATTTCAGGTCAAAATTGTTTCAAGCAGTTGATCACTCTCCAACAGAGTCACCTGGAAGGTTATTATAGTGCAGATTCCTGGGTTCCACTCTAGACCTATTTAATCAGAATCTCTAGAAATGGAGCCTAAGAGTCTGTTTAATGGTTACTCCTGGGTGATTTTCATGCACAGTAAATTTGAGATCAGCTTTCTCAATTTAGTTATTGTTAGGTCCAGTACTTTAAATATATTCTGATGCTCAACTGGGATTTGCTGGAGTGGAAAGGAGCTATGAGTATAAGTGCATAACACATATGGTTAATGTAAGTTAAAATATAGGGTTTCACCTTATTAACTTCATTGGCCACAGATGGCAAGCTTAAAACTGTCTCTTCCTGGGAGTTCCTCGATTTTTCCTCTTTCCAGTTCATTGACTTCTTCCTTCAGGCTTGGATGTATGAATCAGTTTTTCTTAATTGTTTGAATTATTGCCACTCTAAGCCTGTGCTGACTGCTTTCTGCTTATCCCTTCATTCATGATGAAATGGGAAAAGTAACCCTTCCCGGGTGTGGACTAAGAAAGTATCAGTAAATGAAGAATGTTGCAGCCATCAAGCCATCAGCCACTGCAGCTGCCCACTCATGGTGCACCCTGTGGGGACTCAGGATGGGAAAGAAAAGGATACTGGCCCTAAATAGTCTAGATGCATATCAAAGGAATGATTTCAATGAGCCCAGACTCTTGCATCTTCCCATACACAGAAAAGTGCTAAATTCATTAAATTGATGCTTGATTTTCTTTAATTAACGGTAATCTTTTGATGTTCACAGACTACCTGATTTTTGTTGCAAAACTCCTATATATCCTTGCTCTTCCCCTCTCTCGTCAGAGCAGTCCCTCAGAGTTATCTGAGAGGCTGCCTCCCAGGCTTGAAGTCCTCAGAAAGTCCTCCAAACAAAACATAATTCTCAACTTTTGGGTTGTGCTTTTTTTTCAGTCGACATGGGTCTTAGGAGGAGGATGCTCGGTTTAGCTGTCTCCAAACTCAGAGCAAACTGAGATGGAGTCAGTTTACTAGTTTTGTGACCCTATGCTAGTAAATTCTGAACCTCAGTTTCCTCATGTATGAAATGGAAGGGAAAAAAATAACTTCTTTAGAGGATTAAAATGAGACAGCTATGTTTACGTGCCTGACACAGTATCTGCTTAAGAAACTCTAGCTCCTATTTTTCTCATTTGTATGGATCCAGATAAAAATTACTGTCCTGGTAGTCATCCATAATAACAAGGCAAAGAGTCTGAAACCAAGCAGGACCCTATGGGGATCCTGGATACAAATCCTTTCTATGTCCCCCATTCCTTGTCTGTGGGAAATAGGCTTCATTCAGCCTCCTTGACCTTCCCTGAGTTCCAAAGGGAAAGTTCAAACAGTTACTAATTAGGGAAGGGAAGGGATGCAGAGACAAGGGAGGAGCAGTCAAGAAACAGTTGTACAGCCTTGGAGCACTGTCCTGATTTCTTCTCAAGGAATATACATAACAATATCTTTGAGTTCTTCTGCAGAATCAAGGCCCCCACCCAGAAAGAGGATGGCAACTTCAGGCTGAGCACAATATTCCTGGAGCCTCACCCTGTTACTTCATCACCAACCAATCAGAAGAAAGTCACACACCCTGCAGTCCTCACCCCAAATTTTGCCTATAAAAAACTCCCCCCCCATACCACTGAGGAGTTCAATATTTTTGAGCACAAGCCACCCCTTCTCCTTCCTTGGCCTTGTAATAAACATTTCTCTGCTCCAAACTCCAACATTTTGGTTTATTTGGCCTCATTGTGCATTGGGCGCAGGAACTTTGTTCAATAACAAGTCCACTTGTTGTTTTACAGGAGACATATTGAGTGCACAGAGCTCAGGCAGCCATCTCATCAGCATGCCCTCAGCTCCCCTCTTTTTATGCTTACATATTTGGGAGAAGGCCATTCTCATAACCCTTATTCTCTAGTTAGCTCACCCTCCATTTATTCTAAGGGCCTCTTCCTCTGTTATCGGTTCTCCTACTTGTTTTGAGACAGGAAGGGGTCAGAGCACAACCTTTAAAAGAATGACAGCTGGGGCTTCCCTGGTGGCACAGTGGTGAAGAATCCGCCTGCCAATGCAGGGGACACAGGTTCGAGCCCTGGTCTGGGAAGATCCCACATGCTGCAGAGCAGCTAAGCCCGTGCGCCACAACTGCTGAAACCCGTGCGCCTGGAGCCTGTGTTCCGCAACAAGAGAAGCCACCACAGTGAGAAGCCCTTGGCAACTAGAGAAAGCCTGTGCATAGCCACGGAAGACCCAACGCAGCCAAAAAATAAATAAATAAATAAAACAAATCTATTTTTTTAAAAATTAAAAAAAAAAGAATGACAGCTATTGAGGACACAATATAAACCGGTTAGAAATAACTAGGTTCAAGATGGTAGATGAGTGGACTTCCACTAGACCTTGAGCCTCAGTAACTCATTGTAATACATCAGCTAAATGACACACCACAGGTTCCATGATAATTCCAAGGCCAACCATAAAAGTCCAAAAAGTGGGCAGTGGCCCATTTCCTGGAACTCTCTGTCCTCTTCCCCAAAATAGTTGGAATAATCCTCCCACTCATTGGCCTAAGAAATTACCCACCCCTGTAAAAACTGACCTCTTGTCTTTTGAGATGGCCCACGCCCTGTCTGTAGAGTGTGTAACTCTCTGAATAAGCCTTCCTTCACTTTACTATGGCTTGCTCTTGAATTCTTTCCTGCATGAAGCCAAGAGCCCACCCCCTTGAGACCTGGGACATGACTATTCTCTCACACCCCATTTTCTTTCCTGCAACATTTTCAAACCCTGGCTCCATCAGCATATCTGACCTGGTCCAGATGCCGCTTGTCTCCAGAAGGGATGTTTATGTTCTGACAGCTGCTATCTGGATTCAGAGATGTACTAACATTATCTCCCACAAATATAAATGCATCTTATACCTTCCATTCCCACCTTCTCACTCCTGATTGAGGCCATAGGCAGCTTCCAGGGAAGGAATTTTGTTTTCTTTTATTTTGTTTCTCCATGGAAGTCTTCTTGATGGCAGCCCCCCTTGTCCCAAGACCCATCATCTCCACCCTGTCTCTAACCCCCAAGGACACCGAATGAAATGATTCACTAGGGATTTCCTCTGACACTGTGGCCCACATCCTTATCCTCTGTTTCTCTGATTAGACGAAATTAGCACCTCAGGGCTTTGCTTTTTGCTCTGTTCATTTCTCTCAGGTGTGAACATTCATATTAGTTTCACAGCATCTTCCATATGGAGTACTCATAATATCCTTGTGAAACAGGAGAGAAGGGGGCAGGGCACAACCTTTAGAAGAATGACACAGCGGTTTGAGGACACAACAAAAACTGGTTAGAACCAACTATGTCCATCTTGTCAGAAGATTCGATTTCCAGTCGACTTTGAGCCTCATTATACACTCATTGTAATACATTAGCATCTTAAATGACACACCCACCAGCACCATGACAGTTCCAAGGCCAACCATAAAAGGCCAAAGGGTGAGCGGTGGCCCCAATCCTAGAAATCCCCGTCCTTTTCCCAGAAGAGTTGGAATAATCCTCCCACTTGTTAGCCTATGAAATTATGCAGCCTATAAAGACTAACCACCCCATATTCTGGGGCCTCTCACCTTCTGAGGTGGCCCACACTCTATCTGTGGACTGTTTCTCTCAGGGCTTTCTTGCCTTTTGAACAAAATGCATTCTGTCTATGGAATGTATATCTCTAAATAAATCCACTTCTTACCTATTGCTTTGTCTTACACTGAATTCTTTCTGCGCTGAGACATAAAGAACCTGAACTTCAGTAGGTCCTGAGACCAGCTGTGTGATCTCAATTAAAAGACAGTGGATTCAAGTCCCAATCTGGATTCTGGTTAGGTTTGAGTCCTGGCACGTGGTTTCAAGTCCCAATCTGAGTTGTACAGTTTCACTTGGAAATACCTGAAAGAAGTCGGTGGAGAAACATGGCACATTTCTGGAAACACTGATTTTATCTGAAGAGTCAGGAAATAGGGGAATATGTGAGAAAGGAGTAAATCAATGTAGCAAGAAAATAAATGGCATTTTAATTTAAATTTACTTGATTATATTTTGATTTATATGTCGTTCAAGACAGGCAGGAAACAAATGGCATGATCCAATGGTGAAGCTGGGAAGTTTCATAAAGGACTATTTACAGATATGTGGGAAGAATGAAGGACATGAACAAGGGACATGAATCACCCTAAGACCAGGGATCTATTCCCATCCCTAGACCTGAGGGAGCCTAGGATAATCTGTCACTATAAGGAAGAACTGCCCAGCTGGAACTGTGACATTTAGTAGAGGGATGCACTGAAATTGTAGCCCTGTAGGCAAAGAGCCAAGTGAATAAGTAACCTGATCTCTCCATCCGTCTTCACTGTGACATATCATTGCCCATTGGCCGAACCCACCCATAAGCCAGAGGGCAAGTGCAGCCTATTAATGCTATCCATAGTGGCTGGCTATGGGGATCCAAAACAAGGAGCATGGGGGTATCTGAATCTGGAGAAGGAAACAGAGACTATCCAGCCCAGGAGAAGCAAACAGAGACTATCCAGCCCAGGTAAGAAAGCATCATACCAATCTTTAAGCTTCAAGAATGAGACTTGAAATAAAATTTGAGCTTGAAAAAAAACAACTTTGGTTCATCACTATGTGCAGAAAGAGAATCCAGGTCTGCCATTTATTGGAGACCGGACAAAGGGTTGGAAATCAAGGCTAAAAAGAAAACGTTTTTCGGTGCTTAAACAAAATGAATTATTTTAATAGCAAGAGCTCCTGCCAGAGAATTTTAGGTCTGGTGGTGTCCCAAAGTTACACATAAAGTGCCCAAAGATCTGCCTCACTGTGTCACCTATGTCCATCATCACCTGTGAAGCTATGAGGAAGGAGACGGCTCACAGATGTGCTGTGGTGTCTAGTTTAGAGAGTTGTTCCATCTCATCAAAAAGGGTTCTGGGTCAGATTCACTTGGGAAACCTTAACTATTATATTTCTGGTTTGTAGATTCATAAATCAGATCAGAATTCTAAAGGTTCTTAGAACTTCTGGAAGGGTCAAAAAACGATTTAAGATTCTGGAGCCAGACCACCAGGGTTTCAACCTAATCTTTACTTCACTAGCTGTGTGGCCTTAATTTCTTGAAGCTTAGTTTTTCCACGCATGAATTAGAGATATTTACTGTATTTTCCTCAAAGAATCATGGTGAAAAATAAATGAGAAAATTTCTGAAATATATCTTGGCATAATGAGTAGTCAAACATGGCAGCCAGTTACAGTAGTAGCAGTAAAACTGCACAATTTAGATGGGACTTGAACCCAGCCAAAACCCAGATTGGGACTTGAATCCACTGTCTTTTAATTGAGATCACACACCTGGTCTCAGGACCTACTGAAGTTCAGGTTCTTTATGTCTCAGCTCAGAAAGAATTCAGTGCGAAACAAAGCAATAGGTAAAAAGTGGATTTATTTAGAGATATACATTCCATAGACAGAATGTGGTCAGTCTCAAAAGGCAAGAACGGCCTTGGGAGAAACACACTCCAAGGACAGAGTGTGGGCCATCTCAGAAGGTGAGAGGCCCCAAAATATGGGGTGGTTAGTTTCTATGGGCTGGGTAATTTCATAGGCTAACGAGTGGGAGGATTATTTCAACTATTTTGGAGAAGGAATGGGGATTTCCAGGATCTGGGCCATTGCCCAATTTTTGGCCTTTTATGGTAAGTCTCAGAACTGTCATGGCGCTAGTGGGTGTGTCATTTAGCTAACGTATTACAATGAGTATATAATGGGGCTCAAGGTCCACTGGAAGTCGAATCTCCCACTATCTTGGACCTAACCAGTTCTAATAAGTCTGTGTTGTATCCTCAACTGGTATGTCATTATTTTAAAGGCTATGCCCTGTCCCCTTCCCTCTTGTTTCAGCAGTGTTAGTATTTTCGTCATTATCGTTGACTGTTTAATTTAATTTAGCCCGTAGATTTTCAAAAGAACCTGAGCCAATCAACCACAGACTCTATCACATGTAAAGATCATATGGAATTGGAATATTGTGCTGAGACATGATATATAGAACATTTTAACCTAGATCTTCACTTCCATGGAAGGAAGCAGTCTCCAGAGCAGAGCTTTTCCATCCTTTATCACCTGAGGATCTTGTAAAATTCAGATTCTTATTCAGTCAGTCTAAGGTGGAACCCAAACTTCTGCATTTTTAACAAATTCCCAGGTAGTGCTTGTGCTGTGGGTCCCATGACCCTGCTTTAAGTGGCAAAGCCTGAGATAGACTCACTCCACTTGAGGTTAGAGAAATGGACATTTTTTTACTACTCTTGCGCCTACAAAACTGAATCTCTAGCTCTGGGAATTGGAGTCCAAGGACAGTGTTTGATGTATGGATTAAAGCCAAGGGAGTAAGCCATTGGGGCAGTTTCATGAAGGAATAGGATTCCAGGAGGTAGGAGAGAGAGGCTCACAAAAAAGAGAGAAAAAGGGGTGCCCCAAGACAAACTTTGCCCAATGTATCACCTTGCTTAAGCCAGCTTTCAATTAAAGAAAGGACCCCTCATGCTCTTAACACTCACCACGCATTCCCTACACACCACCCTTCTCTATGTGCTGTTCTACCACAATAGTTTTGTAAACTGTCTCCACCTCAAAAAAGTTTAAAAAACAGTAAAAAGAACTCTCTGCATTATGCTGAAAATTTCACTAAGGAAGGAATGGATGGTTTCACAGACACTGAAATCATTCCCTTCAACATTCAAAGGTAAAGTCTACTAGCATTTTCCTTACCTCACACTGCAATGGCTTTTTCCACAAGCAAACGGAAAGGGTTTGTCTCCATGTGCACCTGGGCATTGATATTCACCTAAGACTGCTGTGATTGCAGAGCTTTACTGAGAAAAGGAGAAAGAAAACTGATGGCAAAGTCATTTTTATTCTGCCTACCCTATGAAACAAAGGAAACTTCATTATTTCAGAACCAAGCACCCAGGCTAATGTGTGCTTTGCTCTTTTAAACCCGGACTCAGTGACATTCCCAAAGTACTCTAGTAGCCACCAGTAATAAGTCCATCCCTCTGCTCCAAGTGTGTCAAGTTGTCTCATGTCTGTCCCTTCAGAATCTTGTCGGTTCTGGAAGCCAGCAGAATGCCCTTTACACAGGCTCTCTCCAAACCACCTGCTTGAGGACCTTCAAGATGGTGGAGGAGTAAGACGCGGAGATCACCTTCCTCCCCACAAATACATCAGAAATACATCTACATGTGGAACAACTCCTACAAACACCTACTGAACGCTGTCAGAAGACCTCAGACCTCCCAAAAGTCAAGAAACTCCCCACGTACCTGGGGCAAAAGGAAAAAGATAAAACAGAGACAAAAGAATAGGGATGGGACCTGCACCTTTGGAAGGGAGCTGTGAAGAAGGAAAGGTTTCCACACACTAGGAAGCCCCTTCGCGGGCGGAGACTGCGGGTGGGGGGGCGGGCGGGGGGAAAGCTTCGGAGTAGCGGAGGAGAGCGCAGCAACAGGGGCGCAGAGGGCAAAGCGGAGAGATTTCCGCACGGAGGATCGGTGCAACCAGCACTCACCAGCCTAAGAGGCTTGTCTGCTCACCCACCGGGGCGGGCGGGGTCTGGGAGCTGAGGCTCTAGCTTCCGAGGTTAGATCCCAGGGAGAGGACTGCGGTTGGCTGCGTGAACACAGCCTGAAGGGGGCTAGCGCACCACAGCTAGCCGGGAAGGAGTCTGGGGAAAAGTCTGGAACTGCCTAAGGGGCAGAGACCATTGTTTCAAGGTGCACGAGGAGAGGGGATTCAGAGCACTGCCTAAACGAGCTTCAGAGACGGACGTGAGCCTAGGCTATCAGCGCGGACCCCAGAGACGGGCATGAGACGCTAACGCTACTGCTGCCGCCACCAAGAAGCCTGTGTGCAAGCACAGGTCACTATCCATACCTCCCCTCCCGGGAGCTTCTGCAGCTCGCCACTGCCAGGGTGCCGTGATCCAGGGACAACTTCCCCAGAAGAACGCACGGCGCGCCTCAGGCTGGTGCAACGTCACGCCGGCCTCTGCCGCCGCAGGCTCGCTCCCCCCGCGACCCCCGCCCCCAGCCTGAGTGAGCCAGAGCCCCCTACTCAGCCGCTCCTTTAACCCCCTCCTGTCTGGGTGAAGAACAGATGCCAGCGGGCGGGCGACAAACATGCAGAGGCGGGACCAAATCCAAAACTGAACCCCAGGAGTTGAGCGAACAAAGAAGAGAAAGGGAAATCTCTCCCAGCAGCCTCAGGAGCAGCGGATTAAATCTGCACAATCAATTTGATGTACACTGCATCTGTGGAATACCTGAATAGACAATGAACGACCTGCTTGCCTCTTTCTTCAAGGCCATAGTGCACAGTGACAAGGAATAAAGTCTCTGAGGTTAAAAGAACAGAGGTCGAGGCCTCTCTCCCTAGTTATATGATTTGACGCGTTACTTTACTTCAGTAAGCCTGAGCTCCTTCATCTATAAAATGACAAGAATAATGTAGCCCCCCTCTTGGTGTTTCTGTAAGTATGACAAATTTGCTACTGAAACAATAGTCACTGCCTGAGGATGAAACCACTCATTCATCAAGTCAAAAATATATTCACTGAAATGTCACTGTAACGAGATGATATAGAAAAAAAGAGATTCTCTCAGTGGAAGTTTCCCAGTGATATTTGTAAGAATTTTCATTAGCTTTTATGTACAGTTCCTGACCATTGCTTCACAATCCAATTTATGTTAAATATGTTTTACCTTATCTAAGTTGTAGTTGTCCTTGAAGACAAGGATTATACCTTTATGGCTTTTGTAATCTTCACGCAGAATATCTATATAGTTTACTTATTTAACAAATGCTTTTTTTCTTTTTTTATTATTTTTAATTAATTTTTATTGGAGTATAGTTGATTAACAATATTGTGTTAGTTTCAGGTGTACAGCGAAGGGAATCAGTTATACATATATCCACTCTTAGATTCTTTTCCCATGTAAGTCATTACAGAGTATTGAGTAGAGTTCCCTGTGCTGTACAGTAGGTTCTTATTAGTTATCTATTTTATATATAGTAGTGTGTATAAACTCCAAAATTAAGTCCAAAAGGGAGAAGGAAAAGAGAAAGCAAAAATATTTACTAAATTCCTACCCTATCTCCCAAATTACCTCAATTTGTTTTATTCTCAAAACATTTTGGTGAAAAAGATACTAATTTTCTTCCTTCATTCATTCCTTGCTTCCTTTTCCCTCAATGCCCCTCTTTGTTCCCCTCTTTTCTTCTTTCTTTCCTTCCTCCCTCCCTCTCTTTCTTTCTTCATCTTCTTTTTTTAATCAAATGGAACTCCAAAACTAAGAGAGGAAAATGACTATATTGGTCATAAAGTTAATAAAACTTAGAGCTAGCAGGTACATGCAAGTAAAATTTCAAAGCCCATGCTCTGTTTACCACCTCACATTGCATACTGAATAAAGACCCAACTATGTATTTCATCATCAGTCCAGTGGTACCTAAGGGGAAGTCATTTCTGCTTCATCTATAAATGTACTACTAAACTACCAGGCTTCTTAGTATCAGCTTCCTCTAATAGGAAGTATCTAGGACACCAGAAGAATTCCCTGGATGATCTTCCAGTCTTTGTGCAGAGAGGATGCAATCACCAGACACAGCAAAAAACAAAAATTCTGCATAACAATCAAAGGGTCTAGAATAATAATCAGAATGGTCGAGTAAGACAGAAAAGTCTTTTGAAAGAAAATTAATTTTGTCCAGGGAATGTGTTAATTGCACTTGGACTGTGACTGACCAATAACTGCACTTGACTTGGAAAGGCCGGAGGGTCTCACCCTTCAACCCTACAAGAACCTTAACATGTATCTCTTGACTGAATGTCACAGCCAATTAACTTGCCACTGTACTCCATGGATTGTGATTGTACAACGAAAGAAAGGAAGCTAGCCTTTAATCATCTACTCTGTCTAAGGTAATATATGCCAATCACATTGTTTTAGTTAATCCTCACAACCACACTGTTAAAATAAGTCTTGATATTTCCGTTTCATAAATAAGACACAGACTCAGATATACTGTGGTTGCCCCAAGGTTTTTCTAGTCACACAGCAAATATTCAAATCCAAAATCTTTTAGCTCAACAGCCCTTATTCTTTTCACTATATTACTGAATCAAACATGAGGCGTGGTCTTTTGCACAGAAGTGAGCCACTTTTGATTTGCCATTTTAAGCCATGTCCCTCCTGATCTGAGAACAGGGAGACCTCGAGCTATCTACATTCATCTAATTCCTCCTTTAGGTAACCCAAAGATTGCTATTGTTGGACAAATTTAGTGAATAATCTGAGTGCTGGGAAATAATTTTTCTCTGGGCTAGAGTTTCCCAAAAGTCAATTGTTCCTGAACCATCTTCATGATTTTTATCATATTCTCCTACCAATTGTACCATTATTTGTACATTTTGTTTCTATACATTAATTTATTTTTAACTAAAATTAATATATCTCAAGAGAAACTTTATATCATCTCCATAAATAGACTACCAGCATCAACTATTTAATTTCATGTTTATTAAAATCTGAGTATTCCTTAAAATCATCATGCCATCAAGAGAACGCTTATCACACTTTAGAAAATACTGGTCTAGGTAAATCTGACTCACATCAGGAATAAATCACAACACTTAACTCATTTGCATCTCACTTTAATTGAGTTACTTAGCTGGCATATTTCAGTGTTATACAATGTGCCATTTTTAAATTAAATCCTGGCCTCCTAGGTCATGATGAAGAGTTGTCTTCCTCTTTTTCTTTTTCTTTTTTGTAATGGCTTTATTGAAATGCAATTTACGGGCTATAAAATTGACTCATTTAAAGAGTATAATTCAAAGGTATAATTCACACAGTTCTGCAATCATCACCACAATCTTATAACATTTTCATTGCTCCAAAAACACCCTCAAACCCTTTATTAGTCATTCCTATGCTCCCACCACCCACCCCCACCCCCAGCCCTAGGCTACCACTAATCTACTCTCTGACTCTATGGATTTACCTATTTTGGATATTCCATATAAATAGAATCACACACTATATGATCTATTGTGTCTGGCTTCTTACACTTAACATAGTAGTTTTTAAGTTCATCCATGGGGTAGAATATATCACTACTCTATTACATTTTTTAAAGGTTATATTCCATTTATAGTTGTTATAAAATATTGGCTATATTCCTCGTGTTGTACAATATATCCTTGTAGTTTATTTTATACCTAATAGTTTGTACCTCCTAATCCTCTACCCCTATATTTCCCCTCCCCCTTCACTCTCCCCACTGGTAACCACTAATTTGCTTTCTATACCTGTGAGCCTGCTCCTTTTCTTTTTAATATTTCCTAGTTTGTTGTACTTTTTAGATTCCACATATCATACAGTATTTGTCTTTCTCTTTCTGACTTATTTCACTTAACGTAATGCCCTCCAAGTCCATCCATGTTGCTTCAAATGGCAAAATTTCATTCTTTTTTATGGTTGAGTAGTATTTCAATGTATATATTTACCAAATCTTCTTTATCCATTCATCTGGTTGGTGTCCACTTAGGTTCTTCCACATCTTGGCAATTGTAAATAATGTTGCTATGAACATTGGTGTGCATGTATCTTTTCGAATTAATGTTTTTGTTTCTTTCAGATATGTACCCAGGACTGTAATTGCTGGCTGAGTCATATGGTAGTTCTATTTTCAGTTTTTTGAGAAACCTCCATATGGTTTTCCACAGTGGCTGCACCAATAGTGTACAAGGGTTCCATTTTCTACACTTCCTCTCCAACATTTGTTATTTGTGGGGGTTTTTTTGTGTGTGTGTGACAGTCATTCTGACAGGTGTGAGGTGATATCCATTTGTGGTTTTGATTTGCCTTTCCCTAATGATTAACGAGGTTGAACATCCTTTCATGTGCTTGGTGAATATCTGCATTTCCTCTCTGAAAAAATGTCTTTCAGTTCTTCTGCCCATTTTTTAATCAGGCTGTTAGGTTTTTTTTTTTTTTTTTTTTTTGATGTTGAGTTGTATGAGCTGTTAAATAGACTTAAAATGGATTAAAGACCTAAATGTAAGCCTGGATACTATAAAACTCCTAGAAGAAAACACAGGCAGAAGACTCTTTGACAAAAATTGTAGCAATCATTTTTTAGCTCTGTCTCTTAAACAAAGGAAATAAAAGCAAAAATAAACAAAGAGGACCTAATTAAATTTAAAAGCTTTCTCACAGCAAAGGAAACCACTGACAAAATGAAAAGACAATCTATTGATTGGGAAAAAACATTTTCAGATGATATGACTGAGAGGGGATTAATATCCAACATTACTCCATTACTTTTTATTGCTGAATGGTATTCCACTGTATGGAAAGAGCACAGTTTGTTTATTTGTTCAACAGTTGGTGGGCATTTGAGTTGTTTCCACTTTTTGGCTATTATGAATAATGTCACCAACATTTATGTGCAAATTTTTATGTGGATGTATAGCTTCATTTATTTTGCACATAGGCCTAGGAGTGGAATTTCTGAGGAGATAAAGGCTCTTAACAGTGTTTGAGGTTATAAATTATATTTTTGATCTTAATTAAATTATTTAAGCCTTAATTCATTCATTGTAAAACTAGACAAACCAGGGCTGCTGAATTTACCATGTAAGAGTTTCCCAAGACAGGAATGATATAATGATAAGTGGACAGGGACAAAAGAATATGGGTTTTGCCACCAATTAGCCAAATGTCCATAAGCAAATCACTTTTACCTCGTAGCTTCCATTGTCCTTATTTGGAAAACAATGGAATTGGACTTATTGTCTAATTCTTACTTTAATACTCTGTATTGTATTAACATATGTGAGAGCATTTTGACAGGTTAAGGCTGCTTTAATATATGTCTATCATTATCACATATTGCCTCCTTGCTGAGAAATGGCTATGTCCTATGGTGAAATAACATCAACATTCATTTTTTTGGAAAAATATGCCCAAAATAGATCATTTCCTCAAAAACAAGACCATATTCTCATGCAATTCTCAGGTTCTTATGGCACATCTCAAAAGGTGGGTAAATGTATTTCTTTTTATTTATGTATTTTATTTTCTTGAATAAAGAAAATACTCTAAGGGAAACCCATGTGTTCTCTCTATGTAATATATTTGCAACACTTCCCTGATAACATAAATGACTTTGGAAAAAACATTAAGTTATGTCTTCTTGGGTAGCTGGAGTCCCAGTGAAGGTTTTCCACAGAGAACTGGGTTGGAAGCTTGGAGAAAATGAGCAATCTAGCACATAAAAATGTACAAGTTATAATTAACTTTGTGATAAGAACAAAAGATATACTTTTAGCAAAACATATGAGGATGATTAGCCTTGAGAATTTTCAGGTGGTTCAGTTTCTTGTATATTTTCAGTTCACATAGGAAATGCATTGTTATATTATCTATTGTTATATAGCACTACCCTTTCAATTTAAAACAATTTATTATTGTCTTTCATGGTTCTATAGGTTGACTAGACTCAGTAGGGTGTTTCTTACTGGAGTTCCCCCATGAGGTTTCACTTAGATATCTAGGGTCAGAGTTATCAGAATGCCAGGCATCCAAGAAGGCACCTAGTCTCTCTCTCTTTTTTGGCTGCACCCTGTGGCTTGTGGGATCTTAGCTCCCCAACCAGGGATTGAACCAGGCTCTTGGCAGTGAGAGCATAGAGTCCTAAACACTGGACTGCCAGGGAATTCCCTAGTGTCTCTTTTAATACTTTCATTCAGGAGAATTTATCTCAGATTCATTTGGCATTTAAAATTTTTCAAATTTATGTACATCAATACTTTTATATGATTGACCTTCAAGACAGTTCTTTTAGCTAGATAGGTTAAGGATGATAAAACAGAGATTCAAATATGATAATGGTTACCCAAAACAATATGACAATGAGTGGTGAAAAAAAATCCCAGGAATTGTCCTATACTGTCTTGGTCCAGTATTTTCATTATACCAAGTTACTTCACTACTTCTAAGAGACAGAGGCTCATTACTGAAAATTGATAAAGGTACTTTCCTTTTGTACCAAAGCTTGCTTCCCAGTAATGTGCAACAATTAACATTTATACAGCCCTCTGTAATCTAGATTAAGATTATATTAAATCTATCTTCTACCTGGGAGCTTTCCAAATACTTAAAAACTCAGTTATCTTTTAAGATATCACCATCTCCCTGTTCTCAATCACCTGCATGGGTTCTTTTTCTCTCATATTGACCTATCAGTATTAATGTTTTTCATATCTACATTTATTTATTTTGTCCTGAAATAAAACATTCAGTTTTGGGATCAAAGGCATAGTATGGTTACTTTGCAGCAGCAAATGTGTTGTTTCCCCATGCTCCATTATCTCTCTTCAAGGTGATACAATAGGAACCAGATGTAACCCTGCATGCACCAATGCTTTTTTATTTGGCACTACAGGAGAATTCTGAAATTATGAATCTGGGAGTTTATACAGGAATTGCCATATAGCTACCACTCTCCCCTCCAGAAAGACTGATAAAACTCTGCTCCCCATTGTTTTACAATCTTTTGAATTATAAACAAATGGCTCTGTGGATTTTATCCTCCCTTGAAGAGCAAAAACATAGTTCTTGGAGATAAGTCTCTCTCTTGAGGTCTCTGTTCAATCATTCTTTAACATCCAATATTTATCCTTTGACTTACTCAGAGGCCATAATTAAGTAAAAATATTTTCTCTAAGTTCCACATTAGTGCTCCCAAGGGTTCAGTCTCCAGTCCGCTGGTCATTTCATGCTACAAAATCTTCCTAGTGCTTTTCGTGCACCAAATAACACATGGTTACTCTTGAGTCCTCAGTCTCTCCTTCAACACAAAACTGTCCCTTTAGCTTTAGATTTTCAATCTAAATTTCCAGTTGACATCTCTATGGAAATGTCTTTGGGGCACCTGAAACCCAGTATGTTCCAAAATAAAACATCCACCTTCCTTTCCTAAACCAATCAACTTCAGTTTTGGATACCTACATATGGGGACCACAGAGTCAAGAAATGAAGAGCTTGATAATCCCCTTTGTCTTCTCCAATGTATGGTTATGTCCTTCATTACTACTATTCCCTACCACATAACCATTTACAGTTATGTCCTCTTAAGTGTCTACTGAGCACCTACTGTATGTCAGGAGCTAAGAATTCAACAGTGAACAAAACAATCAAATTCCTTGCTCACAAGGAGCTTATTGCAGTAGAGAAAGAGAGACAGCAGGCAAACAAGCAAATGATAACGTAATATTACAGATAGAAAGAAATGTTATGAAGAAAAATAAAGAGATCCAGGTAGTTCTATTAACTATAACACCAGACAGGGTTGTGTTGGAATATATCAGCTTTGACCTCTGAAACAGAACAGTTGAGTCACACAGAAAAAAATAAATAAATCATTTCAACCTAACATCATTCCTCAAAACTATGGTTCTTACCCCAGATATAAACAAGACAGAAATGCTTGTGTTTTGAGGCAGCCAGGGCCTGACACTACCTTCCTCCAACCCCTTCCACTATACATCCCAAAAGGAGAGTGACCCTTGCACCCTTGAGTATCAAGGTGGCATAGAAAGCTGAAGAGACAGAAAAAGATATGAGAACACAGCAGTTTGGGACTTACAGTTTTTCATGCAATTCCTTTAGAGAAATAAGAATTACCACCTGCTTTCTAATGCACAGAAAGAAATTCATCATATTTGTGTCAGAGAAGCTCTCTGGGTTTGAACACATATGTCTACTACACAAGGAACTTGGCTGGGGCTATGCATCAGAGTGTGCCCTCCACCTCCATGCCCACTCATCTTAATATGTGAATGAAAAATTTATGGAACTCTCCAAGAAATAAAGTAGAAACTATGAAAATGGTGAGATCGATAATAAGCATGATAGATAGAAAATGGATATTAAGCCTGTGTGTAACCTGTGGTAAGGTAGGGAAACCTGGGTAAATGGGATAGAAGTAGTAATCAAAGGTAAAATGGAAATAGAAATTCTAGAGTGGAAGAATGAGCTAAAACCACAGTCAAGAATTTATTAGGTATCCGGTAAAATCCATGAAAAGATACCAACACCTAAATCTACTTTTGTTAAAATAGTTAGAGTTCAAGCATAAAGAAAAAAAGTGAACATTTTCTCCTCCTTACACATATAGACCCTGAATATTAAAATTCTTCATCGACATTTTGGTCCTATGTATGGGCTGTTCATATACAACCCTAGGAGGAATCATATGATTTGGAAGTGATTCAGGCAGGAGAGTATAGGCACAATTGTTTGGGAGTGAAGATAGTTAATACAATATATTAATAATCTAGCAGAAGCCATAGGTTGATGAGGAAAATTGCTTCCAGAAAAACATGGTATAAATCAAAAGTTGGGAAGGCTGAGAAAACCTCAGTAATGGGTCTTTTCCCCTCTCTTCTACACAACAAACAATCTCTCTGAAACAAAATGGGGAAAAAAAGTGCCTGGAGAAATAAAGGAGAATAATTATTAGAAAATACTTGTAAACAGACAAAGCTGGATTCTAAGACGAGAATGTAAAGTTCTTTTTCTATATTTCTCTTCACTTTTCCTTGACAGGTCTTTATAAGCTATAGTACTATAGCCATTTTCCATTTCTCTACCATTTCTTTTTGCAAACTCAATCCTAGATAAATCCCTCTAGATGACAGTGCCAGAACTGGATATTATCTGTAATAATCAGATAATTACTATCTCTAAAACAGTGAATTGCAAAAATGACCACAATTAAGTCTCATCAGTTCTGAAAGAAAAATTATTGCCTCAAGTGGACAGTTGCACATTTTGTCATATTTCCCTCATCAAAAATAAACCATTTTTTCACATACTTGCTTTTGTAGCTTTTTCAAATACTTCATGCTTGGATCTATTTTCTGGATTGATATTTCTTTCTCCCTGAATCTGAACATCAGTAGATTCTGACATATCCCTTAAAACACTGATACATCTTAGAGTATAATCTCCTTTGCTGCCTCTTGAATTTGATTCTGCACACGGTGAGAACTGCACACTGTGAGTACATGAGATAAGGAAAATTGGGGCCAGAAACTGTCTATATATGTGACCCAAATAAGTACTTTCCTTAAACAATATCAATCTATGCACTTAATTAAAACATCAAGCAGAATGAAAATAAATTGATAATTAAAAAAAAAATTTAATTAGACATGTTGGCAATGTGTGGTAAAGATCTGAACCTCCTTGTAACATTTTTTAACTTTTGAGAACAATAAACCATGAATTTTCTGCAGCAGAGATTTCTGGTCTAGGGAAATTGGTAGAAGAGAATTTTCTCAGAGACGTACTCACCCATATAAAATTGTCTCCTAAAGAAGTGGAATGCAGGGAGAGAACAGTATGCAGATAATACGATGCAAGAGCGATTTCTTGTAGAAGGACTAAAATGTTTCTGTGAAGCTGCTACAACTTCCTCTCTAAGAATACAATTGCTTAGTCTTAAATGCAGAAGCACACACATGCACACAGAGCTTATAATACAGGAAATAAGGGAATGCAAAATAAAGTAATATGTTAAGTCTTGACAGGAAAGGTAAACTTCCCAAGCAAAATCATAAGGTTTATTTCCCCTTTCATTTTCCTCTAAATTTGATTTCTCAAATATTTCAGATGTCTTCTCTCATTAGGAGAGTTTAACTTTCTTATTTAGAAGCAATTTTACTGTAGTGAACTTTCTAGGAGCCTGGACTCAACAATCATGGGTGTTTATGCATAACAAAGACCAAGTGTCAAATCTACACTTCCACCTCCCTGACACACACACTAATGATATGATCTCTCCCCCTCCCTGCTGGGATGGAGTCAAAAGGGGCCAGTGGAGAGACAAGACTTTTGTAATCACTCAATAGTAATGAGGCTACCTCCACTGCATTGCCAATAGAGACCACATGGGATGTTGGAACTGAACACCCACCCCTGTCAAGCAATAAGAAGAAGACTCCTATCCAACTCTCAACAAAGTCTGAAGAACCTGGGTGTCTATAGCCAACTGACATAAGGAGTTTGTGCCCTCCCCTCTGCTGCTGAAGTAGTGTGAGAGAAATCTAGCTAAAATAGAAGGTTTAAATAAGATCTAGCCATAATACAAAAAGTTCCAGGTTTCAATAAAAAAGGTTTATCATACTGAGAACCAGGAGGACTCCAAACAAACTGAAAAGAGGCAATCAATTATTGCCAATACCAAGATTACAGGGTTAGAATTATCTGACAAAGATTTTGAAGCAGCCTTCAAAAAATGCTTCAGTGAGTGATTACAAACACCTGAATCAAGTGGAAAAAAAATAGAAAACGCCAAAAAGAAAGTCTCAACAGCAAGGACAAAAAAATAGAAGATATAAAGAAGAACCAAGTAGATATTTTAGAACTGAAAAATATAATAATCAGTAGTAAAGCTCAGTAGATAGGTATAACAGCAAAACGGAATGGACAGAGAAAAGAAACAGTGAACTTAAAGGTTGAGCAACAGAAATTATTCATGTAAACAACAGAGAAAATAGATTGGAAAAAATATCAGAACCTTACAGGCCTTTGGGTCTTTAATAAAAGATCTAATATTCTTGTCATTAGAGTCCCAGGGAGGAGAAAGGAGCAAAAAGTATCCAAAGAAATAATGAATGAAAACTTCATATATTTGGCAAGAGACATAAACCTACAGATTCAGGAAGGTGAGTGAATCCCAAGCAGTGTTAGAAATTTTACTTCAACCATCAATATACTTCAGAAAATTTAAGAGGGAAAGAAAAGCCTATTGTATGTATCCATATTTTTGCTTACTGTGTTCTTTCTTCATGATTTTCCAAATTTCCTCCTTCTATCATTGCCTTTCTGTTTAGAGAACTTCCTTTAACCACGCTTTTAAGGTAGGTCTGCTTGTGACAGATTCTTTTAGTTTTCCTTCCTCTAAGAATATCTTGAATTACCTTCATTTCTAAAAGACATTTTCACTAGCTATAGAATTATGGGTTGAATTTTCTTTCTTTCAGCAACTTTAAAAATGGGATATTTGCTTCTTGCTTCTATCATTTCTGATGAGATCTCTTTTATCATTCAAATTTGTTTTCCCTTGTAAGTAATACCCTATTATTTTTCCCTCTGGCTCCATTCAAACCATTTTCTTTGCTTTTAGTTTTCAGAAGTTTAATTTTGATATGTTTTTGCAATGGATTTCTCCAAGTTTATCCTAAATCTGTCAGAGTGGATCAAAGACAAGAGCCAAATTTATGTTGTCTATAAGAAACCCACTTTAAATATAAAGGTACATATAGATTTAAAAAAAAGGAATGGATAAACATGCATCATGCCAACACTAAGCAAAAAAAAAAAAAAAAAGGAAAGGGACAGATAGGCAATACAAGTAGAGAGATAGAAATCCTAAAAAAGAACCAAAAAGAAATGCTAGGGTAAAAAACACTGTAGTGTAAATATAAAGCTCTTCATTGTAATGTGAAAAATGACTTTAATGGAATTATTAAACTAAATACAACTGAGAAAAACATTTTTCTTCCTGAGGATATATCAATAGAAACCTTCAAAGCTGAAAAGAGAGAGAGAGAGAGAGAGAGAGAGAGAGAGAACAAAGATTAAAAATCAGAAAAGAATATCCAAGGATCATGGGAAAACTACAAAAGATATAACTTATGTGTAATGGGAACACCAGAAGGAAAGAGAAAAAGGAAGAGAAAAAATATTTGAAGCATAAATGAATGAGAATTTTTCCAATTTAATATCAGACAACAAACCACAGGTCCCAGAAGATCAGAAGGCATCAGTAGGAAAAATAAAAAAACAAAAACAAAAACTATACCAATGCATATCATTTTCAAAATTCAGGAAATCAAAGATAAAGAAAAAAATCCCAAAAGAAGCTAGTGGGAAAAAGACACCTTACCTATAAGGGAACAAAGACAGGAATTATGTCCTCTTCAGAATGTGCAGCAAGAAAAGAGTAGAGTAAAATATTAAGTGTTGAGAGAAAAAAACCCATCAACCTAAAATTCTATAAGTGAAATTGTCCTTCAAAAGGGAGGGATAAATAAAGATTTTCTCAAACAAAAATTGATGAAATCTGTTGCCAGTAGGCCAGCCCTGCAAAAAATGTTAAAAGAAGTTCTTTAAAGAGAAAAAATTACAGAGGTCAGAAACTCAGACCTACATAAATAAAGGAAGAGCATCAAAGAAGGAATAAGTAAAGATAAAATTAAATTTCGTATTCTTTATTGATCTAACTGATAATAGTTTGTTCAAAATAATAATAGAATAATAGTAACAACATACTCAAACATGTATGATTATTTATATATGTATATGTAAATGGCAGCAAAGAGACAAGGGATAAGAGGGAGGAATTAGGATTATTTTGCTATATACATTACTCATACTACCAATAAAGTGACATACTGTTGCTAGAAAGTGGACTTGGATTAGTTGTAAACATACATTGCAAAATCTAGGACAACTGCTAAAAGAAGTTTCTAAAAAAGAGAAGTATAATTGATATGCTAAGAAAGGAGAGAAACTAGAATCATATAAAAGGCTCAGTTAAAACCACAAAGACAGAAAAATAGTGGAAGATAAAATGGAAACAAAGAACAAGGGGAACAAACAGAAAACAGTAACAAATTTGGGAATATTGATCCAAATATGTCAATAATTACTTTTAGTATCAGTAGTCTAAATATACCCATTAAGAGACAGAAATTGTCTGTCTCTTAATTTTTTGACCCATTAAGAGTGGGTCAAAAAATAAGATGCAACTATATGTTGCCTACAAGAAACCCATTTTAAAAATAAAAACACATATAGATTAAAATAAGTGGAAGTTTGTACCTTTTGACCAACATCTCCCCATTTCTTCTACCCCCCAGCCCCTAGCAACCACCAATACACTCTCTGTTTCTATGAATTCATCTTTTTTGAGATTTCACACATCATACTGTGTACCTTACACTTACACAATGTTATATGTCAATTATATCTCAATAAATCTAGGGGTCCAGGGGGAAGCTAAGAAAATAAAATGAAATAAGAACTTCTATGCATGCATTTAAAAAATAATAAAATAAATGAATGGAGAAAAATACACCACGCCAAGATTAATCCAAAGAAAGCAAGAGTAGCTATATTAATTTCAGACAAGGAAGACTTCAAAGCAAGGGAACTTGTCAGGTATAAAGTAGAATATCACATAATGATAAAGTGGTCAGTTCTCCAAGACCTATCAATCCTTACCATGTATGCACCTAACAACACAGCATAAACTATATGAGGCAAAAATCAATAGAATTGCAGTAAGAAACATAAACCCATTATCATATTAGGAAATTCAACACCTGTCTATATGAAAGTGATAGATCCTGTAGGTAGAAAATCAGTAAAGACATAGTTTAACTCAACACCATCAATCAACTGGGTATAATTGACATCTATAGACGACTTCATCCAACAACAGGAACATTATTGGATCAAAAGGAACATTCACTAAGATAGACCATATTTCAATTTCACATTTCATAGGAGAATTGCTCTTAAGTCAGATGTACACTCAGTCCAGTTACCTATGACTGGGTGAGGCAGAAGAAGAAAGAAAGAAAAGACTAGACTCTGAGAAATGAAGCAATATCTAAACCACCCTAACAGAATGCATATAGCTTAAAGCTTCTTGATAACACAACTGAAAGCTCAACTTCCAGAGTCCAACTGATGCAACAAGACAACCCTGGGAGATGTCTCACTGGTCCATTTCTGTAACCCTGTGGTGACTTCCTCAGCACCAAGTTTGGCTAAGTATACCCCTCATTTTAATTCTGAAGTTCATAATTCTTAGCATGATCCTACTTCAGACATCCATATACAAAGAATGGAGCCATTTTCCTTTCCAACTGTGGAAGCAAAAGGGTTTCATTATGCCACATTTTGGGGAAAATACAGAGTTATCATCCACTTTTCCAAAAGCTACTACTATCCCATTTGTCTTCAGCAGATCCTTTGTACTTCCTACCTTTTAGCTCCCTAAAGGTGATCTACTTTCTCAAGAGTGGCTGAGATAATATTTCTGTCAACTCTCCGGCAGGAACAGGGATAAAAAAGGAATACATGTTGAATTATCAATATGGCATCCTGCTCAATATGTTTGAAACAGACCATTTTATGGCTCTGCCTACCAGATCCTTTGCCATTAAAGTAATAATAGTTTTCATTCCAAGCTCCTTCTACAGGAGACCATGAACACTGTGGATAGAACAAGAGCCAGTGAGCCATTTAGCAAAAAAAACACATTTTGAGGTTCAGGAAATAGACTCAAAGATTATGAAAAGGCCAAAGGTTAGGCTTTATTACGCTGATTTAGAATGGAGTTAAAGATGTCTAAAGAAACAGTTGATTTCTCACCTGAGAATGACAAAGTAAGAGAATGTTGCAGAAATATCTGTGAAGTTCACAAAGTTATTTGTGCCATCTGTTGGCAATTAATGTGATTCATTGAAGAGGTATAGCAATCCAGGGCCAAGTTCCATTTGCAGAAATGAACGTATTGCCCCACCAGTGGCATTCAGAACAGAGTATTATTAGTGGCAGTCTTAATCTTACCTGGACTGGAAGTTTGCTTGGAATACAAAATCTTCTCAGTCATGATATTATCTGTAAGCCAAGAGCACCACTAGGAAAATGAAAAGAAACTATAGGGCTGTGTAGCTTCCAAATCTCTATTGTAAACTGCCCTAAATCAGTTTAGTCTTTCTTCATTGTAAGATACGTTCTGGTAAATGTCCAAGCTACCAATAATTACTGGGCTTGCTAGCAGGTGGCATATTATAAGCTAATCATGCAAGACGTTCCAGACATACAAACTTATAAGCACTTACAAACATTTACTATCAAGCAAGCACAAGAACAGTCATGAGACCTCCTCATTCTCTGTCCTAGCAGACAGTGGCAAGCATCTTTCATGAAAGTTTAATTCCAAGGTAAATATAACAACCAACATTTTGACAGCAAGTTCAGCTAACCTTGTAGTCAGATCAGGTACCAGAATCTTCTGTTAAGTGGAGAGACACAAGACCAAATGAGTTCTACATTTATTTTGGGGTGCCACCCCAAAAGCTACTGGGCTGCCCAGATTCTTATATCTAATTCCCAAAAGGGCAAAGTTGCCTGTAAAAATATTTTTAATAAACCATGTGTTTGTTCATTACTCATTTCACCAAAGCAAATTTATTTCTTACATCTCTTATGCTAATTTTAACAAACTGCCTAGTGCAGTGATTCTCAAATTAAATATTCACAGAATCCACTGGGAGTCTTGTTAAAATGCAGACTATGATCCATTATGTCTGGGTTGAGGGCCTGAGATTGTACATTCTAACAAGCTCGTAGGTGATGCCTGTTATACTGGTCTCTGGACCACACTTTGAATAGCAAGAGGCTAGTTGAGATTTAGATGGTGATATTGAAGTACATGCTTGAGTCTCCTCTGTCATGTGAACTTCTGATTAGAATCTTTAAAATGCTCACTAACTATCTTTGAGATATGAATTTATTTGTTATTTGTTATTTTTTTATTTTATTTATTTTTAAAATTTATTTATTTTTAAAATTTATTTATTTTTATTTATTTATTATTTTTTGGCTGTGTTGGGTCTTTGTTGCTGTGTGTGGGCTTTCTCTATTTGTAGCGAGCTGGGGCTATTCTTCCTTGTGGTGCTCGGGCTTCTCATTGTGGTGGCTTCTCTTGTTGCAGAGCATAGGCTCTAGGTGCCCGGGTTTCAGTAGTTTTGGCATGTGGGCTCAGTAGTTGTGGCTTGCAGGCTCTAGAGCACAGTCTCAGCAGTTGTGGCTCACAGGCTTAGTTGTTCCACGACATGTGGGATCTTCCTGGACCAGGGCTCAAACCGTGTCCCCTGCATTGGCAGGAGGATTCTTAACCACTGTGCCACCAGGGAAGCCCGAGCTATGAATTTAAATAGGAAATATCAAGTGTTTAACACTTATTTTGGTGTAAAATTAATATTACTACATATGTACATATAACACAGCTTATAATGATGCATTCTCAAGTAAGGTAAGAAAATTTAATAGTCTACCCAAATGGAATGGGTAGCCAAATAAATCTATCCAAATCTACCCAAATAAAATGCCCATTTGGAAGAAAAAAAAAGAGAGAGAGAGAGAAAGAGATAAAGAAAAAAGATGAGTGCCACTAATCACTGTAAGATTTTATGTAAGGGCTTCCCTTGTGGCGCAGTGGTTGAGAGTCCGCCTGCTGATGCAAGGGACACGGGTTTGTGCCCCAGTCCGGGAAGATCCCACATGCTGTGGAGCGGATGGGCCCGTGAGCCATGGCCGCTGAGCCTGCACATCCAGAGCCTGTGCTCCACAACAGGAGAGGCCATAACATTGAGAGGCCCGCGTACCGAAAAAAAAAATTTTTTTTTAAAAGATTTTATGTAAACTGTGCCTACATGGTTCTCTTTTTTCATGGCAACCCGAGAATTTCCAATACAGAACAAAATAATTAATCATCTACCTTCCAGCCCAAACATGATGCGCTAAAGCATTAGACTGTATTTTTTCCAGTGGGAAAGATAAGCCCATTGGATGACATTTTGTAATGAGATTAATTTATTAATAGGCTTGCACCTAAAAGCAATGTTTCTACTCATTGCTGCTGGAACCATGTATGAATTGACAATATTAAGCATCCATCAACATTAAGTACAATAGTCTCCCTTGTTACCAATATGCACTGTTTACACCATTTCCATCTAATCAAATTATATGAATCCTATCCCAACCAACTGAAAAAATATATGCTTGTACAATATAATCTCTAAAATATTATTGGTTTGTTTGTTAACACGAAAATATATTAAAATATATTTTCTGTCATTAGGCATGGAAAGACATATATGTATATTCATATCTGTTGATAGTTATGTTGTACCCTGATAATATCCTGAATGCAACTCAAAGTCTTCATTAAATGGTCTCAGATTAGTAATTTCCAAACAATTCAAGGCTTTGACTCTGATTCCAAGCAATTCAGAAAGCTTTGCATTTAGATTTTTTTTATCACTTCATTTCCATCTCTAACTTAATCAGGTAGCTTATGATCAAGACAGTTACTTAGATTAAATTCTAAAATTAAAAAAATGTAAACTGATCTCATATTAGTTGAGTACTTATACTAAAAACTGGGAAATAAATACAAATAAGATATGAACATGAACCCTTAGAAACTCATAATCTGGAAAAAGACAGATATAAATAAATTTTAACTGATCATTGTATAAAGTGAATTAAATGCCATTATGAGATAGTACCAGATGATGTAATATAGGAATAATACAGGGTAAGAAATAATCAACTGTTTGGAGAAATAAGGAAAAACTTCAGAGGTGGTTCCATTTTCTGAACCTTGAAAGAAGAGCAAGGGGAACGCAGAAAGTTGAGAGGAAGGAGAACATCCTTGACAGAAAGAAAACCCATGAACAAGAAAGGCAAAATATCGTAAATGTGGCAGTGTATCCAGAAATTGTCAAGGTTTGGCTAGCGATAGAAAACCAGAAAGCCAAATACTGCCACAGCTTAAAGAACTTAGTGCACAAAGTTAAGGAATCTGGACTTCATCCAGAAAAAAGAATTTATCTAAAGAAAGTTTTAAAGAAGAAAAATGATAGTGGGAAATGTGATTTTGAGAAAGACAACTCTGTGATAACATGGAGATTCAATTAGTGGGGAAATAGACTGAAGACAAGGAGAGCAAGGATAAAGCAAATTCAGTGGTTTGAATGGGACATTGTGGGGCTGATTCTGGATCAGATTTAGATGGCAATATTGGCATGGCAATGGACACAGATTCCAGATACCAGGAGACAGCCTTGACAGATGTGAGTGCTTGGATATGAGGTTGAGAAACTCTTTGCATTTACATAATGTAAGATATAGTTTTGATTGTTCAATTATGCCCTAATGTTTGACTTAAAGTGTGATACTTCCAAACTCATCCTTCCTTCTATCCTCCTTTTTGAACAAGTTGGGTTCTCTAGGTTTTGGAATAGCAAGAAAACAAACTTGACAGATGAATCACACCACTACAATCCCTACTATAGCCCACCTTGCACATCTGCCGTGTATGATATCTGAATTGTCCTAGGACTTAACTTAAGTATCTTCATCTTTATCCTGCAAGAAAAGTTTTGAAGATGAAACGTAACTATCATTAATCCCCTCCTGCATTATTTAAGATTATATTTGGCTGTGTGCAATTGCAACCTTAATACTGTGAATAAACCAAAGAAGGGTTAATAAAAAAAACACAGTGCTGCAGGTTTTCACATTTTCAGAGGGTCTCATACATATTGTATCCCTTAAAATTTTGGTCCAGTCGGTCTCACATGCAAAGGCTGCAATGTGGATGAAGCCTCTCGGGTGCAATGTGATGGTACTCAGAGTCAGGGCTGATAGAACTGCTTGGGTTCCATTTTCCTGCTCTGCCACCTCTGGCGTATGCTTTCCTCCTGAATGCAAGGCGATTTCTGCAGTTCCAGGGATTACGTCCACATTCAGGTCAGAAATAAAGCAGGACGGAAATAGACAGAGACTTTCTCCTCTAAAGTCTTTGACTTTGGGCAGGGGTGGCCGGGAGAGACAACCCATCCAGGAACATTTGCTTATTTATCTCACAACCAGAACTGATTTGCATTGCCTTCGATAGCTACAAAGGCGTCTGAGAAAATCAGTATAAAGTTGCCCAGAGAAAATCAGGATTGTTAGTAAAGAACCAGGGCATAAGGATATTAGATAGACAACAGGGTTCACTGTACTCAATAACCTGAAATCAGACACTGCCTGAAGAGACCACAGATGATTAGGGCTTGAAAACATGAGCCCCACACCCAATCCAGAATGTCCTCTCTGGTTTATCATCTATCATCTTATATACTTTATATATTTATTTTATTTTTTACTTGAAAAGAAGTTTGATGTGTGCAGGAATTTCTGTCTCTTTGGTTATATTTTGTATTTCCCATTGCTTAGAACTGTGACTGGTACAAAGTAAGTACTTAATATTTGTTACATGAGTAAATGAATATTCATCCCAACCAGGGACTCAATGAATCTGAGCTCTCCTTTGCAACGTGGAGAAAAGTGCACCAGAGCAGAGCTCAATAGGTACTGCTGAGATGTCCATGTTTACATCCTTGTAAAAGTCATTGAAACTTTAAAAAGAAACTTTCAAAGAGCTGATCTATAAGCATGGCCTCACAGCTACCACTAGAGGATTCTGTAGTTAAAAAAAAAAAAAATTAGAAGATGGATCTAAAAATAAGTTCTCCTATAACCCATGGAGCTTAGAGCAGTTCCCCAAGGCAGGACTCCAGCAAAAAAAATACAAGGATAGAAATTGCCATGAGGAGGAGCTACTGAGAGATCTTACTTTTCCAAATATGCCATTAGGAGGAGCAGATGCCCTCCAGCCAGGAAAACATCTTGATTTGGAGATTTCTGCAGTTCTCTGCTAAACCCAAGTGATTACTTTCACAAGAGGAGACCATTGACTCTGATTTTCTACTTTACATGAATGAGAAGAGTCAAGGGATCAAGATTCATTATGTACTTTATCGAAATGAGACACTATCACTTTCCCACTAGCAAACTAAGTGATCTGTGAAGGTCTGTGAGGCCTCTTCCCCACAGAGGGGGGATGAATTAGAAACACAGAGTGAGGATTGGATTCCCTGAATAGAAAGATGCAGAAAAGAAATGTGACACTTAGATTCATAGCACAGAAGGTCCAGGCTAGGTATTGTTAGGGGAAGTGAACAATCAGTGTGTCAAGTCACTTACAGGTAGAGTATGAGATCTTGCTCCCTAAAGATTTTCCAGGTGAAAATGCTGGAAATCAAAATCTTCAGTAATATGAATGAATAATCTAGTAACTACCTCTCATAATGGGCTAGTAATTGCCTCACTTTTGGTCTGAAAATTGCCTTGAATTAAACTAACCAACTGCAAAGATGTGTTACAAGGGTAAAACTATAAAAATTAAAATATATGCCTTCTCATTATAAGTGAGTTGAATGAAATTGTTGTACAGATACTCTGGGATTTCACTTGATTTGATGTTTTAGGGATTAAAAATAATGCATTAGAAGAAATTCTTTGCTTGTTAAATTCTTTTTAAAATGACTTTGCTGCTTAATTTTATTGGCCTATTAAGAAATTATCAAATAGTATTTTATAAAATCAGTGTATGCACCTCAAATGCAATTAACATTTTCTCCACAGATAAACAAGATGCATATTTTCTGCTTCTAGGTTCTCAGAACTTGATAAAATAAAAGTAAAATTGTATACATAAAAATAGAGTTGTCAACATTGTAGATATTAAAAAGTGTGTATATATGTACATAATATAGGTATTAAATATACATATTAGATAACATTGGAGACTTGGCATTTTGCAGTCTAAAAAATCCTAAACTCACAGAAAACCGTGTTCAAATTCCTGAGATACCATTTTCTCACTGTGTGACCTTGGGTAATACACTGCATATTTCTAAAATTTAGTTTCCCAGTCTATGAAATGAAGATCTGAATTCTTTTAACTAGTTAAATGATTTAGTAGGAAAACCAAGAAAATGTGCTTAGCATACTGCTGAGCAAGCAACCATTTCTTGATAATTGTTTGTCAAATATGAAACAAATATAAAACTTGGGGCAAGTAAAACAAAGCCATCCTGACCAGCTTTTTCTACTTTGGGATATAAAACTTCTATGTATGAGATTTGATGGGCTATGAAAAACCTCCCACCTGGAAATATTTCCTCTCTTTGCCCTGTTAATGGCTTAGAAGACACCATGTCATACTTTCAGTTGAATTAAGGCAACCAAGCCACATTTTAAAATTCATATGTTCAGTATCTCTAATAGACAGAATATTGGCCTCCATGCCCTAACCTGTAGATATGTTACCTTATATGGCAAAAGGGATTGTGCAGATGTGATGTAATTAAGGACCTTGAGATGGAGAAATTACTTTAGATTATCTTGGTAAGACCATTCTAATCCTTAATCGGAGAATTTTTCCTTAATCAGAGAATTTTTCCAGGTCAGGTCAGAGAGATGAGACAAAAGATGGAGGAGGAGAGATACAAAGCAGTTATTAAGTTCAACATGCCATTGCTAGCTATGAAGATGGAGGTCAAATGCAGGCAGTGTCTTCAAACTGGTAATGGCCTTCAGATGACAGCCAGTAAGAAAACAGGGATCTCAGTCCTGTAACCACAAGGAATTGAATTCTGCTAACAGTAGGAATGAATAAGAAACAGATAATACTCCTAGAGTCTCCAGAAAGGAGACTGTGCTTTTAGCCCAGTGAGACTCCTATCAGACTTCTGACCTATGAAATGCTAAAATAATAAATTTGTGTTGTTTAAGCTTTACATAGTTAGGAATTTGGCCTCACCCAAAGAGAAGTCTAGTCTTTGACCTCACCTATTAGGTAGAAATCTCTAGGTCCCTGGAATGTCCTGTTTGCTAAAAGTATCTTTGTCTAACAACGTGATTTATTTGGATCACACAGCATGAGTTCCAACCACTGAAGAAACTAGAGACTAAACATGTAAGCCTGACATCAGGGAGAGGTTGGAGGCTTAGAGTCAGCCACCCGGACAATGTGCTATTGAGCCTTAATAAAAACTCTGGACACTAAATGTTTGTGGATGAGCTTCCCTGGCTGACAATACTTTGTGTGTATTTTTACACATGGTGGCCTGGAAAAGTTAACACCATCCATGACTCAGTGTGACAGGAAGGCCAGAAGCTCTGTGTTTGGACCCCTCACAGACTCTACTCTATGTGTCTCTTTCTTCGGTTAATTTTAATTTGTATCTTTTCCCCATAATAAATCATTCAGTTAGTAGTGAGTTCTGTGAGTTACCCTAAAGAATTATCAAACCTGAGTGACCATGGGGACCCCCAAATTTGTAGCCAGCTGGTCTGCAGTAAGTAACCCTGGGAACTTCTAAACTTGTGGTTGGTGTCTGAAGTGAGGGCAGTCTTGTGGAGACTGTTCCCTCAGACTTGGCAGTTGGGTTAGCTCTGTGCAAGTTACTAAATTTTGTAGTAAGTTGTTTAAGCAGCAATAGAAAACTAATACAAAAACTAATAATCATAAAAAGGCTAAAACAAATAGCTCACTGGGAGTACCTCACCTTAAGAGGATGGACTTGGAATAGTAAATATCAATGGGGGGATGGGGCTGGAGAAGAGTAGAATAAAGCTGAGGGAACAAAGTGTCAGCCTGAGAGTAGAACCACAGAGGAGAAGTCCACACTGATGCCGAAAACTTGGCCTCTGTGCACCTATGCCAATCAAATCTCAGAGACAGAGTTTTGGGTGAAGTAGACAAGAATAGCTTTATTGCTTTGCAAGGCCAAGGGGAGCAAAGCAGGCTCCTTCCCCTTGGAAACTGTGTGTCCCAACCTACTAGGATATGGTGAGGAGTTTTATAGCAATAGTTCACGGGTGGGGTTGCTCATAAGATTAGGGTGTGTGCAGGGCCTGCACTCCTTTAATCTGGTCTCAGGCAATCTGCTGAGTTTCTGTGTTTCTTAATCTGGCCTCAAGTGGACTTCTTGAAGAGCTTCTCTGGTTCTTTAATCTGGAATGAAGAATGCTGACATCTTCCATTTGTTGGGAGTTTTAGTTCTATAAAGAGCTTAGAAGATACTGTTATGTGTATCCCTTGAGGCAGAACCAGGACTCTGCTCCAAGGCTGCACTATTGTTTCTTGGCTGTTCCTCCCCTATCTCTGCATCCCCTCCCTTCCCTGATTAACAACAGTTTGAATCTGCCCTTTGGGACTCAGGGGAGATCATGGAGGCTGAAGTATTTTCACTATAAACAAGAAATGGGGAAATGGAAAGGCATTCATGCCCAGGAGTCCCATAGTGTCCTGCTCGGTTTCAACACTGGGTAGGGGACAGTGCAGCAGAAGGAGTCATCCTAAGAATATTTAGTGAGGGAACAGAAAAGCTTAAGGGATACTGCCCAATTATATTAGCCATAAGGGAGTTTCTGCCAGCCAAAACAGAGAGTTTACTTCCCAGGCCCTGCTTTACAAGTAGAGGTTTAATAAGTCTCTCTTGGGTGCAATTACTGGTGAATAAACCTCAGTCCCAATACAGCAAAAGTAACCTGTTCAGCCTCTTTCGAGAATTTCATTTTAAAATGATTTGGTGGTTGGTAAGGGGTTTATTTTCTTGATGTATTGGCTTTCCTAGTATCCTCAGTTCAATTTATTATGCAGCCATCATAGGCCCCAGGATGCTTTTCTTTTGGCCTTGTGGCAGTCTTGGATAAATTCCAGTATCAACCACGCAAAATAGTTTCTCTGAGTTTCTGTGGATTTAGATCTTCTAAAGAGTTACATTTCCATCTTATTGATTCATATGAAAATATTTCAAACAATCACATAAGAAAATGTTTCTTCCAAATTCCTCCTTGGCTGAGTTGAACATTTATACAGTGTACAAAGAGCAAAAGGTAAACTTCATGTACATTGGGAACAGGTTGCTTTCCAAGTAACTCAGCCAAAGAGGAAGGATTTCTTGGGTTCACTGGGAAGTGGCCCAGAGCTAATCACTCCAGATATGGCAACCTTCCTTCTACCACCTCTTACTCATGACACATCCTGATGATTTCATAGCTCAGAACACCTTGATTCCAGCCCTTGAATGGAGAATCTTGCCATATCACTGCCAAGTTTTCTTTATGCCCCTACTTCTAAGGTGATTGACATCTGCTCACAAAAGCAGACATCAATTATTAAAATCAGGATAAATTCAATGCTGGTTATTACCTGAATCATACTAGACACATTTAGAGATAAGAACTTAATCCAACTATACTCCAACAACCTCTAAAAAATAAAAAGGGTATCTTTTAGTATTGGTGAAACCATATCAAGTAAGACTTTGGGTTTTAGGCAGTCACATCACCTCTTTTATGAAGTTTTATTGGTTTTTATGGAGACTATTCCTTGTATACTATTTAAGACTTGTTTTCATCTGAATAAAAGGAGTGACAGGCAAGCAACACACTCTCAGCGTATCAAGTGGAAACTGATAAAGTTACAGAAAAGAAGCAACATTTGGATATTCCAATTTGCACTTGTGAATGTGGCAGTGGATTGGATGTCTAGGTTATTCAACCTCAAATTCAGTCCAGGCCTACTTGGGCCACAAAGCAAACCTCAGCAAATTTAAGAAAATTGAAATCATATCAAGGATCTATTCTGACAAAAATGCTATGAGATTAGAAATCAACTACAAGAAAAAAATGCAAAAAATACAACCATCTGGAGGCTGAACAATACTAAACGACCAATGGATCACTGAAGAAATCAAAGAAGAAATCAAAAAACACCTGGAGACAAATTTAAATGAAAACATGATGATCCAAAACCTATCGGACACAGCAAAAGCGTTCTAAGAGGGAAGTTTATAATGATACAACCTTACCTCAGGAAACAAGAAAAATATCAAATAAACAGCCTAACCTTGCACCTAAAGCTACTAGAGAAAGAAGAACAAACAAAACCCAAAGTTAGTAGAAGGAAAGAAATAATAAAGATCAGAGCAGAAATAAATGAAATAGAGACTAAAAAATTACTTTAGAAAAGATAAATGAAACTAAAAGCTGGTTGAAAAGATAAACAAAATTGATAAACCTTTAGCCAGATTCATAAAAAAAAGAGAGGGTCCAAATCAATAAAATTAGAAATGAAAAAGGAGAAGAGAAGTTACAACCAGCACCACAGAAACACAAAGGATCATGAGAGACTACTACAAGCAACTATATGCCAATAAAATGGACACCGTAGAAGAAATTGACAAATTCTTAGAAAGGTGCAATCTCCCAAGACTGAACCAGCAATAAACATGAATAGTCTAGGGCTGTTTGGGGAACAACTCTATGGCTTTGGAATTACCATCCATTATTACATGGTTATACCAGAAGGGCACATGTTCTGAAATTGTTGTCAAAAAAGGAATGACAGGTTTAACTCACCCAGTCTTTTTCATTTTCTCATTTTTCTGGGACTAAGGGAAGGGAAATACTATAAAGGGGAATTTTGAAGGCCCTTTCAGGCCAAATAGGAAGCACTACTGACAAAGCATTAAATCTTAGTCAATACAGGATCCCCATGCATCAAATCAGAGCCTATGCTTTCCTCTAAAGGGAGGAGGTAAAAAATCATTGGCCAAAACTAGGTCCAATATGTCTGCTGGTTTCCTAAGACCACTAGTTAAGCAAGAGAATCTCCATACCCTTTTTAGAGCTGTTGACATTTCCATGAAAATATTCCTACAGAAAACAGCCAGATTCCCAGCATTCTCCAGAGATATGCAAGGGATTTTGTCTCTACAGATCCTTACCTATTTCAACACCAACATCCTACAAAAACTGACCTGTGTTGGGATGGCTTGTACGTGGTGAATTTCTGTCATTCCCCCTCCTATATCCACAACCATCATTGCTACTCAGTAGAGCACAACTGCTCTCAGAGCACTTCTCAAATTAGTACTCTGTCTTTTTTCCCTCTCTTGAGATCCCAGAACAAAATAAAGGCCTGAGCAAGCAATTCACTCCATACATCATGTTCTGTTTTAGCTATGGCTATCTAGACCACTTTACGAGTCCTCCTGACTCTTTTTTATAAACAGTGGCCATACATCATGTTCTGTTTTAGCTATGGCTATCTAGACCACTTTACGAGTCCTCCTGACTCTTTTTATAAACAGTGGCTGTAAGAATTAATACAGTTTCTAAATGGAGACTCACAAACTTTCCACAAGTGGTGTAGGCACTTGTCAGTATCAATTTCATATTTTACCAAGAAGGATCTGACTAAATGTCATCTCAGAGTCAAGGACAACTATATTCTTCCTCTGTTGAGGATCAGAGGAGGCAGAGCGTGGAGGTGGTGATCTCACATTTTATGCTTGTTGGGTCAAGTGTGCTAAGAAACCAGGTGAAGGAAAAAGCTACTGACTTATGGGTGAGAACCTGGACACTCTGACTCTCACTGTCTATGACAACTCACTCTGTCTCATCTCTCATATCTGCTCACTGAGGCTTTTATTCCTGCTTATAAAATGGCTCTCAAATTCATCCCTCTTTGCCCACTGCCTAATAACCCTTCTAACTAAGAGACTGTATCAACCTCTTATTTGGTTACTCTTAGCTCCAATTTCTATCATCCTCTGCTGTCCAGTCAACCATTTGCAGCACATCCAAATCCTCTGAAGGATGTCACCTTTTCATTTGTATGCAAACTCCTAAACCCAGCAAATAAGGTCTTCTAAATTCTGGCCTTCATCTCTCAGCTCTATTTCATGCTCTCATTCTAATTCTTATCCAAAGTTATCTACTGCCCCTGTACACATTGTGCCCTTGGGACTTTCCCTCTGTTATTTCCTTTCCTAAAATTGCTCCCTTCTTTCTTCCTTTCTAACACCCAAATAATATGCTTGGATCCAGATCAAACTCTGGCTTGACCATGAAGTACTCCCTGATCCTCTGTCCTGGGACTTCTTACTCCTTCCCCTGTGCCGTCTTAGCAAATCAGACTGCATTTTTCATATAGTCTTCATCACACTCTCCTTTATTTTGTCATTCACTACCTTGTGAACTCAGAGAATATAAAATTATTATCTGATATAACTCAAGAACTGTCATTGCATGCGTACAAGACTGGCACATGATACAAATACAATAAATATTGCATAATTCACCCTGATGCTCTAGCTTTCCCAATTTACTCCCTGTGTGTTTATTTACAGAGGTTTTATGGTGTGGTGGTGAAGAGTTCAGCCTTTGGGAGCCAAACCATCTGGATTTGAATCTTGGCTCTGTCCCCTAATATCTGTGTGATCTTAGGGAAGTTACTCCATGAGGATAATAAAGACCTCACATGGTCATCACCAGAATTAAATGAACTGATATGAGTAAAACATTTAGAGCAGTGCCTGGTACATTCTTCAATATTCAATAAAGGTCACAAGTTCACTTAGCTAAACTCTCCCGCAAGCCTGTGATCATTGACTAACAAAGGTCAGGGTGGCACGTTGTGCAGAGCTTTTGTTCAGAATGAGTCCTGGAGTGAAAGGGTCTGGACCAGAAAAGATCTAGCAGATTCTGCAGTCTTGGAAAACAATGAGCCAAGATGACGGAGTCCACTAAGACAGAAAGGAGTAGGCAGGTCCGAATGAGCAGAAACCAGAGACCAGGAGGTCAGAGTCTGCAAGCATGGCTCCATGAGCAGCTTGGAAAGTGCCTAGTCCTAGAGCAGAGGTGGCTTGCTGTCTGCTCCACATTTGCTTTCCCTTCCAGGAGCAGGCAGACCTGGAAACTCAGGCAAATAGAGCTAGAGAAAACCAAAGGCCTTCATCTGGCCGTAGCCCTGTGGAGGCAAACACAAAGATCCACCTCATCTCATGCAGATATAACCAGAGGATATGCAGTTCACACATCCACTGGGTTAATCCCTTTACAGACAAATCAGTGACCATCTCAATCTACATTAGGTTAATGGTTTTTATTTTATTTATTTATTTATTTATTTGTGGTACACGGGCCTCTCACTGCTGCGGCCCCTCCCGCCATGGAGCCCAGGCTCCAGACATGCAGGCCCAGTGGCCACGGCCCACGGGCCCAGCCGCTCTGTGGCACATGGGACCCCTCCCGTGTACTGGGGCACAAACCAGCTCCCCCCTCATCGGCAGGCGCACTCCCAACCACTGCGCCACCAGGGAAGCCCAAGTTAATCCATTTTTTAATCTCCAAAATTATAGGTCATCACTCTAGACAAGGTATGAGCTGTGAGAATGCAACACAAAAGGGCAATCCACATCCTTTAGTGCCTAACTCATTTTCTCCTCATAAAACATTCAAAGCATTTTACATTATTACTTTATGCCTGAGTCATAATATTGTTAAAGCTTATAAAAATCATTTCAGTGTTAATTCCCCCGACTCATCTTTCTTAAATATTCTTCCTCAGAAGTTGTATATAATTTAACCAGAAAAGTTTTTTTTGTTTTTTGTTTGTTTGTTTTTTAACAAACTGAAGTAATCAGAAAACAGATAAAGTAAGGAAAATAAAATAACTGCTAGGTGAATGCAGGGTTTGGAGTTGGGAGCTATGAGCTTCGCTCACTCACTACTTTGCTATAAAATGACCATTTGACCTGGCCCTTTGCCCCACAAGACATCCTTACCATCTGCCACAGGCTGAGCTGTGCCATATGCCACCAAATGAAATTATCGTTTTTATTATTCTCTCATCACCAACAATGACCAATCAATCCAGAACGAGCAAAAGTCATGTTAAAGGCAACTCCGATATAACATATCAAAGCAAAAGCATTTTGTCTTTATTCAGAGTCCATTTATCTCTCAGAGGAGCTGCTTCAGGTGCTAGACAGCTCAGCAAGGTATGGAAGAGTCAGGAACCCATACCCACAACCACCGACCATGCCACCTACAAAGAGGAGTTGAAGCCTGAGCAGAAGGAGGCCCATGAGAACATGGAGCCAACAGGAGCTGGGCCAGAACTTCAGGGGCTTCAGGAGGCACAGAGGCAGGGCATGGATGATCATTTTTCTGAAAATGCAGTCTACAAACTTCTCATGATTCTCAGAAAATACCATGACTTGAAAAGGATTAAGTCATAATCCCAGAGATCAAAGAGACATCTTCCCAGAGGATGGTCCTGGAATAGCATTTTAATGATTTAAAAGGAGCCCTTAGGAAGCTCCAGTTTGAGCGGTTGGTCTTTTGCAAGAAGTGGACACCAATGAACAGAGTAGTAAGCCACTAGATGGTTCCAGAAGTCAAAGAGCATGGAACTAACCCTGTAGAGGACAGTCCAAGAAAGAGAGACTGCCATTCTTGGTGATGTATAAGAGCAGAGTGAGAAACTGCAGAGCTTCACCAAAAAAGCCTCACACATTCAGTTGGACAGACTACCAGAAATGCCTTTACTGGATGATGTACGATGGCTAGCTTCCTAGTTGAATGACTCAGTTCTTAACATAGTGAAAAACCACATTTTAAACTGTGGAACAGCAGCATCTCACCCACCAGTGCAGATACAAGAAAACAATAGAAAACTCTGGTGGCGTGATATTACAATGATGTAAGGTGGATGATGAGTTAGGTGCCCAAAATGACAGGCTCCAGTCCCATAAATGTACTTCAATTCATTTTGAGGATGTATATGCAGCGCTGAAATGAACTTCATAGCATTGCTCTTAGAACCCAAGTATCACTTCTGGTGGAGGAGATGGCTTCCAGGAATGGAGTCCTTGAAGCATCCCCCAAATAGGTCATCTCACATTGGTGTCTTATGAGTGGAAAGATGGCCTTGAAGGGCATTGTCTGAGCAATAGAAGAAGTAGAACACTCCAGAAAGATTCTGAATCCAACTCCAGCACCCCAAATTACTTCTGTGGACAGACATTAACATTTCGAGTTGAAACTGAGAGACAATTGGATGGGAGAGACATTATAGGAGTGTGGGCAGATCATAGAATGAATAAGAGTCTCTGCAGAAGCATCAGACAGTGTGCATTAGTACAAACAGTGCCATTTTTGAAAATGGAAAAGAAATGATTAATCAGTTACCTGCAGTTACTCCTGGGAAAGGTGGCTGATAAAACTGTCACATTTGACATTGAAACTGTGACTCTAGGAACCATCAATAATAACAAAGGCAGAAACTTCAAGCTTCAAATAATTATTAGCTTGAACAACTGAGAAGTGTTTGTTGACTGCTTACTTGATTAATCATTCAGAACTCTTTATGTTGGATGTTAATTTTTCCAACCTGAATGGAAAGTGCTAGTGTTTTAGATTCTTGGATGACTAGCTTTGATCTGCAGGGTTTTAGGGCAGCTGTTCTTAACCTGGTTTAGTTGTAATTGATATAAATAGTAGGATTCAATCTCTTGGCCTATTGGAAATGGAAAATACTTACTGGATTCATTTTGGAATATTTTAGCAATAAGATACTTAAATGTTGTAGACAAATCCATAATGCAGTCAATTTTATTTTTAGGATAGTGTTCATTAAAATATCATATCACAATAAAAATTGAATCGACTTTAAAAGTACCCATATATAAAAAGGGCTATACCCTTCTACTGAGCTTCTTTTTAAAGTTGGTTATTAGAATGGAAAAAGTCAAAGTAACATTATTTGATTGAATCTCCATATTTTAAGAATCCAAGAACATATAAAGCTTAGAATAAAACAACAGGAATAGTCCTAAAGAAGCCAGAGTTCGGTAACATATATTCATCATATGCTCTCCATATAAGTGTGTTGAGTGTGCTCTCCATATTCAGGTGTTTTGTAAGTAGTGTTGACTTTTATCTTAGGTTCAATAAAACTTTAAGTCCTAAAAGCATTAAAAATTTTGCATATTTTAACTGCCTGACAAAACATCTGAAATAATCAAAGAATTTTCTTTTGCTATAATAATAAAAATAATCAAATAATAAAAATAATCAAAGAATATTCATTCTATGATCTGCCCACACTCCTATAATGTCTCTCCTGTCCAATTGTCTCTGTTTCTATGCAATGTGATTCAAGATAGTCTAAAGGATTTTTATAGGGCAAAACTACTATGGAAGTGGTATGCACAGCAGCGTTAGCCATTTCATGTGTATGTCACATGCACATGTGCATATCCAGCCTCAGTGACATGCTTGCACTATTTGTAGGTTACTATTTGCAGTCCAGTTTAATGTCAATTTGATGAATGATATTTTAGTTGAATAAAAAAGCACCATGGGGGAAAGAGAAATGGAGGAAAGATACAGGCTCTTAATGCCTGGCTCTGAAGACACACCTACCACTTCTGCTCACAGTCCATTGGGCAAACCAGTCACATGGCTCTAACCTAGATATTTTTTGAAAATTTAAACGTGTGTAATATATTTGAAGAATTTATTTCATGTATAGAAATGGTGGTCTTCGTTTACTAAGCCAGTCGACAGAAGTTTCTTTTCAATGGGATTTTTTCCTTTTCACTTGTATGAATACAAAAGTATTTTGAAAAGCAAGTTTAATTTTTTTAAGGCTTTCCCACCAACAGTGGAAGAGGGTTCACTTTTCTTCACACCTTCTCCAGCATTTATTGTTTGTAAATTTTTTGATGATGGCCATTATGACTGGTGTGTGGTCATACCTCATTGTAGTTTTCATTTGCATTTCTCTAATGATTAGTGATGTTCAGCATCTTTTCAAGTGTTTGTTGGCAATCTGTATATCTTCTTTGGAGAAATGTCTATTTAGGTCTTCTGTCCATTTTTGGATTGGGTTGTTTGTTTTTTTGATATTGAGCTTCATGAGCTGCTTGTAAATTTTGGAGATTAACCCTCTGTCAGTTGCTTCCATGTAGCTGACAGGGTCTTCGTGCTCTGGTCAGGTGTCAGGCCTGTGCCTCTGAGGGCGGAGAGCTGAGTTCCAGAAATTTGTCCACCAGACACTTCCCAGTTCCATGTAATATCAAATGGCAAAAGCTCTCCCAGATATTTCCATCTAAGCACTAAGACCCAGCTCCACTCAACAACCAGCAAGCTACAGTGCTGGACACCCTAGGCCAAACAGCTAGCAAGAAAGGAATGCAACCCCACCCATTAGCAGAGAGGCTGCCTAAAATCATAATAAGGACACAGATACCTCAAAACACAACACTGGATGTGGTACTGCCCACCAGAAAGACAAGATCCAGCCTCATCCACCAGAACACAGGCACAAGTCACCTCCACCAGGAACCTACACAAGTCACTGAACAAACCTCACCCACTACGGGAAGACACGAAAAACAATGGGAGCTACGAAACTGCAGCCTGTGAAAAAGAGACCCCAAACACAGTAAGTAAAGCAAAATGAGAAGAAAGAGAAACACACAGAAGATAAAGGAGCAAGGTAAAAACCCACCAGCCCAAACAAATGAATAGGAAATAGGCAGTCTACCTGAAAAATAATTCAGAGTAATGATAGTAAATATGATCAAAAATCTTGGAAATAGAATGGAGAAAATAAAGGAAACGTTTAACAAGGACTAGAAGAACTAAACAGCAAACAAACACTGATGAACAAAAAAATAAATGAAATATAAAATTCCCTAGAATGAATCAATAGCAGAATAACTGAGGCAGAAGAATGGATAAGTGACCTGGAAGATGAAATAGTGGAAATAACTACTGCAGAGAAGAATAAAGAAAAAAGAGTGAAAAGAATTGAGAACAGTCACAGAGACCTCTGGGACAACATTAAGCACACAAGCATTCTAATCATAAGGGGTCCCAGAAGAAGAAGAGAAAAAGAAAGGGACTGGAGGAAACATTTGAAGAGATTATAGTTAAAAACTTCCCTAATATGGTAAAGGAAGGAGTTAATCAAGTCCAGGAAGCACAGAGAGTCCCATACAGGATAAATCCAAGGAGAAACAGGACAAGACACAAATTAATCAAACTATCAAAAATTAAATACAAAGAAAAAACATTAAAAGCAGCAAGGGAAAAACAACCAATAACATACAAGGGAATCCCCATATGGTTAACAGCTGATATTTCAGCAGAAACTCTGCAAGCCAGAGGGAGTGGCAGGACATAATTAAAGTGATGAAAGGGAAAATCCTACAACCAAGGTTACTCTACCCAGCAAGGATCTCATTCAGATGTGACAGAGAAATTAAAATCTTTACAGACAAGCAAAAGCTAAGAGAATTCAGCACCATAAAACCAGCTTTACAACAATAGCTAAAGGAACTTCTCTAGGCAGGAAACACAAAAGAAGTAAAAGATGAACAATAACAAATCCAAAATAATTAAGAAAATGGTAATAGGAACATACATATCGATAACTACCTTAAATGTAAATGGATTAAATGCTCCAACCAAAAGACATAGACTGGCTGAATGGATACAAAATCAAGATCCATATATATGCTGTCTACAAGACACCCACTTCAGGATTTCCCTGGTGTTCCAGTGATTAAGAATCTGCCTTCCAATGCAGGGGACATGGGTTCAATTCCTGGTCAGGGAACTAAGATCCCACATGCTGCGAGGTAACTAAGCCCTTGAGCTCAAGAGCCCATGCGCAGTAACTAGGAAGAAGCCTGCACACTGCCACAAAGATCCTGCATGATGAAACTAAGACCTGATACAACCAAAGAATAAATGAATAAATAAATATTTTTTAAAAAACACACTCACTTCAGACCTAGGGACACATACAGACTGAAAGTGAGGGAATGGAAAAAGATATTCCATGCAAATGGAAATCAAAACAAAGCTGGAGAGGCAATTCTCATATCAGACAAAATAAACTTTAAAATAAAGACTATTACAAGAGACAAAGAAGGACACTACAGAATGATCAAGGGATCAATCCAAGAAGAAGATATAACAATTTTAAATATTTATGCATCCAACATAGGAACAGCTCAATACATAAGGCAAATGCTAACAGCTATAAAATGGGAAATCGACAGTAACACAATAATAGTAGTGGACTTTAACACCTCACTTTCACCAATGGACAGATCATCCAAAATGAACATAAATATGGAAACACAAGCTTTAAATGACACATTAAACAAGATGGACTTAATTAATATTTATAGGACATTACATCCCAAAACAACAGAATAAACTTTCTTCTCAAGAGCAAATGGAACATTCTCCAGGATAGATCATATCTTGGGTCACAAGTCAAGCCTTTGTAAATTTAAGAAAGTTGTTAAGTTCTATCAAGTATCTTTTCTGACCACAATGCTATGAGACTAGATCTCAATTACAAGAAAAAATCTGTAAAAAGTACAAATACATGGAGGCTAAGCAATACACTGTTAAATAACCAAGAGATCACTGAAGAAATTAAACAGGAAATAAAAAACTACCTAGAAACAAATGACAATGAAAACATGACAACCCAAAATCTATGGGATGCAGCAAAAGCAGTTGTAGGAGGGAAGTTTATAGCAATACAATCCTGCCTCAAGAAACAAGAAACATCTCAATTAAACAAACTAAACTTACACTGAAAGCAATTAGAGAAAGAAGAACAAAAAAATCCCAGGGTTAGCAGAAAGAGTGTATTCATAAAGATTCGATCAGAAATAAATGAAAAAGAAATGAAGGAATGAATAGCAAAGATCAATAAAACTAAAAGCTGGTTCTTTGAGAAGATAAACAAAACTGATAAACCGTTAGTCAGACTCATTAAGAAAAAAATGGAGAAGATTCAAATCAATAGAATTAGAAACGAGAAGTAACAACTGACACTGCAGAAATATAAAGGATCATGAGAGATTACTACAAGTAACTATATGACAATAAAATGGACAACCTGGAAGAAATGGACCAATTGTTAGAAAAGCACAACCTTCCGAGACTGAACCAGGAAGAAATAGAAAATAAAAACAGACCAATCACAAGCACTGAAATTGAAACTGTGATTAAAAATCTACCAACAATAAAAGCCCAGGACCAGAGGCCTTCAGAGACGAATTTTATCAAACATTTAGAGAAGAGCTAACACCTATCCTTCTCAAACTCTTCCAAAATACAGCAGAGGGAGGAAAACTCTCAAACGCATTCATCAAGGCCACCATCATCCAGATACCAAAACAAGACAAAGATGTCACAAAGAAATAAAACTACAAGCCAATATCACTGATGAACACAGATGCAAAAATCCTCAACAAATACAAGCAAACAGAATCCAGTAGAACATTAAAAGGATCATACAGCATGATCAAGTGGGGTTTATCCCAGGAATGCAAAGATTCTTCAATATATGCAAATGCATCAATGTGATACATGATATTAATAAATTGTAGGAGAAAAACCATTTGATCATCTCAATAGATGCAGAGAAAGCTTTTGACAAACTTCAACAGCCATTTATGAAAAAAAAAACCTCCACAAAGTAGGCACAGAGGGAACTTACCTAAAAATAATAAAGGCCATATATGACGACCCACAGCTAACATCGTTCTGAAAGGTGAAAAACTGAAACCATTTCCTCTAAGATCAGGAACAAGACAAGGTTGTCCACTCTCACCACTATTATTCAACACAGTTTTGGAAGTTTTAGCCACAGCAATCAGAGAAGAAAAACAAATAAAAAGAATCCAAACTGGAAAAAAAAAAAAACATAGTAAGGCTGCCACTGTTTGCAGATGACATGATACTATACATAGAGAATCCTAAAAATGCTACCAGAACACTACTAGAGCTAAACAATGAATTTGGTAAAGTAGCAGGATAAAAAATCAATGCACAGAAATCTCTTGCATTCCTATACCCTAATGATGAAAAATCTGAAAGAGAAATTATGGAAACACCCTCATTTACCACTGCATCAAAAAGAATAAAATACCTAGGAATAAACCTACCTAAGGAGACAAAGACATGTATGCAGAAAACTCCAAGACACTGATGAAAGAAATTAAAAATGATACAAACAGATGGAGAGATATACCATGTTCTTGGATTGGAAAAATTGGTATTTTGAAAAGGACTATACTACCCAAAGCAATCTACAGATTCAGTGCAATCCTTATCAGACTACCAATGGCAGTTTTTACAGAACTAGAACAAACAATTTCACAATTTGTATTGAAACACAAAAGACCCAGAATAGCCAAAGCAATCTTGAGAAATAAAAACACAACTGGAGGAATCAGGCTCCCGGACTTTAGACTATACTACAAAGCTACAGTAATCAAGACAGTATGGCATTGGCACTAATACAGAAATATAGATCAATGGAACAGAATAGAAAGCCCAGAGATAAACCCACATACATATGGTCACCTTATATTTGATAAAGGAAGAAAGAACATGCAATGGAGAAAAGGCAGCCTCTTCAATAAGTGGTGCTAGGAAAACTGGACAACTACATGTAAAAGAATGAAATTAGAACATTCCCTAACACCATACACAAAAATAAACTCAAAATGGATTAAAGACCTAAATGTAAGGCCAGACACTATAAAACTCTTAGAGGAAAACATAGGCAGAACATTCTATGATGTAAGTCACAGCAAGATCCTTTTTGACCCACCTCCTAGAGAAATGGAAATAAAAACAAAAATAAACAAATGGGACCTAATGAAACTTAAAAGCTTTTGCACAGCAAAGGAAACCATAAACAAGATGAAAAGACAACCCTCAGAATGGGAGAAAGTATTGCAAATGAAGCAACTGACAATGGATTAATCTCCAAAATATACAACAGCTCTTGTATCTCAATATCAAAAATCAAACAATCCAATCCGAAAATGGACAGAAAACCTAATTGGACATTTCTCCAAAGAAGATATACAGATCGCCAACAAACACATCAAACTATGCTCAACATCATTAATCATTAAAGAAGTGCAAATCAAAACTACATTGGGATGGGCTTCCCAGGTGGCACAGTGGTTGAGAGTCTGCTGCCGATGAAGGGGACACGGGTTCATGCTCTGGTCCGGGAGGGTCAAACATGCCATGGAGCAGCTGGCCCTGTGAGCCATGGCCGCTGAGCCTGCATGTCCGGAGCCTGTGCTCCACAATGGGAGAGGCCACAACAGTGAAAGGCCCGCATACCACACACACACAAAAAAAAAACTGCAATGAGGTATCACCTCACACTGGTCAGAATGGCCATCATCAAAACATCTACAAACAATAAGTGCTGGAGAGGGTGTGGAGAAAAGGGAACCCTCTTGCACTGTTGGTGGGAATGTAAGTTGATACAGCCACTATGGATAACAGTATGGAGGTTCCTTAAAAAGCTAAAAATAGAACTACCATATTACCCAGCAATCCCACTAATGGGCATATACCTGAGAAAACCATAATTCAAAATAGTCATGTACCACAATGTTCATTGCAGCTCTATTTACAATAGCCAGGACATGGAAGCAACCTAAGTGTCCATCAACAGATGAATGGATAAAGAAGATGTGATACATATATACAATGGAATATTACTCAGCTATAAAAAGAAACGAAATTGAGTTATTTGTAGTGAGGTGGATGGACCTAGAGTGTGTCATACAGAGTGAAGTCAGAAAGAGAAAAACTAATACCATATGCTAACACATATATATGGAATCTAAAAAAAAAAAAAAAAAAGTGGTTCTGAAGAACCTAGGGGCAGGATAGGTATAAAGACACAGACGTAGAGATTGGACTTGAGGACACGGGGAGGGGAAAGGGTAAGCTGGGACGAAGTGAGAGGTTGGCATAGACATATATACACTGCCAAATGTAAAATAGATAGCTAGTGGGAAGAAGCCACATAGCACAGGGATATCAGCTCAGTGCTTTCTGACCACCTAGAGGGGTGGGATAGAGAGGGTGGGAGGGAGACGCAAGAGGGAGGAGATATGGGGATATATGTATATGTATGACTGATTCACTTTTTTATACAGCAGAAACTATTACACAATTTTAAAGCAGTTATATTCCCATAAAGATGTTTAAAAAGACATTAGTGAATAACACTCAAAACGAAGAAAGAAAACTCAGTATGTGCCCCAGAGATCCTTGGACAACAAATGGAGACAATAGGTCATGAATGTGTGATGGGGTCCAGCTGACGGACTGATGTTCAATTTACCATTCACAATGATAAGAAGAAGTAGATACTAAGTGTCCTGGTCAGTAATGTTATACATATGCAGGTGTGTGTGTTTGTCTGTCTGAGATCAATAATTTTATAATTAGCATTCTATGTATCAACTCTCAGTAAAATAGTTTTCTGGAAAAAAAAAAAATCATTGCATTTGAACTATACATGTACGTTTAGCCTGTCGAGATGCCTAGTCTGTTCTAAAGAAGAAATTCAACCCTGCTTCTCCTTGTACTGACTTAGCATCAAACTAGGTGAGGCAGAAGATAATCCTGTCTCACCCCCCAGCCTTCCTCAGGTGAAAATTAGAAAGTTTTTTCTATCTCAGATATTCAGATGCCAACTTGAAAAGGATAAGAACAATCTCACCAGCTAGAGTTTTGGGAAAATGACACTTCTTTGAACAAAACAGTCTCCTGAGGCTAATTATTTTAGAGCATTTTGCCCTCAGATAGCTTCACCTTTGGTGTATCACGCACCGTCCACTTTTTCTGATTAAGTAACAAAGGGATAGAAAGGTCAGCTGGCTTTTCAAGATCAGGAAAACATATCAAGGGATTAGATTCACAACTTCCTTATTTCCAGGAATTGAGCTTCTACTGCTAGGCTGGCTCTGTCCTGGATACTCTGTTTACATTCAGAGGCTGTTGTAATGCTTCCTTGGTATACAACAACTTTTACAACACTGTCACAATCTTTTCTGTTTATTGGGTTTCTCTGCAAATTTATTATAGCAGCTGCTTAACTTATATAAGTCCCCTGATTCTAATTGTTGAGTTCATTCATCCCTGGTGTTAAGGGTGCTGATAAAATCTATCTTCCAAAGGCCCAGAACTGAAGACCAGATTCTGATCCTTGGTGAATTGTCCAAGGCAAATACTCCTTGGAAAGTCTTTTCAGCTAACAACCTGGTGTAGCACATGAAACTGTCCAAAGCTGAGTCACCAATACATTAAATCACAAGGCTTGCTTAAATGGTCTGTAGACTTATAATATGTTGGATGAGACTTCCTTAAACCAGTCTAGGAAGCAACCAAGACCCAATAAAAGGCCAGAAGGTATGACTCTAATTTGTCTAAAATTATTAAACTGATTATCAGCTAACTCAGTTCAAATTAATTGCAATCATGGTTTGACTGAGGGTTCATTACCTAACAGTACCCTATTTTTGGCAACAAGGTAAAGATAAATCTGTAATAGAATTCACTTCACTGTCAGGCAGTCCACAGTATAATTGGCACCCCCATCAAACACCCTGAAACCTCACATGGTTTGTGAATTCTAAGAGTGAACTTCACACTTCACCTTGCATTTTATTTGCTTTCACTACTACTCAAATGGAAAAAAGAAATAAAAAGACAAGTGATTGTCACTTATGAAATTATTTAATCTCAAATTACATTGTCTTTTCTGTTTCTTATTGTGTTCCCACTTTACCAGGTGAGAATGTCCCCACCCTACCTGCCATGGGGCAGAAGCAAGTTTATGATGTTCTCAGAGAATTAACATCTTACAGAAGTATTCTTAAGACTTATCTTTCAGTTGCTGAAGAACTACTTTGGGGTATTCTATGAACCCTTGAAATAGTGGGGGGATTTGGGCTAGGCATTGTGCATTTGCCTGTACTGGTGCTTGATCTTGGTTAAATGATAGGTCCTCAATGCTCAGTTGACATCCCTAAAGTACCACAGTACCAAATGCTGGCTTCAAGATGCTCTATTCTGAGATATGCCTGCCTTTGGCTAGCCAAGGTACGTGTTCTTATCTTCTTGGGAGTGTTATCTTTTATTTTAGAGCAAATCTAGAAAAGCTGTCTATTTTTCTTTGGCTAAGGTTGAGATGTCTAAGACCCAAAGGAGAGTTCTCTTGGAAGAGTCAAACACAAGTTCTCAGGTGTCTCACGTGGGAAGAGTTGTGAACCCACCTTCTATATCCCCTGATGGGAAGAAGGGAAGAGGGAAGGGGAGTTGGAGCTCTTCTCATAGTTTGAAAAGATGAGAAAAAGTTTTCCATCACTGAAAGGATGAGAGACCCGGCTTTGCAAGGAGAAGCAAAACGTTCAGGAACTTTGGAGTCCAGGCTGGTACAGCCCAGTGATGTTAGCCTTGTGAAAATCCTTCCACAGAGTGGCCTCAAGATGCCTATCATAGTTTATGCAACCCGGGTGGTCTCCCCAAACATTGAGTACCAGCAGGAGAAGAGCCGGTGCAGGTGGCAACGAGCAGGAGAAGCAAGAAGCCAGAGCACATCCTGCGCAGAGTCACCCCCCTCCCGCCTCCCCAGTAATTTATTTGCTTACCTTAGCCAGTCTACAAGATAAATACAGAAGGAAAAAATTTCCCCATTTAACAGCAGAGTAAACAGAACCTCAGAGAAGCTCAGGCTTGCCCCGTGTGTCAGGAGTTGGTTCTGTTTTCTTCCGTCACCCTGTCTCTCTCTAGGTCCCATATTACTTTTCCTTTTCTTTCCCACTCTTGTCCTAAACATATGCACTCAGGAAGCAAAATAGCCCATTTACTGGGAAAATCATGCATATGATTAGTTAATAAAGATAATAATAAGCCTTACCTAAATGTTAAGATCTATGCAAGAACTTTTGCAGATTTTGCCTTCTTTTTCTTATTGTGGATTGACTTTGCTTTTCCTCATTGTTGTTTACAAAATGCAGATTTTAAAAACTAAATTGAAATGTTTTAACTCCTTCATAATTCTGATTAAATCTCTTATATAAAAAGGCAATTGATTTGTATTTTCTTTAGAAAATGTACATCTATAGAAATAGGTAACATGCAGCAGTGTCCCACTGTTATAAATTATCCAGATTAACAATTCAAAAATATTTTTCCTATCTTATCTGCCAGAAATAATGTTCTAAATCATTTCTATGAATCTGAGAGACTTAAAAATGAGGAATAATTCTAATTTACTTTTTTAAGTTGTTGAGTATATTATTCACCTCAACTGTTACGAAAAATAAGAACAATAGATGAATATCTCCATCTAGAGCCTGTTTAGGAAAAATGTAATTGCTCAAAAGAGGTCATTCTGTATTCTGATAATGGACTGCAATTCAACAGCTCATCAGTATGTCAGGAGAAAACATCAAGGACATGACTAACCTCAGTTTGGGATGGACACTGTGTGATCAGATTTATATTCCCTGGGATGCTGGTTTAGTTTCTATTCATGTGTCCTAAGATTGCTGGGCACAAAGTAATTCAATGTTTTATAGCTCAGATGAACCAAACAGAGCTCTAACTTCTCTCTGTGCCTGATACCAATGCTGCATAAGCAGCAAATAAATTATTTGGAGTCTGTGTAAATTCCATCATAAAAATAAGCAAAGAGTGCATTGGAAAGAAAAGAAATGTTACTCAAGTCATGAAAAGGTATTTTTATTTTTAATGATAATTTTATTTAATTTGTCTTTATGGACATTTTGAGTTTTAGTTATAAATACTCACACACACCCCATTCCCTCTCCTCCTTCATTTTACTCTATCAATTATTCATTCTCTATCTACATTTATTTATCTCCACTTTTTTCCATTTCTAAGGGGACCTTCCCCTTGACTCATTCTCAGTTCTTCTTTTACTTATTTGATTTGTCAGTCAATTGTGATGTTGTTTGATACATCTTCCTCCCAGAAACCCTTCCTTTGCTTCTCATGGCACTAAACTGTAGCAGGTAGTTAATGTTCCATCCTTAGCTTTTAAGACTTTAATATTTCCATGCATGACAGCCCAGACTTACAACCACCAGCACATGATGCTCTTTTGCTTGAACACCAAAATCCACTCTTACTGCACATGTGTTAGGCCAACACTGCCAGGGAATTAACCCCTGAGAAACACCCCCAGACAGTAACTAACAGCAACTGGTATACAAATATTTGTGCTCATTCAACCTTCATGCAGGACAATTCTTCCACACATGTCTACACTGAGTGTCAGAGTTCTGCAGTGAAACTAAGCTTCAGTTGCTCACAACTAAAAACAACCTTTATTGGCTTTATTCTCTTCTCTGTCTCACCTCTTCACTCATCTATTGCTATGTCCTAGGATCGTTTACCGACTAAATTCCTTGCACTCAAACCTTGTCTTGGCGTCTTCTTATGGAATCCAAAGATAAATTTTAGTTTTATAGTTACTTCCCTAAATTTTTCTTTTCAGGATTTTTTTTCTCTCCCTGAGACTCTTTAACTCTCGGGGATTTCAAAGTTTCATTCTCTGGTCGAGCTCATGCACATTCTTGTTTGCACTTACCATCTATAGATTGATGACTCTCAAATCAATTCATCTAGCTGTATAACTTTCAAAGATTTACTTTCACCAGGCTGTTACTGTCCCCCAAACTACTGTGAATTCTTTGAAGACTGGCCTATCTTTTTTTATTCCTTTATTTCCAGGCTTTAAAATAGATTCTGACATGCCATACATATTGAGTAAATGATATTTGATTTGATTAGAACATGAAAGTACATGGCAAATGTCAATTTATTGCATACACGCAAGTACTAGAATCATTCTGTGCCTACATAGTAACAAAATAAAGACGGTTTAATGAATTCATATGAAAATGTATTCAAATCTGTGAAGAAGGAAAAAACCCTACTTTTTTGGAGCATGGTAACATAAATCGCCAGCTGACTGAACATCCCATGTTCTGACTGAATTTATTGATAAATTCAACAATTTGAGTATTAAGTGCTAAATATCAGTATTTAATAGCTGTAGCTTTTGTTCCCCTCTCAGTTAATCAGCTATTCAAAAAGTATCTTGCTCAACTGAAGTCAATTTGTCTAGTTTTCAGGATATCTGTTAACCACCAGGAACTATATTTCTTATATTTAAAATAAATGAGAGCACCAGCAAGGCCTCTCCTTTCCATTTAGAAAATGGAAGGCTGCCAGATAGAGTACTCAGATCAACTGCTGACATTTAAATAGCTATTTACTTAATTCCAATGAAGTATTTCATGTGTAAAAATTAAGATTGTGAGCAATAAATTAGGCACAGTTTTGCCATGAATCATTTAAGGAATCATCGTCTAGAGTAGCAGAATTTTAGTGTTAATTACAATTTAACTCAACTGCCTTATTTCAGAGGGAAAGCAGCTGAGATCTAGACACATGGAGCAGCTTTTCTAGAGCACAGCACAGGTGGTGAGCTGAGACCAAGGCATTACCCTATGGTTTATACACAGGCCCTCGTGTACCCCATTTGTATATTGCTTCAAATGCTGTAATGTCAAAGATAATACAATGACTCTGCATCCATTGACTTTATGGGGCAATATTTGTTAGAATTAGGGAAAAAAATGACCTGGAAGAGACTTTAGAGATTACTAAGTACAGCTCTATTTCCTGATAAATATATCCACTCTATAATATCTAAAAAGTGGGTTTCAATAATTTAGTTTCCAGTCTGTCATACAAAAAGTTTGGGATCATCACTTTTGTTTTCACAGGAAAAATAGCTGAACAAAATGAAAATCAACAACTTTTCTTAGATCCATCAGAGAATTGAGATCACAGGTCAAACTGCCACCCTGAAACTGGAGAGATAGATACTCACAGCTTACCAGGGGCAGAAACTTCTGCTGGAGCCTTTTAGGAACACTTAAAGGATAATTGAAGAGTTGCTGGAGATGAAACATTGACTAATGAATGAGAGATTAAAACTCATGGGGGCACCCATACTTTCTTGAGATTTACTTCAAAGAACTCCACTGAGTTCTCACTGAAAATCAGAGAAAAAGGCTTTCATGTTTCTGACAGAAGGAGGGGAAAGTAACAACTTTTAAATAAGCTCAGAGTGCTTTGTTCTCCTTAACAACTGCCTGTCCTCAAGGGAAACTATTTTACCAGAGTTTAACCAACTAGGGTTTTACTAGAGCCTAACTGACCTGTAGGAAGGTACTTGCCCAACTCCAGCCTCCTCTGGACTTCTTGTCTCACCTAAAAGGAGAGTTATAAGCTGAGAAGCACTTGTGAAAGTAACAGCCCAGGGACACAGGCTCACTAAAATTCTGAGAATTAATCATAGGACTATAGAACACTTCCCCTCCCCTATACCTTACCATCACACCAGTAGGTCTCCTCCTGTATAACAGGGGATTACAGCTGAAAAAATGGTAAGACTATTTAAGAAGTATTCTCTAGGGAAATGCAGGACAATAGGGAAGACAAAAACAAGGACACTAAGGGAAATTTTATCCTCTGACACCACAGCTACAGTAAAGAGTAAACATAACCTTAATCTTATCCAGATAAGTATAAACACTCACACTAAAGACCTATTTACTTCACTTCTTTTTCTCCAGTACCTCATGTTTGACTTTTAACAAAAACTGAGAAACAAAACATAGAGTCTGTGGAGACAAAGCAAGCATCAGAACTAGATTCAGATATGGCAGAAATTTTGGAATTGTCAGGCAAAACACTTGAAATAATTATAATTAATTAATATGCTAATTAGATCTAGTAAAGAGAAAGTGGACATTGTAGAAGATGAGATGGATAATATAAGTGGAAAGATGGAAATTCTAAAGAAGAATCAAAATGAAATGCTAGAAATCAAAAACACTGTAGTAAATATGAAGACTACCTTTGATGGGCTCACCAGTAGACTAAAAATGTCCAAGAAAAGAATCAGTGATCTTGAGTATATGTCAATAGAAACTTTCTAAACTGAATAGCAAAAAGAAAAAAGAATGAGAAAAATCGAACAATATATCCAAGAACTAGGATAATTGCAAAAGATGTAGTATATATGTAATGGGAATGCCATAAAGAGACAACAGATCAGAAAAAAATATTTTAAGTTGTAATGGCTGAGACTTTTCCAAAATTAATTACAGACACCAAACCACAGGTCCAGAAAGCTCAGAGATCAAGCAGGATAAATACCACAAAGTCTATAACTAGGCTTATTATATTCCAATTGCAATGAAGAAAATATTGAAGAAAGCCAGAGGGGGGAAAAACATGCTTATAGAGGAACACAAATTAGAATTACAGTAGACTTCCTATCATAAACCATGCAAGTGAGAAGAGAGCGGAATGAAATATTTAAAGTATTAAAAGAAAACAAAACCTAGAATTCTGAATCTAGTGAAATTATCCTTTAAAAGTTAAGGAAAAATGACAACTTGATCAAACAAGAAAAAAAGAGAGAATTTGTTACCAGGAGGTCTATCTTACAGAAATATGAAAAGAAGTTCTTCAGAGAGAAAAAAAAAATGTATATAGTTCAGAAATGCAGATCTGCATAAAGAAAGGAAGAGCATTGAAGAAGGAAGGAATAAGTGAAGGCAAAATAAAAAAAGTATCTTTCTATTCTTAATTTATCTAATAGATAGCTTGTTGAAAATAGTAATAGCAATAATGTGTTGAGTGATAATAGCTTATGGATAGCTTATGGATAAGTAAAATGAATACAGCAATGTAATAAGGAACAAGAGAGAGGATTTAAGAAGTCCCTGTTTTAAGGTACATTCACTACCTATGAAGGGTTATAGTGTTACTTGAAAGGGGACTTAGATTAATTGTAAATGTGTATTACAAACTCTAGGGCATCAACTAAGATCATTTTAAAAAGAAGTGTAACTGATATGCTAAAAGAAGAAAGAAAGTGGAATCATATAAAATACATATTTAAAACCAGAGAAGACAGAAACAAATAAATGATGAAAAGAAAAACAAAGAGCAATGAATAGAAACTGTTAGAAATACAGTACATATTAATCCAACTATATCAATAATCACTTTAAAGGTGAATAGTTTAAAGACAGAGACTGTCAGAGTGGATGAAAAAACAAGATCCAACATATGCTGTCTACAAAAAATCCACATTAAACCTAAAGACATAGATAGATTAAAAGTAAAGGAATGGATAAAAATAAACCTTCCCAATAATCATCAAAGGAAGCTGAAGTAGCTAAATTAACTTCAGACAAAGAAGACTTCTGAGGAAGGAAAATTATCAGGGATAAAGAAGGGTATTACCAAATGATAAAGACGTCAGTTCACCAAGAAGATTTATAATCCTTAATGTGTATGCACCTAACAACAGAGCATCAAAATACTTAAGGCAAAAACTGATAGAACTCAACGAGAAATAAATGAACTTACTGTCATAACTGGAGACAGATCCAGCAGGCAGAAAAATAGTAAAGATAAATTTGCACTGACTAGCATCATCAACTAATTGGATCTAATTGACATCTATAAATACCTTGTCCAACACATTCTTCTCAAGCTCCCATGGAGCATTAACCAAGATAAACCATGTTCTGGGCCATAAATCAAACCTTAACAAATTTAAAAGAGTAGCAATCATAAGCCCACAATGGAATTAAACTAGAAAACAATAACAGAAAGAGTTGGAAAAATACAAAAATATTTGGAGATTAAACAACACATTTCTAAATAACACATGGATCAAAGAATATCTTGAGAAATTTTAAAATATATCAAATAAAATGAAAATGCAACTCATCAAAATGCCTCAGTTATAGTGAAGGCAGTATTTAGAGGAAAATGTATAACATTGAATGCATATATTAGAAGAAAAATCTAAAATTAATAATCTAAGCTTCCATTTTAGGAAACTTAAAAAAGAGCTTAAAAGCTTCAGTGAAAAAACTTAAAAACTTAAAAAAATTATATTCAAAGTAAGCAAAAGGAAAAGATAATAAAAATAGGGCACAAATCAATGAAATTGAAAACATCATCCCACGTGTTCTTATAACAGAGGGAAAGATGGGTTTTTTTTGTTTGTTTGTGTTTTGACTGGTGACAAATTTTATTTTTCCATGTGGAAAACTCAGGCTGTGTTCATAGTCTTTTTTTTTAAATAGATCTGTATTGGAGTAGAATTGTTTCACAATACTGTATTAGTTTCTGTTGTACAACAAAGTGAATCATCCATATGTGTACATATGTCCCCATATCCCCTCCCTCTTGAGCCTCCCTCCCATCCTCCCTATGAAGAACTCCCAAAGTCATTCTGTGAAGCCACCATCACCCTAATACCAAAACCAAAAAAAAATGATATCACAAAAAATGAAAACTACAGGGCTTCCCTGGTGGCGCAGTGGTTGAGAGTCCGCCTGCCGATGCAGGGGACACGGGTTTGTGCCCTGGTCTGGGAAGATCCCACATGCCGCGGAGTGGCTGGGCCTGTGAGCCATGGCCACTGGGCCTGTGTGTCCGGAGCCTGTGCTCCGCAATGGGAAGAGGCCACAACAGTGAGAGGCCCGCGTACCACAAAAAAAAAAAAGAGAGAAAAGAAAACTACAGGCCAATATCACTAGTGAACATAGATGCAAAAATCCTGAACAAAATACTAGCAAACAGAATCCAACAGCACATTAAAAGGACCATACACCATGATCAAGTGGGAATTATCCCAGGGAAAGATGGGTTTTTGAGACATACATCCAGGAGGTACACAGAGGAGAAAGCATGGAGCAAAGAGATGCACCCACAAGACAAAGAATGCTAGCAGCCACCAGAGGCTTGAAGAGGCAAGAAACAGATTCTACCCTACAGCCTCCAGAGGTACTGCATCTATATTGACACCTTGATTTTGGACTTTGGGCCTCCAGAAATGTGAGAAAATAAATTTCTGTTGTTTTAAACCACTAACTTTGTGCTAATCTGTTACAGCAGCCACAGAAAACTAATACAATATTCAACTCAACAGCTAGTTTCTTTGGCAAAATTCCCATAGAAAATACCATGCAATTAGCCAAATACCAGCTAATAGCATCAAGATACAGGAAATCATTTAAGCTGAATTGTCAGCCTAAATGACAAATACTGGTCTGTCAAGATATTCCAGAAATCTTAAGTACTTTTCTCATAATGATGTTTTTTTGTTGTTGTTGTGTTTTGTTTTGTTTTAAATGAGAAGATTTGATAAATGTCTGTGCTTCTCTTTAAAATTTATATTTATTGGGCCTCCCTGGTGGCGCAAGTGGTTGAGAGTCCGCCTGCCGATGCAGGGGATACGGGTTCGTGCCCCGGTCTGGGAGGATCCCATATGCCGCGGAGCGGCTGGGCCCGTGAGCCATGGCCACTGAGCCTGCGCGTCCGGAGCCTGCGCGTCCGGAGCCTGTGCTCCGCAACGGGGGAGGCCACAACAGTGAGAGGCCCGCATACCGCAAAAAAAAAAAAAAAAAATTTATATTTATTATACTGAATTGGCTCTTGGAAATTTCATTTACTTGTTTGAGTCCAGTCAAACTGTACATACCATTTATAGTAGTCTTGAGTATGAACAAAGGGAAGACAAATTTATGGTAGAGGTACATCAATTGTGAAGGTATTGTCCACCAACTCAGATAAATTGACTTATACAGTCCTCTGTTTGCAGCTCTGTATTAATATGTACCTGATTCCTGACTACAGAGTTCCCTATCTGCACACTCTCTTCGTTATAGGAGAAAATCAGAAAACTGTTTCCTTTTCCTTCTCCAACATCAAAACTTCCATACTCAGCATTTTCAAGTCATCATTCTGTTCTTACTGAAATTTTCTCACACCTCGAGGCCTGGCTCACAGCCACAGGTATTGTGAAATTCACATGGGTTTCACTATCTCCTAGTTCATGTCAGTGAGACCACATTTTAGAAGGGAGTTCATCCTGTCTTTTTGTTTTATTATTATTATTGGGGTATAGTTGTTTTGCAATGTTGTGTTAGTTTCTACTCTACAGTGAAATGGAGTTCCCTGTGCTATACAGCAGGTTCTTATTAGTTATCTATTTTGTACCTATTAGTGTATATATGTCAATCCCAATCTCCCAATTCATCCTACCCTCCTTCCCTCCTTTGTGTCCATATGTTTGTTCTCTACATCTGTGTCTCTATTTCTGCCTTGCAAACTGGTTCATCTATATCATTTGTCTAGATTCCACATATATATTTTAATATATGATACTTGTTTTTCTCTTTCTGACTTATTTCACTCTGTATGACAGTCTCTAGGTCCATCCACGTCTCTACAAATGACCCCATTTCATTCCTCTTTATGGCTGAGTAATATTCTGTTGTATACATGTACCACATCTTCTTTATCTATTAGTCTGTTGGTGGGAATTTAGGTTACTTCCATGACCCGGCTATTATAAATAGTGTCACAGTGAATATTGGGGTGCATGTGTCTTTTTGAATTATGGTTTTCTCTGGCTATATGCCCAGTAGTGGGATTGCTGGGTCATATTGTAATTCTATTTTTAGTTTTTTAAGGAACCTCCATACTGTTCTCCATAGTGGCTATATCAATTTACATTCCCACCAACAGTGCAAGAGGGTTCCCTTTTCTCCACACTCTCTCCAGCATTTATTATTTGTAGATTTTTTGATGATGGCCATCCTGAACAGTGTGAGTTGATACCTCATTGTAGTTTTGATTTGCATTTCTCTAATAATCAGTGATGTTGAGCATCTTTTCATGTTCCTCTTGGTCATCTGTATGTCTTCTTTGGAGAAAATCTATTTAGGTCTTCTGTCCATTTTTGGATTGGGTTGTTTGTTTTTTTGATATTGAGCTTCATGAGCTATTTGTATATTTTGGAGATTAATCCTTTGTCCGTTGATTCATTTGCAAATATTTTTTCCTATTTGGAGGGCTGTCTTTTCATCTTGTTTATGGTTTCCTTTGCTGTGCAAAAGCTTTTAAGTTTCATTAGGTCCCATTTGTTTACTTTTGTTTTTATTTCCATTACTCTAGAAGGTGGGTCAAAAAAGATCTTGCTACAATTTATGTCAAAGAGTGTTCTTCCTATGTCTTCCTCTAAGTTTTCCTCTAAGTGTCCGGTCTTACATTTAGGTCTTTAATCCATTTTGAGTTTATTTTTGTGTATGGTGTTAGGGAGTGTTCTAATTTCATTCTTTTCCATGTCCAGTTTTCCCAGCACCAGTTTTTGAAGAGATTGTCTTTTTTATCCTTTCTTGAAGTATATTTATTTAATGTTTACCTATTTATCTTTCCCACCAGGCCAGTAATTTTCAATTTGGATTAGAGGTGGAATCCTACAGAATGACCTAGAAGGATAGTTTGTAGTTCTGTGCCTCCCCCCTCCCTGAAATTCTGACTCAGTAGATGGTCGATAGGAATGAGCTCCTCAGATAGCTCTGAAACTTACCTCCCTTCCCACTCCCTCACCTTCAATTTATCTGCATAACATTGGAACATTTTGCCTGAATAAAAATAGGCATTCAACAACTGCCTATTTTATTGAAATTAATCCACTTTGATGGGTTTTGTACTGCACACTGATTTTCATACCAGCAGACACCAAGGAAATAAAATATAAGTCCTCTGATCTTAGAGAGCTTAGATTTTAAAGTATTTTTTAGTTTATAGATCCCTTTAGAAATCCCATCAAATCTGTGGATTCATACTTTTAGATAAACATATACATAAAGTTTGCCTGTAAATTCAGGGGATCTATAGCCTTCTGAAAATCATTCTTGAACCCCTTATAGATCCAAGAGCCTCAAGTTAGAAGCCCTAGGTTAAAGTGTATTGCAGAAGATAGCATTACATGGAGGACACCCAACAAATATTTGTTTAATTAAAAATGCTATATAAACTTATACACTAATCTCCTGAGTTGCTTACAGCAACTTTGATTTGAAATCATGAAGGATACTTGCATTTGTCTATAACCAGTGCCTTGGTATCCCTGCATGAGACAAATTATAGAGTGAATATATTTATAAACACAACACAAAAGAAAAGATAAAGGGGAAATACACAAGAAACAAGTCAGAGCTGAACAAATGTCATTTCTTTTGGAAAAAACAAATCCCAAAATGGGCAGTCTTATCATGCACTAAAAACATAAATCCTCAATCATTCTCTTATTACTGCCCTGAGTTCCTGAGGAAAATAAAAAGAAAATTGTTCAGGCAAAGTTGTTTCATTTATTTAAATATTTTCCTCAATATTTTCCTCAATAACAATATTAAACTTTCCTGATTGGTTAGACAAGGCCCCATAAGCTATAAAGAAGGCTTTGTCCCAAAATAAATGAGCCTAGAAGTGGAATCAAAAGGCAGCACACTGGCTTTATCAGCTCCTTCCTCCTAGACCACACCCAATTCTCAATCCTCTGATCTAGACTTAGCATCTCAATGCTGAAAAAAAAAAATCCAGGGTAAAGAATGGAGGAAAGAGAAGTTCTCACCTAAAGACCTGACTACTTTACATATCTCCTTCATCTGGGAGGGGCTATGATTCTCATGGGCTCTGTTAGCCCATTTTTTTAAGATAAAAGACATCTGAAGACTTTTCCTAGCCATTTGTAGGGAAGAAATAGAAGACGTCATGGAGATGAATTCCAAAATGTTCCAAAAGAAGGACATTCAACCTAAGGGCTCAGAAAATTAACTTTTTGCTTCAACACATGACTAACTTCAGCACAGCCCAGTGGGCCAGTAATGATCCTTAGACTTGTCCTCAAGAAAGGATATTAGGGAAGAACCTTGAACCTAATGACTGCCAATCATTTACCCAATACAACTGGCTCAGTAAAGTGCTGAAACTGAAATCCAGATATTTGGATAACTAGCCAGTGTTATTTCTACCCCACTATAAACTCTAGGCTTAATCTATTATTACAAGAGATGAAATATATTATCACTGTGGGAATAATAACCTTTCCAGGAAGAAAAACAACTTTATCTTCAGTTGGATATTCCTGAGCACTATATTTCATTCCTTTGTAATCCACAGATATTTGTTTTTCACCTTGAAGTAGCACTGATATATCCTCATAGTTTTCCACAGTTAGAAGTAAATTTCTATAGGACAGCATTTATATCTCGTTCACTTTGATGCCTAAAACTCGGCCTCTGTGTGCTGGTGCTGAATCGAATCTCAGAGACAGAGTTTTGGGTGAAGTAAAAAAGAATAACTTTATTGCTTTGCCAGGGAAAAGGGGACACAGCAGGCTCGTGCCCCTCAAAACTGTGTGTCCCAACCTAGAGGGATTTGGTGAGGAGCTTTATAACATTGGTGCAAGGGTGGGGTTGCTGATAAGGATCGGGGTGTGTGCAGGGCCTGCACTCCTTTAATCTGACCTCAGGTAGTCTCTTGGTGAGCTTCTCTTGAATGTAGAATGCTAACATCTTTCATTTTTTGAAGGTGTTAGCTCTGTAAAGAGCTCAATAATATTGTTATGTGTATCCCTTGAAGCAGAACCAGGACACTGCCCCAAGGCTACACTATTGTTTCTTGACTACTCTTCCCTTGTCTCTGCATCCCCTCCCTTCCCATATTAGCAACAGTTTGAATCTGCCCTTTGGAATTCAGGGAAGGTCATGGAGGCTGGAGCCTATTCTCTACAAACAAGAAACAGGGGACAGAGAAATGTTTTCGTTCCCAAGAGTCCCACAGTGACCTGCTCAGTTTCAGTCTTAGAATATGTACTACAGTATTTGCACATACTAGGAACTGAGTAAAAGACTGTTAAATTGGAATGAGCACAGGGGTAGGAAACCTCAACAAAAACAAACTATTTTCTTTGGTATTTCACAAGCCCAATTAATTGGTTTACCTGGTGTATTTTCAAGTGAGTAGTACAGTAATGTATCTATGTATCTTATGACACATACAGGTTGAAAACCTGCTTTCCAAAGATGTTAAAATATTATAGATTATACATTGTTCAAATATCAAACATTTGACATCCAGATTTTAGACAAAACTTTTCTGTGTCTTTAAGAACATTTAGAGACATATATATTTCTCAAGGTCAGTAGGAAAAAAGAAACAAAAAACAAACAATAACAATAAAAGCCAGCCTCTGATCCTGCAAAGAGCATTTCAACCAGAACACAGAGATCTTTCATATCTTTCGTTACCAGTTCACTTTTTAATGCATGCATGCCTTTGGCAAAAATATCAAAGACAAAAATGTACAAAGTAAAAGTGAGATGCCTCCTTCATTCTCCAACACCACTCCCTGGAGGAAAACACACATAAACCTGTTTGCTTGTAACCTTCCCTGATCCTCCTGTAGAAGTTATTCATATCTAGAACACACAAAAATAGCCTGGGAGGTAATCCTGACATTTCTGCTGCAGCCTCAGTCAGAGGCAAGATTTACCTGGGACTCTCTAATCTCCTTTTGGCCATAATCTCACAAGTAATCCAAGGGTCAGCCATGACCAGCCATTCAACACTGGACAAATCATTATTAAGGATATTATAAATCAGTCACCATGCTGACAAAAATGCTCTCTGTCACTGTACAAACATACATTGAGTTGCTTCCCTTATTCACTGAATAAGACTAGACTTACATATGTGTGTGTGTAAAACTGAAGCAGAGGATAAATTGACTCAAGAAAGATTTTTGTTCCTGAGTGATCTACCTCTCAGACACTGACTGCACCTCTCTGTTTGGAGCGCCCTCAACTCCTACCCTTGTTAAATTACCATAAAACTGATTCCTTGCCAGCCTTGATAGCTGATACATGTCAAACGCCTCTGCTTGCCTGAACTACCCTTATAAAGCAATTTGAAGGTCCAAACTACATGCTGGATGCCATTTCTTGTAAATGTAATGGTTTATTGAAAAGATGAATGACTAGGTTGTCAGTAGAGGTAGTCTGCTAAGTCTACTCTCATAGACCATGATCTCTACAAGCTGTCTTCCCTGTCTTAGGAGTAAGTCCACCTCACACAGATATTTGCCCAGTCCCAAGTTTTCTACTTAGAAAGTATAAGTGTTTGGCAGAAATAAAGGGTGGTTTCCCTCCAGCTGGCTGCAAAGGAAAAGCTGCTACAATCACTGCACATGGCTCATAGGATATTTTCTTTGACAGCTGATTTTATTGTTTTATTCCAGCTTATATCTTAATAAGATTAGTTTCCCCACTCAGACCTTTTAACTAAGCCCAGCCTTGACATATATAAAATCTGGCTTTAGCAATGAATGTAAATGATTCCTATGCCTTTCTTTCCTAGGTATCTAAACAAGGCAATGTGACATATTTGCTGAACTGCTTAAGCATTTCCTTACACAGTGACTAAACGCTACTAACCAGTTTAAAACCACTTCTGTGCCCATAAAAGCTGTTGTAGAAATCAGAATTGCTAATCTCTCAGGATTGCTGACCCCGTTGTGGAGTCACCAAAGCAAACATCTGTTGAATCGAGGGAAAAAGTCAACAACATCCTCTGGAATCAGGCAGTGTTTTGCATCTTTTTACTTTTCTTTTGCCTCAATTTAAAATTTAAATGACTGGAAGTCAGAGAATGCAGACACTTGTCACCAAATGCCACTTGCCACATTCCAAGAGCCCATCTGTTCCACTAAATACACTGATTGGCTACTACATACAAATTCTTATTCAGGAATAGCTTTTAAATTGATCTGAGTTATCTCCACTTTGTTAAGGCAGTTTCTCAGGCATTTACCATTGTGAATGTACCAGTAATTGATATGTAATAGACATTTCCCTCACCTCCCAGGACTTACCTGTAGACTTTCATTCTATTGTCATTAGATTAAGACCTGTCTATCCAGTTTCAGATATCATTAGAGTGTGGTGTCATTTGAAGTCAGAGCAAAATGGGGGAAGGAAACATGTAGACATCTGTACGTTTGACACAAGCCAAGTAGAATCCTGCAGCAAACTTTACAACCCAAGTAAAGACAAACACTATAAACAGAATGAAAGAGGCCAAAAAGAAATAACCTTCTTGGTTACAAAATTTTATGGAGTGCATTTGAGAATTCACAGCTGCTTTATCCAGTCTATGTGAGATCTGTTCCCCATCTCTCTCTACCATCATTATATTTACATGCAATTTTCCAGTCTGCCTAACATATTAATATCAAGATATCCTATGCTCAGGGTACTGGTGGATGAGAGAATACCCAGGATTCTGGAGCCATGAGGATTCCAATTGGTACTGAAATATCTCTTGGTTTTATGCCTCCAAACATCACCAGTACCCTTTCTGATATCCCAACAATTTCAGGCATGTATGACCCTTTCTCCTTCCTCTGAGGCACATAAGAAAAATACTGGGGAAAGCTAGGCTGTTTAATAGTAAATTCCAATGCTTCCACACCCATTGTATTAGAGGGTATTTTTTATGTGTAAAAGACTGGCCTCTGGGGTGAGGAGATGCTGCGGGAAAGTAAATCTGTGGCACAGAGAACAGCCTGGTCCAAGATCACAGAACTACCGTGGGGATGACAGGGTCTTGGTGCTCTGGCTTGATGTCAAGCCTGAGCCTCTGAGGTGGGACAGCCAAATTCAGGACATTGGACCACCAAGGACCACCCAGCACTACGTAATATCAATAAGTGAGAGCTCTCCCAGATATCTCCACCTCAATGTTAAGACCCAACTACTCCCAACAGCCAACAAGCTCCAGTGCTGGATGCCCAATGCCAAACAACTAACAAGACAGGAACACAACCACACCCATTAGCAGAGAGGCTACCTAAAATCATCCTAAATTCACAGACAACCCAAAACACACCACCAGACATGGATCTGCTACCAGAAAGACAAGCTCCTGTCTCACTCACCAGAACACAGGCACCAATCCCCTCCACCAAGAAGCCTACACAATCCACTGAAACAAAAACACCCACTGGGACCAGATACCAAATCAATGAGAACTATGAACCTGCAGCCTGAAAAAAGGAGACCCCAAACAGAGTAAGTTAAACAAAATGAGAAGACAGAGAAATATGCAGCAGATGAAGGAGAAACATAAAAACCCACCAGACTAAACAAATGAAGAGGAAATATGCAGTCTACCTGTAAAAGAATTCAGAGAAATGATAGTAAAGATGATCCAAAATCTTGGTAATAGAATGGAGAAAATGCAAGAAATGTTTACCAAGGACCTACAAGAACTAAAGAGCAAACAAACAATGATGAACAACACAATAAATGAAATTTAAAATTCTCTAGAAGGAATCAATAACAAAATAACTGAGGCAGAGGAACGGATAAGTGACCTGGAAGATAACATAGTGGAAATAAAATTACCACAGAGCAGAAAAAAGAATGAAAAGAATTAAGGACAGTCTCAGAGACCTCGGGGAAAACATTAAACACAAAATATTCAAATTATAGGGGTCCCAGAAGAAGAAGAGAAAAAGAAAGGTCTGAGAAAATATTTCAAAAGACTATACATGAAAACTTCCCTAACATGGAAAAAGAAATAGTCAATTAAGTCCAGGAAGTTCAGAGACTCCCATAGAGCATAAATCCAAGGAGAAACACACCAAGACACATATTAATCAAACTATCAAAAATTAAATACAAAGAAAAATATTAAAAGCAGCAAGGGAAAAGCAACAAATAACACACAACAGAATCCCTAAAAGGTTATAGCTGAACTTTCAGCAGAAACTCTGCAAGCCAGAAGGGTGTGGCAGGACATATTTAAAGTAATGAAAGGGAAAAACCTACAACCAAGATTACTCTACACAGCAATGATTTCATTCAGATTTGATGGAGAAATTAAAACCTTTAAAGACAAGCAAAAGCTAAGAGAATTCAGCACCAACAAACCAGCTTTACAACAAATGCTAAAGAAACTTCTCTAGGCAAGAAACACAAGAGAAGGAAAAGACCTACAATAACAAACCCAAAACAATTAAGAAAATGGTAATAGGAACATACATAATGATAACTACTTTAAATGTAAATGGATTAAATGCTCCAACCAAAAGACATAGACTGGCTGAATGGATACAAAAACAGACCCATTTATATACTGTCTACAAGGGACCCATTTCAGACCTGGGGACACATACAGACTGAAAGTAAGGGGATGGAAAAAATATTCCATGAAATCAAAATCAAAAGAAAATCAGAAATCAAAAGAAAGCTGGAGTAGCAATTCTCATATCAGACAAAAGAGATAAAAATCTATTTTCTAATGATCAAGTGATCAATCAAAGAAGAAGATATAACAATGGTAAATATTTATGCACCCAAAATAGAAGCACCTCAATAGATATGGCAAATGCTAACAGCCGTAAACAGAGAAAGTGACAGTAACATAATCCTAGTAGGGAACTTTAGCACCCCACTTTCACTAATGTACAGATCATGCAAAATGAAAATAAATAAGGAAACACAAGCTTTAAATGATACATTAAACAAGATGGAGTTAGTTGATATTTATAGGACATTCAGTCCAAAAATGACAAAATAAACTTTCTTCTCAAGTGCTCATGGAACATTCTCCAGGGTAGATCATGTCTTGGGTCACAAAGCAAGCCTTGGTAAATTTAAGAAAATTGAAATTGTATCAAGTACCTTTTCTGACCGCAATGCTATGAGACTAGATATCAATTACAGGAAAAAATCTGTAAAAAAAATACAAATGAATGGAGGCTAAACAAGACACTGCTTAATAACAAAAAGATCACTGAAGAAATCAAAAACTACCAAGAAAATAATAACAATGAAAACATGATGATGCAAACCCTGTGGGATGCAGTAAAAACAGTTCCAAGAGGGAAGTTTATAGCAATACAATCATACCTCAAGAAACAAGAAAAATCTCAAATAAACAACTTAACCTTACACCTAAAGCAATCAGAGAAAGAAGAACATAAAAAACCCTAGAACTTAGCAGAGGAAAGAAATCATAAGGTCAGATCAGAAATAAATGAAAGAGAAATGAAGGAAACAATAGCAAAGATCAATAAAACTAAAAGCTTGTTCTTTGAGAAGATAAAGAAAACTGATAAAACATTAGCCAGACTCATCAAGAAAAAAAAAGGAGAAAACTGTAAGCAACAGAATTAGAAATGAAAAAGAAGTAAACACTAACACTGCAGAAATACAAAGGATCGTGGGAGATTACTACAAGCAACTATATGCCAATAAAATGGGCAACCTGGAAGAAATGGACAAATTCTTAGAAAAGCACCACCTTCTGAGACTGAACCAGGAAGAAATAGAAAACATAAACAGACCAATCACAAGGACTGAAATTGAAACTTTGATAGAAAATCCTCCAACAAAGAAAAGACCAGGACTAGATGGCTTCACAGGTGAATTCTACCAAACATTTAGACAAGAGTTAACACCTATCTTTCTCAAATTCTTCCAAATTATACCAGAGGGAGGAAGACTCCCAAACTCATTTTGCAAGGCCATCATCACCCTGACACCAAAACTAGACAAAGATGTCACAAAAGAAAAGAAAACTACAGGCCAATATCACTGGTGAACTTACATGCAAAAATCCCCAACAAAATACTAGCAAATAGAATCCAACAACACATTAAAAGGATCATACAACATGATCAAGTGGCTTTTATCCCAGGAATGAAGGGATTCTTCAATATATGCAAATCAATCAATGTGATACACCGTATTAACTTCTTGAAGGAAAAAAGCCATATGGTAATCTCAATAGATGCAGAAAAAGCTTTCAACAAAATTCAACACCCGTTTATGATAAAAATCCTCCAGAAAGTAGGCATAGAGGGAACATACCTCAACATAATAAAGTCCATATATGAAAAACCCACAGCCAAAATTGTTCTCAATGGTGAAAAACTGAAACCTTTTCCACTAAGATCAGGAACAAGACAATGTTGCCCACTCTCACCACTATTATTCAACATAGTTTTGGAAGTTTTAGCCACAGCAATCAGAGAAGAAAAAGAAATAAAAGGCATCCAAATTGGAAAGGAAGTAAAACTGTCATTGTTTGCAGATGACATGATACTATACATAGAAAATCTTAAAGATGCCACCAGAAAACTACTAGAGTCAATCAATGAATTTGGAAAAATTGCAGGACAGAAAATTAATGCACAGAAAACTTTTGCATTCCTATACAATAATGATGAAAAATCTGAAAGTAAAATTAAGGAAACAATCTCATGCACCATGGCAACAAAAGAGAATAAAATACCTAGCAATAAACCTACCTAAGGAGACAAAAGACCTGTATGCAGAAAACTATAAGACACTGAAGAAAGAAATTAAAGATGATACAAAGAGATAGAGAGATGTACCATGTTCTTGGATTGGAAGAATCAATATTATGAAAATGACTCTACTACCCAAAGCAATCTACAGATTCAATGTAATCCCCATCAAACTACCAATGGTATTTTTCACAAAACTAGAACAAAAAATTTCACAATGTGTAAGGAAACACAAAAGATTCCAAATAGCCAAAGCAATCTTGAGAAAGAAAAATGGAGCTGGAAGAATCAGGCTCCCTAACTTCAGACTCTACTACAAAGCTACAGTAAACAAGTACTGGCACAAAAAATAGAAATATAGGTCAATGGAACAGGATAGAAGGCCCAGAGATAAACCCACACACATATGGTCACCTTATTTTTGATAAAGGAGGCAAAAATATACAATGGAGAAAAGACAGCCTCTTCAATAAGTGGTGCTGGGAAAACTGGACAGCTACATGGGAAAGAATGAAACTAGAACACTTCCTAACACCATACACAAAAATAACTCAAAATGGACTACAGACTAAATGTAAGGGCAGACACTATAAAACTCTTAGAGGAAAACATAGGTAGAACACTCTATGACATAAATCATAGCAAGATCCTTTTTGACCCACTTCCTAGAGAAATGGAAATAAAAACAAAAATAAACAAAAGGACCCTAATAAAACTTAAAAGCTTTTGCACAGCAAAGGAAACCATAAACAAGATGAAAAGACAACCCTCAGAATGGGAGAAAGTATTGCAAACAAAGAACATGACAATGGGTTAATCTCCAAATATACAAGCAGCTCATGCAGCTCAATTAAAAAAAAAAAAAAACTTAATCCAAAAATGGATGGAAGACCTAATTAGACATTTCTCCAAAGAAGATATACAGATTGGCAACAAACACATGAAAGGATGCTCAACATCACTAATCATTAGAGAACTGCAAATCAAAACTGCAATTTAGTATCACCTCACACCAGTCAGAATGGCCATCATCTAAACATTTACAAACAATGAGTGCAGGAGAGGGTGTAGAGAAAAGGGAACCCTCTTGCACAGTTGGTGGGAATGTAAATTGATATAGCCACTATGGAGAACTGTATGGAGGTTCCTTAAAAAACTAAAAGTAGAACTATCATATGACCCAGCAATCCCACTACTGGGCATATACCCTGAGAAGACCATAATTCAAAAAGAGTCATGTACCACAATGTCCATTGAAGCTCTATTTACAATAGCCAGGACATGGAAGCAACCTAAGTGTCCATCAACAGATGAACAGATAAAGCAGATGTGGCATATATATTCAGTGGAATATTCCTTAGCCATAAAAAGAAACGAAATTGAGTTATTTGTAGTGAGGTGGATGGACCTAGAGACTGTCAGAGTGAAGTAAATCAGAAGGAGAAAAACAAATACCGTATGTTAACATATATTTATGGATCTAAAAAGAAAAAAAAAATGGTTCTGAAGAACCTAGGGGCAGGACAGGAATAAAGACGCAGACATAGAGAATGGACTTAAGGTCACAGGGAGGGGAAAGGTAAGCTGGGTCGAAGTGAGCAAGTAACATTGACATATCTACACTACCAAATGTAAAATATATAACTAGTGGGAAGAAGCTTCATCACACAGGGAGATTAGCTCCGTGTTTGTGACCACCTAGAGTGTTGGGAAAAAGAGCATGGGAGGGAGGCACAAGAGGGAGGGCATATTGGGATATATGTGTGTGTATATATATATATATATATATATATATATATATATATATATATATATATATATATATATATAGCCTATTCACTTTGTTATACAGCAGAAACTAACACAACATTGTAAAGCTATTATACTGCAATAAATTGAAAAAAATTTTGTAAAATTGAGAGGAGTGTCTTCTTTGAGGCTCTCTAAATTTTTCCTTTATTCTGTGTTTTGGAGCCTCTGGTTCTACCTGATTAGATCATTTGAAACCATCACAGAGCCTTTTCTTTGACAGGTCACCCTCTATTCTTTATTCATTGACCGATTAACATTTACTTGGAAAGAGTAAGCTATGAACATCAGCATTAACATCAAGATCCATAATTAAGCTGATAAAAATCTTCTCTTTAGACCTTCAGATCACTTCCACTTGGTTTGTACAAACACAGGGGTGATATTTCAGTTTTCATCTTCACCTTGCACTTCGATTTTGACAAGATGTTACCATGTTTTAAACAGCCAGTCAATGCTCCCCCACCCCACCCCCTTACACGTGTGTGAGCTAGGGCAAAGGCAACTCTTTGAATAAATGGCATGTCTTAGATACAAGCAAAAGGAAACATTTGTAGCTTCCACTCACTAAACTTGCTTTGTAACCTTCTTCCCCAGCCATAGCTGGGAATATCAGCTAGGATTCTGAGGGGTTTTTTTACTTGTTTGTTTGTTTGTTTGTTTGTTTTGTTGTTTTTTTTTAAGTAAAACACATATGTCAGAATTAGGTTAATTATAATTCTTGGTTCATGACCTATTACTGCTTCATGCATGTGCCTTTTTGTTGTGTTATATTACATGTTACATGTAGTTATTTATTTTAATAAGATAATAAACCTTCACAATCCAGCCAACCCGAGGACGAGAATGTTGCCAATAACTTATTTCTATCTAACTCATCCCCCTGCCTTGCTTCCCAACCACAGATGTTAGTAAGACCATAAATGTTATGCCTCTTATTCCTCTGCCTTAAGTCACCCAACATATTGGCGAATATTGAAATATATTATTTAGTTTTACTTGCTTCAGCCTTATTAAAAAAGATAATAGGGCTCCTCTGGTGGTGCAGTTGTTGAGAGTCCGTCTGCTGATGCAGGGGACACGGGTTCGTGCCCCGGTCCGGGAAGATCCCACATGCTGCAGAGCGGCTGGGCCTGTGAGCCATGGCCACTGAACCTGCGTGTTTGGAGCCTGTGCTCTGCAATGGGAGAGACCACAACAGTGAGAGGCCCATGTACTGAAAAAAACCAAAAAAGATAATATACTATATGTGGTCCTCTGGGACTTTTTTTTTTCTCTTTGATCTATAACTACAGTTCATCTTTATTATTAAATATACTTGTGTTTTATTCACTTTCACTGTTCTATAGTATTCCATTCCATAAGACAATCTATTTTTAAAAATTCTTCTATCAATGAGAATTTGTGATATTTATATTTTTTTGCTATTATGGACAGCAAAATATTCTGTTATGAATATTATACATATCTCCTAGTGTACATGTGCTAACTAGTATATGCATATACATTACATAATAAAAAGTTTTCTTGTAATTCCCAAGCATTCAAGAATCTAATCCAGTAAAAATGAACAAATTCTAAAATATGCTCTGATGTTGGATGCATCCCCTCCTTCAGCTGAAGCCACTTTGAGCCCCAGACACCTGAAGTGAAGGTGGGCACTGAGTTGTCCATATTTCTTGTTCTAACTCCTTCCCCACTTGCTGGAGGCTGTTTCAGGACCCTAAGGCCGAGGGAACAAAGGAGGTTGGGCATAATCTTACAATTATGCTACAACTGTAATCAATATGATTACCTTTTATTGGTCTTTAAAAAAAATCTCATAGCGACCTCCCATGGTTTTCTCAGAGATTATTCTGCTGGAGGACACCTCCTGCAAACCCCTTAATACTGAGAGTTCTTTTGTGACCCCCTTCTTGACTCATAGGCTTCCCAGCATGTTCTCTTCTGTGGGCTTCCTTTTGCCTTTCTGGGTAGTCAGTTTGGCAAGATCCCTTTTAAGATGACTTCAGGTCTGCTGTGGGTCCAACCTCCAGAACACATGCACCTTGGTTTTCCTTTTGTTTGTTTGTTTTTTAAAGATATTTATTTATTTATTTATTTATTTTGGCTGTGCCAGGTCTCAGTTGCGGCACGCAGGATCTTCGTTGCGTCATGTGGGATCTTTTAGTTGTGGCTTGCGGACTATTGAAGAGAATGCAGCCACCTGCTCCCAAGACAGTTATCAATACATTCCTTCTCTCTCTTGTCTCAGGCCCCAACTTAACGTGCTTTGAGGTCTCTCTCACTGGAGTTGAATAGCAGTTTCAGGGTGCTCCAAATTTGAGGGATGCATATCAAGCTCTCTGAGCTGTTTTATTGATGCTCCCTTTACTTGGCTTAATATGTGTCCATCACCCACCCCTGCCCTTCTGAGAGAAGGAGTGAACAGCCTCAAAACCCTAATAGCTCCCTACACGGAAAGTCTCTCCCAAATCAAATAGAAATCTCTCACATAGGCTGGAAGTGGGCGTTCCGCTTACACAGGCAGAACTGTTTTTACAATCTCTTGTCATGTCCTTCATAGGTATTCTAACTCCTTAGTTTAAGATATGGGGATATCTGGCACCCATTCTATTATTCTCAGGCATTAAGGTCTCTACTGAAATTCCAATACCTAAAAAGTCTCATTTGAATATCTTGTTACACTTGCAACCTAAAGGGCTTTTCACCAAATTGAGGAGTTTGAGTTCTGATTTGACTTCTTCCATATCCATTGGGAGAAAACAAGTCTTAAGTAAGACTCCAAGCTTTAATTGCAGGAGTCCATAGTCCCTGCCCAGTGGGTGAGAATCATTCAGGAAGAGAGGAGGCTCCCTTGCCTGGATCTGCAGAAGACATGGAAATCAATAAGATGTGGAATGGGCTTCCCTGGTGGCGCAGTGGTTGAGAGTCTGCCTGCCGATGCAGGGGAAACGGGTTTGTGCCCCGGTCTGGGAAGATCCCACATGCCGCGGAGCGGCTGGGCCCGTGAGCCATGGCCACTGATTCTGCGCATCCGGAGCCTGTGCTCCACAACGGGAGAGGCCACAACAGTGAGAGGCCCACATACCACAAAAAAAAAAATAATAATAAGATGTGGAGAATCACCAATCAAAAAGGGAGAATAGACAGGTAATTGAAGAGTCCTAAGGTCTCACCAAACAGAGAAGCAGTGAAAGATTTGAAGAAGCAAATAAAGAATTCCAGGGCATGGAACCAAGGAGGAGAGAAGCAGGAATAGGAATATAAGAAGAAAATTCAGAAATGAGTCATACCTGGAGCAAGCAGTCATGTCTTTGCCTACACCAGCATGCATAGCAGGTTTGTATTGAGTAAACTGAATGCTTCAGTTTTCCCAAGCCCTGCATCATCTTGTAATAATAATGTCATCTGTGGCACCTAAACTTTAAGCTTCTATCCTCATTTTTTTCTCTAGAGAACCTGCCCTTTCTTATAGAACAGGACTCAGCCAACTTTGCATGTAAAGAGCCAAATAGTAAATTTTTAAATTAAGGCTTTGCAGGCCATTCTGTCTGTTCAGCTCGGTCCTACAATTGTAGCATGAAAGCATCCATAGATAATGTGTAAACAAATGGGATTGACTGTGTTCCAATTAAACTTTATTTATAGACATTGAAATTTAATTTCATGTCATTTTTCATGTGACATAAAACATTATTCTTTATTTTCTACCACTTAAAAATGTAAAAAACAATCATTTTAGCTCACAAGTCTTACAAAAATAAGTGACAAGTTGGACTTTGATCACAGGCTGTAGTTTGCCAACTCCTGTAATAGAACATGTGTTACTTGATTTTGTGATCAATTTTTACCTCCTTATAATTTCAACTTCATAAGTCATACTTTTGCATCTTTCCAAACATTTTGGGATAACTTTCAGAAATATTTGGGTGGTACCCAAGCATTGTGAATAAGAGTATGTGCTCAGAGTCAGGCTGAGTTCAGAGGCTGACTCTGTCGTTAATCAGCTATGTGATCTAGGGCAAGTTAGTTAACATCTCTATATATCTTCAGTTTGTTTATTTTTATTTATTTGTTTACTTATATTTATTTTTGGCTGCATTGGGTCTTCATTGCTGCATGCAGGCTTTCTCTAGTTGCGGTGAGCAGGGGCTACTCTTCGTTGCGGTGCGTGGGCTTCACATTGCGGTGGCTTCTCTTGTTGCAGAGCACAGGATCTATGTGCACGGGCTCCAGTAGTTTTGGTACGTGGGCTCAGTAGTTGTGGCTTGCAGGCTCTAGAGCACAGGCTCAGTAGTTGTGGCACACAGATTTAGTTACTCTGTGGCATGTGGGATCTTCCGGGACCAGGGCTTGAACCCGTGTCCCCTGCATTGGCAGGCAGCTTCTTAACCACTGTGCCACCAGAGAAGTCCCCTATTTTCAGTTTTTTCATTAGTTAAAAGTGGATAATAATAGCACCCATCTTATATGATAATTGTGAAGTTTATATGTAATAATATTGTAGAGGCCCTGGAATATTGACCAAGAACAGGTAATTATAAGTTGCTAGTACTGATACTAAACAGTCTACATTTCTTTACCTACCAACTTTTTCCCCAATATTCTTATTTCTTCACTAACTCTAGTTCATTCTTCCCAGAAGCACCTGTTTCATAATATATGAACAGGTAGCAGGCCACAGGAAGTGCTTCATGATTAAGTCAGATTGGGAACTTCTAGACTAAATAATGTTAAATCATACCCCTCTCTGTGCTTTTGGGTTTTGGGGAAACATGTCAGAATTTCTCAGAGTTACCTAAACGTTCTTTATTTTAACTCAACAAGAGGGGTATCTCAAAAGATGGTTCGTGAAATACTGTCCCAATGGTTCATGGGCAAATCTCTTCACTTCGTGTGTTACAGTTCTCACTGGCACACCTCTCCCTGGCATGTTATCTTGTTCCCTGTTTCCTGAAACTTGCATCTCTTTCCCTGGGCTCTGTTAGAGCACATCCTCTTGGCTCTTCTCATGTCCAACATTGTTCCTCAACTTCTTTTGCTGAGTTTTCTACCTCTGCCCACTCTTCAAGGTCTTATCCTGCCCATCTTCTCCTCAATAATTTCATTCACTCTCAGAATTTTAACCTGTACTTAAGACTCCCACATATGTATCTGTAGCCCATAACTTTCTTCTGATCCTAAACCACATATCTAGCTGCCTGCTAAAAGATACCCAAGCACTCAAAGCTGAACTCACTATCTTTTTTTTTTTTTTTTTTTTTTTTTTTTGCGATACACGGTCCTCTCACTGTTGTGGCCCCTCCCATTGTGGAGCACAGGCTCCGGACATGCAGGCCCAGGGGCCATGGCTCACGGGCCTAGCCGCTCCGTGGCATGTGGGATCTTCCCAGACCGGGGCACGAACCCATGTCCCCTGCATCGGCAGGTGGACTCTCAACCACTGTGCCACCAGGGAAGCCCTGAACTCACTATCTTTGATGAAGGACCTGATAGTCTATCTCTATTAATAGCATTACAACCATGAAGCGGAACTCTGATAGTAATCTCTAGACTGTTCCTTCCAACTCAAACTCCACATCTCATCAAATGTCATTCCTGCCCATTCTGTCTTTTTAACTGCTTTCTTTGCTTTTCCCTCTTCTTCCTCTCTTTGTACCTCCTGCCTTTTCACCTGTTTCTCACCTCTGGTTTCATAGCCCTAATATCTATCTTTTATTCTATTGGTCAGTTGATCTTTATGAATGCAAATCTGATCTTGTTGCCTCTCAGTAGCTACAGATTGGCTATTTGCCAAGCTACTCAGCATGGTACACAAGGTCCTTATTTATTTCACTGCCAACATATCACTACAAGCTAATAACTCAACACAACCCTCCACATAACCTATATGGTTTCTATAATGCACAATCATTCTGTCTCATTTTCTAGAATGACCACCTAACCTGTCCCCAAAACAGGTTCTCAGTTTGTGTTCTCTCAGAAAAGAATTCTTGTTGTAAGAAAGCATTATAAAAGTTTTTGAAATGGAAAAAAAATGAAAAGACTACTGAATACCCTGTCTAGCACACCCTCCCAGGTTATCTCCACTTTTCACTGTCTTTGAGCTTTAATTTGTAGGAAACTGTTAGCCATGCAAGTGATTCTTGTCCACACACATATAGATTGTGTCCAGTGGAATACAGTTGATTATTGTCCTATAGATATTGATCAGTTCTGCCAGTTTTGCATCTATGTGTAAATTTATATTACATCATTCCTTGTCTGTCATCTACATATAGTAATTTAAATTCTCTTTTGAATATGGTTGTCATATTTAGCAAACCAAAATAACAAGATGCCCAGTTATATTGAAATTTCAAATAAACAATTATTTTTTAGCATAAGTATAGTCCCATGCAATATTTGGCATATATTTATGCTAAAAAATTATAAGCTGTTTATATGAAATTCAAATTTTACTGAGCATCCTGATTTTACCTGGGAATTCTACATTTGATTCAGTTGTGACTTCTCACCAGTTTCCTCATTTCCATCATTAATTTATAAATTAAATAGAATCTTTGTTATGTTTTCACTTTACAGTTGCATGAGAGTCTTGGTTTTACTTAAAAAAAATTATCTCACAACAGAGTGCAAGTGGTTTATTTGGAAAGTAGGGAAATAGGGAAGTGACAGGAAAGGAAAGTAAGCTAATAAATGTATATTATAAAGCCAGTCACTAATGTGGGTAAGGCCTTTACTCTGCCTGGGGAACCCCCAATCAGGGTGGTACAATTTCCTCAGAATGATCTCACTCATGGGTATTGGAGCTGTGGTATTTATCCACTAGCTCCTGTACGTGACACATCATCCCAGACCCTTGTCTATGATTGAGGACAAGCATGAGGGACTTGTTAACTGCCATCATGTCCCACCTGCCAGGAGTATGGCAAAAGGTCCAGCTCTAATGCCACTTGAGCCAGTAGGCACTGATGTTGTAAAGACAAAAATATTTATGTAGTCAGGCTATCAGCAGCTTCAGCTATATTGGCCACATTCCTCGAGATAATCACAAATGCCACTTTCTCTAAGACATCTTTGCTTAGTTCTCAAGAGTGATTAACAGTCCTAGCCTTAGTGAACTACTTATACTTTGCAAAGATTTCTCTAATAGAAGCTTTGATAGATATTGCACTTATTTTTCTCAACATATATATCTCCTCCAAATAGATGATAAACTTCTAGAGTATAGAGATTAAGCCTTTTTAATATTTATAACCCCCAATTCTTGGTAGATAATTAGAAAGTTTTATTGAATGAATGATTAAGTATGTGAGTGAATGAATTTACAGCAATTTGGGGTAAGAGGAAATTGGAGAAGGCTTCAAGAAAGAATTATATCTAAGCAAGGTCTGGAAGGATAATAAAGAGTATACCAAGGTAAAGAAGTCACTTCAATCAAGGAAATCATTATAAGCAAATGAATGAAGAGAGAGGATTTATATTCACAAAGATATTTGTTCTTTTTAGTAACAACCATTTATATTTTCTTATATATGTTGGGTGCTTTTCTGCTCTTGTTCCTAAAGCACTTTAAAAATCCAACCTCCAGGAAGGTCTTTAAAAATAATGACAAAGCTATACTGTGAAAATCTTTACCACAGCTTCTGGCAGAGTAAATATAGCCCAAAAGTACAAATAAGTTTTTCATCTGAAGTAATTCAGTATTGAAAAGTACTAACACTGCTGTCATTTCTCTCCAAAGAGGTCATTATTGCATTGCATCTTCTATGCAATTAAAATTTTCACACCACCCTCAAGCTTGGTGTATATACAAACTAAATAATTAAAGTCAGTCTCTTTTGAGTTCCTTACCCACCAGGAAAGTCTCAAAAATCCCTCCCTTTTATTCTTCTATAACATTATCCTTCCTAACATATAAAATGGCAGGTTTTGTCAACTTAATAATGAAAGCATGAATACCTCTGTCACTCATTCCTGGGGCTCACCAGAGTTTTACTTTAAAAGCTGGGAGATGAAAAACAAAAAGAGCTGTGCAGGCTGGCCAATGGAGAAATACATGAATCTGTGAGCAATCTGAATAAGCAAGACTAAGGTGACTAATAAGGTGATTAAGATCCCTGAAAACAAACACTTTGGCATCAATCAGGAAATGTTAATTGGAGAATTTAAGATTTATGAAATATCTCTAATTACACAGTGTAAAGGAAAACCAATGCCTACTCTATGAAGTGATGGAAAATGTGGGAGGCATTCCGGGCTTTACCAGGAAGCATAATCAGATTTGACTATTGGGAGAAGACAGGAAGCCAAGTCTCTGTATGGCTGAAGCTTATGAACAAAAACACAATCAACAAATGGTCTTTGATGGGTTAATTGTTAATTTAATAAACTTAATATAGGAATCTGGTAAACCCAGTCCTGACTGGGGGAAGCATTCATGTCTGTCTAATGGAGAGGAATTGTGTGTTTGTATATGAGCATTCATGTGTTCGTTGTTTGTGGTCAAGTTCCAGTGAAAAAACACATTGTGAATCTGGTAGATTCATTTATTTTGCAGTTGGTCTCCAACCAGTAGACATTGTCCAGCCCACATATCTAAGAGATGGGAATTACAAGTGTTCATGGTAGGATATTTTAGGGGTTTGGCAAGATCTTTTTATAGGAGTCAAACTTGACCTGGGATATCTGATCCATTTTCTCCCCTTGTTATTCTCTGTGAACTTCAGTTTGCTTATCTACATAATGGAAATTTTAATAGATTATAATACTTTAGAGGATTATTTGAGTAGTAAATCAATCCCTGTATGAAAATCCCTTAGCAAAGTGTCTGGATAATTATAAGTGCTCAACAATGTATTTTTGGTTTCTTTCTGCTTCTCTAAATCCCAGAAAATTGAGACAGATGTAAAATAATTTTGATTTGGCCAAAAAAAGGTGAATTTTGTAACCTATGGCTGTCTGAAGTTTTCTGTAAGAGCATACTATAATAGGTATCTAACCTTTAACAGGAGGATTAATTTTATACTTGATCTATATAGAGAGGTTGGAAACAGCAAATGCATTGCCTTCTCTAACCAGAATTAGATTAGGAACTGGAGCTGAGATTGCTGGAAAAAGTGGTGTCTTGGAAGGTCAAGGATCCCTGGATTACTAGTCTCTTTATCTAAAGGATGAACACATACGAGTAAAATAGTACTGGAGGGTAACCAAATGAGAAAAAAAATATTTCCTTGCTTCACTTGTCTCACTCAGCAGAAAAAGTAGGACTTAAATGTAAGTATATTCCAATGATTTTTACCTATGTTTTGATAAACAGACTCAAAATAAAATACTCTCAAAATGATATTTCAAGAAAATCTATTCAGGGATTCTTGTTGAAATAGAATTGTGAGTTTTGAGATCAAAAATTCATCTCCAAATTGTGGAGGATACCTTGTCAAGGATCTGGAAGATGGTTCTGGCTAATTGTAAATGAACTAGATCAAAGGAATGATCAACATCACTGGCACTGGGACAACAGCATCAACATTTCAGAAGACACTACTCAGCCCACATTCTTTTTATTTCTGGACTTTTCTTCATTCCCACAGAGTTCCACTAAGGTGAGCTTGTTTATTTTCAGTCATCCACTGACTAAACAAATGCAATTTCCTGGATGAGATGGTGTGCTTTACAGATAGCGATGTTGTTCTGGGAAAGTTGACATGCCTACCACTATCTTAAAAATAAAATGTACTACCAAAAGTGCCTAAATATTTTTCTTAGCACTCTTTTGCCTAATAGTATCTTTCTGTCACTTCTGTAGTCAAAAGTATTCATTAAATTTGATTGACTTTGTAATTCTGTTTACAGTTAAATTGTGCTTTCTTTTCATTCTGTAGTTAGTTAAGAGACATTGGAAAAGGAATTTATACCTCGTTCCTTGTGCATATATGCTTAAAGAACATTATATGAAAATAGTATAAATCTGAATGAAAGAATCTAGTGATGTTTTTCCTTTAAAAAGGGCTCACACATTACTAAAGTTTGAGATATGCTTAAGCTGTACAGGAGACCAAAGCTTTGTTGTGGAGACATGGGTTCAAACCTTAGCTCTACCATTTACTGGCTCAATGATCTTAGTTGAATTCTCTTTCTGAGTCACAGTTTCCTCATCAATAAAACATGAATGAAAATAATAATACCTGCTTCAAAGGATTTCTGTGGAAAATAAAATTTACCCTGTATAAAATGATTGGTTCATAGTAAGCACAGAATAGAAATAAACCCCATTCTTATTCCTTCCTTTTATTGTTTTATTCTCAACAGGCAAGATAATAACAAGAAAAACCTATTCAAGGAATAAAGGGTTTCCAAAAGAAAAGGAGTCTTTTCTTCTTAAAAGGAATTTCTAACAGAGCTTCTATTTAATTGGCATTTTACCAGTTGATAACTGATTGGATCACACCAGTAACAAAAATAATAGAAATAAACTGACCATTCAAAGGTAAGTTTAATTAATAGTAATAAGATGAAAAGTGGCTATCATTTTTGAGCACCTACTATGAGTAGGCACCTTATTAAAAATTGTAAGACCTTATCTATGATCCTCACAAAGTAAATATTATTATTTTCAAATTAGAGAAGGAGATAAAGATTAGTAAATGGTCTATTATTCCTTCAAGAATCATTTGGTTGGAAATTATCCAGTCTCAGCAACAATATGAAAAGAGCTTGAAATTTATCATTCCCTTCCTTACAACAAGGAAAAGCTGAACAAACTGAAAGTTTTATGAATGTCCTTGGAACCATTAGAGAGCAGAAGTCAAAGGACAATCTCTATCCCCAAATCTGGAGGCAGGCAAACATCACAGAGAATCACAGAGGAAATCGATACCTGGAGCAGAAGTCCCTGGAACCATAAACTGGTAGGAATACTCTAATGATCATTTTAATGACTTGCTCTAGTCTAAGTATGAACTAACTTGAAAAGGAGAAACTTCTGGAGACCACAATTTAAGTGGAGACCCATACTTTCATACGTTTTACCACCAAGAAACGCACCAGGTTGTCATTGTTAAGAGCCAAGAAATATCCCCAAAAGGCTCTGGCAGGGAGAGGGAAAACATAAGCATTGAGAAATACTGCATACAAAGAATCTTCATAACAAATGTCTACTCTCCAGGGAAAAAGACTTTACCAGAACTTTATCCCACTAGGGGGAAGGGCATTTACTCCTGATCAATCCCCTCTAGGCTTCCTGTCTCACCTAAGTGGGGAAGGGGAACTAAGAAACACTTGTGAAGATCACAACTCAGGGATACAGACTCACTAAAACATTAATATTTAATCATAAGATTATAGAATACTTCTCCTCTCCCATGCCTTAGCACCACACAAATGGCTCTAATATCATAACAGTGAATTACAGCCAAAAAAAAGGTGTAAGTTGCAAACTCTATCTGAGGAGGAGCTCTATGGGAAGCCAAAAGCTAAGAGGACAGACAAAAAACAAAAACACTAGAGGAATTTGAAACCTCTGGCACCTACAGCTGCACCAAACATTAAACATAGCCCAAATTTTAGACAGATTAACAAGAGCTCACATGAAAGGCTATTTACCTCAATTCTTATTGCTCAATAAAATGTGTCTGGCTTTCAACAAAAAATTACAAGGCATACTAAAAGACAAAAATATTACAACCTGAAGAAACAAAGCAAGAATAAATACTAGACAAAGATGACACAGATTTTGAAATCATGAGATAGAAAATTTTTAATAAATATAATTGTTAAAATAAGGATTCTAATGGAAAAAGTAGACAACATGACAGAATTGGTGGGTAATGTAAACAGAGAGATAGAGGCTCTAAGAAAGAAGCAAACGAAAATGATAGAAATAAAAAAAACACTGTAACAGAAATGAAGAATGCCTTTCATGGGCCCTCAGTAGACTGGATATGACCAAGAAAATAATCAGTGAACTTAATATAGGTTAGTGTAAACTTCCTAAAGTGAAATGCAAAAAGAACAATGAATGGGAAAACTCCTTTAAAGAATTGTGGGACAATTTAAAACTTTGAAATACCAGAAATGAAACACTTTAAAATATCAGAAGGAAATACCACATTGTGAAAAATAGGAGAGAAAAAAAAATATTTGAATTAATAAGCACCAAGGATATTCCAAAATTAATGACAGACACCAAACCACATGTCCAGAAGTATTTGAGAACATCATACTGAATAAATACCAAAAAATCTACACCTAGGCATATCATATTCAAATTGAAAAAAAAAATCAAAGACAAAGAAAAAATATCTTGAAAATATCCAGGGATGGGGGAAACATCACAACAATAGAGGAATGAGGGCCAGAATTTCAGTGGACTTATCATTCAAGTAACAAGAGAATTGAGTAAAATATTTAAAGTGCTGAAAGAATAAAATCACCATTCTAGAATTTTATATTCAGTGAAATTATCCTTCAAAAATGAAGGATAAATAATGGATAAATAATTAATTTCTCAAACAAACAAAAACTGAAGGAATTCACCACCAGCAAATAGGCCCTGCATGTTGTGTAAAAATAAGTTCTTCATGGAGAAGGAAAATTATATAGGTTGGAACACAGATCTACACAAAAAAGGTCAGAAAAGAATAAATGAGGATAAAGTAATTTTTTAAAATTTTCTTATTCTTAAGTGATCTAAAAGCTAACTGTTTAAAGTAATAATAGTAACAATGTACTGAGTGATTTAGCATATGGATATGTGAAATGAGTGACAACTATGTATTCAGGAACTGGAGGGAGGAATTGAGAATTCCCTGCAGGCACCTGCACTACTTGTGAAATAGCAGAATGAAAGTGGATTTAGATTAGTTGTAAATGTATATTTCAAACTCCAGGGCAACCACTAAAATAGTTTTTTGAAAGAACTATAATTGACATGCGAAGAGAGGAGATAAAATAGAATCATAAAACCCTCAACTAAAACTAGAAAAGACAGAAAACGTGTAGGGGAGAAACAAAAATCAAATGCAGCATTTAAGAAACAGTCACAAACATGCTAACTGTCAGTGCAACCATATCAATAATCATTTCATTTTATTTACTTATTTTTTTAATTTTATTTTTACTTTTTGGTTGCATTGGATCTTTGTTGCTGTGCTCAGGCTTTCTCTAGTTGCAGAGAGTGAGGGTTACTCTTCATTGTGGTATGCGGGCTTCTCATTGGCTTCTCTTCTTGCAGAACACAGGCTTTAGGCACGTGGGCTTCAATAGTTGTGGCATGGGCTCTAGGGTGCACAGGCTCAGTAGTTGTAGCTTGCAAGCTCCAGAGCACAGGCTCAGTTGTTGTGGCACAAGGGCTTAGTTGCTCTGTGGCATGTGGGATCTTCCCAGACCAGGGATCGAACCCCTGTCCCCTGCATAGGCAGATTCTTAACCACTGCACCACCAGGGAAGTTCCCTCAATAATTGTTTTAAATATGGATGATCCAAGTGCACCAATTAAAAGAAATTGGCAGAGGAGATAAACATGATTCAGTCACCTCAGGTAGATACAACCTTCTTATTCCAAATGAGTGCATTGAAAGGAAATATCATTTTTAATGGGTTAGACATTCATTTTAAAAATACACTTTAGGTAGAGTCATTACTTTCATAAACTTGGAGTATATTTATTTATAACGTGAGACTAGAGGTGGAAGCATTTAAGGCAGATGAAATAGAATGTGCCAAGACTGGAGGTTAAAGGTGAGCTTGACTTGTTGGAAAATCTAAAGGAGTCCAGTAGGTGAGAGGATTGAGTTTCTGGGGAGGTGGAGTTGAGAGAGGGAACTGGAGAACTAAGCAAAATCACAGATTAGTCCTGACCTTGTGAGAAACCAAATGACCTTCATACCAAGGTCAGTAAGAAGCCACTGCCAAGTTAGAAGGAAGGTGGGAAGTTGATCTGCCTTTTAACAAAGTCAGCTCTTTGGTAGGTTGGATGAAATGGGGAACAGAAGTAAGGACATTCACTCAGGACAAGGCATGATGGTGGCTGGAACTGGGGTGGAGATATCAAAATATTTGACCTTGTGATTGATGTGACATGGGGGTGAATCAAGACAAATGGAGCATAAAAGACCCTGGGTGAGTATGAGTCCCATTTACTGGTAGAGAAGTAAGTTTAAGTTTCATCTAGTGTTAGGAATTACAAGCAATAAACAAGAAAGAATGGGAGAAGGAACACAAGAGATGCCTTATAATTCATCAAGGTAGGAGTAATAACACAAGTACTATTTATTTTTAAAATACTATGTATATGTGTAAATCACTTTATATTCATTAAAATAATACATAAATTATATAGTTGGAAAACAAATAGAAAATAGATACTAGATATACCTACAGCATCCAGAGTCTCAAAATAATAGCTTCACCTTAACTGCAAAAGAATAAAGCAATTTTAATAACCCCAAATCTTCATGCATATATGGCAATTTTGCTTTATTATTAACTACTCTTTTTAAAAGCAGTAGTTTTATAATTACAATATGAACAACTGATAAACACTTTAATGTAGGTGAAATGGTAACTACTAGTCATTTATATATCTTACAACCCACTTCACTTTACAAAAATGTATACTGTCAAGTTTTAAGTATGACATGCAGCTTTAACAACCCACATGGATTTTAATCAAATTTGTTATGAAATGACAGCTACAGAGTATGTAGTATGAGAGAAATGTTAGTATTCTAAGATTAGAGAGAATTGATTTAATCAGGAAATAATTGAATTTCAGTGAAAGGGTTGTATTAATCACTGAAATTAGAAAATATTTTAAACCATGTCCCAGATATGTGGAACAAGGAAACCTTCTAAAAATTAAAATTAATTAATAAGATTAAACCAAACAAGATGGACTTTCTGGTGTTCAAATCTATTTCAAATGACAATATAAGGCAGATGAGAAGACAACGGCAATTTGTCTCATTGATTACCCAAAGTTAATTAAAAAGTCAACTCACTTATTCTGAACCATGTGAGATGCCTAAAGGAATGTGACACAGGACTTACAGAAATTCTGTTATCACCACAAAATTGACTGGGATTAAAATGTAATTAATCTGCCAAAGTTTATTGTATAATATTTTCAAGTATCATAAGCCCTCTTACTCTAGAACAGATGCAGCCCATCAAAATTGACTCTCAAATGCATTCTACTGCCCCACTTCCTTCCAAAATCAGAGCTATGTTCTTTTAGGAGAAGAAAAAAGAGAAGGAAAACAAAAGATGAGAAGAAAGAGTAAAAGGATAAGACAAAGAAGAAGGAAGAAGAGGAGGATAAGAAAGAGAAAAAAAGAAATGAGAAGGAAGAAGAGAAAGAGGAGAAGTAAAAGAAAAAGGGAAAGAGTAGCAGGAGAAGAAGAAATAATGGAAAGCAGGGGAGGAAAAAAGAAGGAAGGAGACATGAGGAAGGAAACAAGAGGAGGAAGTAATGACACAGAGACTGAAGAACTCTACTGCAAGTAGGTGGTGTTACTGGACACTGAAGCTTCATGTCCTGGTGTCTCCAGGTTCTCCATCAATTCAGGACAATTTCTGGATGCCATTCCCTTCCTTTCACAAGATAATCCTCTTCTGACACCCCTCACCATTTAAAACCTTCTTTCTTAGCACAGAAAATGTGCCTCTCCACCACCATGTCCCAGCTCTGTGCTCCTTTCTCTTTTTTTTCTTCCAGATTTACTTCTACAAGAATAAGTCCTTAATATGCCTCCAGCTAATGGACACGGCTGCCTAACACATGAGGAGACTATACATCTCCATCTCTTTGTATATGCGTGTGAGATTTGTTCTGTATTTTCAAAACATTATTGGTAGCTTTTACTTAGAGGGAACAAAGTATAGACATATCTGATTCTAGAGAATTAGGAATTTTTAAAAATGATTTTCTAGAATGTTTTCAAAATGTGATTTTTATGTTAAACTGAGTTCATTTTTTTTTTAATCTGAAAAGAAACTTGATCTTTCTCAGTCTTCTCTCCACTGCTTAGGTGGACTGTGAACTAATCATTCTCCACTGCTCAGGAATCTAAGCCAGTACAGACATCAGCACATGCTTATTGACTACTTTTTGTGTCAAATGCTGTGGTGAGCATTGTAATAAAAATAAGGCAACTTCTAGCCTCACGACTGTAATCCAGTGTGGTAAGTCCTGGAATAACCCCACCCCCAAGATGTGGAAGTGGTTCCACAAAGAAGAAAACATTTAAGAGGAGTCGTGGGAGTTATATTGAACTTAGCCAAGGAGAAAGAAGGGTCAGGTTATTGCAGCAGACATGCTTAAAGATATAAATGCATAAAAGAGCATACACAGTTCTAGAATTCCACATAAAAGTCCACATTGCCAGCTGTTTAAAAAAAAATTAGATTTGGATACACTGAAGCAGGATGTAAATATGGAGTTGAGAAGTGATTGTACCTGGACAAAAAGCAGTCTTTGGTTTGTTGGAAAGGCCCACACTAGCCACTTTGCTTGTCTGTCCTAAGACACTTCTCTCATTTATAATAACCAGGTAGCCCATAGTCATTTGAGTTTCTCAATCCTGGCTTAACATGGTGAGTCTAAACTCTTCAGTATGGTATTCTTGCCCTTTCCCCTCATTGACCATACTCTCTTGTATTAGGCTTGGAGCCCCAGCTGAAACCACTTCCCAACAGAGTGCCAGGTATCCTGCTCTGAGTGCATTCCCCCTACAGTCACTCAGACAATTCTCTCTCCTTCCCATACCTTCATGCACTGGGGATGCTGTCTACTCTTCTCCAGTATCTCATATCTACACTTTTTAAAAGACTCACATCAAAGATTTATTTCTTCCATGAGGACACTCAGATTAATTTTTATATCAATTCTATGAGGCTTTATTTGAATTACTTTACAAAAGAAGGAGGCTGAGGGAGTTTATGAAATTTTACTAAAATTATAGGGTTAGTGAGAAACGAAGCCAGGATTTGAATCCATGGTGTCTGATTACAAAAGTCAAACTCTGTCACTCATATGACAAACTAGAACATGCAAACAGTCACATCCATACTTTTTCTTTTTTTTCTTTTCTTTTCTTTCTTTTTTTTTTTTTTTTTTTTTGCGGTACGCAGGCCTCTCAATGTTGTGGCCTCTCCCATTGCGGAGCACAGGCTCCAGACATGCAGGCTCAGCAGCCATGGCTCACAGGCCTAGCCGCTCTGCAGCATGTGGGATCTTCCCAGACGGGGGCATGAAACCGCGTCCCCTGCATCGGCAGGCGGACTCTCAACCAATGCACCACCAGGGAAGCCTAACATCCATACTTTTTAAAATTTATTTTATTGAAGTATAATTGATTTCCAATGTTGTGTTAATTTCTGGTGTACAGTAAAGTGATTCAGTTATACATATACATACATTCTTTTTCATATTCTTTTCCATTATGGTTTATCACAGGATATTGAATACTCTGTGTTATAATACTCTGTGTTATACAGTAGGACCTTATTGTTTAGCCATTCTATGTATAATAGTTTGCATCTGCTAATCCCAAACTCCCAATCCATCCCTCCTGGCACATCCACATTTTAAATGCAGTCTTAATTCTTCTCTGTTTTTGTTTGTTTTCCTTGTTTGCGTTTGCATTTAAATATTTATATATATTTATATATTCCTTCTTAAATTGACTTTAAATTCCTTAAATTTCAAGAACTGAATACACTACTTTGTATATATTACTTAGATTTGGATATAAACAATTAACATTGTTTTAGTGTCTCCTCTGATCTAAGCATCCAGTGAATTTTTTTGTGTTTATTGATCAATATGTAAGACACTGAGATAACATGTATTATTATATTTACTTTTCAGATTTGGTCACTGACATCTAAATCATTAAAGAGTAGAAGACTGAATTTGATTGCAGGGGTTCTGGCATCAAGCTCCAGCTCTTTCCTCTACAAAACCCACTGCTTGGCATCATATTAGATACAGAGAGGACATTTGTTAGATAAATGAATAGTTTAAAGAATTCAACGACAATGTCATAAAAGTCACTCAAGTAGAGATATGTATTATAATAATACAAACTTCTTCCAAATCAGTCAATTACATGTATATCATCCTGAAGAGAATGCAAAACCACAGAATATTTTGAGAAGGAAATTAAATGATGGCTTTTGAAAGATTGAATAGTGGAGGTGTGCAGGGCAGCATGATATGGGAATAGGTTAGGGACAAAATGCATAGTTAGGAGACAGTTGTAACTCAGATATGATGTGTTAAAGAATCCCTTTGCTACTGGGTCAGGACTTAAAAGGGTCTGCTCCTTCCCACATAGCACTAATGCTCTAAATTGGAATTGGGGGACTGGCTATTTGCACATTCAGCTCCCCCTCCTCATCTTCTTCTACCCCTACTCATGTATTCCCCTGTGGAATTTGCATACATTTTTTCTATCCCCCACTAGATATGGTGGAATGGGGGGAAGGAATTGAAATAGACTATATCTTGTTAATCTTTGAAAACTTCAAGACCATGTTCCACACACTGTTTCCAAATAAGGTTCAGATTTATTAGAATGAACTAAGTAAAACAGGTGTCCTTTGTAGAACTTCTCAAAGCTTTACTTTCTTAATATGTCTTATGAATTCCCAGGAGAAGGATACAGTTTACAGCTTTTCCCAAACTTTTAGAACCACAGATTCTGCTCCTTCCTCTCACCTCCAAGGAGTATTTATTTCTAGGGATCAATTTCTCTGAGTAGAGCTGAGATATGATTGTTCAAAGATTTAACATTGTTCAATTGTGATAGTGTCACAATTGAAGAACTTGCCCCTAAGTGTTCATTAAATGAAAGAGTGCCCCTGTAAAAGTCAATCACACTTTACATTTTAATTATGTTGTTTTACAATTTCCCCAGCATTTTAGTACTGCTACTTAGGTTGTGATATTTGTCTCTGTTTACCCACTTGTATTTACAGTGCTTGATCTTGCACTCTTAGCTTTAATATTATGCATCATAAATCCTCCTCATTTAACAGTTTAATTACCTCTACATTTGTTGACCCCTATCAATATGGAACAAAGAAGACATTTATTTTCTCATATTGTCTGGTGTGACTCTGAGTTTGGACACACAAAAGGTCAGTGGCTTACATGACTAAGGCTTATTTCTTGCTCATGTTACCTGCACTCACTCCTCGGTGCAGGTTGTCTATGACTTATTCCATGTTATCTTCATTCTGGGACCAAGGCTAAGAAGCACATATGGAAGATGCAAGTCTTCAGATAAAAAAGAAAAGAGAACATGGTGAAATTTTATGGTGCTCTTAAAGCTTATGCCCCGATGTGGCAGACAGCTCTTCCCTCATGTTCTTTGGACTAAGTAAGCCAATGGCTAAATTCCATGTCAGTGGAAGAGGGAAGTATACTCCTTTCACAGGATGGGAGCAGCAAACATTTTTAACATAATAATGTCCATCCACTACACCGGGTTTTTCCTTGCCAGTCTAGTTCAGATCTTATAAACAGGTAGCAGATTAATTTATCAGATCATTCTGGCTTACACATTTAACAAGTACATAAAAAATTCAATTATTACAATTTTATCTTTTTCATTTCATGTTCTAGTAGAAAAATTCAATCTTCAGATTCACTCCTCTATGAATTGACTATTAAATAAAATTCTGGACAACTTCCTCCTTCTTCTGGAATGTCAATAGCCCAACATCTCTTTCTCTAGCTAAGGATATAATGAATTTAGAGAATCATACATATTGCTATTAAGTAATGATACCTACCACATTCTGAATCCATTCAGTGATTGCCAAACTACATTGATGTTGATTCAAGAATCAAAAAATAAATAAATTAAATAAGACAATACACAATATTGTCTTTGTAAAAGAAAGTTAATCACAAGCCTTAAAGTGAACAGTTTACAATTTATGCCTGTTTACTGTGCAACACAATAAGGATTATGTGTTCCATAAAAAGTCAGATAAACTGTGTTGTAAGTTTTATTTTATCACAACAGTAAACTCTGTTCATATATTCACTTGTTGCTCAGGAATCATGAATCATCTGCTCACAACCTAGAATAATAACAAGATGTTGATACACAGAACATAGTTAATAAAGTTGTTCAATTTTACCTTGAACAAACCACAACCCCACTGACAATCATAAACCTTCACGATCTTGTTCAATTAAATAAAAATTACAGCATTTTCTCTGCAAACACAGACTGTATCTTGCATGGTAAATGGTTTAATATATAAAGTCAATAGGAAAATATATAGAAGCAAAATAAATACACTCAAAACTCAAGTTGGTGATTTTCATACAGATCTTATTTAGTCTGATCAAAGTAGAACATGTACCTGCTACATATTAGATATTATCTAGGGTCACTGTGTTGCCCAATTCCAGAGATAAACTTTGCCTTGCATTTTTTTAATGACCGCCACATCTGGGTAGTACATAGAGTACAATGCAAATGGTGTTCCCTGGAGTATGGAATTGGTAGTACCACAGTGTACCCTGATCCATGGTTTTGCTTCCAGAAATGAAACAATTCGTAGTTTTAAACTCATCATTCTGAGTAGCATGATGAAGTCTTGAGCCTTCCCACTCTGTCCTGCCCAGGACATAAATCAATGCTCTGTCCAGCACATCCCTCCTGTTAGTCACTTCATAGCTATCTCAGTAATCAGATTGACTGTCCGTGTACCACAGTGCTTGTTTCCAAGTAACCCTTATTTTACTGAATAATGGCCCCAAAGCTTACGTGTAGTCATGCTGGCAAAGAGAATCCATATGCCAAAGAGAATCCATAAAGTGCTGCCTTTAAGTGAAAAGGTGTAAGTTCTCAACTTAATAAGGAAAGAAAAAATCATATACTGAGGTTGCCAAGATCTACAGTAAGAACGAATCTTCTGACTGTGAAGTTGTGAAGAAGGAAAAGAAATCCATGCTAGTCTTGCTGTCGACTTCAAACTAGGTTTGGTAATTGCCTAGTTAAGATGGGAAAGGCATGAAATGTGTACAATATTTTGAGAGAGAGAAAGAAACCACATTCGCATAACTTTTATTATGGTACATTGTTATAATTGTTCTATTTTATTATAAGTTATTGTTGTTAATCTCTTATTTACCTAAAAGTAGATTAACCTTTATAATAAATATATATATGTAAAGGAAAAATGGTATATGTAGAGTTCAGGACTATCAGCAGTTTCAGGCATCCACTGGGGGTCTTGGAAAATATTCTCCACAGATAAGGGGGGACCACTATGTTGAGTCCTATTCTCTCATTTAATAGATGTGGAAACTCAGACCCAGGAAGAGGAAGTTCTCTGCCCTGACAGATTCTTAAGCCTGGCTTTGACACAGAAAGAGTAAGTCTCATGAGTAACTGGTGTTGACAAGTCCTTCATACCATTGCTCCTGGAATTTTACATTTATCTCTCACACTTATGTTCAAATCTTGATCCACCTAGAATCCAATTGCTTTAAACTGTCCCCCATCATTTATTTATACAGCATTCTCAAAATAAAGAAGAGAGCAGTTTTTGGTAGGGCAAGAAGTGAGATATCCCAAGTTTAGGTAGAATGTACAAGAGGTAATGTGTAAGAACATGAAGGGAGGTGGTAGTGGTAAGAGTTTGAACAGGAATCTGATGATACCAAACACAAATTAAATTCATTCAATATAGGCTAAAATCAAGGCCACTCCTAATCTCACTTCCTACACTTCTTATTGAGTATTAAAATCTATTCCTATAAGTATTTGGCTTCTTCTTATGGTTTGTGAAATCTGAAATACCTGTTCTGATCCAAATTTGTCTGTTCTGATAATTATTTAGCTATTTAGTAGTATTGTATAGACACAAATAAGGGTAGCACCAATTTGACAAAGAATGTGGATATCCAGAATCATGACAAATTTAATGCAAAATAAGACTGGAAAATATGAGTTAGAGAAAAAAGAACTGGATCAGAAGGACAAAAAATAAACAGATATTATGAACTAAACACTTTAATATTTACAGTTTTTTTTTCTCTTGTTGTGGTTGTTCTCAACAACAAAAACTCCCTAATTTTCAACTATGCATATTGTACACAAATAAAGAACACATTTCTCAATTTCTTTTGCAACTAGGTGTTGTCATGTGACTAAATTCTGCCAATGAAATGTAAGTGGAAGCATTGTGTTACAGCTTCTTAAAAGTGTCCTCAATAGATAGCTAGTGTGTGTTCTTTAGATCTTTTTTTTATTACTCTTTCTTCCATCTGCCGGCTGGAATGCAGATGTGTTGGTTAGAGCCTGACAATGTGTTATCACATGGTAACCATGTCAGAGCAGTGAATTGAAACTGACATGAATCTAACATCTTTGTGGAGCCATATAACATCCCTAGATCTTCCATTTCAAAACATTTTTCCATATGATAAAAATAAATTTACATCTCATCTGAGTTACATAATTTTGAGGTTTCTGTTATCTGAAACTAAACTTATCCCCAAACTATATTCCTTCAATTTAAAAATGCAAAACTTGAGAATGAAACAAAGAAAAATGTCCATTCAATTGCAAAATCAGTAGTAGAGACAGTATTTATAGTAAGGCCATTTATAACTGCAAGATCTGTATTACTTCTCTAGAATATAAAACCTCCTGGTTAGCACTAGGGCTGGTTAGAAATAGAAGGTAGCCCACAGGCAAAGAACAAAGGACAGATTAACTAGATTCCTTGAGGTCTGAAGCAATCATTCAAGTCTTACTCAGTACCAATCACAGCAAAATTTCTGCTGTGGATAATCAATAAATAAAGGAGTCAAGATTGTTTCCTGGATTTTATCCTTGGTTGACTAAGTAAATGGTGGTGGTATTTGTGTAAATGGAACAAGATAGATAATCAACTCATTAATCTAGGTTCAGTGCATGAGCCCTCTCAGTTCCTTCAGCCTTTTTCCATGAGATCTCAAACTAACCCAACAGAATATAATTTATTTTTATTCTAAAATCTGAATACATTATTAATAAGCCACTCATATTATTTTTATCAAATGTTGACTTGTATCAAAGTACAAATGTATTATCTTTCTAAATGTACTGTAATCTTCTAAAATATTTTAATATCTTTACATCCCACAAAATATAAAATGAACACCAAATAACAGTTGAATAGTGAACACAGAATGGGTGAAAATATTTTCACACTCTCTATCTGATAAGGGCTTCATATTCAAATATTTAAGAACTCATACAACTCAATAACAAAAAAAATCAAATAACCTGATTAAAAAGTGGCAAGAAGACCTTGATAGACCTTTATCCAAAGAAGACATATGAATGGCAGACCGGTATAGGAAAGGGGACTCAACATTACTAACTAATCATCAAGGAAATTCAAATCAAATCCAAAATAAGATGTCATCTCACAAATGGACAAATGGTTATTATTTAAAAAACAAAACAAAACAAACAAACAAACAAACAAAAACCCCAAAAAAGGTACAACTGTTTGAAAGGATGTTGAGAAAAGGTAACCCTTATGTGTGTTATTGGTGGGAATGTAAATTGACACAACTCCTAGAAAAACAGCATGGAGTTTCCTCAAAAATGAAAAATAGAACTACCATATGATCTAGCAATAGCACTTATAGGTATATAACCAAAGGAGATAAAATCATGATCTCAAAAAGATATCTGCACCCCCATGTTCATAGCAGCATTATTCACAATACCCAAGACATGAAAACAACCTAAGTATCAACTGATTAATGAATGGATATAGAAAATGTGACGTATATACAAAAAAAAAAAAAAAGAAAAGAAAAGACAATCCTACCATTTGCAGCCATATGAATGGACCTGGAAGGTATTATGCTAAGTGAAATAAGTCAGACAAAAAAAAAAAAAAGACAAATACTGCATGACCTCACTTATATGTGAAATCTAAAAAAGCCTAACTAATAGAAATAGAGAATGAGATGTTGGTTGCCATGGGCTAGGAGCTGGGAGATGTTGGCCAAAGGGTGCAAACTTCCAATTATAAGATGAATAAGCTCTTGAGATCTAACCTACAAATGAATACTATAGTTAACAATGCTATATTACATACTTGAAAGTTGCTAAGAGAGTAGATATTAAATGCTCTCACCATAAAATGGGGGGTGGGGGTAAAAATGCTTAAATGTACTCAGTGCTTCTGTCATTTCCAATCCATTGTTAATTTAGAGCTGGAGCGGAATTTTTAAAGAAAAAATACCACAATGTTTCTCCCCATGTTAATCCCCTTCTTTGGCTTCCATTTACATTTAAAACCTAATCCAAACTCCTTTAGTGGCCAATGATGCACTGCATAATCTGAATCTTGCTTCTTCACTATTTTCGCCTTTCTGCTTGTTCACTATATTCCAGCCACTTTGATCTCCCTTGCATTCCTTAAAGATAACAAGACTTTTCTTGCCTTTAGACCATTGCACGTTCTGTCTCCTCTGTTGGAAATGTTCTTCACTTCTTTATGGTACCTTCTCTGTTAACAAGTCATCTCCCCAATGAGGCCTTACCTAACCACTACATATAAATTAGACTTCCTCATTTCCCCATCCAGTTACTACCTATGGTATAACTGGTTTCCTTTTTAACATTTTTCACAATATGTGCCTATTCAACTGGTTTATTGTCTTCTTCCTTCCACTAAGAATGCTCCTTATGGTTTGTGAAGTCTGAAATACCTGTCCTGAGCCAAATTTGTCTGTTCTGATCTGTACATTCTACCAAAACTTGGGATATCTCACTTCTTGCCCTACCAAAACATGGCAGGGAAATTGCTTTTTACGTCACCATGTCCCTAGAACTTACAAAATAGTGGCACATAGAAGTGCTCAAAAATATTTGATAAATAAAAAATAAAGGAATGGAAATTTCCACTTTATCCTAACAACAAGTAAAAAGCTGCACAGACTGAAAAATCAACAACCTGTAAGGATCCTGGGATCTATGAAAGACACAGAGCAAACTGCTGTCCCCATGATTGGAGACACAGACGAGTATCAGTAAACATAGGGAGTCACAATTTACAAAGCAGAGACTTATGAGCAGAAACTGTTGGGGTACAGGTGTTAGAGTAGGAAAACCTGAACTATGATTGACAAGTTCCTGAAGGACCATTATGGACAAGTTCGAGAGTTTTAAATTCCAGGGGGACTCAGTCACCAAGAGGCCCCCACAATATTGTGAGATTTACCTCCAAGAGCTTGACCAGAATCCCATAATAAATATCAGAGGAAACAATCATCTTGTACTTCTAGTAGGGACAGGGCAAAAGGAACCATCTTGAAATACCACAAAGGACTCTATTCTTCTTAAGACGATCTGCCCTAAAGAGAAAATAATTAACCAGAGCCTAACCTTACGGGGTATTATCAAAGCCTAACTGACCTAGGGGAAGAGAAATACTCAATTCCAGTCAGCTCTAGTCTTCTACGTGGCAGAAGGAAAATACACAACTTCAGCCCCCTCTAGCCTTCCAAGTGGGATGAAGAACATATGCAACTCCAGCCCATCCTACCCATTCTGTGTCACCTAAAGGAGAAGAGAAAACTAAGAGACACTTATGAAGTTTATAGTCCAGAGGCATTGACTTGATAAAAACTAAGACCAAATCATAGGACAGCAGAATGCTTTCCCTCCTCACACACCTCACCACCACATTACCAAAAGCCTATTTACAGCAGCCCTTCTATCTAGTATATTGTGCAGCTATAAAGAAAAAAAAAAGACATACTAAAAGGCAAAAAACACAATTTAAAGAGACATAGCAAGCGCCAGAGCCTAACATGGCTAGGATATTGGAATTATAAGACCAGAAATTTAAAACAATTATGATTAATGTGTTAAGAGCTCTAATGGATAAAGTAGACAGCATGTAAAAACAGATAGTCAATGTAAGCAGAAAGATGGAAATCTTAAGAAAGAAAGGGAAAAAAAGTGCTGGAGATCAAAACACTGCAACAGAAATGAAGAATGCCTTGCTGGGCTTATTAGTAGACTGGACATTACTGGGGAAAGAATCTCTGAGCTTGAGGATATATAAATATAAATTTCAAAACCAGAAAAGCAAACAAAACAAAGACTGATAAAGCAGAACAGAATATCTAAGGACCACAGCACAACTACAAGGGATGTAACACATGTGTAATGAAAATACCAGAAAGAAAAGAGAGAAAGGAACAGAAAAAAAATTATAACACAATAATGACTGAGAATTTCATTCATTAGTGGGGGGTCCCACAAAGTTATCAAGTTAATGTCAGACATGAAACCACAGGCCGGGAAGCTTGGAGAATTCCAAGCAGAATAGATGCAAAAAAACTACACCTAGGCATATAATTTTCAAATTGCAGAAAACAAAGGTAAAGAAAAACTCCCAAAAGAAGCCAGAGAGGAAAAAACCTTACCCACAGGGGATCAAAGCTAAGAATTACTTCTGACTTATGCTCAGAAATCATGCAAACAACTAGAGAGTGAAGTGAAACATTTAAATATTGAGAGAGAGAAAAAAACACCAACTTAGAATGCTGTACCCTGTGAAATTATCTCTCAAATATGAAGGAGAAATAAAGACTTTATCAGACAAATAAAAATTAATAAAATATGTTGCCAGTAGACCTGCCTTACAAGAAATGTTAAAAGAAGTTCTTTAGAAAGCAAATAATTCAGAAATTGGATGTTCTCTCTCATCACTCCTTTTCAACATCATACTGAAAGTTCTAGCCAATATAATATAAGAAAAGAAGAGTAAATAAAGGGTATATAAATAGAGAAGAAAGAAAGAAGATTGTCTTTACTCACAGATGACACAAACAGCTGTATAGAAAATCCATAAGAATTGACCAAAAATTAATAAGCTGAAATTAATAAGCAGTTATAGTAATTTTCCAGGATATAGGGTTAATATACAAGCCAATCACTTTACTATGACCAGCAATGAACAAGTGGAATTTAAATTTTAAAAAATATATCATTCATCCAAAAAGTGAAATACTTAGGTAAAAACCTGACAAAACATATACAAGAGCTATGTGAGGAAAACTAAAAAAAACTGATAATTGAAATAAAAAATGAACTAAATAACTAGGGAGATATTCCATGTTCATGGATAGGAACACAATATTTTCAAGATGTCAGTTCTTTTCAGCTTGATCTATAGATTCAATACAATCCCAACCAAAATTGCAGCTAATTATTTTACAGATATCAACAAACTGATTCTGAAGTTTATATGGAAAGTCAAAGACCCAGAATAGCCAACACAATATTAAAGGAGTAAAACAAAGCTGAAGGACTGATGCTACCCAACTCCAAAACTTACTATAAAGCTATAATAATCAGCACAATGTGGTATTGATAGCAGAAGAGATAAGTAGGTCAGTGGAACAGGATAGAGAGACCAGGAATAGACTCACATAAATATAGTCAACTAATCTTTGACAAAGGGGCAAGGGCAATGCAATGGAGCAAAGATTGTCTTTTCAACAAATGGTGCTAGAACGTTGAATATCCACATGCAAAAAAAAAAAAAAAATCTAGGCACAGACTTTATATCCATCCCAAAGATTAACTCAAAATAGATTACAGACCTCAATGTAAAATGCAAAGCTATCAAAATCCTAGAAGATAACACAGGAGAAGACTTAGATGACCTTGAGTATGTCAATGACTTTTCAGATTGGACATGAAAGGTATGATCCATGAAAGAACTAATTGATAGGTTAGAGTTAATTAAAATTTAAAACTTCTGCTCTGAAAAATACAATGTCAAGAGAATGAGAAGATAAGTCACAGGCTGGGAGAAAATATTTGTAAAAGACATATCTGATAAAGGAGTGTTATCTAAAATATAAAAAATGACTCAACACTCAATAATAAGAAAACAAACAACTTAATTAAAAAATAGGCCAAAGACCTGAACAGATACCTCACCTTAGAGAATATACAGATGGTAAATAAACATATGAAAAGATGCTCCACAACATATGTCATTAGGGAAATGTAAATTAAAACAACAATTAGATACTACTACACACCTATTAGAATGGTCAAAATCCAGAACACTGACAGCACAAACTGATGGTGAGGTGGAGCAATTGGAACTCTCATTCACTGCTGGTGGGAATGCTAAATGGTACAGCCACTTTGGAAAACAGTCTGGTAGTTTTATAAAACCTAACACACACTTACCTTATGATCTAGCAACCCCACTCCTTGATATTTACCCAAAGGATTTGAAAATAAGTACATACAAAAACCTGAACAAGGATGCTTATACCGGTTTTATTCATAATTGTCAACACTTAGATGCAACCAAAATGTCTTTCAGTAAGTGAATGGATAAACTGTGGTACATCTAAGCAAAGGACTATTATTCAGTGTAGAAAAAAAAAGAGCTATAAAGCTGTAAAAAGACATGGAGGAACCTTAAATGCCTATTGCTAAGTTAAAGAAACCAATCTGAGAAGGTTACATACTGTATAATTCCAACTATATAATATTCTGGAAAAGGCAAAACTATAGAGACAATAAAAAGATAAGTGATTGCTTTGGTTGGGCAGGGGAGGGGGCGGGTGGCAATAGAGTTGAATAGATGAACCACAGAGAAACTTTCAGGTAGTAGAATAATAGAATGTATAACACCAAGCATGAACTCTATGTAAACTATGGACTTTGGGTGATGATAATATGTCAATGTAGGTTAATCAATTGTAACAAATGTACTATTCTGGTGGTGGATGTTGATAATGGGGGAGGTTATGCATGTGTGGAATCAAGGAAATATCTCTACTGTCCTCCTAATTTTACTGTGAATCTAAAATTGCTCTAAAAAACAAAGTCTAAAAAAAAAATAAAGTGATGAAATAGTTGTGAAGTGTGAAGAGTAATAAAGTTTCGAAAACCATTCCTCAGTTTCTGGCTTCTTCCTTGACGGGTGATGGTGTCAATTACTGAGAAAGGGAGCACTAAAATAAGATGAGCTTTAGGTGGAAGATTATGAGTTTTGAACACGTTGACTGAGATATGCCTTTGAGACTTTCAAGGAGATATAAAATGGGTAATTGGATTTATTGATCTGGACTGCAGAGAACAGAACTGGACTGGAGATAGGAATGTATCCAACTGTCACCAACTGGCATGCAATCAGGAATTGAAGACAGGGACTGTAAGCCCAAAGATAAGCTTGCACATGTTCTGGCAGTGCTTTCTTGTGACTCTCAAGCTATTTCACCTGCATGTCTTCACTTTAAACTTCATTGTCTGCACAACTTCTATTTCCCCAAGGTATCTGGCACCGTGCATTGCCTTATGCCTACTGTCAGTTTCAATGAAATCTTACCAGATAAGTACCCTTGAAAGAATACTTTTTTATACAGCTTTATTCAGTAAATCTCACAAATAGAAAAATAATCCTTCTTTTCCCTTTATCATTTGGTATTTTTCTTTCCCTTATCTCACTTTGATTTCTTATGGTGAGTAAGCAGAGGCTAAAAGAGAGAGGCCTTCCATTGATGTGATATAGAAAGAAATCTTTCTTCTTTCTTTAACAGCTTGGTACAGTCTTCTTTGGGGATCTTATATTCAAAATCAGAGAGTCTTTCGGTTCTGTGAGGGACCCATGATAGGAAAGCAAGAGAGGAAGTCCACATATAAGGAAATGGCCTCCTTAACTTGGGTCACCTTTCTAATTGTTTTTGTTTTGTTTTGTTTTAAGCTATGCTGCCTGTAGCTTTGGGCGCTAGATGGGTATACAAAGCAATATAAAATCAGCCCTCGGGACTCAAATGCCTGGTATATTCAGTCAGAGAAGACCATTTCAGGGAAGGAATTAGTTCAACTAAGCGCTTGACTGCTCTGACAAAACTGGCCAGTTGTCTGACCTTCTTTAGAAGCTGGGAAGAAATTTTCTTCCCTCCATGACTCTGGCAGAGATGCTGTTTCTGATTTCTCCACATCAAAGGGGAACATCAAACTCCTGGTGCTCAAGTAACTCAATATTTTGTTTCATTAAACAGAGGCAAGGAAAACCAGTAGATATCCATTCGTGGATTGTGTGGGAAGAATCTTATTTCAAGATTAAGTGAAAATTCAATTGTTGAACCTTCAGAGTATCTTTTGATTTTTCATAAATTATACTTTGAAGTTAGTCTTCTGGTCATATATTGAAAAATTCAGTAAATACGTTTCACCTGTTGATGAATCATTACCCTTTTCTGAAAGTCTGCTATTCTAGCTGGTGCTTTCCAAACTGTGGACTCTAGGATTTTCAAGCAGATTTTCAGAATGCCACAGGGGAGAAAATGATGCTAATGAGGCAAGACTTAGATTTGCATAACACTTCACTTTTTTTCACTTTTCATTATTTCTGTTGATTCTTAAAATAATCCTGTGGTGAGGACAAGGGTTAATATCTCCAATTTTTTAATGAAGAAATAAAGATTCAGAGATGTTAATCAACTTTCCTACCACTACAGCTAATTAAGCATGGAGCCAGGCCTTTAATGCAAGTCCCATTTCCTTGTCTCTAAAGCCAGTGCTCGTTTTGCTGTACTACACCATTCCCACTCAAAGATAAACTAATGAGATCAAAAGTCACATATATACACCATGCCATCTACTTGCAGGGTCTGTGTGTGTGTGTGTGTGTGTGTGTGTGCATTTGTGAATGTATTTAAAAGACTCTTATGAATTATTTAAAATATGTTTCCCAATGATTGAAAACACATACACACCAGACTATACAAATTATTAAACCTACCTAATACCTTTATTTCCATGCACTTTACAAACTGGAAAATACTTACATAATTAGACCAGGAGATATTATCAAATGCATTCCAAAATTACATATTAGACAAAATTCAAGTAATGTGTCCAAGGTCATTTAGCTAGCATGTGGTAGAGCTTGAATTTATCCAGGCTTGGCATTGTCTTCAGGGATGCACACTTTCAGGTGTTTTATGCAAATAAGGGAAAGAAGCACAGATTTTCAGAGCAGGATTAATTAACAGAGGACATTTAAGAACAGTGAGTATATGTGTGTTCCAGAGTCTGCTCTGTAAGTCACTCTGGGTGAGACTGGCTTGTCAGTCTTGGGTAAGTAAACCTCCTTGTGTGAAATCTAAGGATGCACCCACCTTACACAAAATCTCCCTTAGAGCAAATTGGGCTTTAGGAAAGCCTCAGAGCATTTGTTCAGAAGGATACCAGGAAGACAGTGGAAAGTCTTTTTAAAAAGAGATGAGTCAAAACCAGCAGAAGATGGAGACATGGTAACTTTGAAAGAAAACATTTTAGAAATAATAGGAAAAAGTAAGTCAGAACCTGCCAGAGCCAGAGTCAGCAGTCTTCATTTTCTTGTGTGTCCCTCTACAAATCCTGATGGCCTCAGGCCACAGCTAAGGATTAGCTGGAACCCTCAAGTCAAATGCAGCCACATTTCTGGCTGAGGCAAGAGCCTGTTGAGGTGATACAAAAGGACCTTGGGCCTGTCCAACAGCTGCATTTTTGTACTTTTGATGTCCCATCTTGTTCAGTCCTCTGTAGTTTACAATTCCATGTACATAATTCTAGACTAAGGGGTCAGTGAACTACCACCAGCCACCACCTGTTTTTATACCACAAGTGAGTTAAGAGTGATTTTGACATTTTTAAGTGCCTAAAACAAAACATAAACAAAGGAAGGGTAAATAAAATTCAAATTTCAGTGCCTATAAAATTGTATTGGAACACAGCCTTGCCCATTCATTTACAGTTTTCTATACCTGTTTTTTTGCCACCATGACAGAGTTGAGTAGGGCTGACAGAGACATTTAATGCCCCCAAACCTAAAATATCAATATTTACCATCCAGCCTATTATGAAGTCTGCCAGCTTCTACTTTAAACTTACTGCTTCCTATGAACCTCTCACTTTGTAAGTCCCCTACCTGGCCTACCTGCTCTGATCTTGCTGGAAGCACTTGCCTCATTTCTCAGGCTTTTTTTAAAAGATGTCTTGGTCTTGACACCTCATCTTGTGTCCACAACCAGTGACACCCTGAATCACAGCACAATACTATTACAAATAAATCTGTAAATCCTATTCAATTAGCATTCGAGTTGCTAAATAAAAAAAAAAATCACTTTCTTCCTCATGGCTCTCCTTGGTTTAATGAACACATTAGCAGCTAATGAAGACATGTACAGTACTATTACATGGTACGGGGTTTGTGTTTGCCACGTTTGTGACAATTGTTTACCACCAAGCTCAGGGAGATGGAGCATTCCTTTGGAGGGTAGTCCAGCAGTAGAGCAGCCATTTATGAGAGCTGAAATAGAAGGAAAAGAGAAACACCTTTCAAATCTGTCTTCCTGATGTTATGAAAAGACAATTTTCTATGGAGAACCAAAGGATAAAAAAATAAAGATAATTATTTTGGGAGACTTACTGTGTTCCAGCTAATATGCTTAAAATGTTATTGCCATTGTCACACGTAATCACTGAAATTTCTCCATGAAGTAGGTATAAGGCTTATTTTACAGGTGTGAAAACAAGGCAAGGTAGGGCCACACAGATAGTAAATGTCAAAGCTTGGACTAGGACTCATGTCTCCCTGACATCAGAGCTGTGGCAGTAACCACTACACTTTATTGCCTCCTTAACTCCATTTAAGGATCTGGTTAAGTAGATAATGTGTTCTGAAAATCCTAATAAAACAGGGCTAAGTTTGTATGTGTTATGGGGGATGGTGAGGCAAAAAGGAACAATGGATAGAGTAGCCTAGTGTTCTAGGCTCTATAAAAGGAAAATGTTACTGATATTATCCACTACATGGTGAAATTCAGTACAAAATTAGCTAGTAGAGGGTCTCATTCAAAGAAGGATTATCCTCCAAGTGTCTGAAAGAGCTTAGGCCTATCAGCTGTTCTGCAAAGGCAGTAAAGTTCCAGTACATTCAATCACAGCCCATGGGATAAGTACAATGGGAAGGCAGGTCAGGGTCCTAGTGATCATCTAGTCCAGCCCATTTCTTTTACAGATTTGGAGATTGAAGCTCAAAATGGGAAGTTGAATGTCCTGGTGTCATACAGCTCGTAGTGGCAAGTGCCAGATTGAGTGGCTATCTCCATTACACTATGAACCATGACAAGGTGGCAGGAGAGTGGACTTTGGATGCAGACTGACCAGGGTGAGCAAGTCCTGTTGAGCTGACCCAACAGCTGGTGGTCAGCAGATCTCCTGTTGACACCCTCCACATATCCAGGAGTGCAGAGATCTAGTCCCTTCTAATTGATACCTTAACTCAAGTTCGTTCATCACCTTCCACTAAAGATAATTACCACTGGCACAGGGCTTTATACTCTACAAAGCACCTTCACTACAGCAGTCGTTATCTAACAAAGGAGGAAATCTGAGGGGAGAGAAACGGATGGCCTGGATCTGGGTCACCCGACATGACAATGCCCTTCCTCTATCTGGAAATGACTCCCAACAAAGAAAAGGAATGTTATCGTGGGTTCTCTGGTTCCTCCAGAGAAGCATGCTCCTTTATTCCTGGGGGCTTTTTTTTTTTTTTTTTTTTTTTTTTTTTTTTTTGGCTGTGATGGGTCTTTGTTGCTGCCCACAGACTTTCTCTAGTTGTGGTAAGCGGGAGCTAGTCTTCACTGCAGTGCACGAACTTCTCATTGCGGTGGCTTCTCTTGCTGTGGAGCACCGGCTCTAGGCACACGGGCTTCAGTAGTTGTAGCACGTGGGCTCAGCAGTTGTGGCACACGGACCCTAGAGCACAGGCTCAGTAGTTGTGGCGCAAGGGCTTAGTTGCTCTGCGGCATGTGGGATCTTCCCGGACCAGGGCTTGAACCCACGTCCCCTGAACTGACAGGCAGATTCCTAACCACTGCACCACCAGGGAAGCCCTTCCTGGAGACTTTTGCCATCAATAAAGTTTTTGTGCCACAGTGGCAGAGTTGAGTAGATGTGATGGAGACATATAATATCCAGCAACCTAAAATATTTATTATCCAGACCATTACAGACAAAGTCTTTCATGAGCTTAAAACCTATCCATGGGTCAGATATTCTTCCTAATTTTTTATGAGCAAAACTTCTCCCAGTTTCCCAAATCAAGTTGAAATGAGTTCTGTTGTACTTTCATTAGCAAAGTTATTTAGAACATAAAGTTCTTACTATATTTATCCATTCAACAAACATGATTGCACTCCTAAAATGTCCAAAAACTATTACCTGGATTGTGAGAAATCCTCACAAGAACCCTGTGAGAGGAGCATTGTTATCTCCATGCTGCACATAAGTCAACTGAGGCTCTTTAATGATTAGATAAGTTACCAAGGGTCACAGTAAGTAGGCGGCAAAGAATTTAAATAGTTTGCCCAACATTTTGCTGCTTCTTTATCTTCTGATGTATCATCAAACTCTCATGGCAATCCAGTGAAATTATTGGTCAGGAAGAATGATTCCCATTTTACCAAAGAGGAAACTAAAGCACAGACAGCCAAAACCTCTTGCTCAAGTCACATACTAAACTTGATGAGTCAGGATTCGGATCTGGGCTTTCTGATTAAATTCTGGAGCTCCTTCTGGTGTTTTATCAAATGCCCCAAAGACACCTCCATATATACTAATTTTAACAAATAATATTTCTTTAGGAAATGATTGCTATAGATACAGAGATATGTTTCTGAAATCCTGTTACCTTTTGTATCTAAATTATGTACATATTGTTTATGATTGGGGTGGAGATAAGCAGGAAGATTTCTGCCATGGGCAGCATAACAACTATCCCAATTGGAGTTCTTCAAATTTGAGGTTTCTCTGGAGATTTAATCTTCATTCTGGGCTCATAAAAAGCATTCTGGCTGCTCATGTAATAATGTCAATACCTTTGTAATGATATTTCTCTTTAATTTCCCTGCAAATGGGGATGCATTTCTCAATCAGACCGTTTTCATTTACCTTGTGATTCGTGTGTGGGAAAATCATACCCAATTTGAAAGCAGCACAGTATTTCCTTGGGACTTCTCACTGAAGGGATTATATAATGCATCACACTTGATGACAAATGAAACACAGAGGAGTTCACTGATGCACCAAATCCCACTCTGGGAAGTCTGTTTCAGGGGAAGACTGCAAACAAGCCATTATTTTGTCACTTGGAACAAAAGCTCTGATTAAAAATTAAAATCCATTTTGTACTGATAAATACACCACTGCCTAATTACTCACAAGATTTATATTTGTGGTCTTAATTCCCTCAAAGTGGTTTTATTTTTTTTAACTCCCTATAAACCAGAACACGATGAGCTTGACAGTGGCAAGCTTCAATAAACATTTGGTTGCCCCTTTTATTAGATAGATCAGTTCCTGACTAATAATGTTTTAAAATACTTAAATACTTCATGAGAAGAGAACTATGTCCCTTCCATTAAATGGTTTTCAATGTAGGAAGAAGTGTATATTTAGAGTATTTAGAGACACCTAATTATGGCTAATTTAAAATTTCTTTTCTGCCAACTGGATCTTCAAATTTGCCATTACCCAAATTTCCTCAACATTCACATACAAACACACACAACCATAACACAAAGCAACAAAAATACTAAAATAAATAAAACAAAGAAAAATGAAATAATAGCTTCAGGTAACTTCAAGGATTTTTTGAAAGCTGGGATGGAAGGGGAAGTGGGAGCCATGATTAAAGGGAGCTCATAAAAATAAATGGAGGAGAGAGTGAAGTCAGCAAAACTGGTGTAGTAGGCAGCTCCAAGGACACATCCCTCCATAGAAATATTTTAAAATCAAGCTAAAACTGCCAGAAGCAAACTTGTCATAACTCTAGAAAACATTCAAAGGTTTACAGCAACTAAGTGAATACTGAATCAAGAAAAAGGCAATTTGAAACTGGTATTTTTTATTTACACTTGCTCCATCTGCCACCCCTCCATAGCCTCTGGCTCAGTGGTGGCCCTGAAGACATCAGTCCACATGCCCAGCAAAGGATTTTTGTCCCTGATTCTGGAAAGGGAAGAACAAACCTTGTTTGCAAAGAATTGTCCGCTTTTACCTGCTTTGGGGCTAAATGAAAATTTGATGCAAAAGATTACAAAAGTACTACAAATGATAGAAGGGGGAAACAGTTTTTAACTTATTCTATGGGGCCAGAATTATCCTGATACTAAAGCCAGACAAAGACACCACAAGAAAAGAGAATTAAAAAACAATATTTTTAATGAATATAGATGCAAAAATCCTGAAGAAATTACCAGCAAACTGAATCCAGCAACATGTTTATAAAGTTACACACCATGACTAAGAATTACAAGGGGACATAAATAAATAAAAACAATATTGATAAAGAAGAACAAAGTTGGAGGACTCACACTTCTCTACTTCAAAACTTATTAGAAAGCTACTGTAATCAAAATAGTGTGGTACTGGAAAAAGGATAGACATATAGACCAATAGAGGAGAAGTGAGATTTCAGAAATAAACTTATTTTTCTATAGCCAATTGGTTTTCAACAAGGGTGGACCAAGAACATTCAATGAGGAGATAATAATTTCTTCAACAAATGCTACTAGGACAGCTGGAAATTCACATGCAAAATAATGAAGTTGAAACAGTACCTCAAACCATGTACAAAAATCAACTCAAGATGGATCAAAGATCTAAATACAAAAGTTAAAACTATAAAACTTTTAGAAGAAAACCTAGGGGTAAATTTTCATGACCTAGGACTTGGCAATGGCATCTTAGATAAGACACCAAAAGCACAAGCAGCAAAAGAAGTAAGAAATAAATTAGGCTTTATCAAAATTAAAAACTTTTGTTTTTAATGAAAGTTATGAAGAAAATGAAAAAACAACCTACAGAATGAGAGAAAATATTTGCGAATCATATACCTAGAAGAGTCTAGTACCCAGAATACATAAAGAACATTTATAACTCAACAACCAAAAACAAACTACCCAATTTTTTAAATGGGAAAAGAACTTGAATAGACATGTCTCCAAACGACATACACAAATGGCCAACAAGTACATGAAAAGATGTTCAACATCATTAGCCATTAAGAAAAAGCAAATCAAAACCACAAAGAGATGATACCTCTTATGCCCACTAGGACGGCTATTTTAAAAAAGAGAAAGAAAAAAAAAGGAAAAAATTGTGTTGTTTAGAATGTGGAGAAATTGGAACCCTCATACATTTCTGGTGGGAATGGAAAATGGATCAGCCACTATGGACAACAATTTGTTGATTCCTTAAAAAGGTAAACATAGACTGAGCAATTCCACTCCTAAAGAATTGAAAACAGATACACAAATGCATGTACATATATATTCATAGCAGCACTTCTTAATAGTAGCCAAAAAATTGGAATAACACAAATTTCCATCATCAGATGAATGGATAAGCATGTTATATACATACAATGGAACATTACTCAGATAAAAAAGCAATACAGTATTGATACATACTATAATATGATGAATCTCAAGAAATATTTTGCTAAGAGAAAGAAGCCAGAAACATAAAAGTTCACATATTATATGATTCCATTTATATGAAACATTCAGGATACGTAAGTTCATACAGACAAAAACCAAACTAATGGTTTTGTTCTGAGGAGGTTCGGGGGAGAGGCGAGCATTGGGAAGTAACTGCTTAATGAATATGGGGTTCCTTTTTGGGATGATGAAAATGTTTTGGAATTAGATAGCACAGTATTATGAATGGAAAATGCCAGTGAATTGTTCATTTTAAAATGGTGAATTTTATGTTATTTGAATTTCACCTCAATTGTTAAAGAATAAAAAGTATTAAAAATAAATAGAGGAGATGATACAAGGTTTAGAGGTGACAATGGGTAGTGTAGCAGGAAAGAAGAAAGGGAGGTGAAGTCTGGGATAGAATGTGGTACATATTTGAAAGGGAGAAAAGAACATGAAACATGTGAGAAGAGAGAATCCTGGCTTCCTTCCATTCTGCCCCCTACAAGTTATTTCATACACTGATGTCGAATTTACCTTTTTAAAACAAATATCTGAGCATCCTGATACCATTCCAACAAGTTTCCCCTTTAGAAGCTTTCCTTGCACCTACCCCCCACCTCTTATTGCCCCCATGGCAGCTGCCCCAGTCCATCTGTGTCTACATTTTCTTCTCTGACTCTTGAAGCTTGCCCTCCCCACTCCACTCCCCAAGCACCACGTGCTCCCACATCTTTTTCCATTTCCTGAGCCCCACAGGATTTCTCACAACTCTGTGTCATTACTCATGCCATTAACTCTTTTGGATAAATCTTACCTCCCCTCAAGACTTAGATCAACTGCCATTTTTTATGACTTTGTTCCCAGAATATATAAGCTGCAAGCAGCTTATGGTAGTAAAAAGAACACAGACTTTGAAAACAGCCAAATCTAAGCTCCAAAAGTTGATATATATCAATCACATAATTTTGGGTCCTTTATTTAACTTCTGTGAGCCTCAATATTTTAGTCCATTCAGGCCACTATAACAAAAATACCACAGAGTGGGTGGCTTCAACAACAAACATTTATTTCTCACAGTTCTGAAGTTTGGATAGTCAAAGATCAAGGGGCCGGCAGATTTGGTGTCTGATGGAGACCCAATTCTTGGTTCACAGATGTCTGTCTTCTCACTTTGTCCTTACATGCTGGAAGGAGCAAGAGAGTTTTCTGTGGTCTCTTTGATGATAAGGTCACTAAATCCCACTATGAGGACTTAATCCTCAACAACTAATTAGCCTGAAAAGTCTCCACCTCAAAATACCATCAGTTTTGGGGGTTAGGATTCCAGCATATGAATTTTTGAGGGGGCACAAACATTCAGTCCATAACACCCAGTTTCCTCATCTATGAAATGGAATTAATATTGCATTGGATTTTTGTGAAGATAAAATTAAAAATCTAGGCAGAGGTCTCTTTACCTGGAAGATATTAAATACATACTTTTCTACTCACTTTCCCAATGGTCCATGAAAAGTACATGCTATTGTAATGGACAAATAATACTCCCTTGAATGTGTATGGTGTCTTAATATTTCAAAGCACATTACTTATAATCTCTCATTTGATCTGGAGAGGAATTATTGGTATCCATTAGGATAATGTAAGTTTAAAAGGACAAAATTTAGAGTCCAAGTGACTTTAACAATAAATAAATGTATAATGGTTCTTTACTGAAGTTCCAGAAATGGAGTAAAGTCCACACAGGACCAGATCAGTGACCCAATAATCTGGGTTCTTTCAAAACTCTCATCTTCTCTCCTAACTCTCATCTTCTCTCCTTACTATTGACTCCATCATGTGGCTGACTCTCCTCAGAGTCACAAGATGCCCACCAGTGACAAATGGAAATACAGCAGGAAGATTTTCTTTATTGAACATAATACCCTCTCTCTTCCACCTGCCTGGACCAAATTATGAAGTGTTCCCATTAGACCAATAACACCTTCCAGAAGGACGCCACACACTGAGAGGTTACACCCATCATCTGAAGCAGAATGGGCTTGGGGGAGCTAGTTTTTGTATCCACCATGGAAAGTATGCAGTTTCTGCTCCAGAAAGAAAATGACATGCCCTAAATCACACAGATCATTAGTGCCCAACCTAGGATGGAAGCTCAGATCCCTGACTTCTATTCTCACCACATAGAATCTTAGATACCATATGGGTTATTTCGTTTTAGGCTTTCAAGTTACAGATAGCTTCAACTCAAAATGTCTTAAAAAAGAGACTGTTTATTATATCATACATAAGGGAGTGCAGAAAGAAATAAGCTATCGAGCCATGAAAATACATGGAAGAACCTTAAATCCATATTGCCAAATGAAAGAAGCCAATTTAAAAAGGCTACATCCTGTATGATTCCAACTATATGACATTCTGGAGAAAGAAAAATTATGCAGACAGTGAAAAGCTCAGTGTTGCCAGGGTTTGGAGAGGAGAGTGGAATGAATAGGTGGAACACAAAGAATTTTTAGGGCAGTGAAAATACTTTGTATGACACTGTAATGGTGGATATAGATCATAATACATTTGTTAAAACCTATAGAATGTACAACACCAAGAGTAAACCCTAATATAAAGTTTAGACTTTAGGTGATAGTAATGTGCCAACATAGGGTCATGGGCTGTAATAAATGTACCACTTTAGTGTGGAGTGTTGATAGTGGAGAAAGCTGTTGGGAGAGGGAAGAGGGGCTAGGTGGGAAATCTCTGTACTTTCTGCTCCATTTTTCTGTGAACTTAAAGGTCTCTAAAACATTGTGTGTGTGTGTGTGTGTGTGTGTGTGTGTGTGTGTGTCAAGGAAAGGCTCTAGATTTTATTGATTTAGAGACTCAGCAGCATCATCAAGGACATCAAGAAACAAAATGTGTTTCTTTCTGTCTCTTCATTCTACTTTCTTCAACAGCTCAGTTTCGCCTCCAGGCTCGCTACTCACAGAGCAAGGTGGTTGCTGGAATTCAAAACATTACATACACCCAAGACAATAGCCGAAGGAGAGAAAGCACAATGTTCTCTGTAATCTCCTGCTCAAGAGCAGAAACTCTTAAGGAGACCTCTCCTTTTGGTTACTGGCCAGAACTGGATTACAAGCCCATCCTAAACAAATCACAGAGTAAGAGACTAAAACAACCAAGTTTTAATCAGAATTGACCCAGAGTCATGTGGATACCTGAATTTAAATCATGGTTCTATTTGGGAAAATAAAAAGGATTGGAGAATAAATAGTCAAAGGAAACCAACAATTTCTGCTACTGAGAATACTCCTAGAAAAGGTTATTTTCTACTGGGTATTTCTGCTCTTTTCCCTTTTCCTTCCCCCTGTTGGCCATAGGCAAGAGCCCAGATGAAGTAGGTCCCACGGTTGACTGAGGTAGTGAGCTAACCAAAACTTCAGAGGGCTTGAATGCGGAGCCAAGGAGGATTATTTTTGTTGTTGTTTATATACCTGAATAAGCAATAGACCAAGCCACTTTCATAAACCTTTTGGAGTAAGCAATTTTGAAAAGTGACCCATTTTCTTTAAAACTTAGTGGTGTATTAGACAAAGCTACAACTTGCATCATCAATGACTTAGCCAGGGTTTTTACGGTCTGCTCACAGCGCTGTGATATCCGACACTCTTCAGCTGATAAGAATCCCATCAGAAATTTTAAACACACTTTTATTTTTGGTCCTTGTAGCCCCACACGTTTAATGACTCCCTAGATTTGGAGAATAGAATCCACTCTTCAGAGTTCAGTTCCTCACTTCTCAAGAAGAACTGCTCATTCCTATGTCAAGAAGAGTACAAAGCCACATGACAGCTAAGACCCATCTTCCTAGATCAATCGCTCTCAATTTGACCACCCATCAGAAACATCTGCACATATCTAGCAAAAATATACTGGAGTCCATATCTCTGAAATTCTAATTCAGTAGAACAGAGGTTTACTAATTCAGTAAACCACAGGATTGAGGCAACAAGTTATATTTTCACTTATTAAAGCAAACATGGCTATTGTATGGAGGACAGTACAAAAATGCATACATTTTTAAAGTAAAAGTATGATTATTACAAAAATGTGTTTTGGATTTTCTATCAGAATTTTCTATAACTACTTCAGGCTATTACTCTGAAGATATTCACTACCTCTTACTGGCCATTAGAAGATATTTAAGAAAAAGTTTGAAATACTTCCCAGGTTAGGAATAATGCTCCTCCTCAGAAACCATGGCAGGTCGAGGAGAGTTTTATGATGACTGTATGCAAAATTCATTACACAGTCAGTGCTTAATAAGCCTGAACTTTCAGTCTTAAGATGGTACAGATGTTTTTTATGGTTTAATAAAAATCCCTTCTTGAAGTTTACATTATCAAGTTGCAATATTACACTCTTCTGTCTTCTTGACCTTTCTGCAGCTGGTTCACTGTTTGTCCTTAAAACTCCTCACTCCACTTATCCTGAATAAGTAGGGATGCTGTGTCGTAATCCACAATCAATCCATATAAATAAAACAATTCAGCACAGATGTGACCTGAATATACATTTAGAGTCTGCTAATTGTGCAAAGCAGTGGCACAAGGTTTCAAGGTCAAACAAACCAGCAATGAAATTGCTCTGTGGAAAAACACAGAGGGGACAATGCTGCTGTTTATTATTAAAATTGTTCCTCTGCAAATTTGTAGAGAGTTCTCCACTCTGCAGACATTTCATAACCCATACCAACTGCTTTTTCCTCAGGTAGCAATGACAATAGGTTTAAAAAGAAAGGCTTAATTGCTACAAAACCACAAAAAGATAAATTCAGTCTAGTCTAAACCCTCCTAGAGACAGAGAAATAGAAAGAACACAGACTTTGATTTGAGTGAAGTTTGAAATCGGGTTTAACTCCTTATTAGGATAGATTCTTGAGCACTTTAACAACTATAGTGTCTCTTCTTTGTGATATGGGTCAAAAACTAGTATTTGATTCTGATTTACAATAAGAAGAAGAATTAGCACAGCCTGCTGGCTCCTTCTCCTAAGATCAATGGTAGAAACCTGAGGGATAAAAGAGACAAGTGTGGGAAGCACTTGGAGAGAGGGAGAGCTGTTTGAAATATTGTGTAGATAGGAGATGGGGTCCAGCCAGTGGGATCAGGAAGGCTAAATTAGGAAAAGACCCTTTCCGTCCCTGACGCTGCCGAGGTCGCACGCGCAAGGCTTCCCTGCCGCCGCCAAGATGCGCTACATTGCCTCCTACCTGCTGGCCGCCCTTGGGCGCAATACTTCCCCCAGCGCCAAGGACATCAAGAAGATCCTGGACAGCGTGGGCATCGAGGCGGACGACGACCGGCTCAACAAGGTCATCAGTGAGAAGAACGGCAAGAACATTGAGGACGTCATTGCCCAGGGTATCTGCAAGCTGGCCAGCATGCCCGCTGGCGGGGCTGTGGCGGTCTCTGCTGCCCCAGGAGCTGCAGCTCGTGCTGAGGGTTCTGCCCCAGCCACAGCAGAGGAGGAGAAGAAGGAGGAGTCAGATGACGACATGGGATTTGGCTCGTTTGACTAGAGTCCCGCTCCCCTGCAAATAAAACCCTTTTTATTTAAAACAAAACAAAACAAAACAAAAAAGAAAAAAAAAAAGGAAAAGCCCTCTGAGTCCAGCTGTTGCCTTGAGACCATCAATACCCACTCCTTAAAACTCAGCATGGCTGCACAGAAGCTCTCAGGGAGGAGCAGTGAAAAGTAGCCCAAGTATTCAGTCCCCTACCCCCTTCCTTCTCAAGCCTCAGTGGGGAAAGTCTCCTCCCCAACATAGGGGTGAGGAGAAGCAGCTGAGAATAAAATACTCACTGAAGAGCTGCTCAGTGTAGAGGAAGAGTGATGACCTGTGCTTTTCTGTCGTTCTTCACATGAGAGCTTTCCCTCTTCTCCTTTGAACTCACCTGGGTTGTCACAAAAAAGGGTTCCGATGTTCATCCCTTTATCTTAACATGGACCTTGACAACAAAAAAGTACAACCACTTCAGAAGAAAACAGTGAAGTAACCTCCAGAGATCAGCTGTACAACACGGTGCCTGCAATTAATAGTAAGGCATTCTGCACCCCAATATTCATTAACTGTAAATCTCATGTTAACTATTCTTACTGAAAAAGGAGGTGGGATGGGGATACAAGGAAGCTTTTGGAGGTGATGGATAGGTTTATTCCCTTGATTGTGGTGGTGGTACTGTGAGTGTATTCATCTGTCCAAATCCACCAAATTGTATAAATTAATTATGTGCAGTTTTTTTTCTACCAGTTTTACCTCAATAAAGCTAAAAAATACAAAAGAAACAATGAACTATATAATAGATACCATCACAGGCAGAGATATTAAACAAAACAGACCCACACACCTATGGTCAGCTAATCTATGACAAAGGAGGCAAGGATATACAGTGGAGAAAAGACAGCCCCTTCAATAAGTGACGCTGGGAAAACTGGACAGCTACATGTAAAAGAATGAAATTAGAACACTCCCTAACACCATACACAAAAATAAACTCAAAATGGATTAAAGACCTAAATGTAAGCCCGGACACTATAAAACTCTTAGGGGAAAACATAGGAAGAACACTCTTTGACATAAATCACTGCAAGATCTTTTTTGACCCACCTCTAGAGAAATGAAAATAAAACAAAAATAAACAAAACAGAACAAGAAATGTTATAGTAAATATAATATCTATAATATTGATATGAAACAACATTTTAAAAAATAATTTAAGATATCTAGTTAGAAATATTGCGTATGGAAAGACAATTTTTAAAATGAACCAATACTGCATAGCAAAAAAATTAACTTTACCCAAAGAGATATTTGGTCTTTGGGAAATAACCTGTAAATGCTTGGAATTCCCCAAATGATGGAAGTGTCTTTGTTATTCCTGATAGTCCCCTTGAAACTGAAAACTTATGCTAATAAGATGATTCAGGGTGGGGGCTGCCCAGAGCAGAAAGACCAAACTTGCAATTAGAGGGTTGGTTGTGGGGGGGCGGGGGTGGTGGCTGGAGATTGAGTTCAATTCTATGGGCAATAACTCAATCAATAATGGTTATGTAATAAATAACCACTGAAACTTGAGACAACTGTGGGAAGCCTCAATAAATACTTTGGACACTGACACTGGACTGAGCTTCCTAGGCTGGCAGTACTCTGCGTATTGCCACATATCAATGTCAGAAGGGTAATGAGCCCTAAGGACACAGAAGTTTTACATTTTGGAGCCTCCTAGTCCCAGATTCCACCCTCTGCATCTCTTCCTTTGTCCAGTTCTGATTTGTTATCGTTTTGCTATGATAAAAGTATAATCATATCTACAACACTTTCCTGAGTTTTGTAAGTCATTCTAGCAAATTATTGAATCTGGGGAAGTCCATGGTGACCCTTGAATTTATAACTAGGTAGTGTGAAGTGAGGGTATCCCTGGGGATGCATAAACTTGCAGCTAGTGTTAGAAATCCTGGGCTGACTTGGCAGTCTGGAGGACTATGCCCTTAATCTTGCAGTTGGGCTACCTATGAGTAAATACACTGGTAAAGAAAAAAAGTGAATACAGCAAAAGAACAAATTACTGGGTGGTAACATCGTGTTAAGGACTTATTCCAGAAAAAAGGAGGAAAGGCAAAAAACTGATAAAAATTTTAAATGCCAGTGTCTGAATAATAGGAATCACAGAAGAATAAAACATCCAGTAGAAGAAAATATTTAGAGGAATAATTGAGTTAAATTCCCCAGAATAACAGGAAGGAAGGAAGGAAGGAAGGAAGGAAGGAAGGAAGGAAACATCTGACTGGAAAACTCTATCGAATGTCAAAAGAGAGATGAAAAGCCATTTTATAGGAAAATTTAAGAAAATCAAAATAAATAGAAGATTCTAAAATCTCCAGAAAAACAAAAAAGAGAATATCATACTCAAAGGGAAAGATCATATTTACCTCAGTCTTCTTAACTGCAACACTAGAGTTGAGAAATCAATAAGGGAATATTTTTAAAGAATTAAAGGTAAATAATTTTGTTTGTGTTGTTGAAGTGTAGTTGATTTACAATATTTCAGGTATACATCAAAGTGACATATATATATATATATATATATATATATATATATTCTCTTTTTCAGATTCTTTTCCATTATAAGTTATTACAAGACACTGAATATAATTCCTTGCACTATACAGTAGGTCCTTGTTGGCTATCTATTTTATATATAGTAGTGTATATCTGTTAATCCCAATTCCCAATTTATCCCTCTCCACTAAATGCAAATAATTTTGAATCTAGAATTTTATATCTTGCCAAATTGCTGTTCAAATGAGAGAATATATATATTTACTTATGTTTGTGTTGTGTGTTTGTGTGTGTGTTAACAGGGTAGATAAACCTCTTAGATAAAGACTTCAGAAGATTTGACACATAGTTACTTCATTGAAAACATTTTGGAGGAAATGTTAAAAGAGGAGAAACAAAGAAGATGATGTAAGAGAAATCTCTATATATTACATATTACTAATATAGAGAGAATAATTGTTTGTAATTCTCAAAAAAATTGTAATACCGAAAAAGTACTTACATAATAACACAGAATTTAAATTCTGTATTATATTAATAGTCTAGAATTTGAGAAAAGGGGAAATAAATAGCATGAAAAAATTTGTGTCTGAGGGCAAAGACATGTACATCAATTCTTACAAAAAAGTAATTATAAGAAACAAAGAAAAGGTAGGGCAATTGAACAATAAACAAAGATAATAGAAATAAATCCAAATAGTATATTAAGAATTTCAATAAATAGAAGAAGAATAAACTCACCAAGTAAAAGACAGAGATTAGCAGGTTTTTTTTTAATCTGTACAGAAGAAACACACTTAAACCAAAAATATTTAAAAGGTTGAAATTAAAAGGATGCAAAAAGAGATAACCAAGTTCTAAAGAAAAAAAAAATGCTAGTACAGCTACTTTAATATTAGAAAAAATGGGCTTTAAATTAAAAAATCTTTACTAGGAATAGAGAAGTTTCTTATTGTTGAAATTTCCATTCACCATAATGGAAGATATAAAATTTTAAACATATGTACAACTAAAAAGTGGTTTCATGTATATTACACAACAAAATGATAAAGTAACGTTTATAAATAGATAAATCCATCATCAGAATGGGAAATTTCAATGTGACTTTCTCACTTATTAATAGATCAATCAGATAGCACATAAATAAGCATATATATGATCTAAACACAATTACTTCTACATGGATATATGTAAAATGCTGAGCTTAAATACTTGAGAAAAAATCTGCTTGTCAAGGATATATGTATATATATATAACTGATTCACTTGCTGTAAACCTGAAACTAATACAACATTATAAATCAACTATACTTCAATAAAAATTAAAAATAAATAAATAAATTTTAAATTTAAAAAATAATATAGAGCAAGCCTCCACAAATTTCAAAGAATAGGTATAAAACAGACTATTTCTTGATCATAATGCAAATTAGTTAAAAATTACAAAAAGTAAAAATTTTCCACACATTTTAAAATCCAAACAAAAATGTATCTAAATAACTCATGAGAAGATATAATTATCTAGAACTGCTTAATAATGACACACTATGTATCAAAACTTGTGGACTATACCTAAAGTGTTATAGTTGACACACTGTAAATTGAGGAAATTTTGTAGCATTATGTACTTGTATAAGAAAATAATACAATCTAAACATTAATAAGTTAAGGATCCAACTTAAGAAGTTAAAATAAACAACAAAATAAACCCAAAGAAATTAGAAGGAAAGAGATAATATAAGACCAGAAATTGATGACGTTTTGAGATCAATAAAGCTAAAAATTAGATCTTTGAAAATACTAATAAAATAGACTAAATTCTGGCAATATTAATCAAGAGAAAAAGAGGAGAAGAAAAAATAAAAACATTTTGAATGGCCAGTCCAAAAATCTACATACTATATGTTTCCATATATATGGCCTTTTGGAAAAGGCAAAACTATAGGGACAGTAAAAATGTCAGTGGTTGTCAGGGATTCAAGCAAAGGTGGAGAGAGGGTTCAATAAGTGGAGTACAGGGGATTTTTAGGAAATGAAAGTATTTGGTGTGATATTGTAGTAATGGATACATGATATTCTACATTTGGTAAAACCCATAAACTTATACAACACAAAGAATGATCTCTAATGTATATTATGGTCTATTAAAAGTATATCATTCACAACAGTATCAATGAATACCAAGTGTCTGGTAACAAATCAAAATGTTCTGAAATTCTTATATATGCAAAAGAAAAATCACAAATGTATATTAGGAGATATAAGAATGAACATGATGGTATTTTTCATAATAGCAAAAATCATTAATAGGAGTATAATTAAGTAATATTTTGCAATAGATTATTACACAATAGTAAAATTGTATGAATTACAGCTACACAGATACACAAACAAAAGAATTAATCTTAATAAGATAGTATTGAGCAAACAAAAGTAAATGCCAAAAGAATACAGTAAGTCCCCTACATACAAACCACGTCTGTTCTGAGAGCATTCGTAAATCCAATTTGTTCGTAAGTCCAACAAAGTTAGCGTAGGTACCCAACCAGCACAATGGGCTATATACTGCTTCTTTGATGCTTGCTTCAGGACATCCTGGGCTTGAAATAAAGATACTGTACTACTGTACTCTATATAGTACTGTACAGTAAAGTACACAAAAACACAAACACTTGTAGAGGATGCACGCACGTGACAATGTATGCCAAACATGTGAACTAACTTATGTGATTGGACATGTGAAGGCATCTTTGAAAGTTCACAATTTGAAGGTTCGTATGTAGGGGACTTACTGTATAGACCAATGTTTTCATTTCTCTTCAAAGGATTCTTACTAATAAAATTATTGAGCTATATGATTAGTTTATTTTTAACTTTGAAACTTTTTTCCAAAGTGTCTGAGCCATTTTAAAGTCCCACCATTGATTTATGAGGTTCCTGTTTTTCCACATCTCCACCAAACTTGATATTACCTTTTTGTTTATAGTCATCCTAGCGGGTATGAAGTAGTATCTAGTTGTGGTTGTAATTCTCATTTCTCTAATAACTACTGCTTTTGATCATATTTACCATATGTTTATTAGTCTTTTGTGTATCTACTTTCCTGAAATGTCTTTTCAAGTCTTTTGATCAAATTTTTACTGAGTTGTTTGTTTGCCTATTATTGAATTTAAAGAGTTCTTGTATTCTGGATACAAGTATTTTATTACATTTTTATTTGAAAACATTTTACATTTGTCTTTCCCTTTTTGAAATGGTTTTTATTTAATTACAGCATTGTTTTTATTTTAGCAAATTCCAATGTACCGATTTTTTTCTTTTACAACTGTGCTTTTGGTGCCATAGCTAAGAACCCTTTGCCTAACCCAAAGTCACAAAGATTTTATCTAATTTTTATAGTTTATAGTTTTAGCTCTTACGTTTAAGTCTATGTTCCATTTTGAGTTAATATTTGTGTATGGTGTGAGATACGGGTCTCAGTTCATTTGTAGGGGGGTTGCGCACATGCACACACATATATTTGTATTTGCTTAACCATTTGTTAAGCAGATTTAGATATAGATTTAGTTTTAGTTTTAGATTTAGCATAGAGGTTCCCTCAGATGAGAGGAACCAGAGGGGGAAAAAAATGTTACACAGGAGATGTCAGTTGCGATCAAAGTCCTAGTTTCATTGTATGATGGTAGGTTCATGAGCATTTATAATATTATACAAAACAAATAAGCAAAGGAGACTTCATTTACCAACAATGAGAGTATATCCAGAACTAGAGATTTTATCAAATCCAATTATTTGTTTCTGAAGTCCAATAAAAATAATAAAATGGGGATAATAATGCCTAATTGGTAGTGTTGCTTTACATATCAGAGAAACATACATATAAAGTGGCTGACACATGGTAGATGCTCAACCCACAGAAGCTCTCGTGGTTGTTATGAGTTTATTAATATGAGTGTTAAAGGAGAAAATAGACTGATTTCAGAATAAAGGGCCACATAATAATTTGCTGGATTTAGGTTAGCCTCAGAAAGATGGCTTATTTATGGTACCTCATCAATAAAACTGTCTGTTTATCCCTGAAAATCCCATATATACACTGTGTATATTATTGACCTGACTCTATCCAAAATCCTGAAAGAAAAAACTAGGCTTTTCATCTCTGCTCTGGTGAAATATTTGTTTAAAATATAACAAAAGCCTTATCAACGTGATTCAGGAAATTGTGCCATTATAATCAAAAGACTTCCCTTCCTCAAACTCACGAAAGCAGCCTCTGTCAGGCATATGCATTCTGTCTCCTGATGGATGCTTCAGCCATATCAGTTTCACCAATGAATTCAAACACCAAGAAGGACGTAAAAATCTTCCTGTCTTTCAATATCTCTCCAGGAAAATAAAATCATATTTATATATTCAAACACAGGTAGCTGTATAGTAGAGTAGAGCATAATATAGTGTAGGATATATGGCAAGAAAAATCCACAAAACAATTTAGATTCCAAAGCCCCTTCCATTCTGAGCCTAGCAATTGCAAAGAAAATTGAAACAGGCTGAACATTCTGCTGTGACAAGCCAAAACCACAGTGACAATGCTGAAAGGCAGAGAGATGATTTAGTTCCTGATGTGAGCAAAAACCCAAATTACCTGCCCATTAATACTAATGAGACACACTGAGATACTCTCAGACACTTAGATTCTTTACTCATTAATAAAAGTTAGAGAATAAGTGAACTTAGAGAAACTGTGGGAATAAAAACATGCTTTGTGTCTAACACTGGGAAAGACAATAACTCAGAAGAATAACACGCCAAAACAAAAGGATTTGAAAAAATAAGCATCAAGAATAGCCTCATTGATCCTATACTCCAAAAAGGCTATATTGGTGAGGGTGTGGCAGAAACAATTCCCTCCAATCCCTACAACCAGTCATGTTTTTTGTTGGTTGGTTGCTTGGTTGGTTTCTTTGTTTTCTCCCTCTCCCACCACGTGGTCTTTTTGTAAACTTTTACTTTAAACCTTCTCCCTCTTATGTGTTTCCTATATTAATGAAAACAAGAGCCCAGGTACCTAAACCAGAAACCCAGGAGTCCTACTACATTCTCCTTCATCCCTGCTCAAGCATCTCATCAATCATGAAATTCTGCTGATTCTATCACCTTACATACTGTTCATTCATCATCCCTACTGCTTTTTCAAGCATCTTCACTACTTACCTGAATTACCACAACTGTCTTCTGGGCTCCCTGCCAGTTGTTTTACCCCCTTTCATACCCTTCTCCAAAAGCAGACAGTGAACTTGCTGAAATGCACATCAGAACTTCAGTGATTCTATAATGATAAAATGATAACATTTAAATGCCACAGCATACCATTCAAGACCCAGTATAGTCAGCCTCTGCTGAATGCCCCAACCTCGCCTCTTTCCATATCCCTCCTCATACTTTTCATTTCAGTCTGTCTAAGCCAGCATTGCCCAATAGAAATATAATGTAAGGCACACTTGAAAAGTAAAAAAGAGACAGGTAAAGTGAGTTTTAATAAAATACTCTATTTAACCCAATATCTGGCATTCTTAATTCCAGATAAAGAAAATGTGGTATATGTATATATATACAATGAAATACCATTCAGCCATGAGAAAGAAGAAAATCCTGCCATTTGTGACAACACGGATGGACCTTGAGGACATTATGCTAAATGCGATAAGTCACACAGAGAAAGACAAATACTTTATGATCTCACTGAAACATGGAATCTAAAAAAGCCAGGCTCGTAAAAACAAAAAAAGTAGAATGGTGGTTTCCAGGAGCTTGGGGGGGTGGGGGTGGGTAGGGGAATTATGGAGATATTGTTTAAAGGTAGACGTTTGCAACTAACAGTTAAATAAGTCCTGGCGATCTAAGGCACAGCATATGATTACAGACAATAACACTGCATTATAGACTCCAAAGCTGACAAAAGATATATCGTAATTGTTCCCACTACAAAAGAGAAATGGTAATTATGTGATGTGACAGAGGTGTTAGATAACACTGCAGTGGTAATCGTATTGCAATATATACATATATCAAATCAACACGTTTTACACCTTAAACTTGCACAATGTTATATGCCAATTATATCTCAATTCAAAAAGTCATCATTCAAACATGAGACATTAGCCACATTTCAAGTGCTCAATAGCCACATACAGGTAGTAGCTACCATACCAGACAGTGCAGGTCTAAGACCCTTGCATTTTCTCCAGTCTTCCCCATGCTTACTTGTTTCTGGAATTTTCCATAAACTGCTACCTCTGGAATTCCCTCCGTCCCTCTTCACAGCCTAACCCATTGTGGTCACTGTTCCTCTATTGTGCTCTTCCTGACTTACCTCCTCCAAACTGTGTGTCTTTTACATGCACTCCCCAAATACCCTGAGCTTCCTCAGCCAGGAGTAGATAGGTCTGTTTTGTTTTGCTTTAACTTGTGGCACACATATCCTAAGACGTCCAGCAATTGGCACAACACTTGACACATAGTAAGGGACATGGACACTCATGGTTGTCTGCCCGGTCACGACTCCTGCCTTACCCTGGTATCTACTCAACCTCATATGACCCATGTAACTCAGAGGATGTGCAGCCCATTTCAGCTCCTGGGGTGGATTCTAAGGTCAAATAGATCAGCATGTGATACTATGCTGGGGACTTTTATTGGTCTGGAACGAGAGTGTGACCTAAGTTGATAGACTCAGGCTGAGGGGAAGAAACTCATCCCAGAGTTAAGGCAAAGTCTTTTGCTTTTATCCCACAAGAGGTGAACAAGAAAGTGTGCTGCCCCTATTGGAGCTGGCTAGTCCCCTTATGAGGATCCTGCAACAGAGCAAGAATAAGAAAACAACGCAGGGCCATTAAGTAACCCAGCTTTGAAGTCTGCAGTGTGTCTGGATTTCAGCATTTATGAGATAATAAATTTCCTGATTTTTAAAGCCAGTTTGAATTAATCTTTTATTACCTGCAGCCAAAATATATAACTGATCCTGTTAACTTATGTTAAATAAATGTTAATTATATGACAGACATTGTTCCAGACATTTTACAGATTATATCCCCTTTCCAACAATCCATATATGCTTGATATTTTTGATGTATTTAAAATTTTACTTCTATGTCTTGTTGGAAATTATTTTCAGAGATAAGTTTTTCCTCTGATGAATTAGGGCATTTTTCCCCTTTTATTACCTCTAAGGCAGGAAGTCTCCTCAGTATCTGTTCACTGGGATTGCAGATTACTGCAGTGCAGGGACTGTGGGGTGTCCCCATTCTTATCTTCTGCCTGTGTTTACTGCTGTTAGACCGTCCCTGTTCCACAAATGTATATAAGTATGGGGCAGTAGAACATTTATCTCTTTATTCTCTATACCATCTAGCCAAAAGGAGGGCTAGAAATATGTGACAGACTGGACTGCACATTATTCAGTGACACGGGACCTTGACTAGATGGGATTTGTGGTTGTATTCCTTAGGGAAAAAATGGGAGTAGGGAGTGTTCTATGTGTGGGAAAATACTGAGAGGGACATTTGGTGAGCTGTGGCAGAGACAAAGCTAAGTATTCACAGAATCCCCTTTCACTCTCCTCTCCCTCATTTGCAGTTAAGTTGGAGGCCATGTGACTTAAGTCCGACCAAAGGAATGTGACTGTATGTAATATCAATATAAGCCACTTCAGCTCTGGTCCTTGTAACAATCTCATGTGATAATCCACATTCTTCCATGAAAGTTTGTGCTAAAAATGGTGGCATTTGTGACATAGAAGTTGTAAGAATCGCCAGTGCACTGCTTGGAGAGGAGTCCAATCTCCATCAGAGTGAAATATGAACCAGAAAGGAGGTCATCTTATTTTAAGCCACTGAGATTTTAAGGTGTTTCCTTAAAGCAGCTAGCATTACTTATGATAACTAAAATACTACTCAGTAAATGGTTGTTGAACCAGTGAATTGGATTAGGATAGGATATCATTTACTTAATGGAATGCCCACAGCAACTTCAGCCAAAACAAAAAATAGAAAATAAAATTCAGAACTGCACTCTCCATGAGAGCATCTAGAGCATCTGTATCTGAATCATTCACTACTAAGTGCTTAGCTCTCAGCACTTGCCTGGCACAAAGTATGTGCTTAATAAACATTTATTTCTACTTTTCCTAAAAAGGGAGCTATGAGCTTAGTAAATGCTTAGAGGTTCACAGACTCTTCTTTAAGCTCTATTTTATGTAGCGATACACACTTTGTAGAATTATAGTTGATTTTCTTTTTGCCCTTATATTTTCCTTTGTTTTACAAAATATATCCGTTAGTCATCATTGCAATCAGGAAAAGGTAAGTGCTAATTTTAAGAAGTTATAAATAAATGTTGGACATTTAGATAAGCAAAAACATGGTATTAAATCAAGATTTTATGTAACAAAACAGACACTAGAGAAACCAAGAAATACATTCAGAAGCATTAGCTGTGTCTATGGTCATTATGAAAGGATTCTGCCAGGAAGCAATTCAAGCCAATGGCAACATAAGACACAGTTACAAGCAAAATCAGCCTCAAGTTTCTATTCTCTGTCTTACTTTGTAATAAAAATAAAATTGTCTGGGTTATTTAAGTTTCTGGAAAATTAGTTCCTATCACGTGGAAGCAGAACACATGATTTAACACAATGATCCTTAATGTACTAAAGTAAAATGCACTGTGCTTTTTGACCAAAAACAGGAATTAAGGAAGGTTACAGTGTCCCTTTTGAGATTTGGAAAGCTAATTGGGAAATGATAAACAAGCTGAGCTAGGAACCCGGCAGGGATGAGGGAATCTGGTAGATTAGACTTCACTCATGCTTTGATTTAGCATCTTGTTCAACGACTCAGCATCTTATTCCCTAAGGAGTATTTATCTTTAAGTTTTGTGGAAAATGTAAATTGCACATAGGAATAAATTAATTTAATTCTTCAGTGTCCTACCTAATCAGATTATAAATCACTGTCTCAGACGTTATCTTTTATAATCATGACATCCTTAAGAGCTAAATTTGTAGATTTGGTTATTGATTAAACGTGGGGTGGGTGAAAGTCATAAAATCATCGGGATTGACTGTCAGAGTTTGGCATGAACAATTGAGTGGCTAATGGTGCCATTTATTGTGGCAGTCCACACATTCTAATGTGTACAGAAATCACCTGGAGAGTTTTTAACTATTTCAATTCCCTGGCCCACTTCCTAAAATTCTGGCTCAGTAGATTTATAGAGAGGAGCCCAAGAATTTGAATCTTTTTAAAAGCACCCCTAGATGATTCTGGTGCAGGTGGGTAGAGGGCTACATTTTAGGGTATTTATAAATAGGAGAAGGAGAAATATATTTGGGGAAAAGATCCTAAGTTTTAGGGGCAGAGAAGAATGTTCTTCTGATGTGAATCTGAGTAAGTTGTTTCCCATCTGCCCTCTAATCTAACCCTGGAGAAGAATGAACATTGAGAAGTACACAACTAGGATACTGAAGGATCCCCAAACCATTACAACAGAGATTGTTCTAGGAATCCGGGAACTGTGTAGGCTCAGGCAAAGAAGTTTGCCCCCAAAAAGCTGTAGTTCCAAGCCCTGGGAAGGGAGGTAGTAGTTGGATTAAAGATAAGAATATAAGGCATATGACCTCAGGTTGTGTTTGCACTGCCAATATCCATTCACAATCCAGACATTTTAATATTTGCTCTATGTGCTTTATAGTATTTTCTGTTCATTAAACTTCTAGTATGATTTCATGCTTACAAAGAATGACAAACAGTATCATGGGAGAGAGGGGAGGAGATGGACACATAGAAGTGAAAATACAGGGTGGGAAATAGCCCTACAAAGATTGCCTAGCAAATAAGACAGGCAGCTTAGAAGGAGTCTGATCTGGAACTTGCAGTAGAGACAACAGAACTGAGCTCAGATTAACCTAGAACCTCAGACAGGGAAGAGCCCCTTCAGTGGAAATCAGCCATAGCAAAAGAAAGAGCCATGTTGTTATGCCATTATCACTGGTTTTAAGAGTTCTGGGAAAGGGTTTATCCTTTCATTTCAACATTTGAAGATGGTATCCTCAAAAGAAACATAAAATACCATTTCTGAACACACTTATTTATGCAAAGCACTCTTTAATTTCCCAGTAAGTATGACTTTGGCAATATTCTCAATTAAAAGGAGTGCTAGAAATGTACTGAAGCCGTACAAATAATGGTGATCTGCCTCTCGTTGAGGAATATTTTTCTTTTTGAGAAAAAAATGAGCAAATTATGAGGTGCTGTTAATAGCCACAAAGGGGCTTCCCTGGTGGCACAGTGGTTGAGAATCTGCCTGCCAATGCAGGGGACACGGGTTCGAGCCCTGGTCTGGGAGGATCCCACATGCTGCAGAGCAACTAGGCCCGTGAGCCACAACTACTGAGCCTGCGTGTCTGGAGCCTGTGCTCCACAGCAAGAGAGGCCGTGACAGTGAGAGGCCCACGCACCACGATGAAGAGTGGTCCCCACTTGCCACAACTAGAGAAAGCCTGCACACAGAAATGAAGACCCAACATAACAAAAATAAAATAAAATAATAAAATAATAGCCACAAAGGAGAATAAGTTTGGAATAAAATTCAAAGAATATACCTATAATGTCTTCATACTCAATAATGTCTTACCAATTTCTCTTTTAATGGCTCAATACAATTCCATTGTTTTTGGCATTAAGAGGCTTCATTAGCATATTTCTACTTTCACTTAATTCTAAAACCAAAAAGATAGGGTTGAATAGTATCCAAGGGAAAAAAAAAAAAAAAAAAAAAAAAAAACCATTTCGTGTTTTCAGGCTTACCAGCACCTTGGTGCATAATTTTGTCCATGCTTAATATATCCTCCTGCCCAAATTCCATTTTCCAAGCTGTACATTTCAGTTGTTCTCTCCCATATTACGCAGGTTAGGTAATGGATGATGCCCCTTTTGGAAGTGGCCAAAAGAGCATGTACATTATTTTTTTAAGTGCATACCAAATGACAGACTCAATTATAAAAATAAATGGTTAGAATTTTCACTTACTCTTGAAGGATCAGGAAATTGCTCTTTTAATGCATTTAAATGGAAGAAGAATACTCTGATTCATTACGGAGCAGGTTGCTATGTAATTTGCTTAGAGTGTTTTTGGCATTCACACACACATGTCATTATTTAGTACATGATACTTTTTACGAAGATGTGTAAACTCTCTGGGTATGGATCCATTTTGAAAATCTAGTTTCTCTGAAACAAAGAAATGCTTGAGGGCAGAAAGCTGTAAAAAAAGAAACTGACTCCAGAGACAGTCACCTGTGGCATCCACTTGCATTCGGATTTTCAAGGCAGAAGGCAACAGGGCACCAAACTGTGCATACTCTGAGGAGCTGCTGGGTTTAAATTGTGAAACGGGAGGCTTCAAGTGGAAAGAAAATGGACTTAATGTAAGAAGCCCACTGGAGACCCCAGTTAGGAAAACAAGGGCTGGCTACAGAAGATTATAGATGTGACTCTGGACCTGAATGGTCAATGTTGACATTCTATCCTCAACCTTTGCCAAGGGGTGCTAAACTGGAGTCCTCTGAATTACACACTTGACCATGCTTTACTGCTCACCCTTAGATAAGCAATGTGTCAAGCACCATTATAATCTTGTTTAATTCACACGTTTAATTAAGATGTTACAGTTGAGATAAGACACAGAGTGCCTATTTCTTTGGATCAAGCCACCTAGCTAGGAAAGGGAGGAGATAAGATTTGAACTCAGGTCTTATTGATAGTGAGCATGGGACCTCTACAGTGCAGAGCTCCCTGGCATGGGTTATTCTTATTCATCAAAAGTGTAAACTCAGAGCAAGATTTGTATTATTTACAGAATTTTCTAATAGCACTTTCTCTGCACTTCAGATTGGCTGCAACACAATAATCATACTTGTTGATTTGTATTTTGTTATCCATTTTATTAATTCTAATCCATGCTTATGGGATTCAGTTTAGACAATGTATAAAGTTATTTCTGGGAACTAGGGAAACATGAAGATCTGTGTCTCCCATCCTTTGTGACCTTTAAAAATGCCACAAGGGTAGTCTGCTAAAAAAAAAAACCTCTTTATTTAATTATTTATGCTCTTGCTTTGCTCAACTTCCTCTTCAAAGATGGTCATACCATTGCCACTAATAATCATATAAATTATCATATACACTTATTTAAAGCACATGGTATGCATCAGGTAATCAGTCATCTATCCTCATTATAGCACTGTGTAACAACCTTACTGGAACTCAGTAAGCGTTCCTTCTCTCAAGTGGATCAGCCAATTTAAATGGGGATCTCTGCTTCAAACCATGGGTCCAAGTTTGATTCCTCACTGTGGGTTAGGCTCTGGTCTCCCACATATGTCTTCATTCTGGGTGCCAGCTCGAAGGGTCATCAGCAAATCACAGGAAGCTCTTCTGATGGTAATGGCAGAGGTACAAGAGGGCAAGCAGAATCATGCAAGCACATTTCCAGCCTCCACTTGTGTCATATCTTCTGCCAATTCAGGGTAGAAGTCCATACTCAAGTCAAAGGGAGGAGACCCATCTTTAGAAGGATAAACTGCAAATACATGCAGCAAACATAGAGAGAGAGAAGGGATTCAGATCAATAATGCAATCTACCAGAAAACAACTATGTGAAGTTATTTCACATGCTAATTCTAACAGTACTGCAAAGTTGGAATTAACTTTCCAATTCTCCCTAAAAGGAAATGAGATAGAGATAAAGTTTAAAATATTTAATATGACAGTTATTAAATGGCAAGTGTGACATGCAAATTTCAGGCTGCCTAATTTTAAAGCCCTTTTGTTCTTCTAGAATCATGACATCTCTCAAAACAAGAAAAAAATGTGTAAATATTTCTATTGAACTTCACATTTTATCGAACACTTTCACATCCATTTTCTTATTGATGCCAATGTCTGGGACAAATTTGGACCTTTTTAGGAACTCTACTTCACCCCTCTTTAATTATCTAGCTCCTGATGACTACCTTATTAAGTCAGTCACTTAGCTCACTCCAAAATTAACTACACATGCCACCAAGTTTTTGTCACTTTTCATTGAATTGATCTTTAAGTGTAACACACAAATTTACTTTTAGAAAAATCAGATTACTGCTGGGTACTGTTTAACTATTCAAATTTAAGTTGTTTTAGAGTTTTGTTTTAATATACATTGAAAACCTACGATGTGTCAGTCACATCACACTATCTTAATTTGGCTGATAATAGCACAATAAAGCATTTGCTATGAACTCCAATTTACAAATAAGGAAATGAGGTCTCCACAAGACAAAAGTAACACAATCAAGTTCACATTGGAATTCTCACCTGGGTCCACTGTCTGACAACAACCAGCTAAGGTAATTAATGGACTAGTAATCTACATCCCTTTTACCTGTAAATCTCATATATTCCTCCAGTGCCACCCCAGGCTCTATCATGCTCAGATGTTACCACAGAACTTCTATAGATACAGATGTATTCTTTCAGAAAGACATTTCCTGAGAATGTGTATTGTCACAGAATGAATGTGGAGGGAAAGGAAGAGAGATTAAATTAATTCAAGAGACAATAATAGTTAGGAACAACAAAAAAAATCCAAACAATAATAATTGAGAGATAGACAAGATGAAAAGTCAGAGAGCTATGTACCAGATGAAGGAACAAGATAAAACCCCAGAAAAACAACTAAATGAAGTGGAGTTCGTAACCTTCCAGAAAAAGAATTCAGAATAATGATAGTAAAGATGATCCAGGACCTCAGAAAAAGAATGGAGGCAAAGATCGAGAAGATGCAAGACATATTTAACAAAGACCTAGAAGAATTAAAGAACAAACAAACAGAGATGAACAATACAATAACTGAAATGAAAACTACATTAGAAGGAATCAATAGCAGAATAACTGAGTCAGAAGAACAGATAAGTGACCTGGAAGACAGAATGGTGGAATTCACTGCTGAAGAACAGAATAAAGAAAACAGAATGAAAAGAAATGAAGACAGCCTAAGACACCTCTGGGACAGCATTAAACACAACAACATTCACATTATAAGGGTCCCAGAAGGAGAAGAGAGAGAGAAAGGACCTGAGAAAATATTTGAAGAGATTATAGTCGAAAATTTCCCTAACATGGGAAAGGAAATGGCCACCCAAGTCCAGGAAGTGCAGCAAGTCCCATACAGGATGAACCCAAAGAGAAACAAGCTGAGACACATAGTAATCAAATTGGCAAAAATAAAGACAAAGAAAAATTATTGAAAGCAGCAAGGGAAAAATGACAAATAAGATACAAGGGAACTCCCATAAGGTTAACAGCTGATTTCTCAGCAGAAACTGTACAGGCCAGAAGGGAGTGGCATGACATACTTAAAGTGATGAAAGAGAAGAACCTACAACCAAGATTACTCTAACTGGAAAGGATCTCATTCAGATTCGATGGAAAAATCAAAAGCTTTACAGACAAGCAAAAAGTAAGAGAATTCAGCACCACCAAACCTTCTCCACAACAAATGCTAAAAGAGCTTCTCTAAGTGAGAAACCCAAGAGAAGAAAAGGACCTACAAAAACAAACCCAAAACAATTAAGAAAATGGTCATAGGAACATACATGTTGATAATTATCTTAAACGTGAATGTATTGAATGCTCCAACGAAAAGACCCAGGCTTGCTAAATGGATACAAAAACAAGACCCATATATATGCTGTCTACAACAGACCCACTTCAGACCTAGGGACACATACAGACTGAAAGTGAGGGGACGGAAAAAGATATTCCATGCAAATAGAAATCAAAAGAAAGCTGGAGTAGCAATACTCATATCAGATAATATTGACTTTAAAATAAATAATGTTACAAGAGACAAGGAAGGACACTACATATTGATCAAGGGATCGATTGAAGAAGAAGATATAAAAATTATAAATATATATGCACCCAACATAGGAAAACCTCAATACATAAGGCAACTGTTAACAGCTATAAAAGAGGAAATCAACAGTAACACAATAATAATGGGGGACTTTAACACCTCACTTACACCAATGGACAGATCATCCAAACAGAAAATTAATGAGGAAACAGAACCTTAAATGACACAATAGACCATATAGATTTAATTGATATTTATAGGACATTCCATCTAAAAACAGCAGATTACACTTTCTTTTCAAGTGAACGCAAAACATTCTCCAAGATAGATCAAATCTTGGGTCACAAATCAAGCCACAGTAAATTTAAGAAAATTGAAATCATATCAAATATCTTTTCTGACCACAATGCTATGAGATTAGAAATAAATTACAGGGAAAAAAAACATAAAAAACACAAACACATGGAGGCTGAACAATACATTACTGAAAAACCAAGAGATCACTGAAGAAATCAAAGAGGAAATCAAAAAATACCTAGAGACAAATGACAATGAAAACACGATGATCCAAAACCTAGGGGATGCAGCAAAAGCAGTTTTATAGGAGAAGTTTATAGCTATACAAGCCTACATCAAGAAACAAGAAAAATCTCAAAAAAACAAGCAAAACTTAAACCTATAGGAACAAGAGAAAGAACAAATAAAACACAAAGTTAGTAGAAGGAAAGAAATCATAAAGATGAGAGCAGAAATAAATGAAATAGAAACAAAGAAAACAGTAGCAAAGATCAATAAAACTAAAAGATGGTTCTCTGAGAAGATAAAGAAAATTGATAAGCCACTAGTCAGACTCATCAAGAAAAAGAGGGAGAGAACTCAAATCAATAAAATTAGAAATGAAAAAGGAGAAGTTACAACAGACACCACAGAAATACAAAGCATTCTAAAAGACTACTACAAGCAACTCTATGCCAATAAAATGGACAACCTGGAATAAAAAGATAAATTCTTAGAATGGTATAACCTTCCAAGATAGAACAACGAAGAAACAGAAAATATGAACAGACCAATCACAAGTAATGAAATTGAAACTGTGATTAAAAGTCATCTAACAAACAAAAGTCCAGGACCACATGGCTTCACAGGTGAATTCTATCAAACATTTAGAGAAGAGCTAACACCCATCCTTCTCAAACTCTTCCAAAAAACTTCAGAGGAAGGAACACACCCAAACTCATTCTATGAGGCCACCATCACACTGATACCAAAACCAGACAAAGAAACTACAAAAAAAGAAAATTATACACCAATATCACTGATGAATATAGATGCAAAAATCCTCAACAAAATACTAGCAAACAGAATCCCACAACCCATTAAAAGGATCATACACCATGATCAAGTGGGATTTATCCCAGGGATGCAAAGGATGCAAGGATTCCTCAATATAGGCAAATCAATCAATCTGATACACCATATTAACAAATTGAAGAATAGAAACCATATGATCATCTCAATAGATGCAAAAAAAGCTTTTGACAATATTCAACACCAATTTATGATTATAACTCTCCAGAAAGTGGGCATACAGGGAAACTACCTCAACATAATAAAGGCCATACATGACAAATCCACAGCAAACATCATTCTCCATGGTGAAAAACTGAAAGCATATCCTCTAAGATCAGGAACAAGACAAGGATGTCCACTCTCACCACTATTATTCAAAATAGTGTTGGAAGTCCTAGCCATGGCAATCAGAGAAGAAAAAGAACTAAAAGGAATACAAATTGGAAAAGATGAAGTGAAACTGTCACTGTTTGCAGATGACATGATACTATACATCGAGGATCCTAAAGATGTCACCAGAAAACTGTTGGAGTTCATCAATGAATTTGGTAAAGTTGCAGGATACAAAATTAATGCACAGAAATAGCTTGAATTCCTATAAACTAATGGTGAAAAATCTGCAAGAGAAATTAAGGAAACACTCCCATTTACCATTGCAACACAAAGAATAAAATATCTAGGAATAAACCTACCTGGGGAGACAAAAGACCTGTATGCAGAAAACTATAAGACACTGATGAAATAAATTAAATGTTATACCAACAGAAGGAGAGATATACCATGTTCTTCGATTGGAAGAATCAATATTGTGAAAGTGACTATACTATGCAAAGCCATCTACAGATTCAATGCAATCCCCATCAAATTACCAATGGCATTTTTCCAGACCTAGTACAAAAAATCTTAAAATTTATATGGATACACAAACGACCCCAAATACCAAAGCAATCTGTAGGGAAAAAAATGGAGCAGGAGGAATCAGACTCCTTGACTTCAGACTATACTACAAAGCTACAGTAATCAAGACAATATGGTACTGGTACAAAAACAGAAACATTGGTCAATGGAAGAAGGTAGAAAATCCCAGAGATAAACCCACGCAACTATGGTCAACTAACCTATGATTAAATGAGGCAAGAATATACAATGGAGAAAAGACAGTCTCTTCAATAAGTGATGCTGGGAAACTGGACAGCTACATGTAAAAGAATGAAACTAGAACACTCCCTAACACCATACACAAAAATAAACTCAAAATGGATTCGAGACCTAAACATAACATGGGGCACTATAAAACTCTTAGAGAAAACCTAGGAAGAACACTCTTTGATATAAATCACAGCAAGATCTTTTTTGATGCACCTCCTAGAGTAATTGAAATAAAAACAAAAATAAACAAATGGGACCTAGTGAAACTTTAGAGCTTTTACACAGAAAGGAAAGTATAAACAAGATGAAAAGACAACCCTCAGAATGGGAGAAAATATTTGCAAATGAATAAATGGACAAAGGATTAATCTCCAAAATATATAAACAGCTCATGCAGCTCAATATTAAAGAAACAAACAACCCAATCCAAAAATGGGCTGAAGACCTATATAGACATTTCTCCAAAGAAGACATACAGATGGCCAAGAAGCACATGAAAAGCTGCTCAACATCACTTATTATTAGAGAAATGCAAGTCAAAACTACAAATGAGGTATCACCTCACACCAGTTAGAATGGGCATCATCAGAAAATCTACAAACACCAAATGCTGGAGAGGGTGTGGAGAAAAGGGAACACTCTTGCACTGTTGGTGGGAAGTTAAATTGATACAGCCACTATGGAGAACAGTATGGAGGTTCCTTAAGAAACTAAAAATAGAATTACCATATGATCCATCAATCGCACTACTAGGCATATACCCAGAGAAAATAATAATTCAAAAAGACACATGCACCCCAATGTTCATTGCAGCACTATTTACAATAGCCAGCTCATGAAAGCAAGCTAAATGCCCATCAACAGATGAATGGATAAAGAAGTTGTGGTACATATATACAATAGAATATTACTCAGCCATAATAGGAATGAAATTGGGTCATTTGTTGAGACATGTATGGATCTAGAGACTGTCATACAGAGTGAAGTAAGTCAGAAAGAGAAAAACAAATACCATATATTAACGCATGTATGTGAAACCTAGAAAAATGGTACACATGAACCGGTTTTCAGGGCAGAAATTGAGACACAGATGTAGAGAACAAACGTATGGACACCAAGGGGGGAAAGCCACGGGGCGGGGTGGGGATGGTGGTGTGATGAATTGGGCGATTGGGATTGATATGTATACACTGATGTGTTTAAAATTGATGACTAATAAGAACCTGCTGTATAAAAAAATGAATAAAATTAAATTTAAAAAATTAAAAAAAGAAAAAGAAAACTAATACTTAACTTTCTTGGGTTATTTGTATGGAAATATGTTAAAAGAAATGTTTCAGACATTATATGAAATTCCTAAAAATCTTATATATTCTGGTATAATGTTATAAATCATAATTCTAGTTATTATTTTAAAATGTATATCTCAGAAATAACTAAATTTCCTTGTCAATTGCATTATTATGAACTTTCGTCAAATCTTTCACCGTGGTCATTTTTTCTTTTTTTTTTTTCTTTTTTTTTTTCTTTTTTTTTTTTGCGGTACATGGGCCTCTCACTGTTGTGGCCTCTCCAGTTGCGGAGCACAGACTTCGGATGCACAGGCTCAGCGGCCATGGCTCACGGGCCTAGACACTCCACGGCATGTGGGATCTTCCTGGACCGGGGCATGAACCCGTGTCTGCATCAGCAAGCGGACTCTCAATCACTGCGCCACCAGGGAAGCCATAACCATGGTAATTTTTAAGTCTTTTGTCATTTACAGACAGCTCTGTGTGTACTCTGATGATTTTGCAAAAATGTTCTTATAAAAGGGTTTCCTCTTCAAGGAATTCATGGAAAAGACTCTGACAAGCACAGGTTTCTGGTAACTGACCCTACTACTGAACTGAATGAATAAGCATTTTCAGAACTCTAATGGATAACTGATGAATTCATAAAAGTGCTAACAAAAGATCAATATGAAGAAAAATAATTACATGGGACTGAGTGAACTGAAGAGGATGATTATAATTTTAGTGACTTTCTGTTTGAATTAAAAAAAAAAGAATAATTGAGGTCTTACGATTGAAACGCCATCAAATGGAATAAGAAGTATTCAGAAATACACTGGAAAATATTTTCCTCTGAAATAAAGAAACATCTGAAACCCCAGATTGACAGATCATGTGTTAAAAAAAAACTATTATGGAATAATTGACACTAATACACTTCTTAGGCTGTTTAATTTCAAATATATAGAAATAGTACAGTGCCTGACAAAATAAAAATTAAAATATTACTAACATTAATGCAGAGGTGGTGGGAGAAAAAGTAGGGAGACGTGAGAGTGTCATTTTCCTTTTCTGTCATCGCAGGGTGTCTATACTATATAAAATTGAAATCCATAATAAGAAAAAGCACAATGATTCTAAACTCTTAATATTCTTCCTATTGTTTTTGTCTTCACCTTAGAGGGAAGTTTTATTAGAGGTGACAATTTCCCATGATGAAGAAATGTTTATCTAAAATCCAATACTTTAGTTTCATTTCACTTTCTTGTCTTTTGATAAATTCAAATAAAATTAAATTTAAAAATTATAATCAAAATATCATGTCCAATATTTATAAAATGATTGTCATCTGTCTGGATATAGGCATAGAGAGATGTCAATATAACTTTCCCCTAATATTAACCTTAGTTTCTTTCTGGTTAATGGAAAGTGTGTTAATATTTTTTTTTTTAGCAAGCCCCTTCGCGGGCGGAGACTGCAGGTGGCGGAGGGGGAAAGCTTCGGAGTAGCGGAGGAGAGCACAGCAACAGGGGTGTGGAGGGCAAAGCGGAGAGATTCCGGCACAGAGGATCGGTGCCCTCAGGCACACACCAGCCCAAGAGGCTTGTCTGCTCGGCCGCCGTGGCGGGCGGGGCTGGGAGCTGAGGCTTGCGTATCGGCTTTCAGTCGGAGCGCAGGGAGAGGACTGGGGCTGGCGGCAGGAAGAGAGCCTGAAGGGGTTAGTGCACCACGGCTAGCCCGGAGGGAGTCCGGGGAAAGGGTCTGGAGTTGCTGAAGAGGCAAGAGTATTTTTTCACTTTCACTTTCGTTTCCTGGTGTGCGAGGAGAGGGCATTAAAAGGGCTGCTTAGGGAAGCGCCGGAGACAGGCGCGAGCCGCGGGTAAGGCGTGGACCTCGGAGACGGGCGTGGGCCGCCGCGGCCCGCCGCCGCCGCGGCCCGCCGCCGCCCACCGCCCGCCGCCGCCCGCCGCCGCCGCGGCCCGCCGCCGCCGCCGCCCGACGCGGCCCGCCGCCGCCGCCGCCGCCCCCGCGGCCCGCCGCCGCCGCCGCCGCCGCCGCGGCCCGCCGCCGCCCCCGCGGCCCGCCACCGCCGCCACCGCCGCCGCGGCCCGCCGCCGCCCCCGCGGCCCGCCACCGCCGCCGCCGCCGCCGAGGCCCGCTGCCGCCGCCGCCCCCCACCGCCCGCCACCGCCGCCGCCTGCCGCCGCCCGCCGCCGCCGCCGCAGCCGCGGGGCCTGTGTGCGAGCGCGGGTCACTGTCCGCCCCGCCTTCCGGGGGACCTGTGCACCCCGCCACTGCCGGGGTCCCGAGACCCGGGGACGGCTTTCCCGGGAAAGCGCACGGAGCGCCACGGGCTGCTGCAACGTCACGCCGGCCTCTGCCGCTGCAGGCCCGCCCCACACTGCGCGCCCCTCCCTCCCCTCTGCATGAGTGAGCCAGAGCCCCCGAATCAGCGGCTCCTTTAAACCCGTCCTGTCTGAGCGAAGAACGGACGCCCTCCGGCGACCTACGCACAGAGGCGGGGCCAGGTCCAAGGCTGAGACCCGGGAGCTGTGAGAGCAGAGTCAGGGAAATCTCTCTGTGCAGCCTCGGAGGCAGCGGATTAAAGCTCCACGGTCCATTTGATGTGCCCTGCGTCTGTGGAGTGCATGAATGGACAGCGAATCATCCCAAATTGAGGAAGTGGACTTTGAGGACAAGATTTAAGACTTTCCCCCCTTTTCCTCTTTTTACAACGAATTATTCCAAAGTAAGGAGGTGGACTTAGAGAGCAAGATTTCAGACTTCTTGCCCTTTTCCTCTTTTTACAACGAATTATCCCAAATTGAGGAGGTGGGCTTGGAGAGCAAGATTTTTGATTTTTCCCCCTGCTCTCTTTTTGTGAATGTGTATGTGTAATCTTCTGTGTAAGATTCTCTCTGTATAGCTTTGCTTCCACCATATGTCCCAGGGTTCTATCGGTCCGTTTTTTTTTTTTTTTTTCAATAATTACTTTCTAATTTTAATAACGCTACTATATTTCATACTTTATTCTATTTTACTTTACCTGCTCTTTCTTTTTTTCCTACCTTCCCTTCCTCCCTCCCTCCCTCCGCTCTTCCTTTCCTTCTTTCTTTTTCTTTCCTCCCTCCCTCCCACCCTTCTTTCCACTTTCTTTTTCTTTCCTTCCTCCCTCCCTCCCTCCTGTCTTTCTTTCTTTCTTCCCTTCCTCCCTCCCTCCCTCCCTTCTTCCACTCACTCTTCCTTTTGCTTTCATTGCCCCCTCCCTCCCTCCTTTCTTTCCTTCTTTCTTTCCATCCTTCCTCACTCCCTCCCTCCTTTCTTTCTTTCTTCCTTCCTTCCTTCCTTTCTTCCCTTCTTCCTTTCTTTCCCTCTCTCTTTCTCTCTTCCACTAATTCTTTCTTTCTGCTTTTTCTCCCTGTTATTCTGAGCTGGGTGGATGAAAGGCTCTTGGTGCTGCAGCCAGGAGCCAGTGCTGTGCCTCTGAAGTGGGAGAGCCAACTACAGGACACGGGTCCACAAGAGACCTCCCAGCTCCACATAATATCAAGCAGCGAAAATCTCCCAGAGATCTCCATCCCAACACCAGCACCCAGCTTCAGTCAACGACCAGCAAGCTACAGTGCTGGTCACCCTATGCCAAGCAACTAGCAAGGCAGGAACACAACCCCACCCATTAGCAGAGAAGCTACCTAAAAACATAATAAGGCCATAGGCACCCCAAAACACACCACCAGACGTGGACCTGTCCACCAGAAAGACAAGATCGAGCCTCAACCACCAGAACACAGGCATTAGTCCCCCCCACCAGGAAGTCTATACAACCTACTGAAACAACCTTAGCCACTGGGGTCAGACACGAAAAACAACGGGAACTACGAATCTGCAGCCTGCAAAAAGGAGACCCCAAACACAGTAACATAAGCAAAATGAGAAGACAGAAAATCACACAGCAGGTGAAGGAGCAAGATAAAAACCTACCAGACCTAACAAATGAAGAGGTAATAGGCAGTCTACCTGAAAAAGAATTCAGAATAATGATGGTAAAGATGATCCAAAATCTTGGAAATAGAATAGACAAAATGCAAGAAACAGTTAACAAGGACCTAGAAGAACTAAAGATGAATCAAGCATCGATTAAAAACACAATACATGAAATAAAAAATACTCTAGATGGGATCAATAGCAGAATAACTGAGGCAGAAGAACGGATAAGTGAGGTGGAAGATAAAATAGTGGAAATAACTGATGCAGAGCAAAATAAAGAAAAAAGATTGAAAAGAACAGAGGACAGTCTCAGAGACCTCTGGGACAACATTAAACGCACCAACATTCGAATTATAGGGGTTCCAGAAGAAGAAGAGAAAAAGAAAGGGACTGAGAAAATATTTGAAGAGATTATAGTTGAAAACTTCCCCAATGTGGGAAAGGAAATAGTTAATCAAGTCCAGGAGGCACAGAGAGTCCCATACAGAATAAATCCAAGGAGAAATACACCAAGACACATATTAATCAAACTGTCAAAAATTAAACACAAAGAAATCATATTAAAAGCAGCAAGGGAAAAACAACAAATAACACACAAGGGAATCCCCATCAGGTTAACAGCTGATCTCTCAGCAGAAACTCTACAAGCCAGAAGGGAGTGGCAGGACATAATTAAAGTGATGAAGGAGAGAAACCTGCAGCCAAGATTACTCTACCCAGCAAGGATCTCATTCAGATTTGATGGAGAAATTAAAACCTTTACGGACAAGCAAAAGCTGAGAGAGTTCAGCACCACCAAACCAGCTTTACAACAAATGCTAAAGGAACTTCTCTAGGCAAGAAACACAACAGAAGGAATATACCTACAATAACGAATGCAAAGCAATTAAGGAAATGGGAATAGGAACATACATATCAATAATTACCTTAAATGTAAATGGACTAAATGCTCCCACCAAAAGACACAGACTGGCTGAATGGATACAAAAACAAGACCCATATATATGCTGTCTACAAGAGACCCACTTCAGACCTAAAGACACATACAGATTGAAAGTAAGGGGATGGAAAAAGATATTCCATGCAAATGGAAATCAAAAGAAAGCTGGAGTAGCAATTCTTCTATCAGACAAAATAGACTTTAAAATAAAGACTATTAGAAGAGACAAAGAAGGACACTACATAATGATCAAGGGATCGATCCAAGAAGAAGATATAACAATTGTAAATATTTATGCACCCAACATAGGAGCACCTCAATACATAAGGCAAATACTAACAGCCATAAAAGGGGAAATCGACAGTAACACAATCATAGTAGGGGACTTTAACACCCCACTTTCACCAATGGACAGATCGTCCAAAATGAAAATAAATAAGGAAACACAAGCTTTAAATGATACATTAAACAAGATGGACTTAGTTGATATTTATAGGACATTTCATCCAAAAACAACAGAATACACATTTTTCTCAAGTGCTCATGGAACATTCTCCAGGATAGATCATATCTTGGGTCACAAATCAAGCCTTGGTAAATTTAAGAAAATTGAAATTGTATCAAGTATCTTTTCCGACCACAATGCTATGAGACTACACATCAATTACAGGAAAAGATCTGTAAAAAATACAAACACATGGAGGCTAAACAATACACTACTCAATAACGAAGTGATCACTGAAGAAATCAGAGAGGAAATTTAAAAATACCTAGAAACAAATGACAATGGAGACACGACAACCCAAAACCTATGGGATGCAGCAAAAGCAGTTCTAAGGGGGAAGTTTATAGCAATACAATCCCACCTTAAGAAACAGGAAACATTTCGAGTAAACAACCTAACCTTGCACCTAAAGCAATTAGAGAAAGAACAAAAAACCCCCAAAGCTAGCAGAAGGAAAGAAATCATAAAGATCAGATCAGAAATAAATGAAAAAGAAATGAAGGAAACGATAGCAAAGATCAACCAAACTAAAAGCTGGTTCTTTGAGAAGATAAACAAAATTGACAAACCATTAGCCAGACTCATCAAGAAAAGAAGGGAGAAGACTCAAATCAATAGAATTAGAAATGAAAAAGGAGAAGTAACAACTGACACTGCAGAAATACAAAAGATCATGAGAGATTACTACAAGCAACTCTATGCCAATAAAATGGACAACCTGGAAGAAATGGACAAATTCTTAGAAATGCACAACCTGCCAAGACTGACTCAGGAAGAAATAGAAAATATGAATAGACCAATCACAAGCACTGAAATTGAAACTGTGATTAAAAATCTTCCATCAAACAAAAGCCCAGGACCAGATGGCTTCACAGGAGAATTCTATCAAACATTTAGAGAAGAGCTAACACCCATCCTTCTCAAACTCTTCCAAACAATTTCAGAGGAAGGAACACTCCCAAACTCATTCTACGAGGCCACCATCACCTTGATACCAAAACCAGGCAAGGATGTCACAAAGAAAGAAAACTACAGGCCAATATCACTGATGAACATAGATGCAAAAATCCTCAACAAAATACTAGCAAACAGAATCCAACAGCACATTAAAAGGATCATACACCATGATCAAGTGGGGTTTATTCCAGGAATGCAAGGATTCTTCAATATACGCAAATCAATCAATGTGATACACCATATTAACAAGTTGAAGGAGAAAAACCATATGATCATCTCAATAGATGCAGAGAAAGCTTTCGACAAAATTCAACACCCATTTATGATAAAAACCCTGCAGAAAGTAGGCATAGAGGGAACTTTCCTCAACATAATAAAGGCCATATATGACAAACCCACAGCCAACATTGTCCTCAATGGTGAAAAACTGAAACCATTTCCACTAAGATCAGGAACAAGACAAGGTTGCCCACTCTCACCACTCTTATTCAACCTAGTTTTGGAAGTTTTAGCCACAGCAATCAGAGAAGAAAAGGAAATAAAAGGAATCCAAATCGGAAAAGAAGAAGTTAAGCTGTCATTGTTTGCAGATGACATGATACTATACATAGAGAATCCTAAAGATGCTACCGAAAAACTACTAGAGCTAATCAATGAATTTGGTAAAGTAGCAGGTTACAAAATTAATGTACAGAAATCTCTGGCATTCCTGTACACTAATGATGAAAAATCTGAAAATGAAATCAAGAAAACACTCCCATTTACCATTGCAACAAAAAGAATAAAATATCTAGGAATAAACCTACCTAAGGAGACAAAAGACCTGTATGCAGAAAATTATAAGACACTGATGAAAGAAATTAAAGATGATACAAACAGATGGAGAGATATACCATGCTCCTGGATTGGAAGAATCAATATTGTGAAAATGACTCTACTACCCAAAGCAATCTACAGATTCAATGCAATCCCTATCAAACTACCACTGGCATTTTTCACAGAACTAGAACAAAAAATTTCAAAATTTGTTTGGAAAAACAAAAGACCCCGAATAGCCAAAGCAATCTTGAGAACGAAAAAAGGAGCTGGAGGAATCAGGCTCCCTGACTTCAGACTATACTACAAAGCTACAGTAATTAAGACAGTGTGGTACTGGCATAAAAACAGAAAGATAGATCAGTGGATCAGGATAGAAAGCCCAGAGATAAACCCACGCACATATGGCCAACTTATCTTTGATAAAGGAGGCAGGAATGTACAGTGGAGAAAGGACAGCCTCTTCAATAAGTGGTGCTGGGAAAACTGGACAGGGACATGTAAAAGTATGAGATTAGATCATTCCCTAACACCATACACAAAAATAAGCTCAAAATGGATTAAAGACTTAAATGTAAGGCCAGAAACTATCAAACTCTTAGAGGAAAACATAGGTAGAACACTCTATGACATAAATCACAGCAAGATCCTTTTGGACCCACCTCCTAGAGAAATGGAAATAAAAACAAAGATAAACAAATGGGACCTAATGAAACTGAAAAGCTTTTGCACAGCAAAGGAAACCATAAACAAGACCAAAAGACAACCCTCAGAATGGGAGAAAATATTTGCAAATGAAGCAACTGACAAAGGATTAATCTCCAAAATTTATAAACAGCTCATGCAGCTCAATAGCAAAAAAACAAACAACCCAATCCAAAAATGGGCAGAAGACTTAAATAGGCATTTCTCCAAAGAAGATATACAGACTGCCAACAAACACATGAAAGAATGCTCAACATCATTAATCATTAGAGAAATGCAAATCAAAACTACAATGAGATATCATCTCACACCAGTCAGAATGGCCATCATCAAGAAATCTAGAAACAATAAATGCTGGAGAGGGTGTGGAGAAAAGGGAACACTCTTGCACTGCTGGTGGGAATGTGAATTGGTACAGCCACTGTGGAGAACAGTATGGAGGTTCCTTAAAAAACTAAAAATAGAACTACCATATGATCCAGCAATCCCACTACTAGGCATATACCCTGAGAAAACCATAATTCAAAAAGAGACATGTACCAAAATGTTCATTGCAGCTCTATTCACAATAGCCCGGAGCTGGATACAACCTAAGTGTCCATCATCGGATGAATGGATAAAGAAGATGTGGCACATATATACAATGGAATATTACTCAGCCATAAAAAGAAACGAAACTGAGCTATTTGTAATGAGGTGGATAGACCTAGAGTCTGTCATACAGAGTGAAGTAAGTCAGAAAGAGAAAGACAAATACCGTATGCTAACACATATATATGGAATATAAGAAAAAAAAATGTCATGAAGAACCTAGGGGTAAAACGGGAATAAAGACACAGACCTACTTGAGAATGGACTTGAGGATATGGGGAGGGGGAAGGGTAAGCTGTGACAAAGCGAAAGAGAGGCATGGACATATATACACTACCAAACGTAGGCTAGATAGACAGTGGGAAGCAGCCGCAGAGCACAGGGAGATCAGCTCGGTGCTTTGTGACTGCCTGGAGGGGAGGGATAGGGAGGGTGGGAGGGAGGGAGATGCATGAGGGAGGGGATGTGGGAACAGATGTATATGTATGACTGATTCACTTTGTTATAAAGCAGAAACTAATAAAAAAATGGAAAAAAAAAAAATAAATAAAAATTAAAAAAAAAAATATTTTTTTTTACTTTTAATACATTTTTCTGTTTATTTTTTAATTATTTACAATATCTTCATTATAAAAATTATCATTTTTATAAAAACCAAATAGAATTATTATTTTTAATGAATTGTGTATACAGACATTCAAAGGGTCACTTGCCAATTTCCTAACAAAACATTTCTTTATAACCGTGTAGTTTATTTGATTTAGCAACTATTAACTGAACACAAAATATGTCTGATGTACTGTGTTGGGGACTGAGGGTATCAAAATGGACAGTTTCCATCACTGGAGGAGACAAAAATGTAATCAGAATAATTTTAATATAATACGTTAAGTGCTGATATGTTATGGTGATCACAGAAGCAAAAGAGGAACATCTCCCCAATCTGAGAGGCTCTGATCTAGCTTCCATCAAGGAAGGAGTAACACTGAGCTGAGCTTTGGAGAATGGTTAGAATCCTTAAAAAAAAAAAAAAAAGGAGGCAGAGGAAGAGAAGAATAATATCATTCCAGGCAAATTGAATAGCATGAGTCAAATTATAGGAATTTGGAAAAGAGTCTGCAAATTAAAAAAGAGAGAAACTACAGAACAGGTTAATGAAATATAAATATAAGTGGGGTGAGCTTCTACAGGCAAAATATGAGCATGCATGATTAATGTAATCATCTTGCTGAGAGGAAGCTAGGCAACACAGAACTGTAGGTTAATGGGAAACAACAACAACCACCACCAACCAACCAAGACTATGTCTTGAATAAGTTCAGGGCACTATCACCTCTTGCCTTCCCCAGCTCTGCTTACATGGGGTCCCTAGGCACTTCACTTGTAAGCCCTTCAGTCCCAACACTGTAGACTGGGTAGGGGATGAGCCATGTGCAATGCGTACTGGGACTAGGCTCATGGCATCTGTAGCTCTTGAATCACAGCCTTCACTTAACATCTACTTTGCTGGGCTTCTGTCGCCCTTTCCCTGATTTTGACTCTCCAACTTTTAGTATAGAAACCTTTCCCTAAACCTAGCACACAAACTGAAGTGCTCTCACTTTAACTGTTTCCAGGCTCCTCTCTCAGAGGGACAATTAGCTTGTCCTTTCTCTAAATAGATCTACACTGCCATCTGCCTGAGGCTGAGTACTGTCATTCATGTAATACCACTGTAGCTGAGCCCCAGCCACCACATTGGAGCTCACTGGACGTTCATGTCTGCCAATATCAGGGAGGCTACAACACTTTCTGATTAGTTCTATAGCAAGGTCAGATCCTCTGAGGTCCAAGTCTCTTCCTTCTCCTCATTGCAAGGGCACTTTGGAGCAAAGCCCAGCAATTTATGACATGGGCTAAAAGTGAGAGCTCTAACTGAAAAATCATTGCTTCAAAGAAAGTTATCAAGTTCAGATTTCAAGTCTGGGTTTGTCTAGGGTGAGAAAAAACTTCTACAGAATAGTCATGTGTTAGATATGAAACTATATGTATCCTAGGGTTTATATCAGTTCCTTAAAATTGTTCACATAGTAACATTTATTAAGAAATTGAAGTAAATATCTTTGTGGTGTCATGTTTTGATTTCTTTTTTTAATAACCTAACTCTTACTTCTGCCTTTTAAGTATGTGTTCCCATCCAGTCTGAGCAGTGACCAGTTCCTCTTCCTGAGACTAATGTTGACAAAGCTTAGCTTCAGGTTTTCTTCACAATTTTATGCTTTATCATTCTGTAGAGGGCAATATATATTCATGCATTCTTAACAGCTGTTCTCAGCTGTTAAGTAAGAAATTGTATCTTTTTAGAAATATACTTTTATCACCTTCTTGAAAATAGAAAATGAGAAGCTGAGGATTTGGTCTTTAGGATCTAAGGCACAAACATAATAGGTAAACTGCTCTGTCTGGAAAAGAACACAAACTTATGGAATAGTAAGAAAAAAAAGATGCAGAATGGAAGGAGAAGGGTGGGGTAACACGGAGACAACTGAAACTTGAGCTATGGACCAGAAAGGTACTTTTAGGAATAAGAGAACTGGCATTAAAATTCTAGTTGTTTGTCTTTCTGTTATATCAATCTCTCCATTTCCTCCAAACCTCTAATGAAGTTTTCTACACACACCAATGTGTTCTGTGAATGCTGCTTTTGTGATTGTTGGTTTTGTTTTTTTCAGTTTTATGAAAATGAAGGAAAAGAAAAAAAATCCATACCGAAAACAATGTGAAACAGACTAGGAACAATGTGAGGGTGATAGACAGGTACACTGAGCTAATTTGGTTCACCAACTAGAGATGACCATGGGAAAATGATCCCCCTCCCCACCCCATTCTATACCTCTAAACTCTTATAAACTTACAAATATACAAAATTTTAGTAAGACTACTTTCCATTAGGTTGAGAATTCCTAAAGAAAAGGAAAAAATATAAGGATCCATAAACCCAAATGATATTTGTCATTAATCATCATTTAGTTCTGTATATAAATTTATAAATAACTAAGACTGAGAATCTTTAAGAAACAAAAGAGAGTATTTTCAGAGATAATGATGAACTATCTCCATAACTATGTGCTCAGGTAAGGTAGAGTGTGGAATCCTGACACCAGGGGTCTTTAGTTGGGAATCAAAAAATCAGGTGATGGGGAGTCCTTCAAGATGGGAGAAGAATAAGATATGGAGATCACCTTCCTCTCCACAAATACATCAGAAATACATCTACATGTGGGACAACTCCTACAGAACACCTACTGACACCTGGCAGAAGACTTCAGACTTCCTAAAAGGCAAGAAACTCCCCATTTACCTGGGTAGGGTAAAAGAAAAAACAGAGACAGAAAAAAATAGGGACAGGACCTGCACCTCTGGGAGGGAGCTGTGAAGGACGAAAAGTTTCCACACACTAAGAAGACCCTTCACTGGCGGAGATGGGGGATGGCGGGGGGGAAGCTTTGGAGCCATGGAGGAGAGCACAGCAAAATGGGTGCAGAGGGCAAAGCAGAGAGATTCCCACACAGAGGATCAGTGCCAACAAGCACTCACCAGCCTGAGAGGTTTGTCTGCTCACCCGCCGGGGTGGGTGGGGGCTGGGAGCTGTGGCTCCAGCTTCAGAGGTCAGACCCCAGGGAGAAGACTGGAGTTGGCTGTGTGAACACAGCCTGAAGGGGGCTAGTGCACTACAGCTAGCTGGGAGGGAGTCCGGGAAAAAGTCTGGAACTGCCTAAGAGGCAACAGACCACTGTTTTGGAGTGCATGAGGAGACGGGATTCAGAGCACCACCTAAACGAGCTCAAGAGACAGGCACGAGCCATGGCTATCAGCGTAGACACCAGAGACAGGCATGAAATGCTAAGGCTGCTACTGCAGCCAACAAGAAGCCTGTGTGCAAGCACAGGTCACTATCCACACATCCTTTCCCGGGAGCCTGTGCCACCTGCCACTACCAGGGTCCCCAGATCCAGGGACAACTTCCCTGGGAGAACAAACAGCCTTAGGCTGTTCCAACGTCATGCTGACCTCTGCCACTGCAGGCTCGCCCCACACTCTGTACCTCTCCCTCCCCCTGTCCTGAGTGAGCCAGAGCCCCTGAATCAGTTGCTCCTTTAACCCTGTCTTGTCTGAGAGGGAATGGATGCCCTCAGGTGACTTACACTCAGAGGAGGGGCCCAATCCAAAGCTGAAGCCCAGGAGCTGTGTGAACAAAGAAGAGAAAGGGAAATTTTCCCAGCAGCCTCGGGAGAAGTGGATTAAATCTCCACAATCAACTTGATGTACCCTGCATCTGTGGAATACCTGAATAGACAACAAATAATCCCAAAATTGAGGTGGTGGATTTTGGAAGCAATTGTAGACTTGGGGTGTGCTTTCTACATCTAATTTTTTTCTGGTTTTATGTTTATCATAGTCTAGTATTTAGAGTCTATTATCATTGGTAGATTTGTTTATTGATTTGGTTGCTCTCTTCCCTTTATATATATATATTTTTTGTTTGTTTGTTTGTTTGTTTTCCTTTTTCTCTTTTTGTGAGTGTGTATGGTTATGCTTGTTTTTGTGATTTTTGTCTATATAGCTTTGCTTTAGCAATTTATCCTAGGGTTCTCTCTGTCCTTTATTTTTTTTTTTCAGCACTTGTTATCATTCTGGCTTTGTGTTCTAGTTTGGTTGCTCTCTATTCTCTTTCTTTATTTTTTTTATTTTTTATTACTTTTTAATTTTTTTATATTTAATAAATTTTCTTAGTTATTATTTTAATAACTTTATTTTATTTTACTTTTTTCTTTCTTTCTTTCTTTCTTCTCCCTTTTCTTCTGAGCCATGTGGCTGAGAGGGTCTTGGTGCCAAGCCTGTACCTCTGAGGTGAGAGAGCTGAGTTCAAGACTTCGGTCCACCAGAGATCTCCAGGCTCCACATAATATCTAATGGTGAAAGTTTAGCTCAATGCTAAGACCCAGCTCAACTCAACAACCAGCAAGCTACAGTGCTGGACACCCTATGTGAAACAACTAGCAAGACAGGAACACAACCCCACTCATTAGCAGAGATGCTGTCTAAAATCAAAATAAGGTCACAACACCCCAAAACACACTACTGGACGTGGTCCTGCCCACCAGAAAGACAAGATCCAGCCACATCTACCAGAACACAGGCACCAATCCCCTCCACCAGGAAGCCTACACAACCTACTGAAACAAATGTAGCCACTGGAGGCAGACACCAAAAACAACGGGAAATACGAACCTGCAGCCTGCAAAAAGGAGACTCCAAACGCAGTAAGTTAAGCAAAATGAGAAGACAGAGAAACACACAGCAGATGAAGGAGCAAGGTAAAAACCCAACAGACCAAACAAATGAAGAAGAAATAGGCAGTCCACCTAAAAAATAATTCAGAGTAATGATAGTAAAGATGACCCAAAATCGAGGAAATAGAATGGACAAAATACAAGAAACATTTTACAAGGAACTAGAAGAACTAAAAGGCAAAAAAGCAATGATAAACAATAAAATAAATGAAATTTAAAATTCACTAGAAGGAATCAATTGCAGAATAACTGAGGCAGAAGAATGGATAAGTGACCTGGAACATAAAATAGTGGAAATAACTATTGCAGAGCAGAAAAGAAAAGAAGAAAAAAAAAACTAAACTAAAAAGAACTGAGGACTGTCTCAGAGACCACAGGGACAAGATTAAATGCACCAACATTCAAATTGTAGGGTTCCCAGAAACAGAAGAGAAATAGAAAGGGTCTGAGAAAATATTGGAAGAGATTATAGTTGAAAACTTCCCTAATAAGGGAAAGCAAACACTCAGTCAGGTCCAGGAAGCACAAAGTCCCATACATAATATATCCAAGGAGAAACATGCCAAGACACATATTAATCAAACTATCAAAAATTAAATAGAAAGAAAAAATAACTAAAGCAACAAGGGAAAAACAACAAAAAATATACAAGGGAATCCCCATAAGGTTAACAGCTGATCTTTCAGCAGAAACTCTGCAAGCCAGAAGGGAGTGGCAGGGCATACTTAAAGTGATGAAAAGGAAACACCTAGAAGGAAGATTATTCTGTACAGCAAGGATCTCATTCAGATTCGACAGAGAAATTAAAACCTTTACAGACAAGCAAAAGTTAAGAGAAATAAGCACCACCAAACCAGCTTTACAACAAATGCTAAAGGAACTTATCTAGGCAGGAAACACAAGAGAAGGAAAAGACCTACAATAACAAACCCAAAACAATTAAGAAAATAGCAATAGGAACATGCATATTGATAATTACATTAAATGGAAATGGATTGAATGCTCCAAACAAAAGACACAGGCTGGCTGAATGGATAAAAAACAAGATCCATATATATGCTGTCTAAAAGAGAGCCACTTCAGACCTAGGGACACATACAGACTGAAAATGAGAGGATGGGAAAAGATATTCCATGCAAATGGAAATCAAAAGAAAGCTGGAGTAGCAATTCTTATATCAGACAAAATAGATCAATGATCTATTTTCCTAATGATCAAGGGATCAATCCAAGAAGAAGATATAACAATTGTAAATATTGATGCACCCAAAATAGGACCACTCAATACAGAAGACAAATTCTAAGAGCCATAAAATGGGAAATCAACAATAATACAATCCTAGCAGGGGACTTTAAGACCCCACTTTCACTAATGGACAGATCATCCAAAATGAAAATAAATAAGGAAACACAAGCTTTAAATGATACATTAAACAACATGGACTTAATTTATATTTATAGAGCATTCCAACCAAAAACAACAAAATACACTTTCTCCTCAAGTGCTCATGGAACATTCTCCAGGATAGATCATATCTTGGGTCACAAATCAAGACTTGGTAAATTTAAGAAAATTGAAATCATATCAAGTATATTTTCCAACAACAGTGCTCTGAGACTAGATATCAATTATGGAAAAAAGCTGTAAAAAATACAAACACATGGAGGCTAAACAATACACTACTAACTAACCAAAAGCTCACTGAAAAAAATCAAAGAGGAAATCAAAGAATACCTAGAAACAAATGACAAAGAAAACACGACTACCCAAACCCTATGGGATGCAGCAAAACCTGTTCCAAGACGGAAGCTTATAGCAATAAAACCTTACCTCAAGAAACAAGAAACATCTCAAATAAACAACCTAACCTTACACCTAAAGCAATTAGAGAACGAAGAACAAAAAACTCCCAAAGTTAGCAAAAGGAAAGATCATAAAGATTAGATCAGAAATAAATGAAAAGGAAATGAAAGAAACAATAACAAAGATCAATAAAATTAAAAGCTGATTCTTTGAGAAGATAAACAAAATTGATAAATCATTAGCCAGACTCATCAAGAAAAAAAGGGAGAAGATTCAAAGCAATCGAGTCAGTAATGAAAAAGGAGAAGTAACAACTGACACTGCAGAAATACAAAGGATCATGAGGGATTACTACAAGCAACTATATGCCAATTAAATGGACAACCTGGAAATGGACAAATTCTTAGGGAAGCACAACCTTCAGAGACTGAACCAGGAAGAAATAGAAAATATAAACGGATGAATCACAAGCACTGAAATTGAAACTATGATTAAAAGTCTTTCAATAAACAAAATCCCAGGACCATATATCTTCAGAGGTGAATTCTATCAAAAATTTAGAGAAGAGACAACACTTATCCTTCTGAAACTCTTCCAAAATATAACAGAGTGAGGAACACTCCCAAACTCATTCTGCAAGGCCACCATCACTCTGATACCAAAACCAGACAAAGATGTTACAAAGAAAGAAAACTACAGGCCAATATCACTGATGAACATAGATGCAAAAATCCTCAATGAAATACTAGCAAACAGATTCCAACAGCACATTAAAAGGATCATACACATTGATCAACTGGGGTTTATCCCAGGAATACAAGGATTTTTCAATATACAAAAAACAATCAATGTGATACACCATATTAACAACCTGAAGGAGAAAAACCATATGATCATCTCAATAGATTCAGAAAATGATTTGACAAAATTTAACAACCATTTATTATAAAAACCCTCCAGAAAGTAGGCATAGAGGGAACTTACCTCAACATAATAAAGGCCATATATGATAAAACCACAGCCAAAAAATGTCCTCAATGGTAAAAAACTGAAACCATTTCCTCTAAGACCAGGGACAGGACCACTAGTATTTAACACAATTTTGGAAGTTTTAGCCACAGCAATCAGAGAAGAAAAGTAAATAAAAGGAATCCAAATTGGAAAAGAAGTAGTAATGATGTCACTGTTTGCAGATGACATGATACTATACATAGGAAATCCTAAAGATGCTACCAGAAAACAACTAGAGCTAATCAATGAATTTGGTGAAGTAGCGGGATACAAAATTAATGCACAGAAATCTCCTGCATCCCTATACCCTAATGATGAAAAATCTGAAAGTAAAATTAAGAAAACACTCCCATTTACCAGTGCAACAAAAAGAATAAAATTCCTAGGAATAAACCTACCTAAGGAGACAAAAGACCTGTATGTAGAAAACTATAAGACACTGATGAAAGACATTAAAGATGATACAAATAGATGCATAGATATACCATGTTCCTGGATTGGAAGAATCAACATTGTGAAAATGACTCTACTACCCAAAGCAATCTACAGATTCAATGCAATCCCTATCAAACTACTACTGGCATTTTTCACAGAACTAGAACAAAAAATTTCACAATTTGTATTGAAACACGAAAGACCCTGAATAATCAAGACAATCTTGAGAAAGAAAAACGAAGCTGGAGGAATCAGGCTCCCTGACTTCAGACTCTACTACAAAGCTACAGTAATCAAGACAGTATGGTACTGGCACAAATACATAAACATAGATCAATGGAACAGAAGAGAAGGCCCAGAGATAAACCTCCACACTTATGGTCACCTTATTTTTGACAAAGGAGGCAAGAATATACAATAGAGAAAAGACAACCTCTTCAATAATTGGCACTGGGAAAACTGGACAGCTACATGTAAAAGAATGAAATTAGAACACTCCCTAACACCATACACAAAAATAAACTCAAAATGGATTAATGACCTAAATGTAAGGTGAGACACTATAAAATTCTTAGGGGAAAACATAGGCAGAACAGTCTATGACATAAATTGCAGCAAGATCTTTTTTGACCCACCTCCTAGAGAAATGGAAATAAATACCAAAATAAACAAATGGGACCAAATGAATCTTAAAAGCTTCTGCATAGCAGAGGAAAACATAAACAAGGTGAAAAGACAACCTCAGAATCAGAGAAAATATTTGCAACTGAAGCAACTGACAAAAGATTAATCTCTAAAATTTACAAGCAGCTCATGCAGCTCAATATCAAAATACAAACAACCCAATCCAAAAACGGGCAGAAGACCTAAATGGACATTCTCCAAAGAAGTTATACAGATTGCCAACAAACTCATGAAATGAAGCTCAACACCACTAATCATTAGAGCAATGCAAGTCAAAACTACATTCAGGTATCGCCTCACACCGGTCAGAATGGCCATCATCAAGAAATCTACAAGCAATAAATGCTGGAGAGGGTGTGGAGAACAGGGAACCCTCTTACACTGTTGGTTGGAATGTAAATTGATACAGCCACTATGGAGAACAGTATGGAGGTTCCTTAAAAAACTAAAAATAGAACTACCATATGACCCAGCAATCCCACTACTGGGCATATACCTAGAGAAAACCATAATTCAAAAAGAGTCACATACCACAGTGTTCATTGCAGCTCTATTTGCAATAGCCAGGACATGGAAGCAACCTAAGTGTCCATTGACAGATAAATGGATAAAGAAGATGTGGCACATATATACAATGGAATATTTCTCAGCCATAAAAAAAAAAAAAGACACGAAATTGAGTTACCTCTAGTGAGGTGTATAGACCTAAAGTCTGTCATGCAGAGTGAAGTAAGTCAGAAAGAGAAAGACAAATATGTATGCTAACACATATATATGGAAACTAAAAAAAAAAAAAAAAGTGGTTCTGAAGAACCTAAGGGCAGGACAAGAATCAAGATGCAGACGTAGAGAATGCACTTAAGGACAGGGGGAGGGAGGAAGTGTAAGCTGGGACGAAGTAAGAGAGTGTCATGGACATATATACACTACCAAATGTAAAATAGATAGCTAGTTGGAAGCAGCCACATAGCGCAGGGAGATCAGCTCCCTGATTTGTGACCAGCTAGATGGGTGGGATAGGGAGGGTGAGAGGGAGACACAAATGGGAAGAGATATAGGGATATATGTATATGTATAGCTGATTCACTTTATTATAAAGCAGAAACTAACACACGATTGTAAAGCAATTATACTCCAATAAAAATGTTAAAAAATTGTTTATGGGGGGCTTCCCTGGTGGCGCAGTGGTTGAGAGTCCACCTGCCGATGCAGGGGACACGGGTTCGTGCCCCGGTCTGGGAAGATCTCACATGCCGCGGAGTGGCTAGGCCCGTGGGCCATGGCTGATGAGCCTGTGCGTCTAGAGCCTGTGCTCCACAACGGGAGAGGCCACAACAGTGAGAGGCCCATGTACCGCAAAAATAATAATAATAATAATAATAATAAATTATGAAATATAATTATATATTTTAAAACAATAATTTTACTGTTTGATACTCAATTAATTTTAATTTCTATTTTGACCTTTAACTTTAATTAAAAATATTAAATAGCTTAGAAAAAACTTTTTTTAAATATAAGAATATAAGTAATACTCTAATGTTTCTATTTTCATTTAATTAATATTTTGATGAAATATATTCAAATGTGTACACTTCAAATTCTTTTTTAAAAGAAACTTTAAAATTTTTACCATCAACATCACCAAATTACATGAAAATCTTGGTTATAACAATATAGAGATTTTGATGAAATAAAGGCAAAAGTTGCATTTTTGTGGAATAAATTTTAAAAAATCAGGTGATGGCAAAGATATTTGGAAGTGAAATGAGGAAGGGGGAGACCTGTGTCTGTGTATAATATGACCTGGTAATAGAACTTGGGAACTGACTGGGGGCTACCTCTTGTCTCCGAGGAGCATTGCAAGTGTACAGCAGTATGTCACTCCGACTTGTGCATAAGTACTGCCAGGAAAAATTCTGCCTTCAAGATGGTCCTATTAACTCCAAGTCTGGTCTTTCTTAGTGTTTAAAAAATGTGAATCAATTAAATAGATGCCTCCATCCTCCAAAAAATAAAACTGGTTGTTTGATTCAAACTCCTGCTTAGGACACATAGGCTTTGATTGTATGTTTCTGACAGTATAAAGATAAAAGGCTGTGCAAGGAAGCCTATTTTTCCTCAATGGGCTCCTCTTGGACACAGGAGATGAATGGAGCTGACAGTACCTCCTGCTCTTCATTTCCTGCCCAGTTCCCTCATGCTTGTTTCCCTGGGACCCCAAGAAATTTCTGTTTTGAAAACTTTGGGGCATAACCCTGTCTCAGCCAACCAAAACTCACCCAAATGCCTCAAAGTGTGTGTTTGCAGGGAGGGTTCAAGAAAGGAAGGATATTTTAAAACAGCCAAACTTGGCTTTGGTCAGCAGTATCCTAGGATGATTTCTAGAGTTAAGGTTTTTGTTCTTTTAAAGTACGGTTACCCTGGGCTCTGCCCAAACACTCTGACTTAGACTATAGAGGTGGGGTCCAGAAATCTGGATCTATAAAAGTTCCCCATGTGATTATGAGTATATCCAGATTTGGGAATCATATCTTAGAACATTCTTAGCCATTGACATTTAACAACAGGCTGCCTAGGAAAACGTCTAATAACCCAAGTCTCCGCAGTGATTTTAAAATTTCAAGGCTCACATAGAAGGAGAGTTGTTTCACCTCTGCTCTGATCCAATCAAAGAGACATTTCCATAGTAACCACTGGGTTTCCCAATGGGAAATTGAAATAAATACACACTTTAACTGTTCAATAAATGTATAAAGTTCATTTCATGATTTGGTTATGGTCATTTCAAATTATCTATTTTTGGTCTTAATAAAAGCTCAGAAGAGCAAAGCTCAGGTTACTTTTTCAATCATCATCCCTGTGCTCAGAAAGAACAGGAGAGAAAGAAGCACAATAAAGTATCTTCTCATCTAGAAGTGCGAGACATTAGCGTTTGTGCTGGTCAGGACATGTTAATTCATGCTGCAGCAACAACTCCTAAAATCGAAATGGATTAAAACTGAAAGCACTTGTTTCTAGCTTTTGATCATTGTGAGTCAGTGGGGACTCTGTTGTTCACAGTCACTCAGAGATTCAGGCTAAGTGAGTATCTATCAACTTGAACTTTGACAGCTTTCATCCAAGAGGAAGAAATTCTGGAGAATCTCACAGCAATTACCTTGCACGCTCAACTAATGGGCTAAAATAGTTGTGTGTCCCTACTGCACCACAAAGGAGCCAGGAAACTTAATCCTGGCAGTTTCTTGCAAAGAGAGAGAACCAGAAATATTTGGCAAAATGTACCAATGATAATCAGAGTTATTTCTCATATTCTTAATTTGTTTTAAACCATGACTCTTTTAATTTTTTTTTGTATACAACTTTCAGAGGTTAATTTTCAGTTACAGTTATAAAATATTGGCTCTATTCCCAATATTAGGTAATACATCCTTGAGACTATCTTACACCCAATAGTTTGTACCTCCAACTCCCCCAGTTGTATATTGCACCCCCCACCCTCCCCACTGGTAACCATTAGTTTGTTCTCTATATCCGTGGGTCTGCTTCTTTTATGTTATGCTCACTAGTTTGTTGTATTTTTTAGATTTCACATACAAGTGATATCATACAGAATTCATCTTTCTCTGTGTGACATTTTCCTCTTAGCATAATGCCCTCCAAGTCCATCCATGTTGCTTTTAAATGGTAAAATTTTTTTCTTTTTTATTGCTGAGTAGTATTCCATTGTGTGTGTATATATACCTACATCTTCTTTATCTATTCACCTGTTGATGGACATGTAGGTTTTTCCATGTCTTGGATATTGTAAATAATGCTGCTATAAACATTGAGGTGTGTGTATCTTTTCAAATTAGTGTCTTTTTTTTTTCAGCTTTATAATCAGGAGTGGGATTGCTGGGTCTTATGGTAGTTCTATTTTTAGTTTTTTGAGTTAAACCATGACTCTTGAGTCAGATTAGCCTGAACCAAATATGCCCTTAATGCTTAGTGATTTTTTCCCAAGTTTCTTAATCCTGTAGGTCTGAATTGCCTCATCTATTAAATGAGGATAATAAAAGACTGGCCTCTCAGGCTTGTTGTAAGAATTTAAAATGTGAAAAGTGAAACACACTTTTTACACAAAACATACTGAATGTTTGCAGATATTGTTTGTAGGTGTTGCTCTTATCAACTTCTTGCAGAGCAAGAAGTGTGTCTTGCATAGCAGACACCATGGTGGTCCTGCATAGCAGAAGCTGAGTTGGACATGGAGAAGGATGTTTTGCCAGAGGGGGAAATGAGACACCTAAATGGGCTGTTATAAGAATGTCTCAAAACATCTTCCACAGAGGTCTCCAGGACATGAAAGATGTCCTAAAAGCAAGAGAATGGTCCCTTGCTTGTGGATGACCTAAAAGCAAGGGAATGGTCACTTGATTTCCCTTACAGATGCCAAAACTGTCCTACCATATGTAGTTTTCTATTTTAGGAATCCATGGTTCTAAGTTCTTCACCTGTCCCTTTTCATTTACACTCCCTCCTTCTATAATAAATCTCTCAATGTTTTCCTTCCATTGAGTATTCACACCTATTGCCTCAATGAGACAGTGGCTGAACCTCCTTACCGTGTTTGTTTAGCCTGGTAAAGAAACAAATTCATAGTTGTCTCTATTCACTATTTCAATGGGAAAAAAATGACCCTTACTCATCTCTATACCTCCAATCCTATACTGAGCCAGGCTCAAAGCAGGTTCCCAGGTGTTTGAACAAATGAATGAATGAAAGTGGTTGATTATTTATTTAAAACTTCTTTTCGTTCTTTGAGGCTCTGAAAAAGTCCAAAACCATCAATCAAATAAACCATTAGGTTAAGAGAAATTAAGACACAAAAAACATGGTTGACATTTAACAGAAAATAGCTGCTTCTTAACTGTCACTTTGGGTTTATGTACCATTTAAACCATGTCTCTATCCTTCAGTCTACATTCAACCCAAATATATCCCCTCTAGCATCTTTGAGTTACTTAACTAGGTCATCAGAACAAAGGGATCACAAAAACTTGATTAACTTTTTGATGTGATCTTTTAATGCCCCACATGGATTGCTGATATATTACTTGAATTTCTTTTTCTGAAACTGAAGTCCTCCAGGTAAAATAGAATTGAAATCACTCTGTTATGACCCTCAATCCCATGGTCTCAGAGAAGTCGCTTAAAAATGAGCACTGGACAGCAGCCTACAAAAAATGCACAAGGGAAATGACAAACAATATGAATCAAAGGCAGAACAGATGGCAAGAGCAGCTGTGGCGTGACAGCCACACAGAATATAGTGTCCCTCTTCCCCATGTAGGCTGGGTCAGCTCATGTGACTCTGGCAAAAGGAGCAGATCTAAGTCCATTCCATGTCATAGAAGGTGATGCACATTAGCTGCCCTTAAAAGGTTTCTCCTTGAAACAGCTCATTTCCCTAACTGCTTTATCTGCACTGGGGGTTTGTGGATATAAACCCCAACCTAGCTTCTCACTCTTCCTTCTGCAATAAACTAGAGTTAAAATTGGATACTACCAATTAGATATTTCTAAACATCTGGACACCTGACTTTACACAGGATTCAGTAAATGGTTTCTCTGATGAGAATTTTTAAATTACATTTATTGTCATTTTTTTTCATGTTATAAAGGTAATACCCTGTCATATAAAAATTTGGAATATTTCAATAAGTATAAAAATTTTAAATTCAAAGATAAACATTGCTAATAATTTGATTTGTTTCTCCCTTTTTTTCTACGATTGCAAGTGCAGAGTCTTAGAAATACTTCAGCCCTTAACAGTCTCATAAATAAATCTTTGATTAAGTCTTCCATTATTTCTTCAGGTAAAACTCATAGAAGTAGAACTATTGGGTCCAGAGATATGAAAATATATGAGATTTTTAATATACATTAACAAATTGTCTTCCAGCATATTTTCAAAAAATATATAATCCAAAAGTATATTAAGATATGTTTGGATCACTGCTCCCTTAACATCTTTGAACATGATGTATTTAATTATTAATTTTGGACTAATATTTTATTATGCTACTTATTTTGTTTAGTCTGTCCTTAAAATCACATATTCATATGGTTTTCTTTCCAATTAAGTTATATAAGTCTTGAGATCAGAGGCTATGTTATTCTCTCTATATTTACCATCATCTCTGGAACAATGCCTTCATACTGCATGCACTTAATAATATTAAATAAATTTTGTAGACAGAGTTAATCTTAAATGATCAACAGCAAAACCAAATCAGGACTTTCTGAATGCTTCCAATATATTGGAATATACTTCTGAGTGTATGTGTGTGTATATATATATATATGTGTGTGTGTGTGTGTGTGTGTGTGTACACTTTTGTGAACATTATAAAATCTTTAACAAAGTTACTTTATTTTTGCAACTTTAAGATGAGGAAAGGAATTATGATAGTAGTTAGAATAGTTGTGAAAGTAAACCAGATACTGAGTGTAAAAATGATCAGGAAAAATGTCACAATACCATATAAATGTAATGATTGACAATATTCATTAATGAAAGGTTTTATAAAAATGCTATTTGTATTTGCAAGTTTCTTCATCTGCCACCTGTTATACTTTTTCAACCTCTAGAGTCTGTAGTTTTTTTTTATTAGTTATCCATTTTATACATATTAGTGTATATATGTCAATCCCAATCTCCCAATTCATCACACCATCACCACCCCACCCCCCACTGCTTTCCCCCGTTGGTATCTATAGGTTTGTTCTCTACATCTGTGTCTCAATTTCTGCCCTGAAAACCAGTTCCTCTGTACCATGTTTCTAGGTTCCACATATATGCATTAATATATGATATTTGTTTTTCTCTTTCTGACTTACTTCACGCTGTATGACAGTCTCTAGATTCATCCATGTCTCTACAAATGACCCAATTTCGTTCCTTTTTATGGCTGAGAAATATTCCATTGTATATATGTACCACATCTTCTTTATCCATTCATCTGTCAATGGGCATTTAGGTTGCTTCCATGACCTGGCTATTGTAAATAGTGCTGCAATGAACATTAGGGTGCATGTGTCTTTTTGAATTATTATTTTCTCTTGGTATATGCCCAGTAGTGGGACTGCTGGGTAATATGGTAATTATATTTTTAATTTTTTTAAGGAACCTCCATACTGTTCTCTATAGTGGCTGTATTGATTCACATTCCCACCAACAGAGCAAGAGAGTTCCCTTTTCTCCACAAGCTCTCCAGCATTTGTTGTTTGTAGAATTTCTGATGATGCCCATTCTAACTGGTGTGAGATAATACCTCGTTGTAGTTTTGACTTGCATTTCTTTAATAATTAGTGATGTTGAGCAGCTTTTCATGTGCTTCGTAGCCATCTGTATGTCTTCTTTGGAGAAATGTCTATTTAGGTCTTCTGCCCATTTTTGGATTGGGTTGTTTGTTTCTTTAAAATTGAGCTGCATGAGCTGTTTATATATTTTGGAGATTAATCCATTGTCCATTGATTCGTTTGCAAATATTTTCTCCCATTCTGAGGGCTGTCTTTTCATCTTGTTCATAGTTTCTTTTGTTGTGTAAAAGCTTTTAAGTTTCTTTAGGTCCCAATTGTTTATTTTTGTTTTTATTCCATTAATCTAGGAGGTGGATCAAAAAGATCTTGCTGTGATTTATATCAAAGAGTGTTCTTCCTATGTTTTCCTCTAAGAGTGTTATAGTGTCTGGTCTTATATTTAGGTCTCTAATCCATTTTGAGTTCATTTTTGTGTACAGTGTTAGGGAGTGTTCTAATTTTGTTCTTTTACATGTAGCTGTCCAATTTTCCTAGCACCACTTATTGAAGAGACTGTCTTTTCTCCATTGTATATCCTTGCCTCCTTTGTCATACATTAGTTGAGCATAGGTGTGTGGGTTTATCTCTGAGCTTTGTATCCTGTTCCACTGATCTATATTTCTGTTTTGTGCCAGTACCATATTGGCTTGATTACTGTAGCTTTGTAATATAGTCTGAAGTCAGGGAGTCTGATTCCTCCCACTCTGTTTTTTTCACTCAAGATTGCTTTGGCTATTCAGGGTCGTTAATGTCTCCATACAAATTTTAAGATTTTTTTTTCTAGCTCTGTAAAAAATGCCACTGGTAATTTGATAAGGATTACATTGAATCTGTAGATTGCTTTGTGTAGTTTACTCATTTTCACAATATTGATTCTTCCAATCCAAGAACATGGTATATCTCTTCATCTGTTGGTATCATCTTCAATTTCTTTCATCAGTGTCTTATAGTTTTCTGCATACAGATCTTTTGTCTCCCTAGGTAGGTATATTCCTAGGTATTTTATTCTTTTTGTTGCAATGGTAAATGTGAGTGTTTCCTTAATTTCTCTTGTAGATTTTTCACCATTAGTTTATAGGAATGCAAGAGATTTCTGTGCATTAATTTTGTATCCTGAAACTTTACCAAATTCATTGATTAGCTCTAGTAGTTTTCTGGTGGCATCTTTAGGATTCTCTATGTATAGTATCATGTCATCTGCAAACAGTGACAGTTTTACTTCTTCTTTTCCAATGTGTATTCCTTTTATTTCTTTTTCTTCTCTGATTGCCATGACTAGGACTTCCAAAACTATATTGAATAATAGTGGTGAGAGTGGTCATCCTTGTCTTGTTCCTGATCTTAGAGGAAATGCTTCCAGTTTTTCACCATTGAGGATGATGTTTGCTGTGGGTTTGTCCTATATGGTCTTTATCATGTTGAGGTAGGTTCCCTCTATGCCCACTTTCTGGAGAGTTTTTAACATAAATGGTGTTGAATATTGTCAAGAGCTTTTTTTGCATCTATTGAGATGATCATATGGTTTTTCTTCTTCAGTTTGTTAATATGGTGTATCACATTGATTGATTTGCATATATTGAAGAATCATTGCATCCCTGGGATAAATCCCACTTGATCATGCTGTATGATCCTTTTAATGTGTTGTTGGATTCTGTTTGCCAGCATTTTGTGAGGATTTTTGCATTGATATTCATCAGTCATATTGTTCTGTAGTTTTCTTTCTTTTTTTTTTTTTTTTGTAGTACCTTTGTCTTGTTTTGGTATCAGGGTGATGGTGGCCTTGTAGAATGAGTTTGGGACTGTTTCTTTCTCTGCAATTATTTGGAAGACTTTGAGAATGATGGGTGTTAGGTCTTCTCTAAATGTTTGATAGAATTCACCTGTGAAGCCATCTGCTCCTGGAGTTTTGTTTGTTGGAAGATTTTTTATCACAGTTTCAATTTTGTTACTTGTGATTGGTCTGTTCATATTTTCTATTTCTTCCTGAATCAGTCTTGGAAGGTCATACCTTCTAGGAATTTATCCATTTCTTCCAGGTTGTCCATTTTATTGGCCTAGAATTGCTTGTAGTAGTCTCTTAGGATGCTTTGTATTTCTGTGGTGTCTGTTGTAACTTCTCCTTTTTCATTTCTAATTTTATTGATTTGAGTCCTCTCCCTCTTTTTCTTGATGAGTCTGGCTAATGTGTTATCACTTTCGTTTATCTTCTCAAAGAACCAGCTTTTAGTTTTATTGATCTTTGCTACTGTTTTCTTTGTTTCTATTTCATTTATTTGTGCTCTGATCTTTATGATTTCTTTCCTTCTGGTAACTTTGGGTTTTTTTTTTTCCTTATTTCTCTAGTTCCTTTAGGTGTAATGTTAGATTGTTTATTTGAGATTTTTCTTGTTTCTTTTTTTTTTTTGCGATATGCGGGCCTCTCACTGCTGTGACCTCTCCCGTTGTGGAGCACAGGCTCCAGACGCACAGGCTCAGTGGCCATGGCTCAGGGGCCCAGCCGTTCCATGGCATGTGGGATCCTCCCAGACTGGGGCACAAACCCGTGTCCCCTGCATCGGCAGGCAGACTCTCAACCACTACGCCACCAGGGAAGCCCCCTTGTTTCTTGAGGTAGGATTTTATTGCTATAAACTTCACTCTTAGAACTGTTTTTGCTGCATCCCATAGGTTTTGGGTCATCCTTTTTCATTTTCATTTGTCTCTAGGTAATTTTTGATTTCCTCTTTGATTTCTTCAGTAATCGCTTGGTTATTTCATAAGCATTGTTTAGCTTCCATGTGTTTGTGTTTTTTACATTTTCCCCCTGTAATTGATATCTAATCTCATAACATTGTAGTCAGAAAAGATGCTTGATATAATTTCAATTTTCTTAAATTTACTGAGGCGTGATCTGTGACCCAGGATTTGATCTATCCTTGAGAATGTTCCATGCGCACTTGAGGAGGTGTAATCTGCTGTTTTTGGATGGAATGTCCTATAAATATCAATTAAAACTATCTTGTCTATTGTGTCATTTAAAGCTTGTGTTTCCTTATTAATTTTCTGTTTGAATGATCTGTCCATTGGTGTAAATGAGGTTACATTTCAGTTTTTGTATTGTTCATCTCTGTTTGTTTGTTCTTTAATTCTTCTAGGTCTTTGTTAAACATTTCTTACATCTTTTTGATCTTTGCCTCAGTTTTTTTCCCAAGGTCCTGGCTCATCTTCACTATGATTATTCTGAATTCTTTTTCTGGAAGGTTGCCTATCTCCATTTCGTTTAGTTGTTTTTCTGGTGTTTTATCTTGTTCCTTCCTCTGGTACATAGCCCTCTACCTTTTCATTTGTCTATCTTTCTGTGAATGTGGTTTTTGTTCCACAGGCTGCAGAATTGTATTTTTTCTTGATTCTCTGTGGGCAGATTTCTTAACCTCTCCAAAACTGAGTTGCTGTTAGTGGTGAAGGGTCTCCTGCAGAGGCAAGAGGTGGCTGTGGCTCACTGCAGGGACTAGGACACTGGCAGCAGAAGTTCTGGGACGTGCTCCTTGGTATGAGCCCTCCTGGAGTCTGCCATTATCCCCACCAAAAAACTATAATATTTTTTACCAGTCTAATTATGAACTTCTTAAAAGGAAAAAAAGAATACAACTGCTATTATGTGTGTATGTGCTTTATTATTAGTCATTCCATAAAAAAATTGATGCAATTTCTAATGATAAATATAAAATAATGGAAGCAGAATAAGAAATGAAGCCCAAAGGAAAATCCAATTTGGAAAAATAAAATGAAGCCAAGATATACATAAATATGTACACCAGAGAAATGTACACAATTGTTAAAACTGGGTTACTTTGAGCTTGAACTTGAATTAAGAACTTTGTTGTAGACTACAAAGAGGAAAACTTGATTAGTTACAAAATACAAATCCCCCAAAATAGAAGTTTCTCAGGAAAACTCATTGTTTTTGCCTCCTCTGACAACCTCCACCTCAACTGCAGCACTTAAGTCTAAGAGAAATTTTTACCCAGGATCCTGATGCAAATGTGAAGAGGTATGCGAAGTTGTACACAATATCCTTAATACCTAATTTACTTTAAATTGGCAATTTTTATAAGACTCAATTCAACCTAAGAAAATAAGGCCAAAGACAATTTCACAAATACAATTCTATTAGGAGCTAAAGAATGTAGTCCAATAAACCAGTTTTCCAACAAGTTGATTTGGTCTCGGAGTAAAATTCAGGTGATCTAAAAAAGTTCTAGGCATTTTTCAAAATTCATTCGGTTTTCATTCCTCAAAGTCGAATTTAGTAGATTTGGGGACACTGGGACTATGTGGTTTTTGAAAGCTCTCTTGAGGAGTCTGAGGCACATTCCTGGTCAAGAGGCTCATGCTTAGAGAAATGAATGGATTGCCTATCCTTAAGAAGTCCTTGGTGAATATTATCTTACAAAATTAAAATTCCTACTATATATATTAGTCCAACATCTTCAACTGACACCAATATCTTTAAAATAGGTTTCTGTGGGAACACAAGGAATATATAATGTAGATAAAGATGGAGAGGGGGTTAGAGTAAAAGTAGAAAAGGTGATGGAATGACAGAAAAATATTGTAACAGAAGAAATTTATCTGTTGGGACTTCTGTTATGCTACCCAATGTTGTGTGTGATGAAAGGAAGTCAAGTGATCCAGTTACTCAAATGAAAGTGGGGCTCATATAAAAGGTACCAAGACTGGGTACTGGGAGAGAAGTCAGTAACAGGAGATGATGTAAAAAGAGACACAATAATATAATAATATGACTCCCTTGAACAGGACAGCAGAATACTTGTCCCCCAGAAAGTAGCTATCCCAAACAATGCTTCATTGGTCCTCAGTATATTTCCTAGAAGATAGGGGAGAAACTCCAGATGACTTCCAGATCCAGCACTCTTTTTTTTTTAATTGCACTTTGCTTTATTACATTTCTCAGGTATTGCATTTTTTTTACAAATTTGAGGTTTGTGACAACCCTGTGTTAAGCAAGTCTATCAACACAATTTTTCCAACAGCATTTGCTCACTTTGTGTCTCTGTCACATTTTGGTAATTCTCACAATATTTCAAACTTCTTCATAATTATATTTGTTATGGTGATCTGTGATTAGTGATCTTTGTTGTTGCTACTACAACTCACTGATGACTCCAATGATGGTTAACATTTTTGAAGAATAAGGTATTTTTTAATTAAGGTATGTACTTCGTTTAGACATAACACTATTGCACACTTAATAGATTACAGTATAGTGTACACATAGACTTCAGTATAGCACAAACAACTTTCATATGCACTGGGAAACCAAAATAATATTGCAATATTCACTTTATTGTGGTAGTTCTTAACCAAACCCACAATATCTCTGCAGTATGCCTGGAGTCACTTTCTGAAACACACAAGTCAAATAGATTAGGTTAACACAGTGTTCTGTGCTATCCAAACTCAGAAAACAAATAGATCCATAGTGAGGGATTCTTGAAATGCAACAAAAGATAATTCATGTGGGAATTATGGTGTTTATATATCTAAACTCTATAAAGATTGAAAATTTGTTTGACCATGCCCCAATATCTCCTATGCTTTCTTAAACTTTATTTTTCTAAGCATTATTAGAATTTGATTTTTAAAAATTTATTTATTTTTATTTATTTATTTTTGGCCTTGTTGGATCTTTGTTGCTGTGCAAGGGCTTTCTCTAGTGAGCAGGGGCTATTCTTCATTGTGGTGCAGGGTCTTCTCATTGTCATGGCTTCTCTTTGTTGCAGAGCACAGGCTCTAGCCATGTGAGCTTCAGTAGTTGTGGCACAAGGGCTCAGTAGTTGTGGTGCATGGGATTAGCTGCTCCATAGCATGTGGGATCTTTCTGGACCAAGGGTGGAACCCGTGTCCCCTGAATTGATAGGTGGATTCTTAACCACTGCACCACCACGGAATTGATGGTGATATGATCACCATATGATCAAGCATATGATCCAGCAATTCCACTTCTGGGTATTTATCATGCACTCCCTTGGGCAGTTTTTTATTCTGCTCTTTAACGTTACCACACCAAAAACTGCCATCTCATTAAAACTTCTTCATGGATGTGGAATCTGAGTAGATTTCCAATAGTGAATCGTTCTTGTTTTTCAATTTTATTTTTCAGCCACGCCCTGAGGCATGTCGGTACTTCCCCAACCAGGGGTCAAACCCTCACCCCCTGCAGTGGAAGCACGGAATCTTCATCACTAGACCACCAGGGAAGTCCCTCATTCTTGTTTTTTGAGTGACCCACTGGGTAGTCAAGTATTCTTTAACAGGTCCTGCACTGTTTTCAATGTTCAGTTCTGGATTAAGCTCATGTAGCGCCAACCACAGATCCTGCTCAGAGTCTGCTGAGTCTCATTCTGCCTCAGGGACCATTTAACTGAAAGAGCCCAGTGGAATTGACTTGGGGAATCCTTGGCAGGATGTAGAGACTTTGCTCTTTATCCCAGGACCTCTCAGGTTATCTTGTCCCCTCACTTTCCTTTACCCAGTCCTTCTTCAGTCATCACAAGCCTAAAGGGATGAGCAGAATTCCAGTGGTAGGAGGAATGAAAAGATTAGAGATCAATGGAGGTGCTGTATGACCTAGGAAAAGTCTTTTTATTGCTCTGTATATTATTTTTCAATGATTTATAAGTCTCTGATTCTGGTGCCTAAGGTATTTATTGAGATGAAATATGTGTGTGTGTAATTAAACTTTTTACTTGCTAATAAGTTAACTTTTAAGTTTCTGTGAGGTCAGAAAGCTGTAAAATTTCTAGCTTGGCATATATTTCCCAACAACAATTTAATAGGCCAAGACTAGAATAAATTTGTAGCTATCTTCATTTCTAATCCTATTTTATTTTCCAAACTATTAACAAACTTCATCTCATCAATTCCAAAAATAATTCCTCTCTCTCCATCATTTCCATCTATGAAGAAATGAAACCTATTTTTTCATCTCTTTAATTACACATGCAGATGTTGAGAATAATATTGCTGGTGATAAATATATGGTGAACTCTATCCATTGGCAAATAATAATATGTCTTTTCAAATTATGATAAATAAAGAGGAAGCTAAATGTGTACAGATAACTGTATCAAAATAATGGAGTGCTTTCAAATACCCATTTCTTATTTGTGTGTGATGAGTTAACAAATATAAAATTCTGGCTCCAGACTCCAAGATATTCATAAAAGATACTTGTTTATGAATGAAACAGTAACAGTTCATCAAAGGTCTGGGATAGGTGTCTGGCTGAGCTGGCATTTCCACGTTTCATAGGATCTCATGTATCTAGGTTCAAACTGGAACCAGACTGTTAATGGTGGTTTCTTATTTCCTTTTCACCTTCACTGGGTCTCAAGGACTTACATCCTGTTGTAAGCAGCTCCTTTGTCCCTTTTCTGTTTCTTCATCCCTGTTTTCCTTAGAACTTAATCATAAAGATGAGATCACTAAGCAACATTTAACCTAGCTCCTGATTTTTGCTTTACAAAATACACACGAAGCCTTACCTTATCTGTTGATTCCTTTCCTGAATTAGAAGGAGTAAGAATGAAGAAATAAGTAGTTAAAGAATAACTGACCCTTTACCCCTAGCTTCCCTTAGTAAATTTGCAGGTGGACGCAGGCAGACCACACGGACAAGAGAATGTCCAATTGCAGGTGGACCACATGAGCAAGACAGGATCCCAAGGAAGATCGGGAGAAGTCAGCAGGTCTGCATGCAATGGAAAAATGACAAAGACTCTGACCTCCTTCCTTAATGATTAACTGAGATTGTTTCCCCTTTTTCCCTTAAAAATTGTCTTGGCTGAGCAGAATCTTCAGACTTGGTGTCTGGACACACGTCCACCTTCTCCCCAGATTGCCGGCTTTTCTGAATAAAGCATCTTTCTTCTCTACTGACACTTGCCCCTCGTTTTCTTGGCTGGCAAGCAGTAAGCTGCTGAACCTGCATTTGGTTACATTATCCTCAGGGAGACCAAGGGCCCCTCATCTGTGTTAGTGAGATATTTGAGTCCTCACACTCTCCTCTTGAACTGTTACCTCTCCTCTAAATTCTGACTTGAATTACTCTCATTTATTACTAAATCTCCTTGCAAAACCTGTTCTTGATTAAAAAATAATAATAATAAACTTCATTTAAAAGGGGCTTCAAATGTATTAATTAATTCCTTCAAATTATGCAAACACATATCAAGACTTCCTGCAGGGACTTTTTACATTTGAAGTATGACCAATGTCCCTGTCTAGTTACAGAGCACAGAAAAGCACTTGACAGAAAAGCACCATCTAGTGTCTGCGGATCAGGAAGGAAAGGAATTTTGAAAACACAGAGGTCCTCTCAAAACCTCAGAAATGATAACATAGCAGTAGACATATTATCACTCCATCAGAAGGAGAGCCTTGGCCATAAGGAACATTTTGTGCAACAGCCATATAGATAAAATGTTTTCAAAAATTTCATGCAACTGCAAGTTACTGCTTTTATATCATTGTTGAACATTGTGAAGTGTGTTCTCTCTTTCTCCCTAAATACCTCTTAATAAGCCATTACAGGCCTATTTTTGGTTCAGTTGCCCTTTCCAATAGACCATCTGTTAGGAAGGCAGTGTAGGAAGCATGGATTTGCAGACTGTATTCAAGTGCTGGCTTTGTCTCAGACAAGCCAAGTGACCCTGGACCGCCAGTATTCTGGTGGCTTTTCTACTTTGCAGAACAGCCAGACAAGTAGATATGAGGACTGGTGTTCAAAGGAGAAACACTGGTAGCTGAAACATCTTTGGGGGATGCAGTAAATTAAAAGAGAATAGAAGAGAAAGACCCACCACAAAAAGAGGTGGTTCAAAAGGGAAGGCAGCATAGAAAAGAGAATGGCAAGATTGATGCAAAGGATACAGCTTTTTTTGTAAGAACATGATAAAATGATTCAATTCATTAAAATTTCTTATGTTCCAAACGCTTCAGATATTATGCTGGGTATTTCATTCAAAGGAAGAAGAAAAATATATATCTAACTAACTGTGATGAGCACAAAATGATAAATGATGTATACAATGATAAATGATAGGGTATAAACACACGGCTATTGGAGGACAGGGGAGGGAATAATTTATTTTTCTGGGAGATAGTTTTGGGTGTTGAGAAATCTCAGAAAGGATCCATGAAGGAGGTGACATGTGATAGACTTTGAGCAGAATTTAATAGAAGAAGAAGGTGTGAAAGACAATGACAAACCATTCCATGAAGAAAAAAATCAGAAGCTATCAGAGGAGGAAGGACTACATTATTCAGAGTCTTACACATGGTGTAGATCTGTGGTTCTCAGCCAGGGATGACTTTGGCCCCCACAGAACATTTGGCAATGTTTAAAGACATTTTTGTTGTCACCACTAGGTGGAGGGTAGGAATGAGAACAGGGATGCTACTGGCATCTAGTGAGTAGAGGCCAGGGGTGCTGTTAAACTTCTTACAACGCACAGGACAGTCCCCCACAGCAAAGAACTATTCAGACCAAAATGTCAGTAGTGTGATTGAAAAAATTCTGCTGTAGATTATGGCTTCTAATGCAAATGCTGGGGGCACCATTCATATGTTTTCAACAGGAGATTTTAAGATTATTTTGACCATTGTGTGAGAAACTGACTGGATGGCAACATGATAGGAAAGTCAATTGGAGGCTACAGCAGCAGTTTCCATGATAATAATGGTGGTTTCAACTAGGATGTGACAGTGGCAGATAGAGAAAAGTGGACAGACTCAGGATATGTCCTGAAATGATCAGGGCTGAGCAATGGACTTGAAGAGAGGGATGACGTAAGAGAGGCATGTGGATTTGCAGATTTCACAACAAAGTGGATGGAGTGAATGAGAGACGTTTGGAAGCACACACTGAAAATAAAAATTAATTCACTTTTAAAGTGTGAAAATCTTCTTAAACAAAACAGATTTCAAGTATCAGATGGATCTGGGGTTCAGAAAAGACATGTAGGGTGGCAATAAAAATTGGAGGGTCACAGACAAAGACATAATATTTAAAGGTGTAGAAATGAATATTACCTCAAGAAAGTATAAAGCATGAGAAGAGGTCCCAAATCTACAAAACACCACCATTAGGCATTGGGACAGAGAACAAAGGAGACAGAAAAGTCACTGCCAGAGGAGTAGAAATAAACACAGTAAAGTGTGGTTTCATGAAGGCCAAGAGCTGTTAACATTCCAAGAAAAAAGGAGGAAGTGGCCAACTGTCCCCCTCTACTGAGAGGAAGGGGCTATTAGGACTGGGAAGAGTCCATTGAATGTGACAATGTGGAGGTCATGCTGGTATAAAAAAAGGGAAGCTGCACTACAGAAGCCAGATGGGTGTGGTTTAAAGACGAATAGAAGGTACCATGATTGAATGTTGCTGAGCTCTGTGATCCTGGCAAACAGCACAGGTTAAGAAATTCCCATACACTTTGTGCTCCAGAAAGCACGTACTGCAAAGAACCATCCTTCACCATATAAGCTTCATAGATGCCCCTTGTTTATCTGTAAGGCTAGGCACAGCTCCTCCAAATTCCCATTCTTTGTCTCATAAAAGATTACCTAAACTGCTTGTCCTCATTTATTAAATAGAACAAAATACTTGTTAATCACACTTTAAGATTCTTTCCTTCCCTTAGTTCTCAGATGTTTGATCTACCTTCAGACTGAGCCAGCATTCAGGTCCTCCTTAAAGTCCCTCCAGGAAGATAAGTTGGCCTTGGGGTAAAACATTCCATCATGCCAGCTCCTCATCCCATTTCCCACATCCAGTTCTTTCTAGCGTTGTTCACTACTCTCTTTAGAAGAAAAGCCCTTTTTGCCTAAACTTTGAGAAGCTTGCAGATCTTATGACCACAGAGCCTCCCTGTTGCAATCATCTTTCCAAATAAAGTCTCTCCTTATTAAATCCAGGTTTGTATTTTTATTTGACAAGATAAGAAAATACAGAGTGTGTAGATAACTCTCTCAAAACCCTTTTTTGTGAAGAAGCATTTTAATGGAGACACACCCTGGGGGGGTTGGGTTGAATAGGTGCTAAATTGAGCAGAAAGTCAGTAGGATGCATAGGGCATGGCCTTGATTGGGGGAAAGGGGAGGAACACATTCCCATTATTGCACAGTCACATTGGGGTTGATGAGCAGAGGTGGGAATGGTTTGTGGAACAGATGAAGGTCAAGCTCTTTGGTATCTGTTTGCTACTGTAGTTCAACAATATTGGGAATGAATAATAGTTTATTGCAGAAAGCCAACTAGGGGTTTGCCCAATCACGGCAGCAAGGAAGAGCAGGTAAGACACTATGCCAGGCTCCACTGGTCCTTGACTTAGTGATATCTGGAAATCTAGCCAGACAGAAGGTCAGGTATAGAGAATTAGACCACAGAGAGGCTGCTTCACCAAACAAAGACAAGACAGTGTGGAGACCAAATCCCTTACTGGGATGTTCATATTCACCAGGTTTCTGTTTATGGTGTAGGAAGAGTCCAAGCCATTTGGTAGTCAGTGAGAAAAACAAAGGAAAATCTACAGACATTGTTTCTCAGCAAGTCCTAGACCTACATAGACTTAAAATCAAAGGTGAGCAAAAAGAAATATATACAAAACACACACACACAAATTGGGACATATTGAGACCTTGCTACATTCCTGCCCCTGCAACCTTATAAACCTCCTCTTTTTTGGTTGGCTGCAGCAAGCTCACATTGGATTCTACTGGTTACAACTGACAGAGTCCTAAATCATACAAAATGACAACAGTCAAAAACCACTTATCCTCTGAACAACATTGCTTTGGCATACATAAAGCAAAATATTCCAGAAATATGAGAATAAATTGACAGAAACACTATTGTAGTGGAACTTTAGTACTTATTGATCTTCACTTGACTGATGAAGAAGAACGAATAAATAAGGATATATGTTCTGATATATGTTCTAAATAATTAAGGATATATGTTCTAAAAATAATAAGGTTAAATTTTGGGAAACAAATCACACTTAGTACTCTACATAAACCGTTCTTCCATTCAGTGTATTTTTGAGAGAATATTATAGTTCAGAATTGTGCTAAGAAGTAGGTTTTCTGTGGATCATAAATAAAAATCCTGCGCATATGGAGCTTTCAGTCTGGTGGAAAAGATAGCCTTTGAACACATAATAAAGACAATTGTTACAATTACATTTTGCCATACAAATTGCAAATTGCAATAAATGCTATAAAACTATGGGGTGCAAGGAAAGAGAATATAAAGTGAGAATGATAGATTGCCTTTAGATCAGATGGCCTGGGAAGACCTCTCAGAAGAACAAGCCTTGTGGCAGGAGATGGAGTCAACCAGGCAAGTACACAGAGACTATGCCCTGTGGAGGGGCACCATGGGCCATGGGTCTGAGATGGGAAAGAGCTTGGTATGTTCAAGGATCAAAAGAAGACAGGTGCTTCTGTGGATAGATCATAGGAAGCAAGAGGAAAGGCAGTCAAATCTGCAGTGCAAAATCTACAGGTCTTGATTCTGTCCCAGGAGCAGATGCAGAAAATAGAGAGCATTTTGCCATGTTAAGGGGAGGGATTAAAACGGATTAATTTATTTGAGTCATATGACTGACAGGTGGAAAATAGCTTTGAAAAGAGCAAGAATCAAATCAGGAATGAAAGGACAAGTCTAGTGGAACAAGAGAGAGATGCTGACTGCTTAGAGGGAAGTGGAAGCAGTGGAGTTGAAGACAAAGAGGTTAATGTAAAATAAATTTTGGTAGATTTGACAGAGTTTGGTAATAAATTGGATTTGAGCGGTGTTGGAAAGGGAAATATTGCAAATGTCTCCAGGAAAAAGAAACATTTTATTGAAGAATTAGTGGAACATTTATAAAAATGTATCATGTATTCAGTCACTAAGGAAATCTCACTGAATTATCCTAATCAGGCAGGCACAAGACATAGTCTCTGACAGCAATTCAATAAAATAAAATCAAAAATTTAAATAAAAATAAATGATACATGGATATTAAAGGGAAAACTAATAATAAAATAAACAAAAATCTTTACATCCTAAATAATAACTCTCTAAGATATCAACACTGAAGTTACAGATTATTAGATATAAAGAACTCTATATCTCAATTCTCATGAGACAGACAGTAAAGTCATTCAGAGGCAATATCATAAACTCAAACTGTTTTGTTAATAAACCACAAAAAAGGAGAATAAGTTAAACTATGCCTTGAACTCAAATTAGAAAAAGAAAACGGACAAAATCCTAAAGAAATCAAGAGAAAGGAATTAAGAAGAATACAAGCAGAAATACAAATATAAAGCCCAGAAAACTAGTAGAACAGATGAATAAATGAAGTGGCTGCTTTTTTAAAAGTGAAATCCCCCCAAAATAGATAGAACACTAGAATGTCAAATCAAATAAAATAAAGAGAAAAGACAAAGACTCAGAATTACAAAAAGAAATGCTAAGTCTCTTATTCTGGTAGGACCCGTTGCCTGAAGAGAGAACACTCATAAAGAATGACTTTGGATCATACAGAAATCTGTTTTATTTCTGTCAAGTGATCCACATTAAGGATTCATAGCATTGTTTTCAGGAAAGGAAGTCTCAGAATCGCAGAGATAAGTTATACAGCAATTCTAGGAGTTTAAGAGGAACCCAGCATATTATTCATTTTCCAACTCCTTCTCTCTTGAGATGAAGATGGTGGTGGAAGGACGAGATGATACAGAGGACATGGGAGTTCTGAGTCACTCATCATTATGAGGAAATACCTAAGGACATCCTCCAGTGGGGCTACACACATTATTTTATTTTTATGTAATGTTTAATACATAATAATATAGTTCTAACTATATTCAGACTTGCTCATTAGCTCATTTGATCCTCATTGCTAATCTATGAAGCAAGTACAATTACAGTCCCTGTTCTACAGATGAGGAAGCTGTAAGAAGTCAAGTAACTTACTCAAGTTCATACAAATAGTAAGACGTGACCCGGGATTCAAGCCCAGGTAGTGTGACTCCAGAATTAATGCTTTTAACCACTTCATCATGAAAACTTCCATCAGATCTCAGCCATTTGTTAAAGTTCAACATCCACTTTTTTCCTGCCACGGAGCACAGGCCCCGGATGCACAGGCTCAGCAGCCATGGCTCATGGACCCAGCCACTCTGCGGCATGTGGGACCCTCCTGGACCGGGGCATGAACCCGTGTCCCCTGCATCGGCAGGCGGACCCTCAACCACTGCACCACGAGGGAAGCCCTCCACTTCTTTTTTAACCTTAGTAGTAAGGCTCTTCATAACAATTATAAAGCTTATCTATCTCAATGCAATGCTCAACCCCCATGAGCTAATCACCAGAATAATAATTTCTAAACTGGTATGCCACAGGACACTTCTTGGGGAGATATTAATAGATGTACACAGAAAAAAAAAAGCCAAACGTGTCAAATGCATTTGAGAAATTCTGCAAACTATACTCTTAGCCTTAAGTTCACAATGCCTACCACTCTCAAAAATTTTGTAGTCAATAAAACTGCTTAAATTTGGTAAATTTTTCTAACTTATCTGAACATGGAACACTCTCCCCCTCCCTCATTCAAAGCTTTTAAGATTCCACCCACACACTGTACAATGTGCACTAGTTTGTGGAACGAATAGCATTTTCTTGGCAGGGTAAATAATGTAAGAGTGCCTAACCTTGTTACTATGGTCATTTAACATCAATCTGCAAGTTCTAGTCAATGAAATAAAATGTAAAAAATTGGTTAAGATATATAACTACTCGAAATATAACTTTTTTTTTTTTTTTTTTTTTTGCTGCTGTTGCAGTTCTTTGCCTAGAAAATCCAGATGCATCCACCAAAAACTTATGGAACCAATCAGAGTTTAATAAGATCTCCAGATAAAAATAAATTTATGATAAAGTAAAATGTTTCCCTCTATGCTAGTAATAACCAGCAATATAAATCATCATGTGAAAAATAAATGGTGTGCTCACAATGGATTATAAAACATGTAGGATAAACAAGAAATATACAGGTACCCTTGATGTCAATGACCATTCTTTACTAAGACTTCACCCCACTTCCATCATCATTATGAAAGTTCACACTTTTTGAATCCTTACTCTGTGCAAGCCTATTAGGGCTCTATAAGTTTCATCTCAATTAATCTTTACAGTAACCTTATGAAATAGACTCTATTTACAAATGAGGAAACAAACACTTTTGTGTCAGAAAATAGAAAAGAAATCTCGAGTAAACACTGAAGCACACTGAGTTCTTGAATAGGGTATATAGTGATAATGTTAACTCTTCCTCAAATTAATATAGTTTTAATAAAATTCCAATCAAAATTATAATGGAATATTTTAGTTTGCCATAGTAAATTTACATTTTTATCTGGAAAATTAATGGGTGAATACAGCCAAGAATATTCTCAAAAATAAGAAAAACTAAAAGAATGTTTCTCTATCAGATTATAAACTAAGTCAGAAAGGTATTGAACTCAGAAAGATAATACTCAGACAAATGAGATGTTAGTGTGTGATAAAGGGGTTATTTAAAATCAGTGTGGAAATGATGAATTATTTAAGAAATGTTAGGCCAATTGCCCTCATATTCCAGAAGACAAATGAGCATGGATGACTGACCAAGTGAATAGATAGATCAGCCTCTTCTGTCATCTGTCTTTGGAATGATTAGCTATCCTTGAAGAGGACCATTTTCTGAAACACTGACTGGCAGAATAAAACGATTCCAGAGGTAATTATCCTCTTTGTCTTTTTTTTCTTTCCTGAGTTGAAGGAGGAGGGGAAAATGTGGAAACCTCAAGGTTTTACAACACATTTTACTTCACCCTCTCTCGCTCCTTTTCCCAATGAGTACCGGAAGTTTGATGAATATCTACTGATTGTTCAGAACCATGGGAGACATGCCTAAAACACAAATGAGAACAATAAAAGAAGAATCATCAGGAACAAATTCTAAGAGAGAGCCTAGCTCAGTGCGGAATGGACCAGCAAAGGAACATTTGTGTTACGAGACTTTGGAAATAGGTAGGACTGTGTGGAGGAAAAAGAGATGAGAAGGGGACTTCAGAAATGAAGGGGGAAGTGGGAAGGAATGAATGAAGGAGAGAAAGTCTGTGAATCTGAGGCTGGAACAGAGGGCACACCTGGAGGAGTAACAGAGGGTGATAAGATACTAGGTACAAAGAAGACAAGAAACCTGAAAGGAAGTCCAAGGAGTTAGATGTGATTGGAGCCAGTGCAGGTTTGCAAGCAAGTGACAGAAAGACAATGGCATTAAAGAAAGAAGGCCCTGGCACGAGGATGGAGAAGAGGAGGGAAAATTAAGTCAAGGGTCCCTACATGAAGGCCAATGTTGTAATCCAGGTGTGAAGTGACAAGGATAAAGAAAAAGACTGAAGATGGTGACAAAATGCAACAGGCACTTTGAAGCAGCCATGACCAGGGCAAACTAGAGTCATGTTACAGTTATTTTAAACACCAGGGGTAGAATCAAGTGCAGTACCTAGGTTAGTATTGATAAAAGAAATTTTCACATATTGAGGTATGGGGAAGTCATTCTGGCTTAAACATGAGTTAATTTGAGTTTTATGCTAACTAGAACAGCCTGCTTGTGGCCTATCAAACAAATGTTGTGCATATGTCTTAGTTATTAAAGAAAAGGACACATTGACCAGAAGTAAATAATTTCCATGTTAAAAATAAAGATTAAATGCCTCCCTTCCTTGGATGCCAATGCTGGATCTCCTTTGATAAGACTCCCTACCCAGGTGCCAAAGCCATACTGACTCACTGTGTATGTGCTGGTTTGTTTCTTTGTTTTGTTGTGTGTTTGTTTGTTTTGAAACCTTGAAGAAATGTATCCCTGACTTTAAAGTTCTTTGTTCTGCAAGATATAAAACTCTGCTGGAAACCACGCTTCTCCAGAGTAGTTTCTCAGAATAATCTGGGAAGCTAGCTTCCGGGCTATAGTCCTCAGTTTGGCTTAGATAAAACTTTTTTCTATTCTTATTATTGATTGTTTATTGATTAGTTTCATCAACATTACCCAGTAGAAATAAGATCTCCTTCCATCAGTATGTCAGTCCAGTCCCAAAGGGAAAACAAAAGCACTAGTCACAAAAGCCCTTCCCTCGCCTACACCCCAGGGTGATACTCATTTGATTCACTACCTTTATTCCGGGGTCTTAATCTAATCTCTACTTTCCTTTGTCTCAAAAGAACAAAATTTATATGTATACTGTATTCCTAAGTAACTGTGGGCTTTTTTTTTTCACTATAATAAGAGGAAACTTGGAAAATAGAAGTTAACTTTGCTGAATTCTTATGTCTATTCTGACACTGAACACCTGTGCAACTTTGAGCAAGAATTTGAGTCTTAGTTTCTTTATTTGTAAAAAGGGTTATTGTTTCCTGACTTTTAACATTACTGTGAAAAGTAGGCAAACATATGCATACACACACATATTAAATCTGCCAACCTAGTGTCAAGTATAGAAATAAAGGGGCCTGTTGTTAACAATTATAAACACAGTACTTTTGAAGATTGAGTCAGTGGTTCTCCAAATAGGTATATTTCCTTCTCCTGCAGGCTCATTTATAACAACAGCCCATGTGACCACACACACACACACACACACACACACACACACACACACACACACACACATGCAATTGGTTTCTGTTACCTTAATGTAGCAGAATTGAGAAATCCTTTTATCAAGTGAATTCCTTCTTTCCAAGAGTGGCACTACCAGGTACAACCACTCCCCAGGACAGTTTGATGAAATAGTTTGCTGTAATTAGTTTTCCCAGGGGAAAAAAAATAATAATAATAACAGGCTCTCATCAGGTGTTAGGGCTCAGCAGCTTCTCCAGCTGATTCAAATTCCATTGTTTATTTTGTACATCTGGATGGTAAATGGAAGCATCTCTAGCATCGGTTTCTCCAGACTGTCTTTAAACAGGTTTAATAAAAGGATTAGGAGTTTAAATAGGTTTCCAACTGTTAAAAGTAGTTTTCTCATTTTTCATGTTCACATTCTCAAAACCAATTTATCTTCTTGACCTTCTGGCTGCCGCTTCCTCTGGAATGGGAGGCTGCCTCCAACCAATAGGAAAAAGGGACCGTATGCCACCCTGTGATCTCCAGATCTCCAGTGGACACTTATTAAGTCCCTACTACTTGCACAGAACTGGGATGGTAACTAAAGAGAATTCAAAGATGTTATGTTGTCATTTTGCTGGAAAGAGTAGAGAAACCCATGTAAAATACAGAGCTTCATTATAAGAAACAAAGTAAGAGAAATCAAAATACGTTGGAAGATATTGTGAGAGAGATAAGGATATAGAAGTGAATTGAAGGAGAAAGTGAAATGTGAAGATCTAAAGAAAAGTGGTTCTCAACCCTGCCTTTCCATTTGAATCACCCAGGACACTCGTTAGAACTCCCAATGCCCAGGCCATACACAAAACTAATTAAATCAGAATCTCCCTTAGTGGGTCTTGGCCATAAGTATATACTTGCTAAATCTCCCAAGGTGATTCTAATGTGCAGCCAAGATTGAATAGTACTAAAGTGGAGCAAAGATAAAAGTTTCTATGAAAATCTTGACTATGACCATTAAGTGAGATGGGAGCAGGGGCAGGAGAGTAGGGAACAATTCTGATTCTGAGTACTAAATACATTTTGTTATTCTGACAGTGAAAAATCGTTCCCTATAGAGCAATAAGTTAGGCAGTGTTACTGAACACAGGTTCTTGTGCCCGATGCACAGTGAGACCAAACAACCCAAAATGTCAGAGTTTGGAGCAGAGAAAAGTTTATTGCAAGACCATGCTAGGAGACAGGTGGCTTGTGTCTAAAAAACCTCAAGGGTTTCAACAAAGCATTTTTAAAGGTAAGGTGAGGGAGGGGCATGTTGTGTTGCCGCAGACTTCTTGGTGTCGTAATCCTTTGCTCTTGCAGCTGTCCACATAGGACAGGGCATGATGCTCCTGTAAACTTCCAACAAAACAAATGTTATTCTCTGTTCTGCAACATTTTTATTTCTAAATGACTTGGACCCTTAAAAGCCAGAGCCCTGAGAGTAGGCTATTCTGTATATATCAGGCTATAGGCAACATTCTTTTACAAAATATGCAGAGTCAGCCTGACTAAGCATGGGAAAAGGAACAGATCTAATATGGAATCAGATTCGTTCTTCCCTATTACAGTAGCTTCTTTGGTTGGAGAGCCCTGGAGAAAATACACGGACTCCCGTTTTTTGTTTTTTGGTTTTTTTGGCTGTGTTGGGTCTTTGTTTCTGTACGAGAGCTTTCTCTAGTTGTGGCAAGTGGGGGCCACTCTTCATTGCAGTGCGCGGACCTCTCACTATCGTGGCCTCTCTTGTTGCAGAGCACAGGCTCCAGACACGCAGGCTCAGTAGTTGTGGCTCATGGGCCTAGTTGTTCCGCGGCATGTGGGATCTTCCCAGACAAGGGCTTGAACCCGTGTCCCCTGCATTGGCAGGCAGATTCTCAACCACTGCACCACCAGGGAAGCCCCAAACATGGACTCCCATATTTACAGAGTAAGGTTGATACCAGGTTAGCCAACAGGTTCCTAAGGCTAACAGGTTCCATGATTGGTTATTCAGCTATGGAATTTAACCATACCTATTATTCCAAAAGTCTTCATCAGGGAGAGCTGCTGTTGGGGAATTCAGTACACCTGTAACCATGTGAAGAGAAGCAAAGTGGGAACCTTATGTTAGTTAAAATATTAGAGAGAGGGAAGATATAAGAGATAAGAATGGCTGAAGGAGAAATGGGCATTGTAGTTTGCTGGATGCTGCATGGCAGAATGGCAGTGAGAACACCATAACCAATGAAAAAAAGATGCTAAATGCAAGAAAAAGGAGGATTAGAGGAATGCCCATATCATATAAATTCATCTGCCCATCAATGACTTCCTCCTTTACTTCCTTACTATTTAAAATTTCACCACTGGACATATCCCTCTTGAAAGCATAGACAGCTATAACTGGAAAACAAGTTGGCAATATCTGATAAAGTTAAAGACACATATCCTACAATTTAGCAATTCCACTTAGAAATAAATAGAATAGTGATATTCTGGATATACACTATGTATTGCAAGTCATGGTGAAGAATGGGGGGGAGAGGATTCCACTATGGAGAGAAGATAAATAATATGGTACATTTGCACAGAGAATAATATGTAACACATAATAAATGACAGATAGACAATAGATAATACAGGCAAATTTCAAAAGCAAAATTTTGAATGAAGAAAGCAGGTGGGAAAATAATATATACTGTTTATTTAAGTTTTAAAAACACACAAATCAATACAATCTAAATGTTTATGGCTTACAATGTAAGTAGCAAATGTATAAAAATTTATCTGGCAAGAGAGAAAAAAATGTGGTTAGTCTGAATACACAGGGAGATTTATCTGGTTCTTAAAAAACAAATCTTCAGCAAATTTAAAATGTTAATAACTATCACATCTGGAAGACGGGTACTGTACTTAACTAGATACATTTAATATTCAAAAATAAATAAGTAAAATAAATAAATAGGAAAAGTATATAATTTCCAGTCACTTAAATCAGCAATCCAAAACTAACAAACAATATTTCCTATATCTTGCCTGCTACTTCATGCTCACCCAACACAATTTGTATAGCCCTTAAGATCCACTTGCTGATGTGGTTTTGAGATTATAATTGGATGGATATTATTATGCACATTTCACAAATTAAATTAATGCACAAATTAACTTAATTTTCCTTAACTCATGAAATGCAAAGGACTTGCTCTAGATCTAAAAGGTAGGACCCAAAAGTTATCTTCTGACTATTCCTTTTTCCAAAACATTCCTTAGGAAACTGCTGCTAGGTATGTGGAATGCATTTTTATGTAAAAACCATGTTATCAGTGGTGATAAGGTTTCCAGGCAAGCCTACTAACCTCTGGCTTAGAGAGAAGAGCAGCCATCACCCCAGAGCAATATTCTCCAGAGTGTGGAGGCATGCTGGTTGATTTTAGTTGCATGTGGACTGGGAGTTAAGCAGATTTTGACCCCCACTCTGAAAATTATTCCTCTCTCAATTTGTATTTAATTTTCCTGATAATTTACAAGAGAAAGTATTAGTTTAGTACATATGGGTACTTAGCACCTTCTAAGGCTTGACAAATTATCTTTTTAACAAGAGGGCTTAGGTCTCAGACTTAGAATTTCAGCTAGCAGCAGTACTCAGCTTGAAATTAGCAGTGAGGTTCTGTTTCTCTAGGTTTATTTTTATCAATACTTTCAGTTCTGGGCAAGGCATACTGGTTTTCTATTATAGTAGCAATCATTTTTTTTTAAATTAAGGTATTTAACTTTTAAAAGTATGTCAATTTAAAGAAAAGTGTTAAATAATAGCAATAAAAGTGGTGCATACCTGTGGCAAAAATGTTTAAGTAGTATTGAAGTTTGGACATCACTACCCTAAGGAAATGTTCATCCTCTTTCTTTGGTCTTTTCTCAGTTCCCTCTTTGTACCTCATTCCCATCCCTGAGCTGTCCCTTCCTCAATCCTTATTACCTTTCAACACATGGGTGTTGAGGGTTGGCAATCTACCATTAGCTGACACTTTTCCAGAAATATTTAAAGTTTAACAATTACTGTCTCATTTCCCTCCTTCCTGACCTCCAAATCCCCAATTAACTCTCTAATGTCTTCAGCAGAACTGAACTAATTCATACTTAGGTGTGAATTTAATCACTCATTTATTAGTTCACTTGTCTATTCATTCAAATAAACAAGTCTTGAGCCCCTAAGACACTTTTGGGTATAATGACATAAGCTTAAAGCTCCTCACAAATGGGAAACCCTGAGGGAAAACTTATTAATTAAATAACACTAGGCTGTATGTGCTGTTATAATAGATGTTTGAGCAAAGTATTGTATTATAGAAGAAAGAGGAGAGCAGGCATAACTCCGCTTGTTATGGAAAGGAAGGGAGTAGGGCTGTTTTAAGGGAAGCAGTATTTGAGTTGAGTTATTAAAAGAATTTTTCAGACAAAGACTGGAAAAGACAAGTTAAATTGTAGGCACAGCATCTACAAAGTTTCAAAATTTTGCCATTTGAAAGGAATTGCTTAAAGAATATGTTTAGGTATATTCCAATATGCCAAAGGAATAAAGAAAATTTAAATGTACAAGTACACTGAAAATGAATGGGAGAGGGAGGAAAAGCTAAACTCAAGGCTTGAATGTGTGTCCAGGCCATGTGGAGAGTCTCAGTGGTCCTGCTTCTAAAGGTAAGAGGATTTCTCGCAGGTTTTGAAAAGTAAGTGTCATCATCTGATCTATGTTCTAGAAAGATAATTGGCTGAAGGATTAAAGGTGGATTGGAAACATAAGAAATGGGAGATGGAAATACTGGTTTAATAGTTGGGGCGCCCAACTATTTTCCAAAACATAGCTAGCTTTTCAGTGGACATCTAGGTAGCATAAGCAATCATCGAATTTGACAATGAGTTTCATTCTTCTCAATTCCATGTGCTAAATCTATGCTGTAGTCTATATTGCTTTGGTGCTATTATAACAGGAAGAGCTATAATGGGGAAGAGCAAGTCTAACTCCATATTGGATCTGTTTCTTTTACTTTAACTTTTGCATTCTATTGCTTTGCTACAAATTAAGAATATTGCCTATAGCCTGAAATATACAGGATAGCGTATTCTTAAGGCTCTGACCTTTAAAGGTATAATAATTTTCCATTCAGACAGAGATAAAAAGTTGCAGAACAAAGAATAACATTTGTCTTGTTGGAGGTTTATAGGAATGTCGTGACCTGACCTACGTGGACAATTCAAGAACAAAGGATTCTGACACCAAGAAGTTGCAACAACCAACCACACCACCTTCCCTTTCAGTATACAAGGAACCTGAATTCTAACCCAGGTAAGATGGTTCCTTGGGATGCTAGTCCACCATCTTCTCAGTCTGTTGGCCTTCTGAATAAAGTTGCTATTCCCTTCCCCAACAAGGCAAACATGAAGGTTATGTTACAGAGTCCAAGCTCGTACCATTGTGCAGTGAGCAGTACAAGTTTGGACTTGGTAACAGAGGATTCATAGCTGAAATTCATGAGGTGACTCTGAGCAAGTTCTTCACCCAAGTTCTGCCTCTTGACCCATTCTCCACACTCACTGTCCTGCTCCATACCGTGGGGAGAAGACCTCTATAGTCTATTTCACCTGGACGTCAATGAGCCCTAGCTTTCATTTGACTTTTGTCTGTAAGAGGCCCAGCCAGGAGATCAGAGAGTGGGAAGAGAGTGGTTGGGTATTTATTCTCCTGACTCTTTCTCAGACTGTCTGTGGCAGCAGCTGCATTTCCCTCCTTAAATTCATAGTTCCTGTTACATGGTCCCTCTTCTGTGGCTAGAGCTCAATAGTTTCCAAGAAGAGCTCCATACTGGTTATTCAAAAAATATACCCAGGACTTGTTTTAATCAGATATGGTAAGACACATGGACATAAAAATGACTATCATGAAAGAAGTTTATACTCACAGATCCCTAGAAACAGGAGGCATTGCATACCACACAGGGCTGTATGGGGAAAGGAACAAGGTTAATCAGCAGGCAGAGAAGAATGAGGGCAGAGCATGGTCCAGAACCTTTATTGGGGTTTTCACAGGAATGTATAGGTGAGGCAAGGGTAGCTATGCTGAATAAATATAAGACTGGGGATTTCAAATCATTTCAGCCAACAAGCTCTCTGTTGTAAGGGTGGCCCCTGGTTGCTCATTACCTGGATTTGGGGTGATGTCAGGTGGGGAAAATATTGGCTTGGTGTGTGAGAGTTTGGTAGAGGATAAGGTTGGGTGTGGGCTCTGGATAAGTTGGTTTGCATATCAAAGTCGTGCTCCAGTAGGGTATTTTGCTAGCTCTAGTAATTAGCTAGCCCTTAGAGGGACAGTCTCTCCAGGATCAAAGCCCCAAATGCCAGAGAACCAAGAATACACAAAATAAGAAGATACAGTCAATAAGCCATGTCTCTTAAAGTCTATGGGTGGCACCAATTTCCCACCAGTCCTTAAGCATGTCACCATCTCCCCACCTCTTGTAGTTTCCCTTAATCCTATGTGCACGCCTTTATAAATAGTTCTTTCATTAAATTCTTCAGTTAGCCTTTCAAGTGGGCCCTCTGTCTCCCACCAGGACCCTGACTACTACAACTGCTAATCTCCATTTCACTTTGGACACACAGATACTACTACATCACATATATATCTCAGATCATTAAATTCTCATTATAATACTATTGATTTTTTGACAGGATACAGAAACCTTTTCATTTAAGATGCTAATTCCACTTTGTTCATGAAAATTTGTTATGAAAAGTGCAGTCAGCCATAACTAATTTTCCAGCATTTTCAGTGTAGTTCCTTGATATTATTTCTGAGCACCCAAAGAGTCAACAACATAATAAAAACTAACGCTCTATCATTGAGAATTTGAAGACTTTCTTTTTCCCTACTGGTTCTTTTTTTTTTTTTTTTTTGAAGATCTAGCTTCTTTTTTAACATCTTATTGGAGTATAATTGCTTTCCATTGTTGTGATAGTTTCTGCTGTATAACAAAGTGAATCATGTATACGTATACATATATTTATTGACAGTTCATTGGATAGACTCCAGGCAGAAAGGAGAATAATCATTTCTGTTCCACTTCACGCCAGGAGACTAGGAGCTTCGAAGTAGAATGGCACCTCTGAGAACTTCAAGGCCATGTCTCTCTGCTTCCTTCATCTAAATTTGCCTCACTAGGCTTATTTCAGTTCCTCAAGTAGGTTAATCTCTGTTTCAGCTTTGGACAGAGCTAGTTCTTCCACCTAGAATGTTCTTCACCCCAGTTCTCAATCTCCTCACTCAATAACTTCTTCTTCAGCTCTCAGCGTAAATGTCATTTTCTCCGAGATGATTCCTGCGTCAAACCTCCTGCTCTGCATCTCAGAATGGCCTGTTCCTTTCCTTCCTCACACTTCCCCCACTTTGTAAGTGTAGTTCTACTTGTATAGTTACTCGAGTGACTGTTGTTTCCCCCATAAGAGCATGAGCTCCACAGGGCAGAAACCTTATCTATTTTCCTACCCTCTGCTTCCATGGGCCCAGCACAGGGACAAAGGCTGAGTGCCCAGTGACTAGAAGGTAAATGGATGATGGAGCCTTAACAGCTGCCTTCAAGGATACGTGTCTTTTTTTGTCAACTACAGGACAATATTTTTTTTCAGAACAAAATGCTTTTGTTTGTAGATCTCTCTTTATACTGAAAAGGTTTAAGGTATATTAATTAATCAGAGATCACAGTCTTGAGCATGTTATGTAATTTCTCTGGGCCTGTTTTGGGAACTGAGATAGTACCTGGCTTTTTTCTATCTCTCATAAGGTTGTGGGAAAGGTCAAATGCCATGATATACACACAAGATCTTTGTAAATGCAATGGGCTGCATAATTATTTTAATAATCTAGACAATATATTCTATCATGTATCTCTAAAACCCAGCCTGCCATTCTTGGGATTCTATGAGTTGAACTTCTAAATCAAGCACCTTCAGAACGTGAACAGGTCTCCATTCTCTTATGTTCGTTTATTGATTCATTTACTAAGCACCTACTATGGGACAGTCTCTGTGAGAAGTGCTGAGAAGTTAAAGGATGAATGTTAAAGGATGCCTGTGCATGGAGGTCTACATTCTATGAGAGTGAGACAGACATAAGCACAGGTAAGTGCTCTAAGGTCCTGCAGGCACTAGACAGAGGGCAGAAGAGGGTCCTGTGTAAGCACACTACTGCAGGATGTTATTTGAAGAGGTCTTTTAATGATGGAACTATTGCAGAGTTACGGGCAGGGTTAAGGACATCTGCAAATGATGTTGAGGGACCCAGAGCTAGCAACAGTTACCATCATAGGTTTAGAGAGTCAAGGGAAGGAAACAATATAACTGGAGCTCAGCTGAGAGCTAGATCCAAGGAAGAAGGACTAATTGGCAAATGATACGTTGCAGAAGTGGCAACTGTAGTCAAAACTTCACCACAGCAGGAAGGGAGCCAGAGGAATATATATCTCATCATCTTTCTCTTCTCCTCTCAGATCCCCTACTGGGTTTCTCATCAACCAACCCAAGTGGCAGCCAGAAAGCAAGGGAGTTGGGTGATACCATTCATAGATCTCAGGGAATGGACCAGGGCATAGAAGTGCAAAAAATAGTGGGGGCAGATGTAAAATAACCAGCACAGAACTCCCAGAAGGAAAGTCTTGCCTCCACTTGGAATGGTCAAAAAGGCCTCAGAGGAAAAGAATATTAGTTTCCCAGGGCTGCTGTAACAAATTACCACCAACTGCATGCTTTAAAACAAGAGAATTGTGTTCTCTCACAGGTCAGGAGGTTAAAAGTCTGAAATCAAGGTATCAGCTGAGCCATGCTACCTCTAAAGACTCTTAGGTAAGAACCCTTCCTTGTCTCTTCCTAGCTTCTGATGGTTGCCTGTAAACCTTGGCATTCCTTGGCATGCAGATGCATCACTCCAATCTCTGCCTCACTTGTCACATGGACTTTTTTCCTGTGTGTGTCTCTGTCTTCATATGAACTTCTTATAAAACACCAGTCATTGAATTTAGGGTCCACCCTTATCCAGTGTGACCTCATCTTAATCTGACTAATTACATCCACAAAGACTCTGTTTCCAAATAAGGTCACATTCTGAGGTTCCATGGGGACACTATTCAACCTAGTACAGAGAACTTTTGTATTAAGTATTGAAAGTTTATAGATTCCCAGAAGGCATACTGGGGTGGAGGACATGGCCCTCTAACAACAGCATGTGGGCAAACAGCAACCTAGTCCCCATTATAAAGTCCACTCTACATACTGTTAGCTTCATGTCTATTCCAAAGATACCATAAAGATCTGTGTCCATAAGTGGATAGGGGGCTAGCAGCTGGTTCAGGAGCTGCTGGCTGGTGGGACTTCTCAGTGTAGAAAGGTAGAAAAAGCTTGGTATCTTTGGGAGAATTCATCTAAAGTGGTCTGAGTGTTGAATGGGACCTAAATAGAAATGATGTTGTGAAATCACTTTTATAAAAGACAGGAAGAAACAATGTTCCTAGAGTCAAACAAGGAGGCAGTCAGGAGGGAATGCAAATCTGAAGAGGTGTAGAAAAGACTGCTTTTTTAGGTTAAGTCTAGCCAGGAAAGTCACCATCTGTCCATGGGAAACTGTGAATAATCTGGGGACCCTCTGTCAGAGACTGAAGTGGGAAGTCATGTTCGCAGAAGAGCTGCAGAGTATAAATGTCCTTGGACTTAGGAAAAAAATACTTTGACTTTGAAATATTGAACTATATATAAGCTAAGATGCAGCAACCAAAGCAAAGAAATGTCACTGAGCACAGTGGGAAAGCTGACCCATGCCAAGGCTTGGTCAAGGATAGTGTCACTGGAGCAGGTGAGGACATCTCACTAAGCACAGAGAAAGGTGTTGACAGGTCTCCTCAGATTTCTCCTCCCTTGGGACAAGCCAGACAGGACAATACAATAGGGATCAAACAGTATTCAGCTCAAGAGGTTATTTCTTTAGCAATGGTTAGATGGAAAGTATGAGGTTGAATATAGGCCAGAGTAGTCAATGTCTTTGTTAGAATTACATGACAAATCCATTTCCCAGTATCTAGTGAAGTGTCTCCACAGCAGAGAGCATGACATTTAGCAAGGATTTCCAAAGTGTTCCTTGGAGACTCAGCCATGCCCTCGGAGGGTCAGAAGAGAGTAGAAGGAAGTATGCATATAAATCAGGATAAAGGGAGGGCTTCCAGGTAAGAATCTGTGTTGACAAATGTTACTGAAATGACACTTGTTTAGAAAGAGAATCACAGGAGATGGTTCTACCATTACCTCTGCCACTAGAAATTCTGTAACTACAAATGACTCACTTTACTTCTTTGTGCTGCTCACATTTCATTTAGACAAGAGCAAGAATTAAACAGTTATGAAAACATTTTGTAAAAGTAACAGCATGGCCTGATACAAAGCATTATTGTTAACATTAGTATCATCGTCATCATCATTGTTATTGTCATCCTCACCATTGGCCCAATTTGGCATTTAAGGCTTATCTTGCTTTTGCTGCTCTTCCTAATCTAATTTCATTTCTCCATTACTCCTTTATCCAGAAATTCAGTTCCAGTCCACGTAAGTATAGTACATTCATGTATCCACTTTCATATTTACTTGCTGGTTTGTCTGTTGTCTGTCACTGGACTGTAGTATCAGAACTATGTCTGTTTTGTCCCCTGCTGCACACCCAGTTTCATAATGTCAAGAACAGAGTAGATGCTATGCAAGGATTTGCTGAACAAATAAATAAACAAGTGAATCTAGTATGATCTGGGACTGGGTGACTTAGTGCTAGTTTCTAGATTAGTGATCTTAGAACTCAAGTCACAAAAAACTTAATTAAATTTCTGATGCCCTGAATGTCACTTTGGTATCTTGAAAGACTTTTGATCATCAAAATAAACAACCACAGCTGACTGGCAAAACATAATAAGGATCCACTAGCTGGTTTTCAGTAGCCAATCTCTTCTCCACCCAGTATATCCTCCCCTCTGCCACTAGAGATAATCCCCTGAATGAAAAAGTTGGATTTGCCAGTCCCTTTCTTAAAACCCTATGTGCCAGGCACTCATTTATTTATTCCTTCCTCAAATAGGTATTAGAAAAATTAAAAGATATACAGAAAAAGATAGAAAGAAAGAAAAATTATAGTTTTTAGAGTATTAGAGACATATGGATGACAGACATTCAGAATAACAGCTTAGAGAGTGTCATTGGGGTAAAACTTTAGGAAAGAAGCCATGAAATGAAATGAATACGTCAAGACAAGGCCACATGAGGTTAACTCTCCTGGCAGATAGATCAGCTGATGGAACAGTAGCCTGACTCCATAATCAATGAGGAACCCAGAAGGTATTTCTCATGAAGGACCATCACTTTCAGAATTTTCAAAACCCTTGATTGTGAAGTAATTCAGATTGCTGGCAGTCTACTTAGAGAACAGTCTTCATGTTTTACAATGAACAAATAAATGGATTAATGAATAAGAGGCTGCTCATGGTGAAGAGAATACAAATGGAGAATGAAGCACTCATCAGAAGCGGCTCAGAGCCCAGGTCTAAAACTAAAAATCAGAGGGGCAAAGAAGTAAGAAGAAGTGGGAGGAGGGGCTAACGTGAAATGTGAAGCCAGAAACCCTCATTTTTAGATGATTCACTTACTAGTGGAGTGGCCTTGGATTACATGGCTAACCTGAGACTTGGGTTTCTCCTCTGCACAATGGAGGTGACCCCATGGCCATAGCACACGCTCTCCTGGTCATTCGAGGAAAAGATTAGATCGTATATGTAAAAGCCCTTCGTAAACAATCATTTTATCTTTTTAAGAGCTTTGTTTATTCATTCACATATACAACTGACCCATTTAAAGTATGCAATTTAATAGTTTTTAGTATATTCACAGAGTTATACCACCATCACCATGATCAATTTTAGAAGATTTTTATCACCTAAAAAAGATACCCTGTAACAATTAGCAGTCATTCTCCCATTTCTTTCCCTCACCACACACATACACACACCCACAAACACACCACCACCACCACCACCACCACAGCCCTAGGCCACCACTAATCTACTTTCTGTCTCTAGAGATTTTCCTATTATGAACATTTCATATAAATAACTTCATACAGTAAGCAGTCTTCCGTGACTAGATCCTTTCATTTAACATAGTTTTCAAGGTTCAACCATGTTTTAGCATGGACCAGTACTTCATTCTTAGCTAATTTATCAACTAATAATATTCCTTTCAGGGATATACCACATTCTCTAGCCACTCATGTGTTGATGGACATTTGGGTTGCTTGTAATTTTTGCTATTATGAATAATGTTGCTATGAATATCTGCGTACCAGTCTTTGTGTAGACTTATGTTTTAATTTCTCTTGAGTGCATACTTAGCAGTAGAATCGCTGGGTCATATGGTAACTCTATGTTTGACATTTCTTTTCCAAGCAGCTGCACCATTGTACAATTTTACATTTAGGGTGCCTTTGAGGAACGCCCAGGAGACCAATATTCCTGGTCAGAGTGAGCAGTGGGAGGAGTAGAATTTGAAACATGTCCATAACAGGGGTCAGATCAAGTAGTTCACTACAGGCTATTGGGATAATTTTATTTTTACTCTCAAATATCTGTGAAGCCATCAGAAGATTTTGATCAGGAAGGTAACATGATCTAACTAACATTTTAACAGGACTTTACTGGAAACTGTATTGAGAGCAGACTGAAAGGGGAAGGGGTTGGAGCACAAGCTTGTTACAAGACTATGACAATGATCCACATGAGGAATGCTGATGGTTTGGACCAAAAGAGATGGAAAGAAACATGATTAGAGTCTGAATATATTTGGAAAGTAGTACTTCATTTCTCTAATAAAGCTGAGAATCATTTTATAAATACCTCTACACTACATCTAAAATGTGATTAAAATTTTACTGATATTCTACTAATGTACTGAAATGGAAGGAATTCACTGAATTTATAAATTAACTTGGGGCACATCTGTTACAATATGGTTTCTCCTGCATGGAAATTTATTCCCATCTTCTTTTATGCACCATGGTACAGGTTTTCAGTTTTCCTCATGTAGGTTCTGTAAATTTCTTTTTAAGATCTTTTGTAGGAGAGGGGTGTGCGTGTGTCTAACTGGCTAGGGCTATTCTAGAGAAAAAATACAGACTTTTGTGTATTTATTTTTTAATGGCCATTTTACTCAACTCTCATTAGCTCTAATATTTTTCCTAAGTTTTTCAGTTTAATATTCATATGCTCAGAAATTTATTTACCCATTTCCAATATTTAGGCATGCTAGTTCCCTACCTGGATAGGTGAGTTTTGGTGGTAAAAAGGATTTGAAATGGATCTTATAGGCAATGAAGGGTGGATTCCAGTGGTACATACCAATGGAATGCCAGGCTTTGGAGAGCAGCACGGGAACACCAGGTAGTCAGAATAAGAGTGCGGATGGGGGCAGGGAATGAAGGGTGGGAAGAATGCAGCAGAAGGAAATTCTAACAAAGGTCCTGACATGAGGACTTAGATATTTAAAGCAAGCTTGCAATTGTAATAGGTAAAAACAAATCTGACTCCATATTAGATCTGTTCCTTTTACTTTAACCCTTGTTCTTTGTTGCCTGTTCCTAGTCATGCTGGCTCTGCACCTTTTGTAAAAGAATGTTGCCTATAGCCTGAAATATACAGTATCACCTATTCTCAGGGTTCTGAGAGTCCATTTATCTAGAGATAAAAAGTTGCAGAACAGGGAATAACATTTGTCTTGTTGGAGGTTTACAGGAACATCATGACCTGACCTACATGGATAGCTGTAAGAGCAAAGTATTCCGACACCAAGAAGTTTTCAACAACTAACAATGCCCCTCCCTCTCCTTGCTTTTAGAAGTGCTTTGCTGAAACCCTTTGGGGAGTTTGGGGATTTTTGAGCCTGAGCCACCCATCTCCTTACATGGCCCTACAATAAACCTTTCTCTGCTCCAAACTCTGATGTTTTGGTTTCTTTGGCTTCACTGTGCATCAGGTACATGAACTTGTGTTTGGTAAAAGGTTCACTTAGATTAGACTTATTAGGGAGCTTGGAAGTTATAAGGCTGAGAGCCTCATTAAATCTATGAAGACCCTGAGGTCCAAAGAGGAGAAGAGAATTTTCCGAGGATGCAAGGTTAATGGCTAAGCCTGTGCTAGAACGCTATCCAGGTCTCTTTCCATTTTCACTGTACTGAATAGTAGCCACCCTCACAGAGGAGAGGCTAAGCCAATAGAAAGTCAAGAAGAAAGGTCTTTTGCCCCATTCCATCACTTTTCTTTGGGAAGAAGGTAGAATACTTTATGTCCCCATGTCTCCACAGGGTGTTGGATTGGAGAGAACGAAGGAAGGAAAACAGCATGCTAAGCCATCACTTACTTGCCCTTCTACAATTATTGGACCTTGGAGAAATCCACTCACTTTGTTGGGCCTCAGCTATTATCACCTTAACTATACAGGAACCATTTAAATTGGCAGCTACATCCAGCTCACAGATGTGTTTCGTATTTTACTGGATTTGAAAGCAATTTTAATTATTTGACAGCATTTAGAAGTCATAAAAGTTTACATAAAATCCAGATTTCTGGCTTTTCTTGAAAAATGTGAAGGTCTTGCAACACCAGAACAACTTGCTGCATATTGTCTGTCATCTATTTTCTGTGTGGAGGGTTAACACTCACCATCTGCCATCATCCCTACTAACTCACTCATTTAGGCCACCTACCTTCCCTCCATGGGTCTTCTAATATGTTCTCACAATCTTCCTAGCTCCCAGGGTCTATGACAGTGTGAAGCTGTGATTCCCAGCATGGTCTTGGCAAACACATCTCAAGTAAGGTTAACCCACATGTCTGTCTCTCTGGATATGCCCTCCTCTATGTTGTTTCAGGCTCAGATGATTTCTCCACTTCCCTATTGTCCTAACGCACTTCCTCTTCCAGATGCCCAGGTCACTTGGTCTTGGCAGTACAATTCCAGAGCCTTTGCCAGTCATTTGGATGTTCTTTATTTCTCCCCTAAACTAAATGGTCTGGCTTCTGGCTTCTGCCCAGCATGGCTTGGGAAGAAGGAAGTGACAGACCTGCCTTCCCTGTCTCCCTCGCAGAACAAATCTCTGTGATCTCTCTTTATCCTTTCATTCCACAAACTCCAGGGTAGTAAATGAGTCAACAATAAATGGGGGACAGTGTATACCTAAGGAAAAGAGCCTAGTGTTGACACTGGCTGCTCAGCCCATTGGAGGCTCCTGCAGGAGTGGGAAGCAAACAGGAAGAGAAATCATCCTAATGCAAATAGAGGCCAGTGTCATCTGACAGAGCCCTGGGAACAGCCTTGTCCAGGGTGTGCTTAGGGAAAGATGACACAACTTAGGATCCAAAAGACAGGAGACACTCATGCTGAAGTCAATAATAGAGTTCCAAGAGCAATTTTTATAGTCTGGGAAAGGGTGAGAGTCTTAAGGACATCTAGGCAAAGACAGGAAGGTAAAAAGCGCATCAAGAGTGCCAGGCTAAAACAGTTATTGAAATAAGAGAAAATAAGTTCATTGCATTGAGTGTAGGATGATGTAATGAATTATGAGAAACAAATCTTAGCCATGAGGCCAAGGTACAAAAAAAAGTGGAAACATTTGAGGATCACCAAGTAAACAGGGTGGGATCACAGTTAAAGCCCCAAGATGGCATCTCCTCTATGTAAAATTGGCAGACACATCTGGCTAATGCTCTAGGCTTCCCAGTGGTCTGAAAATAGTTGTAGGTCAGTTCAATAGTGTGGCCAAGCCTCAGCTCAGCATGAATTCTGTGACTTCTCTTCTTCAACTTACCATGTTCTTAAGCTAATTTGATGTACATTCCTCCCCAAAACTGTTCTTTCCATTGTGATCTCCTCAAGAATAAAATCCTAATCCTCCAATTACTTAAATAGGAACATTGTTTACCATCCTATCTTCTCTCATTTACCATATATCCCCAAGTTGTATAATTTTTACCTTTCTTATATCTATCAAACCTCCCCCTCCTTCCTACAGTCTCTGTTCTTATGAATTAAGCTCTGAGTTTCATCATTCCTTGTGTGAATTTCTCCTGTAGCTTTCTAGCTCAACACTCTGCCCAGAGTTTATGCAAATCTAATCCTCCCTCTCTACACAGGAGCCTGAGTGATCTTCCAGAGATGAATCTAGTGTATTACCCCAGCTTAAAACCCTTCCAGGCCCCATCCTAGTTTTTAGGTGAGGTAACCATCTGACTTGGGACCCCTTTTTCAACCATTCTCCCCATTTCCTTCTCATGGTACAAAATTGCTGCAAATTTAAAGGACCTTACTTCTGCTATGCCTGCATCTGGAATGCCCTCCATGCTTCATCATCCAGATAGATCTTAACCCTTCTTCAAAAATCAGCTCATATTTCTCCATCTCTAGGAAATCATTATTAAAACTCAAGCCCGTGTTGTATTACTTTAGCACTTGGCCACATTGTCCTGTAATCAATGCCTTCATAACCAGACCAGCTTCCCCCCAAGAATAGACACATTACCAGTCCAATCACTTATCAACCTGGTTGTCTTCTATACCCAGCATTGTGCCGGGGCAGAGTCAGGTATAATTGTTGAACGAGTGAATAAATAAATAAAACGTTTGAGTAAATGAATGACTCAATCACTCCATCATCAGTCTATCTACTACTCCCCAAGGTCTCAGGCTGAACTGAATTCTCTATTAGTGGAAACTTACTCTGGGACCTTTATAAGGCACTTGGAGAGCCATATGAATCAAATACAATCAAATTACTACTCAATTTATTCACTTCTCCCTTCTCTAAAATTAGGAGCATGGGAATGAATATGTATGAACATGTGTAATTATAGACACTTATGCACATAAATTATCTGGCAGGGCTCCTGGAGCTATGCTCCCAGGAGCGAGATGTTTATCTTCACCTGTCTTCACTGTAGAGTTGTCTCTGGAGCACCATACTCCAAAAGCGAAGTAGCTAAAGACTCTCCCCACTTTTATAACTTATTCATTGTCTGTTCTTTGATATTCTGCTCTCAAAAGCATCCGAATCCTCCAGTGGCATTCTTGGATGAGGTAGATCTATGGGATTCGGGGAGATGAAATGTGATATTGCTGGCTTTGAAATTTCATCACAAACCCAGGAAACTAAATGTTCCTCTCATTGGTCTCCTTTTCAAATGATTAGCTGATGACACTTACCAAGTTCTCCACTCCTTTGATTCTTAAAAAGAAGACAGAAAAAAAATTTTTCCTTGTGTGGTTTTGTGGAAATTCTGGAATTGGTATATTCTATTTTTTTTTAAATGTTCTCAAGGAACTCACACCATGTGCTAAACCTGAATGCTGGCCATTCATGGCTGCAGTAGTCTCCAGACCATGAAGAAGATTATGGACAAATCTATTCTAACGATGGTAAGGGTGTTGAAAAGTATGTGTACTAAATGTTGGGAAAAGATATCTGTCACCTTTGTAGGATCAATAATATGAAAAGAACAGGCTTTTGAAACTGAAAGATACTGATTCAAATCCCGGGTCCAAGACTTACTAGTTGTATGAACTTGAGCAAATTAAGTAACATTCTGAGTCTCTGCTTCCCAGTCTATAAATCAATACAAATAGTAAATATCTCATGGGATTACTTAAAAGATTTAAAAATGTGACATATGTAAAACATTAAGCAAAATTCCTGATATTTAGTGAGAAATTAGTAATATTCCCTTCCTCTCTCTCTCAGGTAATTACTAAATTGAAAGCATAATATTTGGTAAGTACTTGATTAAGTCCCCATTTCTTGGAATAAAGTGATCCACTGAGAGAGAATATGATTCATTTTACACTAAAATATAGTCTCATACAGAACACCAAAGGTTCCACGTAAAAAGCATTTAAGTACTATTAACCATCAGACAATTAGTCCACAGTAGGAACCCTGACATCTCTCTCCTGGTCTACAAACTTTCTTCAGTTTTAAGGTGAATGATAAGCCATTCTGTAGTAGACTCAGGTTTGCAATGATGAAGATGACTTAGAACTACTGACCTCCTATGGTAGTTATCAAGGGTTAATAGAACTTGAAAACTAGGGTATTATAAGAGTTTACTGGAGACTATATATAATTCAGTATTCTGCTAAGTCTTTCTGCTCTACAATTCTTGGTGATCCTGTGGGTTTTATATGTGAAGATCATCAGTAACAAAGCAAAAGAGTTGTCGATATATTATCAGTGCTGTCTTCAGTAGGCCATGGTTTCCATTTGCTGACATTCTTATTTCTTAGTGTTGAAATGTTATGAGTTTTATTTTATCATTATCAATTATGTTTGGTTTTAGTTTTCTTTTTTGTTTGTTTGTTTTGTTTTGTTTTGTTTTTGTAAATCTACCATGCAGAGTGGTATACATGTTTATCAGGATTTTTGACTGATGATTTTCAAATAACCGGGCTTTAAGTTATATTTGCAAGTAAAAAATTACATATCACCAGGCCCCATTGCTAAGAGATAGATATGTAATTTCCCCAAATCTGCTTGTACAGTAACACTTCTTCTGCAATTAAACAAAGGTGAATTTTTTCCTCCTTTTGAAACAGAGCAAATGAGAAAGGTGGTTTTCATTTTTTTGTGTTTTGCTTCATGTCGCAAACATGAACTTCTGACAAAGAAGTTTGAGAGATGCTAGCCAACAGGGTGCCCATTATCTTCAGAAATATCTAGGGAATTGGCCAATTTATCTCCTGATTTAGAATGAGAGTTAATTTTTCATGGGCTTCTAATGAGTTTACTTTACTATTGAGGGAGCGATTATCCAATCCAACAATTTACAAAATCCTGCCCTGAGAACCTGAATGAGAATAGGTTATCTATGACCATGAATTCATAAATGGCTCTACTCCTGCTGTGTAAATCCAGCTAGATTTGTGGTTCATCAAGTGGTCATTTGAAAACCTAGCAAGAGGCATCATAGAGATATCTGATTAGTTATTTTTCAAGCATAAACTTGAGAAATTGTGGTTCTATGTCAGCTAACTTTAGAAAAGGGTGCTATGGGATCAAACACCCTTTCTAGCTTCAATCCAAATGCCCTTAGAGTTTTGCATATGTGTGAAGTAAGACCAGCAACTTTCTAGTGATGAAATCCTCCATCCAATAGCACAGGATTTATTAGGTTGCCAGTGGCAAACCCCATAGCAAAAAAGAAAGGCATAGAGGATACTTTTCCAAGGATTTAAGGCTACCATTTTGTCAGATCATAGGCTGTTTGAGCTGGAAGGGTCCTTAGAGTTTATTTATCTAATTTCTCCTTTTGTAAAAAAAAAAATGAGACCACTGTGACCCAGAAAAGTGAAGCAACCCAGATAATTAATAATTTAAGTTAGTAAGTAATCCAATCACCTTTCACATTTATGTCTTAATATACAAAATGCTATCCTGAGGTATCTGCTTAACTCTTGATAACCACATGTGGTAGTCTAGGTAAGTGAGATGGTCATTTTCCAGGCTGGGGAATGAAAGGTTAAAGGGCAGACAAAGGGAAAGAACACAGAGCTTTGGACTGTGATTCCAGGACATTGACATTTTCCTGCTACTATGTAAGACTTCCTTTGTCAAGTCTAGGACTCAGACCTCTAGAATAAGCCTAGTGGGAATTAGAGTGTGCTATAGAGTAAGCAGGCCAGCATTTTTTTTTTTTTTTGGAGCTTTCAATAGATGTATGTGAGTGTCAGTGTTGAAATTGTCCTGCTGTATCCAAATGGGACCTGAATATGGAGAAGTTGTGGAATTTGGTAATAACAGGTAAGTACCCTCCAGCCAGCCATAGTAATATTGGAGCATACTCTCCCTCCCCCACCTCAAATCTGCAAATCCTATCAGAGGCTCGATTCATGATTTACTTAAGTTAGGGATTAAATCCCTAATTCTTAGGGATTAAATACATGACATGCAGGGTAGAACCTTGTGCCTTTAGGCAAATTACTCTCCCTCTGTGGGCCTCAATTTCCCTGTCTGAGAGGAGGGGCTGCCCAGATGCTCTCTAATGGTCCTATTATATTCCCAAGTGATTAAGCTGCACCCTCATGGTTTACTTCCTTCCATCCATGTCTCAGGGCCCACGCTCTCTGTAATTTGACTTATTGTGATGCTAGTCTGCGTACCCTATGCCCCCTGCCCACTACAAGCATTTTGGTCTTTTGAGCAGTCAGTGTAGAACTAACCAATCAGTGCAGTAATAGAAGCTATTTGACAATTTAGCGACGGCCCCACATAGCCCAGTCCTACCATCCCCCATATTTATTGAATAAGTTCTTGAGAATTATCACTCAGGATAGACACACTGTTCCCCATCTTAACAAGACTGGCCTCTTTTTGTAGTTTGCTTCTCAATTGAAATGTCACTTCCTGAGGGAGACCCTGTTTTACTATCTACTCAATGTAAATCAGTCACCAAATCATTATCATATCCCATCACATTTTAATTTTTCTGAAGAACCCTCATCATCATCACACATTGTTCACATTTATCAGTTTATTTATGGACTGTCTTTTACCTCCAAAGGAGAACAAGATCTAGGACATTGTCAGACATGTAGTAGAGACTCAAAAAAATATCTGTTGGATGGATAGACACATGAATATATGGATATTATTGCTGGATGGGATGTTAAAAACTATCGAATCAAAACCTCTGATTTCACAGATGAGTATGTGATGCTCAAAGCAATAAAAGAGATTGTCCAAGGACTTAAACAAATCATTGTCTTAGCAGGATAGCAGCCAGGAACTTCTGATTCCCAGTCCAATAATCTTTCCACTATAACTTAAATTAGGAAGAGAGAAGGTCTGTTTAGGAGCCCTAAGAGATCTAAAGAGAGGATCTCATTGACTATATCCAGAATAACGTGGAAAGGGGACCTTTGTGTTGAGAAGGGATTGGTCATAGGAGGTATTTTTATAGGTAAGAGGCAAAAAGTCTAGGTATTCAATGATTCACCCACTTAAAAATAATTTTGACATGAAATTAATGAGAATTATCTCCATTTTGTGATATTTTTTTCACTTTCATAAAACCCAGACAAACCATAATTCAAAAAGACACATGCACCCCAATGTTCATTGCAACACTATTTACAATAACTAGGTCATGGAAGCAACCTAAATGTCCATCAACAGATGAATGGATAAAAAAGATGTGGTACATATATATAATGGAATATTACTCAGCCATAAAATGGAACAAAATTGGGTCATTTGTAGAGATGTGGATGGACCTTGGGACTGTCATACAGAATGAAATAAGTCAGAAAAAGAAAAACTAATATTGTATATTAACGCATATATGAGGAATCTAGAAAAATAGTACAGATGAACCTGTTCACAAGGCAGAAATAGAGACACACACATAGAGAACAAATGTATAGACACCAAGGGGGGAAAGCAGGGTGTGGGGCCTAGGGGGTGGGATGAATTGGGAGAATGGGATTGACATATATATACTAATATGTATAAAATAGATAACTAATAAGAACCTGCTGTATAGCACAGGGAACACTAATTCACTTTGTTGTAAGGTAGAATCTAACACAGCATTATAAAACAACTATACCCCAATTTTTAAAAAAAAGTAATTCCTTGATATAAGTTTGAGAAACTACCTCTCCTAAGAGAGCAGAGTAGAATAAATGAGAACACTCGGAAAACTTGAAAAAAAAATCTATCATTTTAATTATTGCTACAGTGGATTTGCTTCTTTCAGGAAAAAATAAACACTTTAAGTTTTCTTCTTAGATGTCTTTTGTGCATACTGGGCACTCTTCCTTATGTCTATGATCATTATTCTGATTCCTTTATTAACCTTCTTTGCTCCAATCAGGGCCCAAATACTGAAATGCTAAGTTATGGTATTTCACACTTCTGAATTGTTGTATTTGATATTCTTTCTTCTGGAATACCCTTACTCCATTTTTCCTCCTAGAAAATTCCTATTCTTTGGTCAAAATCCAATTTATAAGTCACTTTTCCAAAAAGATCATCCTTGAACATCAACCCTGTATCAGTAAGCATTTTCATGGAACAACAATTCCATATCTAATTGGCAGACGATGAGGCTTTACTTCTTACAAGTATGGGGGTTAACTGTTCTAAGCTCGTTTAAAAGAGGTAACTTCTACTTCAAGCTACAGATCTGTGGATCTGGCTCAGCTCCCTGTGTCTATGTGTCTATACACCTTCCTGCTGAGACAATCAGCTGAGCAGGACATGCTCTTCTCTTAGCTAAGCAGAAGTGCACAGTTCCACAAGCACTATTCAAGCCTCTGCCTTATGTTTGCTGATATTGTTGGTCAAGGCAAATAGCATGGCTGACCAAAGTTAAGGTACTAGAAAGTATAATTTTCCATAGAGATGGAAAGAACTGTGTAAATTATATGTCAAAGGTCATGGACACAGAGGGGGTCAAGAATTGATATCAATACATGCACCTGGATGCTCACAGCAGCACTATTTACAATAGCCAAGACATGGAAGCCACCCAAGTGCCCATTAATAGACAGTTGGATTAAGAAGATGTGGTGCATATATATACATATATATATATATATATGTATATATATATATATATATAATACATATATGTTAAACATACACAATGGAATATTACGCAGTCACAAAAAAGAATGAAATACTGCCATTTGTTGCACCATGGATGGACCTAGAGAATATTATGTTTAGTGAAGTAAGTCAGAGAAAGACAATACTGTATGATATCACTTACATGTGGAATCTAAAAAAATAATACAAATGAATGCATATGCAAAACAGAAACAGACTCACAGATATAGAAAACAAACTTGTCATTACCAAAGAGGAGAGGAAAGTGGGGAGGGACATATTAGGGGTATGGTATTAACAAACTACTGTATAAAAAATAGTTAAGCAGCAAAGACATACTGTACAACACAGGAAATTATGACCATTATCTTGTAATAAACAGTAATGGAGTATAATCTTCAAAAATACTGAATCACTATGCTGTACACCTGAAACTAACACAATATTGTAAATCAACTACACTTTGATTTTTAAAAAAGAATTGGTATCAGTAATTCAATCTACTTTCAGATTCACTATATCTCTAATTCTCTTCTATATTAATGTTGTATCTTGTAGATGTTTCTATGTTGCATTTAGTCATGATGTAACTGTTTTGATAGTTGGTCTTCCCAGTTTATAAAACTTTAAAGATAACAACTAGCATTTTAAGGGGCACACTCTGTGCTAGGCAGTGCACTAAAATCTTTGCAGGTATAATCCCAGCTTGCTTCCAGACAACCTATGTATTATAGATATCCCAATTTACAGGTGATGAAATTACACTGAGGTAGCGTGTCTGAGCTTACAAAATTCAGATTTGAGCCTTGAACTCCAGTCTATTTACAAAGCCTCCTGATTCCTTCGCTAGATTATACTCTCCCTTATTTGATTTAAAGCTCAGTCAAGACCTTTATCTCATTTGCCTTTCATCAACCCAGTACCTATGGCAGTGCCTGGCACATAGTAGGAACTTGCTCATTGAATTGAGTTATACCAGCCCTAATTTGTCTTTCCAGCATTATCTCCTGCTTCTTCTCTAGGTAAACACTGTTCAGGATGACCTCAAATATCATATGTCTCTGTCCCTCTTCCTGCCATTTCTAATAGTCAATCATTCAATAACTAATACTAAATTACTCTTTTAGAATTCATTCATCCCTATGTCATACTGACAAAACCTAAGAAGTTAGACTGGGAAATATATTGTGCTTGGTTCTATCCGTGTCAGAGCTGAGCTTATCCATGATATCTGAGCTTCCATGGCTACACACAACTGAGTGCCCAGAGGCCTTTATTGAATTCACTTTGTCTATTAAGTGACAAAGAATGATATATGGTGAGATGAATGTTTTGTTTATGTCATGATCATGCTTTCCAAGATGACAGTCATAAAGACCAGAATGACATGCCATAATTTGAAGTTCTATTATAATAGAAAAATCACTGTATTTAAATGATCAGATCTGTATTCTGATATTCAGCCATTATCTTAACACTGCCTCCTCTCACTAATCACCTCAATTCTCAGTTGTGTCATCTGTTAAAATGAAGGGTTGTTTGCTCCCCAATGGATAGGATTTAATGCTCCATGTGAAACAAGCTAATATGTTTGTGTGAGCAAACATATATGGAAAATGTCAAACTCACCAGTTATTAAAAGTAAAAACTATGTTTGTATAAGTGTATATATATGGTGATTATATAGTGTGTATGTATATTATATATATTGACATATATTTTATATTTTATTTATAAAGTTTAAATATAATGTTTATAAATATATAATTTATATATAGTGTATTTATGTATAAAGTATCATACAATGCCAAGTAAATTTTAAAAGGGCAAAAATTCTCAATTTTACAAAGGTGGATTATAACTTATACCCTTGAAATGGCTAGGGGCAATATAAACTGATACATGACTATAGAAAAACAATTTATTAACATAATTCTAAAGAAATATATTGTATGCAAAAAAGATATTCCCTAAGAAGAAAAACACAAGAAATGACCTATGTAATGTTTGAAAAATGGTGATGTTACTATGGCACATCACTTAACATGGACTATTCTTCAGGAATTAAAATCATAATTCTGTATCACATGCAAGACTGCATAGTATGTAGAAACTCTATATCCAGTGGCATCAAAATTTTTAAAGTAGAATAAAAAATTATAACTAGCTATGAAATTAGGTAAAATATATGTATCAAGGTAAGCCAAGTGCTGTAAAAATAATCTCAAAATCTCAGTAGCTGAAACTAATAAAGCTTAATTTCTCATTCACATCACAGTCTGCTTTATGTCGGTGGGGAAAGGTGGGTGGTCTCTGCTCCATGCAGTAATTTAGTGTCACAGGATTCTTGTAACTAATGGTTCCACCACTTGCTGGTGCTTCATTCCCTGGATCCTTTTCACTTGGAGGGCAGGTGGAGGAAATGAGACGTGAAGAAGGCTTACTTGTTCTTAACTACCTCTTCTTGAAAGTGACTAGCATGGCTTCCACTCAAGGACATTGGCAAGAAAAAGTCACATGGGCCCTGGTCAAACCTAGAAGAAGGCAGCTAGAAGACATGATATAGTGAGTACTCAGGAAGAAAAGAGGGTGGGTATGGTGAGCATCTGGCCAGTCTGTGTTACAATATGTATATGAATGGATAGTAAGAGGATATAGAAAGGGAAAGAGTAGATTTACTAAACAGCCAAGTTTACTTGATAAGTAAAAGGTTTATTTACTTAAGAGATAGGCAATTTTTCTTTATTATTTATATTACCTTGCATTTAAGAGCCACAAATATGTAAAATTAAATAAAATCATCCTAAAATACTGGAATTAGCTTAAATGGTGTACAAGGCTAATTCCATCTCTAATACCCAATGACTAGTAATTGCAGCATATTGTGATTTTATAATCCAGCCTCATTTCTGTCCATACCTTCTCAAGAACCTGGACCTCAAGAAATGTGGTCTAAATTTTTCAGACCATTTGATGGAAGATCTGAAGCATGGACACTCATTAATAAGATAAAAGATTTTAATTAAGCTCCATATGCAATTATAATTTTGCTGGTTATTAACACTGATGAGAAAAATTACACAGCTATGATCACTGGCAGGGCTATTAATGGGTTTCTTAATGACATAACATTTGTTTAATGGAAGTATTTCCTTTTAGGTACAAGTACCATCCGAGGGCAATTTGTCATTGTTATTAATTCAAGATCGTTTATCTGTCACTCAACTCTAGGTCCAATTAAGAGGGAGAGGATGGCACGAGACTCCACTGAGTATCCCTTCCAGGGAGAGACGTTTAATAACAGAAATAAAAATGAGACAAATATCAAAGTCTGTTTAAAGGGTCAGGCCCCTTATAAGACACAAAAGACCAGAAGCGCTGTACAAAGAGAAAACTGATTTTTTCCCTTCCAAAATGATGAAAGCTGTTTATGCAGCTTGGGTCATTGGCAATAAAATTCTCTTCATGCAAATTAAAGTGATAATTTCTTTCCTGCAATAAAGAGATGAGAGTCACTTTGGGGGTGACCAACGCCAGACTTGAATGTTCTTTATTTACATGCTGCCACCAGGCTGTGATGGAATGAACACATTGAAAGCAATCACCTTTGAATACGTTTATAGTGCAAAGGTGAGTATATTCGTTTGCTAAGGCTGCCCTAACAAAATGCCACAGACTGGGTGGCTGACAAAACAGAGATTTATTTTTTCACAGTTCTAGGGGCTGGAAATTCAAGATTAAGGGATCAGCATGTTTTCTTTCTCCTGAGGCTTACAGATGGCCACCTTCTGGATGTTTCCCCACATGGCCTGTTCTCTGTACAGGCATTCCTGGTGTCTCACCATCTTCTTAAGGAGACTGATCATCCTGGATTAGATCCCCATTTTTATGACCTCATTTAATCTTATTAACCTCTTTAATAGCTCTATCTCCATGTACAGTCATATTTGAGGGTTTAGGGTTGCAACATACAAATTTGGGGAGACACAATTCAGACCAGAGTAGTGATTATATTATTTTTTAATTCCAAACACAGATGAAATGAAAGAGATCTACAAACTCCGGGTATCCATCATAAACTGAACCTAGAAAGATAGGCAGAATAAATACACCCTCTCCCTCCTGCAAGGAAGTGTATTCTCTGTGATGATGATTTTTTTGTCTACTATACTTTTACACCTCATGCCCTCCTTCAGAGTCTTAACATTATCTCCATTTTACAGATGAAAGGATCTAGAAGGGAGATTTGTTAACCTCTCCAAGGTCCCACAATCACCAAATTTAGTTTCAAATTCTTCTTAGAACTGTAATACTTTTTGGCAGAAGTTAGGACTGTGATAGAAGCAAAAAAGCACTCAGGAGAGAGAGAGAGAGGTTGTGAGAGAGAGCTTGGATGCTAGCTATATATGCTGTGTAGCCATGCTCCTGCCTAAGGAAACAGTCTCAGATGGGAAGCGGGAGTCTAGTTTGGGACACTGGGGGATGTTGCTGCAGTTAACCAGGCCCCTGGCACAAAAGGAAATGCAGATGTGAGGGCATGTGGAGGAGTCCAGTTTCAGACACGTTGAGTGAGGTATCCATTGTTGAACCAGGAAGTACTCAAGTCACAGTGTTAAAGGGGAACACAATGAGCTGTGTGCATTATTTTGTGTAGGGGAGGCATGAATATTTCCTCTACCCATCCTAGGTTCTTGGTTGGGTCTCTGTAATAAAAGACAGATTAACAAGATCAAAACAAACAAGCTTATTAGTATGTGTATATCATATATACTTGGGAGGGACTCAGGAAAGAGTAACTCAAAGAGGTGGTCTAGAATTCAAGCTTGTTAGCCTGAATAATAAATAAATAAATAAATAAACTTGTAGAGAAAAGGCAAGACAGAGGAAGGAGTTTTAGGCTTCCAAGAATGGGAAACTGTGAGAAAGTAAACATATGGGAAACTGATGGTAGATAAAGGCTAGTTAGTAAAGTTGTTTATGTAGCATCTTCTGGTGCCATCTCCAGATTGATCAGAGTCTAAAATCCTCTCCCCTGGTAATTAACTTTTATCCTTCCTGATGGAAAGGGAGGAAGGACACCTTTGAAAATGTAAGTCCTTCTTTTTTAGGCAAGTAGGGGATGGGCAAGCAGCTTTCCTTTGATCTGCTTCCTCTCAATTGTCAATTATATATTCAATAGAGTCTTTATGCCAAAGTGCCATATTTTGGAGTGACATAGTCTAGTGCCCTTCAATTGATAGAGATCTGGAAGTTGAAGGCAAGGTAAGAAGAATCAAAGAGGAAAGTATAGAGGGTAAATAAGAGGGACAGGTACACTGAGAAAAAATATCTGGGTTCACCTCCTACTACCTTACATCAGAGGCAGCAGGACATAAGCTAAGGAATACAGTTTCCGATGAAGACCACCTGGGGCAAAGTTCTGGCTCAATTACTTCCTAGATGGGAGAGGCTAGAAAAATTACTTTGACATCCAATGCCTTGGACTCCTTTTGTCTTTCTCCCATGCCCTTTACTTAAAAAAAAAAAAAAAAAAAAAAAAAAAAAAAAGACTAACTATAGTATCTCGTCATAAGATTGTTGAAAGAATGAAAAGAAATAATATAGGTAAACCACACAGCAAATGTACAACAAGCGTTTTCTACTTATTACTAGCTTCCTAGCATTGGGCAAGTGACCCAAGTTCTCTGTTTCAAGCACCTCATTTGTAAAATGGGGGTAATGATGCTTTTTTCAAAAGGTTATGAAAAACATTTTTATTTATATAACTTTATTCATATTTTTATGTATTTAGTATAAATATGTGTATAATTTACATATAAATATAATTTAACCTATTATATAATACATAGTATTCATATATATTGATGTTAAATAATTTTATTTACATACACACTTACTTTATAATTTGGATGATTTACTTAAAAGCAGCAGCAGCGACATACAAAGTGGTAGCATGGGGATGGGGCAGGGTGGGAGTATAGAGATTTTTTTTTTTTTTTTGGCTGCATTTTCTCTTTGTTGCTGCATGCAGGCTTTCTCTAGTTGTAGCGAACAGGGACTACTCTTCGTTGCAGTGTGTGGGCTTCTCATTGCGGTGGCTTCTCTTGCTGTGGAGCACAGGCTCTAGGGGCACAGGCTTCAGTAGTTATGGCTCACAGGCTCTAGAGAGCAAGCTCAGTAGTTGTGGTGCACAGGTTTAGTTGTGCCACGGCATGTGGGATCTTCTGGACCAGGGATCGAACCTGTGTCCCCTGCATTGGCAGGCGGATTCTTAACCAGCGTGCCACCAGGGAAGTCCTGAGAATTTTAGAATAATAATAAAACCAACCAAAAGTCAGCCTGATTTTTATTATCACCATGCCCCAGCACTTCTAAACACAACCAGTGATGAAACACCCTCCCCACTGTGGCAGATCACTTCCACCATCCCATCATCTACCCCAACCTTCCCACCCCTGTTCCTGCTTAAGAGAGATGCCATACATAATTGTTTCTCTAGTCAGTAGTATGAACAAAGAAGACCTGGATAAGTACTAGCTTAACAAATAGCAAATAGAATTTCTTATATGTGTGGAGGACTTCGTTTTGAAATGCATTTGGGCACATTTACTAATTTGGTGTTGTCAAGGTTGAGTCACCCTGATTGAGATTCAATGCAAGTTCACTGCATGCTTGTTGCCTATTACTACTCAGCGCTGGCTGCCCCACGAACTTCCTGGGGAGCTATAAAAAGGATCAATGCCTATGCTTCGCTTCAGGCCAATTAAATTAGAATTTCGGAGGGGGGGTGGGTGGTGCCTGGTCACTGGTACCTTTTAAAATTTCTTCAAATGATTCCACCATGCAAGCAGGGTTAAAAAGACCTAAGCCAGGCCATGTGCGTGATGGTTATATGCTGAGACTCTGACATTGGTCTCGAAGGGCCAAATGGGGTGTCTCTCCATGCCTCATTTTTTCATCTATAAAAAGAGAATTAAGAACCCACCTCAAAGGGCTATTGTGAAGGGTAAATGAGATAATCCATGTAATGCACTGAGAATAGTACCTGGAACACAATAAGAATTCAATAAACACAGGCTATTATAATTATAACAGCACTTTTGCACATGACCCTGGCAGGGTGCCATCACTGTCCATTATATGCATGAGGAAACAGGTTCAAATAAATTAATTGCTTGTCCAATCAGAGATTGTAAGTGAGAAAGGAAGAAATTGTTTATGAGCTTAGAGCCCAAGAATAATTTGTACAATACAAAGCTAAGATACCTTGAGATTTATTACACCTACCAAGCACAGAGATTGGTATATGACTATCAAGCCTTTTATTGCAAGTATCTTAACCATTCTTTGCCTATGGTATGTTTCCATCCAGCACCACACTTTAGACTCAGGTAAGCAGGATTCTGCCTGGCCCCCACCTCAGGGTACCCCATGTTTTTGAGCACCTTCCAGAGGCTGAGACTATGAGGGCTGGATCAGGGCAGTTAGATGGGGAACTCTAAGCCCAGCTGGGTCCTGTGTCACCTCCAGTTCCCATTTGGACCAGAATATTCCTGCTATCCAGGGTGATTTTCTTTTAGTGGAATTGCACAAGATTGGGTTGCCAGAGTGGAGCTGACATGCCGATTTGGGGTGACTCAAATTGTTTCTCTATACAGGACCTCCCCAAAACTTTTTGCTTGGCCCCATTACACCTTAAAGGCGGCCTTGTTTCCAGTGATAAAAACTGTATATTTTAAATTTAAACAAGCAAACATTTTTACTGGAGCTATTGATCACTATATTTCCCTAAGTCTGCATGGGTTTTTTTTTTACATAAGTCAAAGAAAACAATAAACATTAAGCATATTCAGAAACAAAGTTACAGTGTCATGCAAAAATAGCAATACTATGCACTCTAGTGGATGCTAAAAGGTATTTGTGCATCTTATAAAAATGTATTTCTGTATTCTACGACCTCTCAGACTGGTGAGATAGACAAGTGAACACTGTGTGAGCTGGTACCCGCATGTCAGCACCCAATTTAGTCTCAGTGTCCTCATCTGTAAAGTAGGGCTAATAACACACCTGATGGAATTGTTGAAGGATATGAATGAGATAAATAGGTAAAAACTAGTTTAGCATAACACGACCAACGTTAGTAACATTGTAGTATCAATTCTACTAATAGTTTCATGACTAACATTGTACGTGCTCCCTAAACATTGGCCTCAGAGCAGTCTGTAATAAGTAGGATGATGAAGCTACCAACAGTTTGTGCCAGGAATGCATAGGAGAAAACAGCAATTTCCACGGGGATAATAGGGAATCACTTCTTGGAAACAGTATTTATAAGCTGGTCTTAGAAGAAAAAGCATAGTTCTTCCACAGTATGAATAAAGATTTGGAGGTGGGATGGTAAAGAGAAAAGAGAAAAAGTCCACATGGATTACCAGGAGACATGATGGGGGTGGAGAGTGGCGGGGGTGGGGGGTTGGGTAGGTGACTGCACTCATGGCTGAGCGAAGACTTTAGGAGCAGGCAGGTCAGTAGATAAGCCTAAAAACTTACTAGAGAAATCCACAGACAAACTTCAATCTTTCCCTTACAAGTCTGCAATGACCCCTAGGGCAGAGTGAGCGCTTATGAAGTTTGACACCTGCCATGTATGTGATGAGCAGAGGAATTACGTTTCTGACACTGCAGACAGACATCACTGCCCAAAAGTCAGCCGAGCCTCCAGATACCAAGTGGACCATGTATCAACTAGGAAACCAGGTAAAAGAACGAAGAAAGGAGCCCACTAAGAGCAAGTGGGAGAGCTGATGAAATTCAGGGCTTGGTCTGAGCTCCCACATCCAGAAGCCTCAGCCAGAACTTCTGTCACTTTTTGGTGCTACTCCAGCTCCTATAGCCCTGCTGGCACCACTCAACAGCAGGCAGGCCCTGGTCTTGTGAGGAGCTGTTTCAAGCACAACCTTCCTGTGCAGCTGAATTGCATTCCTTCAGCATCCTTGTCTCACGCATCTTCACATCCTTTCTTTCCCACACAGCTCAGTGAGACTGAGTTTCCTGCCCAGCATACATCTGTGACTAACCAAAACGTGGCTAAAAGTTGCTTAAGCCAAAGTAGCAAAAGAAACAGAGAAAGGATCAATTTGTACATCTTAAGAAGTCTTCTCTCCTATAAGCTACTCAGCCTAATTTGGACAATAGGTGGGGATTCAATCAGATGTGGGGACTAATTATTACATGATACAGTAAGACTCTGATTCTCTAGCAGGCTCCAGAGGAAGACTGTCCCAGGTAGAGCTAAAAATCAGATGCTACATCTGAGGATCTTGCTCCCCATTTCTAGCTAAGACCTTCAGCATTTAGCAGGTCCTGCCAAGAGATTAAATTAGAATCAGTGGCTGCCAACATTGTGCCAACATAATCAGTGGCTGGCCATACATTAGCATGCCCTAGGGAGATTTAAAATCTGTATGCCCAGACCAATTACAATGGGGTCTCTAGTGGGGAGGGAGAGTTAGGGCCCAGGGCCCAGTATTTTCTAAAGCTGCTTGGGTGATTCAACTGCAAACAAGTTTGAGAACCTCTGTCTTAGTTGAGGCAGACAGCAGCCTCTGGAAATGGCATCCTGTCCTCCAACCCCTGATAACCCTAACCAGAGAATCCAAGCCCATCCTGCCATAACACGGGGGTGAGTAAACCCCCCACCAAAAACAAATGCTCTTGAGAGAAGAAATCAAATGAATACTACTCACTGAAAGAGAATTGGATATGAACAAAGTTTCTGGTAGAAAAGAATATACCTGATTCTGGGGCTCTGAAGAGATGACATGAGTGCACAGAGAGGAGAGGTGTAAGCAACATTAACTTCATTTGTTTGACACAGAGCCCCACGTCCCTGGAGAAGGTAGCCAACCCATCATAACCTTTGGAGAAGCAGCTCAGTTTGAGGAGGACGCTCCTCGCTGGGAGTCCCAGACCCTAGCCTGTCACTTAATCACTGTGCCATCTTGTGCAAGCTGCTACTTACAAAGCATATTTTTTGAAATATAGCACATACACAGAAGACTGAACAAATGGTAAGTGCTCAACTCAGTTAATCATCGCAAAGTGAACACACACACATAACCACCATGCAGATCCAGAAGGAGAACATTGGCCAAGACAGTTTTAATATATTCTGAGCATCTCTTTTGTGCTAGGGAGCTACACATGCACAGATAATGACATGGAAATGACACAAAAGATCTCAGCCCCAAAAGAGCTCCTAGTCTAGAAAGAGACTAATATATTAACAACCGCAACACTGGTAGCCACATAATTTTACAATAAATTCCTTTTAGGAATTTAGTGTAATGGATGACAATAGATTTATTTAAAGAGTTCCCCATAAAGGAATTACCTATGTCTAGGTTTATCCTATAGAGTGCCAGAACTGTGCTTAGGAAAGTCCCTTTGAGTATAGTAGGTGAGACCATGGTTCAAAAGATGACAGTGGGTCAAAATGACAGCTAAATAGTTTTATAAGAGAAAGGAACAGAAACGGGAACTTGAAGAGGGGGGTGGTGGGATTGGAAGGGAAGAGAGAGAGGCAAATAAATATGGCAAGAGGTTGGCTCCACATGAAAGTGGCCAGTCAGAAAATCTCAGTGACAGGGTGATCAGAGGACTTTTAATAATAGGGATATCTAATATATCAATTTAAATTATTTGTTACTACAAATCACCTTCTTTCTTCCTCTATGCTTCCATAAACTCTGTGACATTTGTAAATGCTTTGTGTGACTGGTTTAGGAGAAAAACAAGGGGAAATGCTGAGTTCTAGAGGTGGATAAGCATAGAGCAGAAGGAACGGAATAAGAAAATGAGATTGAAGGAGACTGAGGGTTGGGGAGACAGGTGCTCTGACTCAGAAGTGCCCATGAGAGGGAAACTCCCATAAATGCACAGAAATCTTGGGGTAGGCATTGAATTTCTCACAGGATGTTCAATGGGGTGTTAAGACAGCTTTATTCACATCTCAAAGCTCAGGATGGCAGCAGCTGACAACTCCTTGCACATGGCATATCCTTGAATGACGTATTTGCCCTGCCCTGCAGTCCTGAATGCCAATTACAATAAGGTTAGAGTGCACAAAATGCTATGTATACATACACTTCAAGGCCTGTGAACACTGAAATTTCTCAGGTCACCTCATCCTCTGGTTCACTGTTAACCATTCACATCATTCTACACAAAAATGGAAGTATGTGTTTCTTCATGATAAAGATCTCTGGTTTCCTGCTATCCCACAATACTTCTGATTAAGACCCACCCTGGACACACTCCCGGGTACACTCCTCACAGCCTCCCCTCAAACCACAGAACCCTCCAGTTCCAACAGGTGAGCAGAAAACCCATCCAGCTCAGCAGAATACACTCTCCCTGGTACACTGAGAAGGTTTCCAGGTATTTGTGATCTGCATCACTTGCCACTTTTTAGAACTCAAATCCCGTGCAGCCCACCATCTGAAATATGCATTAAAAGAATGTCAAGGGCAGGTGTGAAGGAGGAAAAAGTCTAAGGAGGACAGTATTTATTTTTGTTTGAGAGAGAGGTCAGGGTCTGAATCTCAGCTGACTGAGACATATGCTGCTTCCCAGCAAAGGGAAAATAGAAAAACAGAAAATAGAATGAGACCAAAAAAGAGCTGTCAGAATGGTCTATCCTATATAGGGCCAGAACTGAGACCAGTGGGAAGCAGATTTGGGTCCAGTTTAAGAATATTGTAATGGCTGCAGCTGACAGGAGTGGGAAGGCTTCCTTTACAGAATAGTGTGAAGCGGGAAACTCAAGAAAAAAGTCTGAATTGCCATTTGTCAGAAATTCTCTGGGGAGGGGCTGGGCAGTCCTAGATGCAAATCAGAGAGATGCAAGGGAGGCTTCCAAATATACTAAGAAGCAACTCCAGCTCCTTCCATGCACGGGACCAATCCTGGTCAAAAAGATGGTCCTGAGGCACTAAAAAATTCAAAGTGCTCTTTAGTTGTCTTAAAATGGAAAATTAAGTGGTGTATGAACATATTATTCACAAAGTGAGCTGTGAAGAAATAATGAGAAGGACAATTGACTGGATTCTAGAGCTTATGAAACCCCTAAGGTTAACCCTCTATTTCCTTGGGGAACGCAGGCACAAGGCAGAGGTTAGGATGTTGTTTGCTGGGCCAAGGAGTGTTTAAGAGGAGTGTGATAGGAAAAATTCTAAAGATCCACCCACCAAGAAAATTTCTATCCTGAGATTATTCAATCAAACTAATCTTGGCACTGCTGTGAAAAGATTTTATAATTGTAATTAAAGTCCCTAGTTGACCTTAAAATATAAAAAAAAAAAATCTGGATAAGACTAATCTGATCACATTAGCCTTTGAAAGCATAAAGCTGTCTCCAGTTGCTTAGTGAAAAGGAAGGAAGAGAGAAAATCAGAGAGATTCCAGAAGTGAGAAGGACTCTATGACCATTACCGATTTGAAGAAGGACAGAGCCATGAGAGTGATGTGAGTTATCTCTAAGAAATGAGGGCAAACTCCAGCTGACAGCCAGCAAAGAAACAGGAACTTCAGGACTACAACCGCAAGGAACTGATTTTACCAACAATCTGATGGAACTTGGAAGTGGATCCTTCCCTGGGCTTCCAGGTAAGAACCCAGCCCAGCCAACACCTTGACTTAAGCACCAAAGACCATAAGCAGAGAACCCAGTAAAGAGCTCCTCAACTGCTGAGCTACAGAACTCTGAAATAATGAATGGTCATTCTTTTTAGTCCCTAAGTTTGTAGTAATTTGATACAAGCAATAATTAATTAATTCAAGGAACCATCATTCCCCATCAGAAAGGAACACGACAGTTCTTAAATTACAGACTTTTCCTAAGCATCCCTAAGGAAGAGATGACTCTGGTCAATATTATAATGTAGGTGAGTTTGTTGTACCCCGAGCTTTCCTTTTGGACACCCCCTTTCCCATTTTTGGTGATTCTCATGCTGTTCTATTTCCTTCCCCTAATTAGAGGTTTCAGTCAGGTTAAACTGTAAACAACTTACCATAACCCTCCCAGGGAATTTGTGCTTTAACTGGAATCAAAGTTAAGCTAAAAGATTGCAGTTTAAGAGTAGGATAGAAGCTGTCATTTTCCCAAGCACCCTTAAAATCACAAAACCTTGACAGGCCCTGAATATATGAGTGACATAGGCAAATGGCAAATTAAGAAGAAATAATGTTCAACCTGGCAGTGATAATAGAGTAACAATAAGAATCTAGGCACACCATATCCCAAGATCAGTTTTCAAAATCTTAGATGTCAGCTATGTCAAATGTTAACTTTAAATGTTTTTAAGTAAAATATGCAGAGAGAGCCAAATGAGGGAAGCAAAATGCATGAAAAAAATAGACTTTTAATTAGATTCTTCTCATTCAATAGACTATTCACCCTATTTCACCCTATAACTTCATTGATTTTTTTTTAGAAAAGGAAAAAAGACCCCCAAATATCAAAGATACTTTTGACTTAATTAAAAGGAAATATCAAACTGCTGAGAAAACTATGTCTAAAGGGAAGATTGATTTTTTTCCCCTAGTCTATAACAAATGTATTAGCACTAACTCGGTGACAGATTCCAAGAAAGATACACATTCTGGAAACTTCATGATGTTCATTGGAGTCTACTTCCCAGCGTCATGGGCTCAATTGAATCTCCCCAAAATATATATGTTGAAGTTCTAATCCCCAGAACCTCAGAATGTGACAATGTTTGCAAATAGGGTTGTTAAAGAGGTGATTAAAGTTAAATGAGGTCATTGGGTGGAACCTAATCCAATATGGCTGCTGTTCTTATAAGAAGAGGAGATTAGGGCATAGACACACTCAAAGGGAAGACCATGTGAAGACACAGGAAGAAGATGGTCATCTACAAGCCAAGGAGAGAGACCTAAGAGAAAATCAACGCAATCAACACTTGGATTTTGGAATTCTAGCCTCCAGAATCATGAGAAAAAATAATTCTGTTGTTTAAGCCACCCAGTTTGTGGTACTTTATGGTAGCCTTAGCATATTAATACAAGTAGTATTCCAGACACGTATATATTATCATCTCTCTTACCTTGAAAAATGTCTCCAGATGTTTACATAGTATCAGAAAGAAAGAGAATGTTGTACAACGCCTATTTCATTCATTAATTTACTCTTTAAATCAACACATATATATTAAGCACCACAGTATGTTCATGTCAGTACACTGTGAGGTATCTCTATTAGGTAGAAAGACAGAGAAGTATAAAGCCAGTCTCCAGGATTACTCCATTTTCAAAGTTTTGAAGTGGGTCCTTTCCTCCCTCCTCTTCCACCTCTCTGAGCCCTCGCTCTCATCTGCAGGGGTGCAGAGACAGGTGTGGTCCACATGGGTGGGTTTCATGGGCTTTGGGGAAGAGCATGCATCTACTCAGGGGCAAGTTCTTGGTGGAGGAAAGCAGGGAGGCCACCCACGGCACCCCTGCCTCACTGAGGACATTCAGGAGCCCAGTCACCTGGCCACTGTGCACCAGGAAGAGTACATATTTGAATGAGAACTCCCTCCCACCAATGGAGAGGTGCCAAAATTTACAAGCTGGCTTGAAGACTTTATCTAACAAAATGAGAAACCATGTAGTTGACAGGGTCTTTGTGCTCCAGCCAGGTGTCAGGCCTGAGCATCTGAGATGGGAGAGCTGAGTTCAAATCAATGGACAACTACAGACTTCCTGACCCCACCTACTATCATTTTGTGAAAGCTCACTGAAAGATCTCCATCTCAGTGCTAAGACCCAGCTCCACCCAACGACCAGCAAGTTCCAGTGCTGCATGCCCAATACCAAACAACTAGCAAAAAGGAACACAATGCCACACATTAGCAGAGAGGTTGCCTAAAATAATACTAAGTTCACAGACAACCCAAAACACAGCACAAGACACAGCCCTGCCCACTAGAAAGACAAGATCCATCCTCACCCACCAGAGCACAGACACAAATCCCCTCCACGAGGAAGCCTACTCAACTCACTGAACAAACCTCACCCACTGGGGCAGAAACCAAAAACAATGGTAACTACAAACCTGCAGCCTTCAAAAAGTAGACACCAAATACAGTAAGTTAAACAAAATGAGAAGACAGAGAAATATGCAGCAGATGAAGGAAAAAGGGAAAAACCCACCAGACCAAACAACTGAAGAGTAAATATGCAGTCTAACTGAAAAAGAATTCTGAGAAATGATAGTAAAGATTATCCAAAATCTTGGAAATAGAATGGAGAAACTACAAGAAAAGTTTAACAAAGACCTAGAAGAACTAAAGAACAAACAAACAATGATGAACAACACAATAAATGAAATTAAAAATTCTCTAGATAGAATCAGTAGCAGAATATCTGAGGCAGAAGAACGGATAAATGACCTGGAAGATACAATAGTGGAAATAACTACCACAGAGCAGAATAAAGAAAAAAGAATGAAAAGAATTGAAGACAGTCACAGAGACTTCTGGGACAACAGTAAATGCACCAACTTTTGAATTACATGGGTCCCAGAAGAAGAAGAGAAAAAAAAAAGGGGGTCTGAGAAAATATTTGAAAAGACTATAGTTGAAAACTTCCCTAACATGGAAAAGGAAATAGTCATTCAAATCCAGGAAGCACAGAGAGTCACATAAAGGTTAAATACAGGGAGAAACATGTCAAGACACATACTAATCAAACTATCAAAAATTAAATACAAAGAAAAAATATTAAAAGCAGCAAGGGAAAAAGCAACAAATAACACACAGTGGAATCTCCATAAGGTTAACAGCTGATCTTTCATCAGAAATTCTGAAAGCCAAGGGAGTGGCAGAACATACCTAAGGGAGTGGCAGGACATACTTAAAGTGATGAAAGGGAAAAACCTACAACCAAGATTACTCTATTCAGCACGAGGATCTCATTCAGATTCGATGGAGAAATTAAAACCTTTACAGAGAAGCAAAAGCTAAGAGAATTCAGCACCACCAAACCAGCTCTACAACAAATGTTAAAGGAACATCTCTAGGCAGTAAACACAAGAGGAGTAAAAGACCTACAATAACAAACACAAAACAATTAAGAAAATGGTAATAGGAACATACATATCGATAATTACCTTAAATGTAAATTAATTAAATGCTCCGACCAAAAGACATAGATTGGCTGAATGGATACAAAAAATGATCCGTATATATGCTGTCTAGAAGAGGCCCACTTCAGACCTACAGACACATACTGAAACTGAGGGGATGGAAAAAGATATTCCATACAAATGGAAATCAAAAGAAAGCAAGGGGAGCAATTCTCATATCAGGCAAAATAGACTTTAAAATAAAGACTATTACAGAGACAAAGAAGGATACTACATAATGATCAAGGGATCAATCCAAGAAGAAGATATAACAATGGTAAATATTTATGCACCCAACATAGGAACATCTGAAAACATAAGGCAAAGGCTAACAACCATAAAAGGAGAAATCAACAGTAACACAATAAGAGTAGGGGATTGTAACACCCCACTTTCACCAATGGACAGATCATCCAAAATGAAAATAAATAAGGAAACACAAGCTTTAAATGATACATTAAACAAAATGAACTTAATTGATATTTATAGGACATTCCATCCAAAAACAACAGAATACACTTTCTTCTTAAGTGCTCATGGAACATTCTCCAGGATAGATCATATTTTGGGTCATAAATCAAGTCTTGGTAAATTTAAGAAAATTGAAATCATATCAAGTATCTTTTCCAACCACAACACTATGAGATTAGATATCAATTACAGGGAAAAAAACTGTAAAAATTACAAACACATAGAGGCTAAACAATATGATACTAAATAACCAAGAGGTCACTGAAGAAATCAAAGAGGAAATCAAAAAATACCTAGAAACAAATGACAATGAAAGCACAATGATCCAAAACCTATGGGATACAGCAAAAGGAGCTCTAAGAGGGAAGTTTATAGCAATATAATCCTACCTCAAGAAACAAGAAAAATCTCAAATAAACAACCTAATCTTACACCTAAAGCAATTAGAGAAAGAACAACAACAACAACAAAAAATACCCACAACATTAGCAGAAGGAGAGAAATCATAAAGATCAGATCAGAAATAAATGAGAAAGAAAAGAAGGAAATGATAGCAAAGATCAATAAAACTAAAAGCTGGTTCTTTGAGGAGATAAACAAAATTGATAAACATTTAGCCAGAAAAAGGGGAGAAGACTGAAGTCAACAGAATTAGAAATGAAAAAGTAGAAGTAACAACTGACACTGCAGAAATACATAGGATCATAAGAGATTACTACAAGCAACTCTATGCCAATAAAATGGACAAACTGGAAGAAATGGACAAATGCTTAGAAAAACACAACATTCCAATACTGACCCAGAAAGAAATAGAAAATATAAACAGGCAAATCACAATTGCTGAAATTGAAACTGTGATTAAAAATCTTCCAACAAACAAAAGCCCAGGACCAGATGGCTTCACAGGTGAATTCTATCAAACATTGAGAGAAGAGCTAACACCTATAGTTCTCAAAATCTTCCAAAATATAGAAGAGAGAGGAACACTCCCAAACTCATTCTACAAGGTCACAATCACCCTGACACCAAAACCAGAAAAAAATGCCACAAGAAAAGAACACTACAGGCTGATATCACTGATGAACATAGATGCAAAAATCTTCAACAAAATACTAGCAAACAGAATCCAACAGCACATGAAAAGGGTCATACACCATGATCATGTGTGGTTTCTCCCAAGAATGCAAAGATTCTACAATATACACAAATCAATGTGATACACCATGTAAACAAACTGAAGGATAAAAACCATATGATCATGTCCATAGATGCAGAAAAAGCTTCTAACAAAATTCAACACCCAATTATGAAAAAAACCCTGCAAAAAGTAGGCATAGGGGGAACTTACCTCAACATAATAAAGGCCATATATGACAGACCCACAGCCAACATTGTTCTCAATGGTGAAAACCTGAAACCATTTCCACTAAGATCAGGAACGAGACAAGGGTGCCCATCTCACCACTCTTCAACATAGTTTTGGAAGTTTTAGCCACAGCAATCAGAGAAGAAAAAGAAATAAAAGGAATCCAAATTGGAAAAGAAGAAGTAAAGCTGTCACTCTTTGCAGATGACAAGACATTATACATAGGGAATCCTAAAGATGCTACCAGAAAACTACTAGAGCTAATCAGTGAATTTGGAAAAGTGGCAGGATATAAAATTAATGCACAGAAACCTCTGGCATTCCTATACACAAATGATGAAAAATCTGAAAGAGAAATTAAGGAAACATTCCTATTTACCATTGTAACTAAAGAATAAAATACCTAGAAATAAACCTACCTAAGGAGACAAAAGACCTGTATGCAGAAAACTACAAGACACTGATGAAAGAAATTAAAGATGATACAAACAGATGGAGAGATATGGCATGTTCTTGGATTGGAAGAATCAACATTGTGAATATGATTATATTACCCAAAATAATCTACAGATACAGTGCAATCTCCATCAAACTGCCACTGGCATTTTTCACAGAACTAGAACAAAAAATTCCACAATATGTATGGAAACACAAAAGAAGCTGAATAGCCAAGACAGTCTTGAGAAAGAAAAATGTAGCTGGAGGAATCAGGCTCCCTGACATCAGATTATACTACAAAGCTACAGCAATCAAGACAGTATGGTACTGGCACAAAAACAGAAATATAGATCAATGGAACAGTATAGAAAACCCAGAGATAACCCCCCACACATATGGTCACCTTATTTTTGATAAAGGAAGCAAGAATATACAATGGAGAAAAGACAGCCTCTTCAATAAGTGGTGCTGGGAAAACTGGATAGCTACATGGAAAAGAATGAAATAAGAACACTCCTTAACACCGTATGCAAAATTAAACTCAGAATACATTAAACACCTAAATATAAGGCCAGATACTATAAAACTCTTAGAGGAAAACATAGGCAGAACACTCTATGACATAAATCACAGCAAGATCCTTTTTGACCCACCTCCTAGAGAAATGGAAATAAAAATAAACAAATGGGACCTAATGCAATTTAAAAGTTTTTACACAGCAAAGGAAGCCATAAACAAGATGGAAAGACAACCCTCAGAATGAGAGAAAATATTTGCAAATGAAGCAACTGACAAAGGATTCATCTCCAAAATATACAAGCAGCTCAATATCACAAAAACAAACAACCCAACCCAAAAATGAGCAGAAGATCTAAATAGACATTTCTCCAATGAAGATATACAGATTGCCAACAAACCCATGAAAGGATGCTCAACATCACTAATCATTAGAGAAATGCAAATTAAAACTACAATAAGGTATTACCTCACACCAGTCAGAATGGCCATCATCAAAAATCTATAAACAATAAATGCTGGAGGGGTTTGGAGAAAAGGGAACCCTCTAGCACTGCTGGTGGGAATGAAATTGATACAGCCACTATGGATCACAGTATGGAGGTTCCTTAAAAAACTAAAAATAGAACAACCATATGACCCAGCAATCCCACCACTGGGCATATACCCTAAGAAAACCATAATTCAAAAAGAGTCACATACCACAATGTTCATTGCAGCTCTATTTATAATAGCCAGAACATGGAAGCAACCTAAGTGTCCATTGACAGATGAATGGATAAAGAAGATGTGGCACATATATACAATGGAATATTACTCAACCATAAAAAGAAACGAAACTGAGTTATCTGTAGTGAGGTGCATGGTGTACCTAGAATCTGTCATACAGAGTGAAGTAAGTCAGAAGGAGAAGAACATATACGTATGCTAACCCATATATATATGGAATCTAGAAAAAAACAAAAGAAAGAAAAATGGTTCTGAAGAACCTAGGGGCAGGACAGGAATAAAGATGAAAATGTAGAGAATGGACTTGTGGACACGGGGAGGGGGAAGGGTAAGCTGGGACGAAGTGAGTGAGTGGCATGGTCATATATACACTACCAAATGTAAAATAGATAGCTAGTAGGAAGCAACCACATAGCACAGGGAGATCAGCTCGGTGCTTTGTGGCCACCTAGAGAGGTGGTATAGGGAGGGTGGGAGGGACATGCAAGAGGGAGGAGATATGGAGATATATGTATATGTATAGCTGATTCACTTTGTTATACAGCAGAAATTAACACAACATTGTAAAACAATTATACTCCAATGAAGATGTTTAAAAATAATAAATAAAGCCAGTCTCCACCCTCAAAGCCTTTACAACCCAAAGGGTTGTGAAGACTCAGAAAGACCTATTTTCCAGATGAGCTTGAATGGGTGACTTAAACTCTCTAAGCCTCAGATTCCTCATTTATAAAACAGGACAACCAGCACAGAGCAGTACTATGAAGATAAATCAGAAAATTTGTGCAATACACTCAGTATAGTGTCAGATACATATTAAGGGTTCAAGCAATATTAATTCATGTTAGTGTAATAATTATTTTATTAATGAGAAGTATATACCCAGGGCCAAAATGAGTGGTCCAGGAATGGGAGACATTAATGTGGGCTTGAGTCATGTGGCCATTCACAAAGGGAAGGTACAGCTTAGAAAGGAGTTATTCCAACACTTTACATGAGCACAGGGTCAGAAAAGGACAGCAGAGAGGGTCGGGATGGAGAGCAGAGAACTCAGGCAGGGAGGAGACACTGGAAGCTAACGTTTGGAGCAGGCTGGAACTTGGTGGTTCTCGGGCTCCTACCAGCTTTAGCACAGGGCCCCCTGAACTTGAGTGTTTCTTCTGTTATGTCTTTTTCAATATTTTTATGAGATCCTGGCCTCGTGCATCAACCATATGGATGATGTTAGGCGGAAAAGAAAATCTCCTATAATTCAGTTTCAAATATATCTTAATAGGCTAGAGTGATGAGCTGAATCTTACAAGATATCATTTTTACAAAGATGAATGTAAATTCCTACACTTAGGTCTAAACAGCCAACTGCACAAAGTACCTTTGGTATGAACATGGCCCAGTAGCAACTAAGGAGAAAAGGTCCAGAAGTTTTAGGAGACAAAGTGTCGTAGTGGGTTGTGGCTGCCATCTTCAATGACACCAATAGAACCTGGGAAATAATTGTTGTTTTATTTTTAGTTAACATTTATTTGATCACATCTGATGTATTGTCTTTAAATTTGAGCATCACATTTCAAGAAGGAAATCAACAAATTAGAACATCCTACTCAGAAACAGATAATTTAGAGTTGAAGGAACATCCATTTATATGTGTATAGGAAGAAAAGGTAAAGAAGGCAAAATGCAAACTGGATTTGTGAGATTGAGCCGGAGAGAAAAAAACTGGTAGAAAAAGGTTAGGAATCAGAGGTGTATAAAGTATGCTCTGAGGACTCTGAGTAGCTTAGTCTAGTTGGAGTAGACATATAAAAAACAATTATATCTCTTTTTTTCCTCTTCTTTGGATATGCAATGTGTTATGCCTCTACATTGGAAGATAAGTATTTACACCACCCGTAGCCCCACTGAACCCACAAAGCAGCTAAAAATTTATAAACCAACACACGAGGCAGCTCACTTAGTAATCGAAACATGGGGGGAGAATAATTTTTGTTCCATGAAAGGAAGATTCATTGTATTAAGTTATACGCCCTAAGTTGCTCTTTTGTACTGGAGCCCCATCCCCTCAGATGGGCTGGTAATGGAAAAAAACACTTTCTGGAAATCTCAGCTCTGCCCCTTTCTCACTGAGTTTCTTCCCAATCAGGTGAAGTGTGGTAGGATGTCTTACCTTGATTTGCTGATGCCAGTGAATGACCCAAGATTGTCCTGTAAGATCGAGACTGTCAGCAAGGACCTGTGATGACTTTTCCAATCTCCTTTTCCCTTTTACAAGCCACTTCTTTCCACCATCACCACTACCAACAGAAGCAAACACAAAGTGTGTTGCAGACACTTTCTTCACTTCTCCAGAGCCCCATTTGTGGTGATATACCTTCCTAGGCAGGCCTCGGACATTTCCTTGTTCCTGTCCCTCTCTCAGAAGTGGCCTGTCCTGGGCCTCCCTGGTGGCGCAAGTGGTTGAGAGTCCGCCTGCCGATGCAGGGGATACGGGTTTGTGCCCCGGTCTGGGAGGATCCCATATGCCGCGGAGCGGCTGGGCCCGTGAGCCATGGCCGCTGGGCCTGCGCGTCCGGAGCCTGTGCTCCGCAACGGGAGAGGCCACAGCAGTGAGAGGCCCACATACCGCAAAAAAAAAAAAAAAAAAAAAAAAAAAAAAAGAAGTGGCCTGTCCTACTAAAAAATCCTACAAAAGAATGAATTTTCTAAACTAATTTGTGACCAAGGTTGTTATGGCCAAATAATGGTTTGATGTATTCTGCACCTTAGTTTCATCTAAGATGGAAGGGACTTTTATCCAGGACTCAAAGTTGGGAAGCTCTCTTCCAATCCCCCAACTGAAACACATACCTTAAGTCTTCACTCAGGTTGTTTGGGCCCTTGGGTTTCTGGGAACACAAAGGGTAGAAGCTTTTCAACTAGTGTTTAAATCATCGTGAGAAATAGGCCTCTCACACTTCTGTGGCTTTAGACAAATGTAGAATAATAATACACATGGTGGAAGCTATAAACTCTGGACTAAAACTTGTCAGGAAATGTACACCTGTTTTGATCAGGCCACACCAAAAAGAAAATAAAGATCACAGTCTAAACAGGTAAACATGAATGACAAACTAAGGAGCTAAAGGGTCTTAAAAACCGAGGCTATTTTTGCAAAGCTCATAAGCTCACCTTATGGAGCAAAGCCCATCAAAACAGATTACACCCATATACACCCCCACATAAAGAAGCAGAAAACCAAGATTAAGCCAAGACTGCAAATGTGCACTTAGGGACCCCTGGGTTTCATGATAGGCAGTAGTCAGGCTGGTATCCCCAGCTGCCTACAAGGAAGAGGCATATTTGGGGCTAAGTCAAAAAGTCAGTCCAGACTTTTCCTCTCCTTCCAATGAGAAAGAAGCTCTGCAACAAATGTTGAATATTTACCCCAATTCCTGCCTTGCTCCTTTTCTGAGAGTGACTTTTTATATAAAAGGACTCTGATGTCCAAAGACTGAGGAGATCTAGGAGGATGCTAATTGGATGACATGCCCATAAAGGACACTGAAGGATTCTTCCAGCATGCCCTGGAGAATTCTGATAGGGACAGAGGAAAGGGACAAAGTAGGTGATTAAATAGTTAATTCCACTAAGGGATTGTAAGTAAATAAAAGAGTATGGGAGACCCCTGTAAGTTAATGATCATTCAAGAAAGCAGGCTTTCTTTGCAACAAAACCATGTAACAGAAGCATGAGACATGCCCCAAAACAATAAAACAATGGTAAAATTAGACCCACATCCTGCCCAGTGAGGTCAGTAAGTTAATGATTCCTAGGACACGCTCCTCTGCACACACTAAAAACAAAATTATAGGAAAGGGTGACATTATATTGAAACCTGAGATGATTTACCATATTTTAGTATATGTTACCATTTTTTTGCTCATTTCCATTGCACCATGACAGTCCCGGCTTGACCACGCAGAGATAAGAAAACTTCCTCATCGGACATGGAGGAGGAACTGATGCTGGAAGCTCGACGTCTACTCAAGAATGAGGTAAAATGTGGTCTTATCCCCCTCCCCACTTTTCCTTTGATTATAAAACTGTAACCCACTAGGTTCTCGGGTGTGGCACCCTCTTGCCTGCCCACTTGTAAGGCTCACAAGCATCCTATTCTAATAAATCACTTCTTATCTGTCACTTTGTCTCTAGCTGAATTCTTTCTACACTGAGACATACAGAACCAGAGCTCCTCAGAACACCCCCACACCCAAGACGCCACCTAGCAAATTCAATGCTACAGTTGTTGGAAAGAATTAGAGGCCAGTCCCATATACCCTTGCTGAAAATACTGGCCTTGAGCCTGCCCCTCAGCTCCATCCCTCAGATCCCTGATATAACAACACACAAACACCTTTTCCTCCAACAACATACAAAATAGCAACCAGGAAACACACCACCTCCAACCTCAGCAATACAACACTACAGCCAACAAAAGTGACTGACACTTAGGAGCACTTACTATGTGCCAGACACCATTCTGCTCATGTGAAATGTAGCATCTCATTTAAACTCATTTTTAAAAGATGTACCTGCAACCTCAAGACAATGTTACAATTTTCCTCACTCATAATTGCCCCACCTCCAAGATTCCCAGCTGGCAGCCTTCCCTCTGGATGACAAATGTGTTTCCATTCACAATAGCTATTCCTGCTGTACACGCCCTTCCCATCACGATTCCTGAATATTGTACTTTGCTCACTTCCCACAGCTTATTGATCCCCTGCCGACTACATCATGGAAAGCCACCCTAACAAGACTTACATTGTAAGTCATGGTTCTTACTCTCACCCCCTTCCTGTGCCTCAATTCCTCTTGCTCCTCTTACCCCGGTGCAATCACAGCATCTTTATTCCACCCTTTGTTTGCTCAATTAATTAAAATTTTCACTAATGCATTATTAATTGAGATATGGTATCATCTATCACAAAGCAAATAAATATTTTTCAAAGATAACACACTATGCTAATACAGTTATGGTGAAATAGCACTTTCACATATTGCTGGTTGTGATAAAAAAATTAACACACTCTTCTGGAAAGTATATGTAAATCAAGTCCTTTTAAAATCAAGACTATGTAAATTTGTGTCTATAAATCATTTCCTATTAAAATTCATACCACTTTACTTGGTAATTTGGTTTCTATAAATCTATACTAAGTAAATACTTAGTCCCCAAAGTGGTGTCCGTGCCCCTCTAAACCTACCCAATCTACACACTTATCAAGACCCAGAGCAATTTCCTCCACCTCCGTGAAATTTTAAGGCCACAAAAAGCTCTCTCTTCTTTGAATAGCTAATGCACTAGGTGTCTCTGCTTCTCATGCCTGGCATTGCTGGCTATCAATTTATTCAGATTCAACAAGCTTTTATGCTACATACTCACAATGGACTGGGAGGTATATTAGCACTGGGGAGACAAAGGATAATATGATATGACCTATGACCTTGATAGATCAGCCCTTATCCTTCTCCCTAACCAAGCTGAGGTATCCTTGAAGGCAAGGAAAATGGTTTATTTATTTTTTATGTATGAAGAACCTAACATAAGGCCTCACAAAAATGCAGCAGTTACTTAATAAACTTTTTCCTTAGAGATTCATTTAAGGATATAAAGTGGTGTCATCAATCCCAGAACCCTTATTCCAAAAGGTTCTATCATGGTAAATTAATATCAACTGAGATTCTCCCAACTGTGGATAGTCTGGCTTTGACTGATGAATATTTGGGGAAGAATTAAATTTTCAGGGTAAACAATGATCTATATTTCCTCTTATGTATGACACAAAAATAAGGTTCTTTCCCCCAAAAAAATTTTACTTAGAAAATTATATTTCTACATACCTAGAATATAATTAAACCCCAAAGACAAATAGGAATACCCATCATTTATTAAAGGTCTATGGTTATATTATCTAGACCTTTCCTATGAGGCTATCAAACCTCAGAGAAGTTAACAGATGATAAAGCTAATAAGTAGTAGATCAAAAATTTATTCCCAGATCCCTTCACATTGCACTATGCTATTTTCCTAATGCACATATGTATGTGTTTTAGAAATAGACATTCCTAGGGGAAGTTTTTTCTGTGTAGCTCAAAATACCCAAATGTCACTATAAGTAACTCAAAGATGAGAAACAGAAGACTTCCTGTTAGGAGGGTGCCCTTTCTTTTATCTCTAGCTCTGCCCACCTCCACTCCCACCCCAACATTCACATCGTATTAACTTTTTCTACTTCTCATTTTGACTGAGTTTTCCTTCTGAGGTCATTGTGCTTATTTTCACCTTACAAAAGTTCTATTCGTAGAAAGGATAAGCCAGGACAGAGACTGGTGCATGGAGCATGAACCTTTCAAGGTAACTGGACTCTTTAAAGATGTCAATAGAAAAATAGGGTCTTAATAAGAAACAAAAGGCTCACTCAGATTAGGATAAAGACGACTGAACAAAGGAATTATTTACAAATAAAGTGTCTCTTTTGTAAATAAGTGTTTTTTTGGTAAACAGTTGTTACTTCTCCCAGATGTGAGGAGACAAGTAGAAGGAGAAGATGCAGGAAGGAGAGAAGTCCACCTTATGAGGAGCAGTAGAGTCAGCCCAAGATGACTTCATAGAGGAGAGCCTGGAGAATAAATATCCTGGCCTCACTCGCTTCCCTCCCTCTGATTTCCTGCCAGGGATCCCAACTGGCCAAATCCAATAGGATACCTCTTCCTGTGGGCACAGGAGACCACTGATATAATTCATGCAGGTCAGTCTCTCCAGGCAGAGAGCAGAGTAGGAAAGTACAGAGAGGTATGAAAAATGGATCAAGTGGAGTAAGAGATATCCAGCACAAATAGTGAGAGTCATCCTCAAAGATTTGTCAAGTATCACATCTTTCGCATGGAGGATAGAACTTTTAAATACAGAAAGTCGGTACTATGAAGGAATATTAGACTCAAGATGAGAAATGTCTAATATATAGGGTGTGCTAATAAAATCCATACACATTTGGTTATGGATAGTTGGATATTAACAAGTATTATTATTATTATTATGTAGACTGAACCAACATTAACCAGTCCCAACTTTGATTTTCTTATAATTAGAAATGTACAGAATACCCACCACAAGAACCAAAGCATTGTCAACAATGGCATACACAAGAGTAACACATATTTTGTCTTATTAGCATCTTGGAAGTGTTCATATTTTATTGGAGGATTCTGTAGTGTATAGGGAATAGAAGCATGGACACAAATCATAGTGAGGACAGAGCACAAGATCTTGGAAGTAGAAGACCGACTGTCACACCATGGACTTCAGAGTTGTCACCAATAAAATGGGAGAAATACAATACACTCTTCTCCCCCCAAGAGTGTTGTTGTAATAGACACATGAAAGTCCTTAATAAGTTATAAAGTGCTGCACACATATGCCTTTTATTGTTGTCTCATTATATAGGTGTGTCAACTCTTCCTAGTAGACTGAAAACTTTTTGGGGACAGAGACCACTCATTCTCCATAGTGTCTACCATACAACTTGGCATATACTAGTTGCTCAGTAAATAGTTTGTTGATACATAACTACAAGTCAGTACTTTCCCAATATTTAATGGAATTCAGTCATGCCACTATCCTTAAATACAGTGGTTTTACTTAAAGAAACAAAGATACAAAATTAGAGACTCTTTGTGAAATTATTATGAAATTGTTATTAGTGCATACCAGAGCATGTTATGAAGCAAGTTCTTTTTGCATAAAACCCATCTGTGGAAAGGATAAGCCAGAGGAGGGGCAGGCGTGTGGACTCGTTGCTAGAAGAAAAGTGTATCAATCAAGGTCCCAAGAGGAAGTAGTGCCCTTGCCAGTCCAGGCACTCAGCACAAGTGCAGGTGCAGGTGTACTTGGGCCCAAAGCCACCTCACCTCCCTCCAGAGATCTTCTCCCCCAGAAAGCCATCCGTGCTCTTGCAAGTTTTCTCAACATTATTCCTCTCAGCCAATACTCTTTTGTTGCTGGCTGTTAAAACAGAAACCTTTTATTGTGTATATAAGCCAGAGGTGACACAATTAAATGAAACTATTTGTCATATAAAACTTACATCAGCAGGAATTAAACATCAAATAACTTAGGACTGACAGCCTCTACTGAGTCATAAAGACTCTAAATTAGTCTTGTGAAGGGTATTCTCATCCAGTCCCTAATAAACTCCACTCCAGCTAAGACTTACTTTCCAAAGTGCTGGAAGGAGAATGTCAAGGATGAGGTTGTCTTATCCCTCACAAAAAGTTAAGTGGAGATTAAATATTCATCCTGTACTAACTATGGAAAGTGCAGTGTAAGAAAATGTAAATTTTGTTTCTGTTTTAATTGTGTGTCATTGGGCCAACTATACCACGTCTCTAATTTTCAGGTAATACCACCCACTATTCCTCACAGCTTCAGGAAACTACTTTTTTAACTAATGGAGTCTATTTTCTAGAGCAATAGGTTTACCAAAAAATTGAACAGAAAGTACAGAGAACTGCCATATACCCCTCCCTCTTCCACGCTCTCAGTTTCTTCTATGATTAACATCTTTCACTCATGTGGAACATTTGTGACAATTGATGAATCAATATTGATACATTGTTATTAACTAATAATAATAGTTTACATTAAGGTTCACTTTGTGTTGCACAGTTATGGGTTTTCACAAATGTTTAATGTCATAAATCTGTCCTTATGGTATCATACAGAATAGTTTCACTGTCCTAAAAAATTGGCTGTTCATGAAAAAAATTTAAGATGAAGTGAAATAATGAAGGGGTATTTTTTTGGCCTATAAAATGCCAGGTAAGTGTCAGGTAAGTGTCACAGAGATGGGTTTCCTTCATCCATTTATTTAACATAATACTAAATATTGGAGACACAAGATGAATAAGACACAGCTCCATCCCATGGCCACTGGGAAATGTGCACATAAATGACACCACAGATTACGATGATCTTCATAGTAAAGGTGTCTAAAGAACTAACATAGTTAACATGCATTAAGTATTGATTCTGCACCAGGCAGAATTCCATGCTTTATATCATTTTATACCATTAAAACCCCACAGCCACTGTTGTGGTAGACACTTTCCTCATCTACCTTTTATATATGAGGTCCCAATAGAGGCCAGTGAGCATCTCTGCTGGGAGCACATATGAGCTCCAGAGAAGAGGTGACTGAGCAGAGTTTTTAAAACAATTTGGAGTCCCCCAGCACATGGCAAGGGAAAGGGTATGCAGAACAGAAGGAGCAAAGGGAAGAAGGGCACAATGAGGTCACAGTGCTCACCTGTGTTCAGATGCCCGAGTGCATCGATGTGTTCAGACAACAGGCAAAAAGGAGGTTGCAGCAAGAGATGAGGGTGAAGAGAAAGGCAAAAGTCAACCATGGGAGGTTTGTTATCAACTCCAACTGCTCCCAGAACTCATACTGCTCACTGCACAACAGGCCAATAAATCGAGAGATGAGTTGCTGGGACAAGGAATAGTGACTTTATTCGGAAAGCCAGCAGACAAAGAAGAGGGTGGACTAGTGTTCCAAAGAACCATCTTGCCTGGGTTTGAATGTTAAATTCTTTTATAGAACAAAGTGGGGAGGTGATCAGGTAAAGTAAAAAAGATTATAAGTTGTTGCAAATATTTCCTTGTTCCACCAGACTCTGGAGGGGATGTGTTAATTTCTTCTTTCCTGCAGTCATTCACAGGATGTTTCCTGTGAGCTAAACAAAGGTATTTTAGCTTAACACTCAGGCATGGGAGGCAGGGCTCCTGGAGATGGGCCAGTATGTATTCTTTATGCTATAGCAACATCCCTTTAGTGATTAACTTGTAGCAAAAGCAATAGAATACAAAGGTTAAAGTAAAAGAAACAGATCCAATACAGAGTCAGATTTGTTCTTCCCTGTTACAGTCTTGGGCATGCTGCTCAGGAGTTGGTTCTTTAATCTATGGGAAGGTTTTCATATTATTTATTTAGCCTTTTGGAGAAATTATTCTCAAGCAGGCTGTAGAACAGGTGGGAGAGCTGGAGGAAAACTAATGAGACTCAGTTTAGTTGGTAAACAATAGGTGAACACACACTATGGGCCAGGACCTCCACTGGACATGGGGATGATGAGATACATTTTAGAAATGTTAAGGAAACCAAAGGGGTAAAGTTCAGAGGTAGGTATAGACCCCAAGAGTTTATGCCTAATTCTTAGTGCAAAAAGCTGGAAACAAATGATAGGAGCAAAAGTAAAGCACGGTTCTGCTAAAGTCTTGAGAGACATGGAGAACTCGGAACTGGAGCAGCTTTAGGGCCAACAGGCTCAGCAGCCAAGAATTTAGACAGACATGAATTCTGGGCATCAGTTAGGATTCTGGTGGGCATCAGCTTCAGAAACTGTGGTCCAGCATGCATCTTTGCCAGCATCAGCATTATGGTCTGTCACATCATCAGCCAAACAGGGGAGACACTGTCAGATAAGATATAAGAAGATAATATTTTTAAATATATCCCAATTTATTTTTTCTCAGGGATTATTTTATTATCACCATCATCATCATTTGGCTTCCTCCAACATTAAATATAGAGTGAAAGTATGTGACTAATTACCTCAGAGAAGATAATATGCAACAAGACAGGGCTGTAGGTAGTCTTTTGTAAACCTATAACATGTGCAAACACACACACACATGCACACACACACAAAATATCTCTTGAAAACCATGACTTTCAGATGCAGGAGCCAGGTGCTTGATGGAGGGCAATATCTTTATTATTCTAAAAATCTTGACTTAAATACTAAATAACTGTCTTCTCATGGAAAAAACCTAGCATTTCTAGATAAATAATGTATTGGAAAGAAAATGCAGAATATGTAAGAGCCAGGTAGGTCCCACCCAAAATTTCACAAGTTTTACCAGCTGGAACAAGGTCTTACCATTCCAGGAGAATGTGACTGCACCAGGCCAGGAATTCTGGAGAATAATTGAGACAGGCTGGGACCTGGGACCCTTTGCTGCAGTGTTTGTACCTGGACAAACATCTCCTCAAGCAACAAAATACAAAGAAACTATGAGGGACTAAAAATAACTGTGTGCACGCACAGTTGGGGCACATTAAGGACAACAAAATACAAAGAGACCAAAAACCCAAGTGCCATTTCTGAAAAGCCAGGAGCAAAAACAGGGTACTGTGCATGCCCCCTACACACAACAGCACCAAAGCAATGGGCAAACTACCTAAGCCACCCCTCCGGCCTGACCCCTGGACCCATCACTACCTTCACCCCATATAAGGAACCAACTCCCCCCCAACCCCCGCAACCCCTGCTCAGGGAGCGAGCAGGCAAGCAAGGGAAACTGTTGCTTGTTCTTGTCCCCATTGGCTGCAGCAGGGACCCCAATAAAACCTTGCCTGAATATCCTGTCTGGCCTCTGATCAATTTTTATAGATTAAGGGAGCCAAGACCTCTGGTCGGCAACATAGTGGCCCCTGCAGCAGATTTTGGTCACAAATTAAATGGGAGATGGTGTGTAAATATCCTTCATCCCTGGGGGGGGTGGGGGTAGGGCAACTCACACACGTGTTCTATGCTGACTCTCAGAATTGCCAGTAGGATTAAGCCCCAGTTACTTACACAGGAAACGCACTTTATAACACAACCTCCACTGGCTGCCTTCCCTTCCTTGTATACGTTCCATTTCCTACTGATGTTTGCTGGGGTCACCTCCCAAATAAACTACCCACAAGAATCCTTGTCTCAGAAACTGATTTGGAAAGACATCTTCTAACATGAGTTAAATAAATAAATCTGTAGCATTAGGAGGAGAAAGATGGGGAGAGTTCATGTCTAAGGGCCTTAAGTTTCTCTGTGATAATAGGAAACAAAGCCATCTTTGCAGAATAAATTTGAGGAGTGGCTGGAGTTGCATAAGAAGCGTTTTGAGGAACAGATGAAGATACCAACTGGGACCATGTAGGAAGATTGCAGAGCAGCACTGAGAATCTAGCTAAAGTTGGAAACCACACCTGTACAGTCATGTGCTTTTCCCCTACCTACAGCATCCAGCCATCTGGAAGTTGGAGCAGAGAAGCAGATGGTCAAATTGATCAAAAGTGGGGAATGTGTAGGAAAGTTGCAGCATAAGGTCCATGGAGTAAGATAATTGGGTATGTTCCTGGCAAGAGAGTGAGAAAAGTGATACACTATGGCCCAGCAAAGACAGAAAAAGGGATAGAGGAAGTAGTGGAGGTAAGGTTGTAGAGTGTGTGTGATAAGAGAAGAGAAGCAAGAGGGCTGGAGAGACAGAAAGGTTTGCTCAGAGATGGGGAAAGCTGTGCATAAAATTTTAGATACAGGTCAGTTCTAAGGGATGACAAGGACTGACACTTGGCTTTGGGAGGGAACTGTCAATGCCCCAGAACTAAACAACCCAACATATGTGGTCCAAGTATTAAAGCCCGGATTCAGTATAGGTCTGCTTTGAATTTCCCAATTATCATCATGCTTTGGGTTCTCCTTGAGCCTTTAGAGAAAAGGAAGGATGTCATTTTTCCTCTTCATTTGATCTTTGCCCCTTCTGTCTTCTCCCAAAAAGTGAGGAGTTGGGATTAGGTGCTGTGACCCATTGCTCTATCAGTCTAACCATAGTCAGGAAAATATGGGTAAGCACTTAGAAGTACATAGAAAGGATTCCTGCCCAGAGTGTCAGGCAATACAGGCTCTAAGATTCCTTCCATCTCCGATTGACTTGCAAGGATCCCCATTCCCCATCAACTAGATGCAAAAAACCTGAACTCATGGGTCATGTCCTGTTTTATCACCTACACATAGGGAATGCTCAATAAGTTGGGATGAACAGAAGTCCTTCAAAGCCCCTGGGCTTGTAGAAACCAAGGGCAGCTCACAATCAGAGGGAATACAGAAGAATGTTCCCTCCAGCTCCTTCATCCACTTCAGCCTATGAAGTCTTGAATTAATCAGAGAATCTAGAAGATGTCTGTCCCTACGGCTCCTGAAAACAGGCACATCACCAATGCCACAAAGGCACTCCCCTTCCCAACTCGACTGTGCAGCTTTTCTTTTCTTTCTTTCTTTCTTTTTTTTTTTTTTGTGGTACGTGGGCCTCTCACTGTTGTGGCCTCTCCCGTTGCAGAGCACAGGCTCCGGACACGCAGGCTCAGTGGCCATGGCTCACGGGCCCAGCCGCTCTGCAGCATGTGGGATCTTCCCAGACCGGGGCACGACCCCGTGTCCCCTGCATCGGCAGGCGGACTCTCAAGCACTGTGCCACCAGGGAAGCCCTGTGCAGCATTTTGTAACAGTAAATATTGCTAAAAGAACAAAAGTCCCATCCACACCCCCATGGTTGACAAGGCCTTGATTTGTGGGTGTCAACACTGGGCCCCTGACTCCCTCTTCATTAATTACACATCAATGACACATTTGCCTGTGTGGCTCTGTGGGCCAATGATGGCCTGGTGACAGAGAGCAGAGGAGACTACATCTTAACAACTTTGGCATGCCTGGCTCTGGGGTGCCCCCGGAGCCTGTGCAGAGACAATTATAAATATAAGCACTGCTTGCCTAGACTGACAGAGAAAATGAAATCTCTGCTCCAAAAGAAGGAAATTGCTGATGTTGTATATTCAACATGCTTATGAGGAGGGGCTGGGAAAGAAACAGCTGCATGAGAAAGTAAGTTGCATTATTAATATAACATGATGATGATCATCATCATTTACATGTTTATTATACTTTAAAGTGTAAGGGGTAATTTTAAATCAAATATCTTATTTGATCCTCTCCATTAGGGCAGGAACTATTTTTGGGTTATAAACAATGCCTAAGTCAGTGCTAAGCACAAAGCAGCCCTTTTATGAATAGTGTTGCAAATGAATAAATGAACTAATCCAAGAATGGTGATGTAAGACAGGCATTATAACTGTCTATTTCTCAGATGAAGCAACTGAGGTACAGAAAGTTTTAGGGACTTGCTCAGAGTCACACAGCTAATAGGAAGCAGGGCCAGAATTCAGTCCTGGACCTTCTGCTTCCCAGACACATGTTCTGTCCACTATACTCACTTATCAGGGAGTTTTGCATGGATGTGGCAATTATGAGTATACATGTCACAAAACCTCAACACCATCAGTGGTGCATGCTCCAGAAGGATGCATACAAAGCTCGGAACTCTACTGACCTCCATGAAGGGGAGATTTTGTTCAGTCACTGGTCCCAGCAGATGGAATAGTGATTTCTTGCTGACTGTGGGCTTGGGAGTACCTGGTTCTTCAGGACCACCACTCACAGAGCAGCATTCATTGCCTGAGGCTTTGGGTAGCACCCTAGCAATGGAGTTCCCAAGGCTTTGTTAGATACAGCATATAGGGACCATGTTACCCCTCTGCTGATTTCTTCCTTAGCCCAGGCTCATCCTTTCCCTCTTACAGTTCTTCCTAGCCCTTGCACTACCATGATGCTCTGGCATCCCCCACCTGCTCTGAACTGCAGGTTTTTGCCCTCCAGCATCCCCAAAACATGGTCAGGGTCCACTTGTCATAACCCCTAAAGCTCATCAAAATGTTGTTGCTAGTGGGGTCAATTTGCCCTTTAGGCTCTAGGCGTGCTTCTAGGATGCATTCTTAAAGATATGGGTCCTTAATTAGCTATACATGGCTTGGCCCTTTCTGGGACATTCATGTCTACACTGAATGTAAGAGAAATCCCAAAGAAATCTGGATAAAATAGATGTTTTTCCTTTTAGCCCCAGAGAGGCTGAATCCCTGGTTTGGGAGCCAAATGAACACATTCATCACAATCTTCCCAATGGAGGTTGACACTGGATCTTTTAGATACCATTTCACTTACCATATGAATAACTGAGAATGATTGCCGGAGATGTATGGAGAGGAGATTTCATTGGTGGCCTTTACTAATCTTCTGGCAGTTGAAGGAAGGTGTCTTCTCTTACAGAACTACTCAAGGCTGCCCCTGGATTATCATTTCTCTTTTAGTAATAGCACCTAGATTCTACTGGGAAAGCCCTTCCTCATTCACAGTTCATCATGTTTGGATGGAATTTAACACCCATGTCCTCAGAGCTCCAGGGATAGGTGTGTGACCAGTCAGAATTTTTCACCCTGGGCCAGTGACCACATCAAGGATGAGCATGTGACCCAGGTTGGTCAAATCAGACTCAATCCCTGGACACTTGCTGTAACTATTGAGAAAGAGTAAGTCACTTTCAATTTGGTGAAAAATAAGTCTAGAATGCTTAGTGGTCATATTATCTGTGGGAAGAAAGAACTTGTTTGAAAATTAAATCAAAGTAGAATGAAACAGATCCAAAGATGAAGAAAGAGTCCTAATGGTGAGGGATTCTTTAACTTAATTTTATAATGATAACAGATGACTCAAGAATGGAATAGGAGCTACATGTATTTCATTATACAGATAACATAATAGAGCTATATTCAACAAACTATATATTCCATACCTGTGCTGTTCAATGCAGTAGTTATTAACCATATGTGGCTACTGAGCACTTGAAAGGTGGCTAGTCCAAATTGAGATAAGCTGCAAGTGTAAAAGCACACTGAATTTCAAAGTCTTAGTGTGAAAAAAAATGGATGTAAAATGTCTCATTAATAATTATATGTTGACTACATGTTGAAATGATAATATTTGGGGTATATTGGGTTAAATATAATATATTATTAAAATCAGTGTCACCTATTTCTTTTTTTAATGTGGCTAATAGGACATTTAAAATTATTTACATGACTTGTGTTTTATTTCTACAGTGCTATTCTAAGTGGGAATTTTGATATTCATTACAAATAGTTCCCTAAAGGCTCCATAATAGTCTCTAGGAATATTTGTTAAGAGTAGAATGACTACATAATTTATCATTGAAACCAGGACACTTTAAGAATAAAAGAAGATGCTATAAATGATTATGCCAGATATTTATATACCAGGACAGTCATGGGTAACCCAAGATAGATAGTTACCAGGCTAAGATTCCTTTTTTCCTAAAATACAGATTCTTCTGATCCTAGTCCCACACAATTACTATCTTATGTTAGTCTATGCCATATTGCTTTTGGTAATTCTCTATTTCTTCTTATGCAACTGTTTAAGTTTTGATTTTCAGATCTTTTATTGAATATGTTGTTAAGTAAGGATGGTTTGTTTCACATATCTCCTTTAATTATTATTCATTAATTTGAAAAATATGAATTAAGTTCCTGTGATGTTCCCGACATTTTATATTCTAAAGATAACTCTCTTTCTACATATGAGTGTCATGTTTCCTACTTTCTTCTATGCATTGTACGCACTCTGTCAATCTTAGGTGATGGGGACTTCCCCAAAGATTTCTAAACTGAAAGCAGATGATCCTTTTGAATAGAAATATGGATACCGTGACATTTTCTGGGTAACACATTAAACATCTCCCTACCAGTGGTATGTTAGTAGTGTCACTCTTTAATATTTCATGGAGGTTCTGCAACATCCTTGTGCATGCTGCTCTTGGTCCACATAAACCTGAAACATTTACAGGGAAGGAAGTGTCAAGATTAATTTTCCAGCCCCTGATGTGGGATTAGAAAACACTACAATATGGACAGAGATGCCAGCATCCCTGTTGAGTCCCCACTTACTTGGAGAAAATGATATAAGTCCAGAAAAGCTTAAGTATACCACACAGAGGAGTACAGGAAAGCCTAACTGTAATAATAATAATAATAATTTAAAAGGCTCAATAGGGGAAGGATCCACTTTCAAGATCATATAGTTGTTGGCAAGACTCAATTTTTCATTGGGCTATTGGACAGAGGATGCAACAGAGAAGAATAAACCTGACTCCGTGTTAGATCTCTTCCTTCAGCTCGAAACTTTGTGCTCTTTTGCCTGTACTTGGTCATGCTGGCTCTGCTCCTTTGTAAAAGAATGTTGCCTATAACCTGAAATATACATAATAGCCCATTCTCAAGACTCTGCCTCTCAGGCTTGACCTGTAAAGGTATAATATGATAAAAAGTTGCAGAACAGAAATTGTCTTATTGGAGGTTTATAGGAACATTGTGGCCAACCTATTTGGACAACTACAAGAACAAATGATTTCAAAGCCAAGAAATCCACAACAACCAGCTACACCCTCTCCACTTTTTGATATAAAAGAAGTCTGAATTCTAACTTAAGTAAGATAGTTCTTTGGCACACTAGTCAGCCACCTTCTTGGTCTGATAGCTTTCCCAATAAAGTCACTATTCCTTGCCCCAGCACCTCGATTTATTGGCCTGTTGTACAGCAAAAAATACTAGCTTGGACTTGGTACCAAGGACCTCAGTTCCTAGCTGGCAGGTGACTGGAGGCCACCTCTCATTTTCTTGTCATGTGGACCTCTCTGATATGGACTCTTACTTCAACAAAGTAAGCAAACCAAAAAAAAAACACAATAGCAAGAATTTGATAGCAACATGAAGTCACAAACTTTTGTAATCTAAGTCACAGAAGTGACATCCCATGATCTTTGCTGTATTCTGTTGTTAAAAGCAAGTCAAAACATGCTGCACATTACCCCAGCCTGAGAAACACTGCATCCAGCTTTTTGGGAGGGCCAGATGCCCCAGCATTCAGAGGAGCCTATGGATCCTCTCAGGAGTCTGAGAGGTAACCAGTTATCATGTGGGTATTTCATAAACTTAATTTCAGTAATAATATACTGAGACAGTAAACTGAAATGTCTTCCATCCCCTGTGATATCACTGCCTTGTCATTTCCCACCACATTTAATCAGGGGAGGGAGGATCCAGCCTAAAATAAAGGTGCCCTTGCCCAGTGCTGAGTTTCAAATTGGGGTTTTTGAACCAGGAGTGAAGTGGTAGTCCTCAAAGGAAGGACAAAATGACTTTCCAAACTCCAAAAGCTTCCCTCTCCATATCAAGAACAAAACTTGAGCATAGGGACAGAGTTATGGGTGGAGAGGGATAAGGACAAGCAGCCCAGCTACTCAGCAGAGGGGAGAACCCCTTCATTTCTGGGGGAAGGTGGTAGAGAGTTCCAGAAGGACCCACAAACGTGGAAGGTCAGCGGTGCCCTCACTCTCTCCTTGCAATTAGAGGGTCCAGGAGTAAAAACCTCCGGAACAGGAGGGAATCTGTGATCTCTGAGGATGGTTCCCCCACCTCCTGGACTTAGCAAGGGGAATGTCCTCTTTTGCCTTTGGTAGTTGTTGAGTCCAACGTGGGGTGGGAGAGGCAGAGCAGCAATGGCAGAGGGAAGCATTTGGAGGACTGAGAGGGGGTCCCAGTGGTTCTCAGATGCCCCCAAGGAGGCCCAAGGTTGTGACAGGGAGCCAGCAGGCTGCAGAGTCCTAGAAATTCTTGGTGCTTATGCAACCCATGTTTGGGCCTACTGTTGGTAGATTCAACAATCTCATCAAAAAGCCCACACCCATAGTGTTTGCTAGAACCATTATTGGAGCTAGAAAGGAGAATTTTTAATATCTCTCTCTGCAGAGCCTCATCTAGTGTTTTACAGACTCTTAGCATCTTGTAATAGTGAAGAAAAAGTGAAGCTGTCTGGTAGTCCAGTCACATGAAGCATGGGGACACTTCAGGCACATCTCACATGACTGCTAGGGGCTACCTCAGGGCCCACCATCTCCATTGTGTTTCTATCAGCCAGATGTCTTTAGTGGAAAACTCTCCAGGCCCCTAAAGCTGATGCAATGTGACAAGGCTGCCACCAGATGTCCCAGACAGCCAGAGGGTTTTGCCTGGGAACCTAGAGGTTCCTGCCCAAGTAGTCCCTGGGGATCCCCACAAAATTGTCAATATGAATTTCACTAATTGTACTCACATGCTCCCCACCCTCTCCATCTATCTTTTCCCCTTTCCCCTTTTTTAAAATAAATTTATTTATTTTATTTATTTATTATTTTTGGCTGTGTTGGGTCTTCGTTGCAGCACGTGAGCTTTCTCTAGTTGCAGTGAGCGGGCTTCTCATTGTGGTGGCCTCAGTCGTTGCAGAGCACAGGCTCTAGGCACACGGGCTTCAGTAGTTGTGGTGCACGGGCTCTAGAGCATAGGCTCAGTAGTTGTGGCACACGTGCTTTGTTGCTCCGTGGCATGTGGGATCTCCCTGGACCAGGGCTCGAACCCGTGTCCTCTGCATTGGCAGACGGATTCTTAACCACTGTGCCACCAGGGAAGCCCTTCCCTTTCCTTTTAAGATTGGCTAATCTCCAGAATGAGCCTCATCTTCTTTCTTTGATCTTGGCAAGTGGGACAATGTCCCATGCATCTCAGCTCTTTCTAGAAGTCCCTCTTCTCACCTGAGGGCCCACAGAACTTAGAGCCCAGTAAAATGAGGCAAAGAGAAACTAGGGGAGACCCTCACTGTCCTGCACACCATGATCATCATCTGTGGGGTGGAAGACATGCCAGCACAGTGGATCTTTTCACCCATGACCCCCAAAAGATCTAATCCCAGGTTTACTATTTTCCAGGTTTTTTTTTTTTTCACACATCTGGCAGTTGTCCAAGTTCCTAAAACATATATGCATTGATGCTTGCATGTGTAATGAGACCTCCAGAGCTCTTCTCTTCCTGTCTACATGGAAAAAATAGGTACGCATAAAAGTTAGCTGAGTGAATAGATGACTTGTGGGCAAGGAAACTCCTTCACACTGGGGAACTGATGGCCCTGAGGTCCTTTTCTGTACAATGATCCTTGGTGTTACTGCTCCAGGGTCCCTCTCTTAGTAAGGAACAGTGGACTCTAGTGCAGTCTGGCCTGGGAATCAGAATACTTAATTGGCCTCATGATGCTCTTGCCATACCCTGGGAGCAGGAAATGTGATGACACTGATGTTCCTTGAAAGTTTCATGGGTTACGCTTCCTTCGATATGACTACCTCTTTTCAGTCTCCTCACAGGTTAGCTACCTGCTGTAAACAGCACCACCCATGATCCAGAAGAAATCATTAGCACCTTTATCAGAGTGGTAAATTGGGGGGAGCTTTCGATATTTCTTTCTGGGCAGACTCCATTTGCATCTTGTAGATTCTTATCAGTTCGCAATAAATAGTACTTGCCAGGTGAGCACTGTTGAAAGTCCCTATATGTATTCTGTCATCCTCAACATCTCAGCATGTAATGTATCACTTACATCTATACGTGGGCTCTCCATGGCCTGGTAGCTGCACATCCAATTTAGATAAGCCACAGGAAAACAATTTCCTTACCAAATGGGGGGAAATGAAAGATACCATCTCCAAACAACTAACACAAAATGAAGCTATAAAAGTGTGGTTAAGATAAAAGGGAAGTTATCCTTACCAGGTAGAGAACATGGACATGTTTTATGGACCTAATTACCAGAAATGCTAATCAGTGAAGAATCTCATACAAAAGGCTTCCTCCACTCCCTGGCCAGGAGGAAGGGCTCTGTAATAAAAAGAATCTTTGTGCTATGGATAGAAAGAGGGAAACTAACCCCTACATTTTAGATCCATTATCTTATAGTAATTTCTTCTTTACTCTCATGGTTACCGAACACAAGTTGTGTGCCCAACGCACAGTGAGGCCAAACAAACCAAAATGTCAGAGTTTGGAGCAGAGGAAGGTTTATTGCAGGGCCATGCAAGGAGAATAGGTGGCTTGTGCTCCCCAAAATTCCAAACTCTCCAAAGGTTTTCAGCAAAGCATTTTTAAAGGCAAGGTGAGGGAGAGGCGTAGCTAGTTGTGGCAAACTTATTAGTGTGGGAATCCTTTGTTCTCACAGTTGTCCACATAGGTCAGGTCATGACGTTCCTGTAAACCTCCAACAAGACAAATGTTATTCTCTTTTGCAACTTTTTAGCTCTATATGAATGGGAAAGTGTTACACTCTTAAAGGTCAGAGCCTTGAGATTGGGCTATCCTGTATATTTCAGGCTATAGGCAACATTCTTAACTCCAGGCAAAGGCAATAGGATACAAAGGTTAAAGTAAAAGAAACAGATATAATATGGAGTCACATTTGTTCTTCCCTATTACACCACCTGTCTTCACTTAGAACACCTCAGACCCAAACAAAACCCATCATAAGTCCCAAGCTTCCACAAATGACTTATAGGAGTGTTCCTCCTCTAAGATGAACAAGGAGATGGGAACAGTTCACGTGTGATGTCACCACCCCTCTTCCACTAACGGGTTCAGGGCACCACTCTCTAAGATAGGCCATCTCTGTATGAACATGCAGTTGTAAATTTTAGTCGCTTGTCCATTTTCTTCTTGGCCATTTTGTTAAAATTATACTAAAATAGCAACAACAAACACAGCAAAATATTCTACCTATAAATGAAAAGAGATTTTTGTTTATAACCCTGAAGTTGAACCTTTAGCAATAGAGGCCGTAGCTGATGTTACAGGCACAGTGGACAGATGTAGAAAGCAAGAGAGACAGGAAGACAGTGGTCATAACTGCAGAGACCATGAAGCAGAATCCAGCTCCTCTTCTCATGGGTTAATATCTGCTTTCTCCATCTCTCCTGGGACTTGTTGTCCAGGAGTAGGGAACTAGGGAAAGCCTCAAGGATTTTGGTTGGAAAAGCATGAGCCAAGTCAGACTCAGTTATAATGCAGGTCAGTATTGCACAGGGAAAGAAAATAACACATATACATAGAGATGCCATCATATTTTGGGGAGTGGGTTGGAGTGAAAACAAGAGACATTAATGCTGCTGTAGGATAAGATATTACCTGAGCTTTCAAATAGGGACCCTCCCTCCCCAAGTAGACATTAGTACTGATTGGTCTCACACTCTGCCTCACATCAGCTTGCTGGCAGCAGACACTGTAACATGCTTTATCTCTCTTGTCCTGAACTTTTCCCTACTCAACATAGTGTGAAGGGTGAAGAAATTATTTTATCATACAAATGGCCTGGACTCCATGAAAGCTTTGTAATTGCCAAGTCCTGTGACCTGGGATGTGGGACTTAACCTTTGGGCCTCCGTTTTCTCAGCTACAAAATGGGGATGACTACAGGTGCTTTCTCATTTTATTGAAACAATAAAATGGAAAGTATTTGCAGCCCAGTGTGTTGCCTCTCATGAGCAATCAATAAACTTAGTTCCTTTTCTCCTTCTCTGACTCATGAAGAGTAAGCCCAGCTCTGTGTCATCTGGAAGCTAAGTAGCTCAGTTCTCTAATTCAAAAAGAACTTATTTTCCAAAGGACAACTGATGGAGAAAGCACTGAGCCAGGAGCCATGCAAACAGGAGGCTAAGCCTCTGGTTTGCAAACATTTTTTAAGCAGCTTAACTCTTTCTTAAAAGAAATCCTACATAAAATGCGTGCAGATCTAAGTTGAAACCTGGCTATTTGCCTTTCTACCCATTTGCACCCAGTCCCACCAAGAAAATCCCTCAGCAGAGTTCAAAAAGTGTGGACTTGATGGTTTTCACTTGCCCTTTTTTTTTTTTTTTTTTTTTTTTGCGGTACACGGGCCTCTCATTGTTGCGGCCTCTCCCATTGCAGACCACAGGCTCTGGACGCACAGGCTCCGGACGCACAGGCTCAGCGGCCATGGCTCACGGGCCCAGCTGCTCCGCGGCATGTGGGATCTTCCCGAACCAGGGCATGAAGCCGTGTCCCCTGCATCGGCAGCGGACTCTCAACCACTACGCCACCAGGGAAGCCCTCACTTGTCTTTTTAATCTGTGAACACCATTCGCCCATTTTGTGTGTGTTTTAGTTTTTTTTTTTAATATTAATCTTTCTCTAATAACTATAATTTGTTATAAATTTATTTATTTATTTTTGGCTGTGTTGGGTGTTTGTTTTTGCATACAGGCTTTCTCAAGCTGTGGTGAGCGGGGGCTACTCTTTGGTGCAGTGAGTGAGCTTCTCATTGCAGTGGCTTCTCTTTTTGCAGAGCATGGGCTTTAGGCATGCAGGCTTCAGTAGTTGTAGCACACGGGCTCAGTAGTTGTGGCTCAGGGGCTCTAGAGCGCAGGCTCAGTAGTTGTGGCGCACGGGCTTAGTTGCTCCACGTCATGTGGGATCTTCCCGGACTAAGGATCGAAACCATGTCCCTGCACTGGCAGGCGATTCTTAACCACTGCACCACCAGGGAAGTCCCTTTAATAACTATAATTTAAATAAAACTTTAACACTCAAATAAAGCTCAAAAACACTACAATGTCTGGAATTCTACCCTTAAAAATTTGAATCTTGAAGGCTCTTTAGTTTTCTGAGAGTCATCTATAAATCGCAAACTCCCTAAAAGGATTGGTGCCATTTCTGTTTTAATCACTGGGATTTTGACCAGTCTGTGAAGACAAGGCCCAGACTGCCCAAATGAGAGATGCTCAGGATAGAAGAAGGAGGAGCCAAGAGTAGCAGAAAAATAGAAGTGGAAGAGACTCCCTCAGCCTCTGAATAAGCCCCATCGTCTAACTCTCAGAATTTTCCATTATCCTGTAAAGAAAACCAATTTCTTTTGATGTATAAAATGCAGCCTGTTCCCAAACTCACATTTATTATTATTATTTAAGGCAAAAGATGAGTTTTAGGTGTTATTTCAAAACTGAAGATATTATTTATTGTCTTCTTGCTGTCAGTAAATTTCTAAGCACCATTTATTCTGTAATTTTGTTACTTATGAAATATACGTCTTGAGCATGTAAACTAAGACAAGTGATCAGTAACTCAGAATAGGAATGTTCCATAGACGAACTTGTGTCAGGCTTACAAAATTGAGGAAGGATCATCTCTCTTTTCCCTGCCATGTGGAATCAAGGGAAAAGGCCCATGAAGACAAGAGTGGACATGTAACAAAGAGTAATTTCTTAGTCACTCCATGTAAAGATGCGTAATTATTTTCCCCAAAGCTTCCCCTTTTTACTCCCTCTTGATAAAGGTCTTTCCTAGTTATTATGCTGTGTGTGTTCTTCAGATAGTAAGTGGGGTAAAAGCTGTACCCCATCTTCTCCCTGCAAGCAATTTTGACTAAGTATCCCAAAATGTGGATTGCAAAATGTTACAGTCAGTTCTGCTCCAACAGGACCTATGTGTGCCTAAAAATCACCATGCTATGCAATTTTGTGCAATAAAAATTATAAGACTCATGGCAAAAATGGGGTTGGGGGCACAACATTCAAAACCTTTATCAGTGACACAAAAACAGAAGCTAGGAAACAAATAAAAATGATAGTTCAGTTTGACACATCTAACATGGTTAAGAAAAACATAAATACAACAATAAATATGGGTCTTTACCTTGAGAAAGACCTGAAGTTTGCCAGGGTACATGGGTATTGGAAGAGTTGCAGATGTGGGTTATTGTGAAGTGGTAGGGGAGGGTTATCTCACATCAGAAGGTTGAAGGGCCCAATGAGGAGGAATGTGGCTCACAGCACAGGCTGCACTGAGGGAGCTGGTAAGTGTGTGTGTATTTTCTGTGCCTTCTTCCATGTCACCATTCAGCAACGTGCAGTTTCTGCATTCACTAGTGTTTGTGGTGGACAAAACTGTGCACAAGCAAACACTCAACTCACATTGTGCTCAAATCATGCTCTCATATTTCAATCACGTTGGAACAAATTTGTATTCTCAAAATAAGCATTATAACAGAACTGACTTCTTATCTCTCACTGTCACCCTCCATTCCACCTGTAGAATAAGTTATCCTAAACACAAATCTCATATATTGTTTAATATGTCTCCAAAAAAATCAAACAAACAAACAAAAAAAAAACAGGCAGTCTAGAAGAATGTATACTTTCTGAAGCATAATTGAACCTGACATTGAAGAAAAGTAAAGTTTGGAATGTTGGCTAAAGGTAAACAAGCAGGGGGGAGTGTATGAACCAAAGACTAACCCAGACTTAGGACTAAGCTCTGTATCTCAGGAAAAGAGTCTTGTTTCTGATGGGGTCAAGGCATCAAGGGACATGCAGCAGGGAGCATCACCTGCTGCCCTTATGTTAAATTGAAGAGTTTAGGGACATGTCCCAGACATCCCTATCTGCCTTTTTTAACTTGTTAGAATACCATCCATGAAGTCACCTAAACCTTCCTTTGAAGCCTCTAGTTATCTTCAGGAACACCGTCATACAAGAACTAGGAAAGAGCCGGGAATACAGTAACTGGGGCATTCGCTCATCATGTATTTAATTGAGCGATCACCATGTACAATGTCTAAGTAGAAAAAGAAGACTGAAACCCCATTCTTAAGAATCTAACAACCTCACCGCAATCCTCTCTGGAGCTTACAGCTACTCTAAGTTACAGAGCTTCTACACCCTGTACTGACAGCTGCTTCTTCCTTAACATGTTTCTCAACTACTGGTACTCCAAGTCGTGCAATTCTTTGTCATGCAAGACTGTCCTGGGCATCACAGGACAATAAGCCTCCCTACCTAACACTTGCCAAATGCCACTTGTGCACTCCAGTCACTCTGAATGTCCAAAATGCCCCCCTCATGCGGGAAGGGGTGTGTAGAAAAGGGAACCCTCCTACACTGTTGATGGGAAGGTAAATTGATGCAGCCACTATGGAAAACAGTACAGAGGTTCCTCAAAAAACTAAAAATAGAGTTGCCATATGATCCAGCAATCCCACTCCTGAGCATATATCCAAACAAAACTATAATTCAAAAAGATACATGCACCCCTATGTTCATAGCAGCACTGTTTACAATAGCCAAGATATGGAAACCACCTAAATGTCCATCAACAGATGAGTGGATAAAGAAGGTGTGGTACATATATACAATCAAATATTACTCAGCCACAAAAAAGAATGAAATAATGTCATTTGCAGCAACATGGATGGACCTAGAGATTACCATACTAAGTGAAGTAAGTCAGAAAGAGAAAGACAAATACCACATATCACTTATACGTGGAATCTAAAATATGACACAAATGAACCTATCTATGAAACAGAAACAGAGTCACAGACATAGAGAACAGATTTGTGATTGCCAAGGGGAAGGGGATGGGGGAGGGATGGATTGGGAGTTTGGGATTAGCAGATGCAAACTATTTTATATAGGATGGATAAACAATAAGGTCTTACTGTATAGCACAAAAAACTAGATTCAATATCCTGTGATAAGCCATAATGGAAAAGAATATATATATATATATATATATATATATATATATATATGAAACAATAACTTTGCTATACAGCAGAAATTAATACAACATTGTAAATCAACTATACTTCAATAAAATTTCTTTTGAAAATGCCCCCTTCACATGTTCAGACACATCTGGTAGGGGGCAAAGCCTCCAACTGCCCCTCCCTCAACTTCATACTTCCTTCTCCCTGAAGACTCAGGCCTGCCCACTTCCTGACACAAGTACTCAAGCTGTTTCCATTCATTTACCAAGAAGAAAACACAGCTGCCTGGGTCGAGCAGGAGAAGACACTACAGCAAGGAAGAGGAGAAAAACAGGAGAACCTTCAGGACTCCTCACCTATTTCCTCACTCTTATTACCCATAAAACTTTAATATCATTTAATCCTCAGAAAAATTCTATAAAATTGGCTTTGGTAAGGAAACTTAGACACATGTTCTTGATCAGGCTTGAGGTTAGAATCCAGTTGTCCTAATTTTTATTCCTCTGTTCATTTCACTACTGCTGTTTCATTTCACTATTGCTGTTACCTAGGATTGGGAAAAGAGCCTGCAATCTCTTTTACTAGCAGCTGGCTTCCCTGTTCCAAGTTCAGTGGTAGTTTGAGTTTGTCATGGATGCTGTTCACGAAATATTTCCAGCTCTCTACCTTTGGGGGCACAAGGTGGTATTAGACTTCCAACCCATCTCTGATTCTTTGAGGCTGCATGACTAGTTCTGACCAATTAGCTGTGAGCATTTAATGGTCAGTTCAAGAAACTCACTCTCTTTTTCCTCTGACATAACAACTCCCGGCATCCAAAATTGTGTGGGTCCAAAAGGAAGGAAGTGTTGGACAGAAGCAATCACTGACCTGAAGTAGACAAATAGTGTAAGCAAGAAAAGTCATTTACTGTAATAAACAACTAAGATTTGAGAATTATCACTGTAGGTTGGTGTGTCCTATCCTGACTCATATCAAGTTACCTCCTTTACCCATATCTGCCCATGAGTTAGTTCTCAGACATTTGGATGGAATAAAAGAACTCCTAAGATCTAACCCTACATCACACATACACACACACACACACACATAGCCTGGGGCCCTAATTCCTTGGCAGCAAGTGCCTCGTCTGTCATCCTCCCCCAGATTTTTAAATTTGGGTCATTTCACCTCTCACACTCCTTTCTCAACCCCTTTTGAAGCAACAGTCATAATATAGAGTGGAATCAGCTCCAAGATATTCAGTTATTTCTCTTTCAGTTTCCCCCTCCCCTGTTTGACTGCAAGCTCTGTGAGAATAGGTAATGTGCCTCATTCAACTCTGTCAACCATAGAACCTGGACCTGAGGAAACGATACACAAACATTTGTTAAATAACTGACCTTCATAATCTAGTGCCAACAATAAAAGGAGGAGAAAAATTATCCAGGAAAATTCACTTTTCCTCCAACAATGCTGAGAAGAATAAAAAACAAGGAGACACCCAGGTAGAGGGGAATATTTATGGAAATATAATGCATGCAAAAAACTTTGGAAAGTTAGAGGAGAGTATAAACATATAATCAATTACTACCACAATATAGAAGGGTTTTTTTTTCCTTTATCACCAGGAAAACGTTTCATTAGTTACATCGTGCCCCATAAGTTATACTTTATCAGCTATCAAATAAAAGGCTTTTTATCTCTTTCTGGGTCTATAGTCAACAAAAATTCGGCTCCTGGTTTATATCTGATGAATACCAGGATGACTCCAGAGGGAACCCACTCAATAATCCTATAGCTCATTTCACTCTCATCCTACTCAGCGATCCCAGACATCCATTGCTGACAAAGTGAAATACAATATTGATCTAGCACTGCATTGTTCAGTCTCCCTGAATCTTTGGGGGTCATTGGCTGGCTGATAGATTAACACAAGTGTGATAATCACTTTCGAAGTAAACTGTCATGTACATGTACCACGCTACATGCTGTACTGAGAACCCAGGGAAATTGGTTTCTCCCTAAGGGGGTGCTGTCATAGAATCACATTTAATAAAACTCAAACAAATGCTGGAGAAGCAGAGGTTATTACCAAAGCATGCTACTACTTACATCTTCTGTGATGGAGATCATCTTATCCCAGCCTCTCAGCTTTGGAGATCTTGGTTCTCTCAGTTTTCAGGGGACATTCTGAACCATAATAAGAGCTTAACCTGAGACTAAAATAATAGTGATAGTAGTGTAAAGGGAACATTGTGCCAGGCACAATAGTACATAATTGTACATGCATCACCTTGGAAAAGTGACACAGTGGTTGAGAATACAGACTCTAGATCTCTTGCCAGACTTCAAATCACAGCTTTCTATTTATTAGTTGAGCAAGTTATTTAACCTCCCTGTGCCTACTTAGAGAGAGAGAGGAGACAGACATAGATAAAGATACCTATAGTGTGTGTAGGTGTATTTATGTATTTATATATGTTTACAGATGCCCAATGAGATTAGTATGACCAGCACATCCATTTCACAAAACAGAACCTGAGAGTCAATGAGGTAACAGGAAAAACGAGTTTACCGGAAAACCAGGAATCAAATCCAGAATTTTTTAATGCTAAGGAACATATTCTTAAATAGTAGGCATGCTGTCAACAGATATTTATTAGTAAACAAATATTTATTGGGCACCCAATCTGTGCCAGTCACCCTGCTAGGCACTGAGCCATGGGGCTCTGTCACTCACAGCCAAATCTGAGCAAAATGATGGAAGAAATTCATACCCAAAATGTGTTTTTTGTATTCTTTCAATGATGCTTTAACCACTAAAGCTATATCCTTATACCCTCCACCCTCACTTTTATAACTCACTCAAGTAGATTCTCCCTGGGCAGCATCCTAGAAATCTTTCCATATTCTCAGACCTATTGTCCTGATTCCTATTTCTGAGAGTCCTCCCCTTTGTTAAGTGACAGCAAGCTACCCTGGCTAAATCAGATGACAACTAGTTCTCCTCATGAAGAAAACATTAGGAATCTGTTAAGAGTCCCAAAGGCAAGTTCAAACTAAGACTTTATGGTGATGGTGGAATAGATTTCTAAACTGGATTACAGATTGGACTTTTCAAATCTAAGATAATACAATTCAATATGCTAAGATGATATTCTTGAAACTGACTCTAATGGTGGGATTTCTTGTACTGTAGTCACATTAGAAAGAGAAGCCATTGGATAAAATTGAACTTTAGGGATTACGTATTTTCAGTGCCATTTTATCAACCATGACAGATGGCAAGCCTACTCAGTATCTCTCATGGTGGCCCATTTGAACTTGACAACATCAAATGCTTAGGGTTGCTACATGTTATTCCTGTAACAGAGGAGGGGAATCTCTCTGTGACGGATATGATCCCACTTCCAACTCCTAAATAGTAAAATCAGGAAATCACTGTGATGAGTTGAAGACAGAAATGCAGTTCACAAAGTCAAGTACAGCCAGTTTTAATTAAGTAACCTCACCCTTTTCTTCCAAATAGTCGAATTGTCCAATCCTTGTCCAGGTTAGATAATGCACTGTGGTTTTCAAGTTGATCTCCTAGTCCCTCTAAACATGTTAAACTCTTTCTTTCTCTTCATAGGCAAATTATTAGAAAAAAAGCACAGGCTTACTGTAAGTCATCCTTCCTTGCTTCTTTTTCATCTTTTGCTCGTCAACTGATGGCAAGATGTGTCTCCCCCTCTCACTTTAAGGCCATTGAACGTGTCTGATATGTAGTTTTAGACTGCTGTTCTGTTATTCTATGTAAACTGTACTTGCATCCCCTCTTTGAGCTTTTTCCAAAACCCAGCCTTTTTGTTTATGACTCCAATGTTAAACCTATCATTGTCAGTCCAGAGCTACTGTTCCTCAAGTTTCTATCATAGAGTTTGGCTATAAATAAAAGCAGGAAAATAGAACATTAGTTTCAGAGGGAGGGTAATGTGAAGACTATAGTTTTTTTAATAAAAAGAGATGTAAATTATTTTAGCATCTTTGATACTAGAAATGATCCAACAGAAAATGAGAAAATTAATCATGTAGAGGGAGGGGGTAATTGCAGGAGCAAATTTTTCACAAAGAGAAGAATTCACAAAAAGCAACCAGTTAAGGGGGGAAATTTAATCTTTCCCCAGAAAAATGGAAGATCTTAACCTGGCAGCTTCTGATATCCTGAATGATCTTTTAAGAATTTTTAATTTTCACTGAAAAAGTTCTTTCACTGTTATGATACTTTCTTCAATGTGTCTGTACACAAAACCATTCAACCAACTCACCGGTCAAATGTTTATAAAATGATTGCTTTCAAACTGAGAAGGGTAAAAGTCCCTCAAGATCCCCAAACACTGACTCACAACAAAACACAGTGAGGCAAAGCCTCTGAAGTCTCAAGTTTATTGCAGTTGACTGTGCATCCAGAGGCCAATTTTATCAGCATCCCTCCTGCTCCTAGGAAATCAGATCAATGGTTCTTATCTTTTTCCTCTGTCATAACCACAAGTGCATATTTTCAAACATTCACATTTTTGTGCTCTACCCGTCTTGATGAATCAGAATCTCCTGGGGAGAATGGACACAGAAGGGCAAGATGCAGGGTTATGCTTTACTTATTTATTTTTTTGCAAACTCTTCCAGCTTTCTTAGGTGCACTGAAACTCAAATCCTAAACAGAGGAGCACATGTAGTGGTCTTTATATTCATTTTTTTCCCATTCTTGTTTTTCATAAGCCATTGTTATATATCTACCATGTGCCAGGCTCTGTGTTCGGTTTCAAGTATACAAGTTTAAAAACTAGATGGTCCCTGGGGTTTCCCTGGTGGCACAGTGGTTAAGAATCCACCTGCCAATGCAGGGACACAGATTCAAGCCCTGGTCTGGGAAGATCCCACATGCCACAGAGTAACTAAGCCCATGTGCCACAACTACTGAGCCTGTGCACCACAATTACTGAAGCCCATGCACCTAAAGCCTGTGCTCTGCACCAAGAGAAGGCACTGCAATGAGCAGCCTGTGTGCCTCAATGAAGAGTAACCCCTGCCTGCTGCAATTAGAGAAAGACTGCATGAAACAATGAAGACCCAGCATGGCCAAAAAAATAAAATAAATAAATTTTTTAAAAGATCAGTAGGATATTAGAAATGAAAAAAAGAATTATTAGCAATAGATTATTTATAAAAAAAGAAAAAGAAAACAAACTAGATGGTCCCTGCCCTCAAGGAGTTCATAATATAAAGGTAGAAAACTGGGAGTTAACCAAGGGCAACTCAACACTGTGAAGTCTTGTGGCCAAGATGGTCCAGATATGCTGAGGAGTGACATCCAAATTCATCTCAGGGTGGGGCGGGGCATAAGATACCCACAAAGGCCAGGCATATTCTTGAGATGAGTTCTAAAGTATGAAAAAGAGCCAACTAAGAAATGCCATGAAGAAATACAAATAGAAATATTTCTAGTTCTTTTTTTTGCTGTACACGGGCCTCTCACTGTTGTGGCCTCTCCCATTGCAGAGCACAGGCTCCGGATGCGCAGGCTCAGTGGCCATGGCTCACGGGCCCAGCCACTCCGCGGCATGTGGGATCTTCCCGAACCGGGGCATGAACCCGTGTCCCCTGCATCGGCAGTTGGACCCTCAACAACTGCGCCACCAGGGAAGCCCAAGTCCTTAAATAAAAAGATTTTATTTGAGGGAATTCCCTGGTGGTCCAGTGGTTAGAACTCCATGCTACCACTGCTGGGGGCTGGGGTTCAATCCCTAGTCAGGGAACTAAGATCTCGCAAGACATGGGGCACAGCCAAAAGAAGAAAAATATTTGAAATTCTTCGTTTAATTGAGCAATGTATATGTGAGTTCAAATCTTCAAATTGTTTTTAGCCACAAAGTCGCTTCGATATCTCTTCCCCAGTCCAGAAGGAATAGCTGAGGGTCTAATCCATTCTAACTGATGGGAGACATTAAAGGACTGTAAGACACATTCCTTGTCCTCAGACATAGGAAGGATGGCTTTGGAGAAGAGGGGAAATTTCAGCTCCACCTTGAAGAGGAGAAAAGAACTTTTAGTTGGAGTAGAAAGAGCAAGATTGAGGTGGGGGGAGATCAGGAAAAGCAACATTTACATCTCAAGTGGAAATATCCTACTCTGCTTATGGAGATAAGATGTAAATTAATACAGAAAAGAAGTTTCTCTTGAAACTTTTGAAAGCTCAGATGTGACAATGAAGACAAATTCCTCTATAACTGCCCCTACACCCATCAACAAATCCCAAAGGGTCCTAGCTGTCCTGGCAGTTGGGGCTGAGTTTCCCAGTGGAACTGACCCTGCATTACACATCTCCAAGTTCAACTTGATTTTTCTAGGACAGACTCAGCTTTGTGGTAAATCAGTGAAAACTAATTATAATAAATTGTATTACAAAGGAGGTAAGCTATTTGAACAGGTCAGAGTTGGCTAACTGTAGAAACAAAACTTTGTTAATCTAGTTGCAAACAATTCCTCTCTAAAAAAATTTTTATAATAGAAACCTGGCTTTAAAGGCTAATGGGAGTGAAGCCCCACTGTCTTCTGCATCGTTTAGACCACTTTTGAATTCCACAACTTGGTCACTAATAAAACCAAAATACACGACAGATAGTTAAAGGTACCTTCAGGAAACAGATGGCACATTCAAAAGAGGTGACTGAGGGGAGTATAAAGAAGGTTAGGATTAAGGAAACCAACAAGGGAGGTGAATTACCCCCAAGGCCTCACCCCTAGGTGAGGGAGAGGGAGGGAGAGGAGGGGTTACAAGAACCCTGTAAGTACTGTAGCTGAAGGAACCTGGTCCCTGCCAAGCTGTGCCATGCCATGGCATGGAGGGAGCCAGGGGAATAAATGTCATGACCACTCCTAGTTCACTGCTCCTGAGCTCCAGCCAGCACCTTGCACTGGCCAAGTCAGAAACCAAATAGGAAAAAGAACCCCACTAACACCAGCCATATATGTCAGTTCCTGGGGTGGGGGGCAAAGCATACTGGAAAAGACAGAGGGTGAATTTCTTTTTCATATTATTTTCCATTATAGGCTATTACAAGATATTGAGTATGGTTCCCTGTGCTATACAGTAAATCCTGTTGCTTATCTATCTTATGTATAGTAGTTTGTATCTGCTAATCCCATACTCCTAATTTATCCCTCTCCTCCTCCCTTTCCCCTTTAGTAACCACAAGTTTGTTTTCTATTTCTGTGAATCTGTTTCTGTTTGGTAAATAGAGTCATTTGTATTACTTTTTAGATTTCACATATATATATATATATATCATATAATATTTGTCTTTCTCTGTCTGACTTACCTCACTTAGTATGATAATCTCTAGGTCCATCCATGTTGCTGCAAATGACAATATTTCATTATTTTCTTGCTGAGTAATATTTCATTTTATATATGTGTGTATATATATATATATTTATATATATATTTATTTTTTATATATATATAAAACATCTTCTTAAACCAATCATCTGTTGATGGCCTCTGGGTTGTTTCCATGTCTTGGTTACTGTAAATAGTGTTTCTATGAACATTGTGGTGCATGTATCTTTTTGAATTATGGTTTTTCTGAATATATGCCCAGGAGTGGGATTGCAGGATCATACGGTAGCTCTATTTTCAGTTTTTTAAGGAACCTCCATACTGTTCTCTATAGTGGCTGTACCAATTTACATTCCCACTAACAGTGCAAGAGGGTTCCCTTTTCTCCACACAGTAGAGGGTGAATTTGAGGAGCCAAGAGAGAGTACCTGTGAAGGATCAGAACTTGACTGTTGACCAGACATGAAAGTTTTCTTTCAGTATTTGAACTCTACATAGTTTCATACCAAATTTATTCACACATAAGCCTCTAAATTGTCCCTTTTTTGACCAACTTCTATGATCTCACCCAGACTTCCAACAGCTGGCAGTACCTTGGTTAAAAATCTTCCGGTAGAAGATTCCACAGCCTACACAAAGAAATTTCACCTCCTTATCAATAATGACCCCACATACCATGACCCCATCTACATTTCCAATTTTGTTTCCCACTACTTCTCTGCACATACTTAGAGTAGGTACACTGGATTTTTCACTGTTCCCTAAGGAATGGCTTTACTCACAATGTTCTCATCATTCAAAATCCAATTCCACATTTAGGACTCAGTCCAAATTCTACCTTGTCCATGAAGCCTGCACTAATTGTTTAAGCTGGTGGTAATCTCTCCCTCCTTTTCACATAGCCCTGTGGTTTAATATCTCTTGTTTACTTTAAAAACAAGTATTTATCTTAACTGCATACTTGATTCTAAGCTGTTTGAAGTGTCCCTCGCCCTCGAATCTCTGTCCCTAGTCTGATGTCTTCTACATCATAGGCAACCATGAAGGCCTCCCTGGACTGCAATCATATTAATTAATTACAGACGTGAAAGAGCTTCCTTAGTTTTCTTCAAGAGCAACAACAACAACAACAACAAATCAAAAGATTTATAGTTGTAGAGAGTAATATTTTGGCTAAACATAAGATTTTTTAATAACTAACCATTGGAACTCTACTTAATATTCTGTAATAACTTATATGGGAAAAGAATCTGGAAAATAATGGATACGTGTATGTGTATAACTGAATCACTTTGCTGTACCCCTGAAACTAACACAACATTGTAAATCAACTATACTCCAATATAAAATAAAAATTAAGTTAAATTAAAAAACTAAATATTGGATGGTTTTACCCTCAACTCCTGCTTAATGGGAATATGATTTCAGGTCGTATATTTACAGAGTAAAATTAGGCCATACCACAACTAAATTTAGCTAACTGGTAGCATTAGATATCATGGGAATTGTTGTATAACCCAGAAAGTCTTATTAACTTTACTGTAAGAATATATATATATATATATATATATATATATATATATATATATATATATATATATACACACACATATATAAAACCAAGCAGGACCCTACTCCCTTCCCCACATCCTCTGCTGTAGCTCCTCTCTGAAGTAACTAGATAATAATATCTGACGCACACTTCCTGAGTTGTTTTACAGATGCTAAAACCACCACCAAAAGGAAGAAATTAACTACTTGATGGTCATGAGTCCCCAGACCTATATTTGCCTAAGGATTGATAATATTAACTTCTCTGTTAGCTCAACATCAACCAATCAGAGAATTGTTCATGAGTTGATCTCATACCCTGTGACCCCTCTCCCTCACTTGGCTTTTAAAAATGCTTTGCTAAAATCCTTCAGGGAGTTCCAGGTATTTTGAGCACAAGCCACCCATTCTTTTTGCTTGGCCCTGCAATAAACATTTCTCTACTCCAAACTCTGATATTTCAATTTGTTTGGCCTCACTGTGCATCAGTAGCATATATAATGGGGATGAGTTCAAGGAACATACCAAGTTTGCTTAACCCAATATTCCTTTGTTGGGAAAATTCTCTCTATTTTTTGTTTGTTTGTTTGTTTGCTTCCCACACTGTGGCAAACTGCTGGGAAAATTCTTAATCAGAAAAGGGGGCAAGAGACCTTCACAGAACCAGGACCCATCTCTAAGGGCCAGAATTTATTTTTAAGCTCTGTCCCACTACATCATCTGTGATTCTTGGTAGACAAGTGTTACATTGAAGTCTTTTCACTTATAATGACTAAAGGAAATTTTTTGTAAGATTTAATAAGCATACCAGCTTCTTTAATGGCTTTTTATATGTGCTTAGGTAGCTCAGATACTGCCATCACAGCATAAAATTCCAGACTCTTTTGAATACATTTCATGCTTCTTTTTAATGACCTCATTAGACAAATCAGATTTTTTGCAAACAAGACAAAAAAAAATTATCTTACAGTGATTTGTGGCCTTCAGTGATCAGACAGTACAGAACACATGCTTTTAGAATTGCCAAACTATTACTATAATGAGAGAAAAGGTGCAGAGAGAATAAGAGCAAGATATTTATCTTACCCTTGAGGAGTTTATAATCTAGGTGTAGAGATGATATGAACCCAGAATATATAGCAGTGAATGACACATAACAGCTCATAACCAAGAAGCACTATGACATAGGAGGGTGGGAGGATAATGGCTTACAGTTAGAAGAGTAAGGTAGAGTCCCAGTTTTGCTTCTTGCTTGCTGTACATCTTCAGAACAGTTACCTAATCTCTCTGAGCTACTGAGTCCTCTTCTGGAATAATATTTGCCTTACAGAGCCATTTTGAGGATTTAATAGAGAGATAATGTGTGTGAAAGAACACTTGACAAACTGTAAACCTCTGTACATACAAATCCATTCACTTCACAGACATTTATTGGAAGCTCACTATATGCCAGATACCATCCCCGGCACTACAGAGATCTGAAGACTTAAAAGATACAGTCCTTTCCCTCAGAGAGGTCAATGAAGCCAGGTGGTCTGACAGGCTTCCTTTGGAGGAAGAACTGGGAACCATGAGAACTGGGATAATGAGAGGAATCAAGAAAGGAGAGTGAGACCTGAAACTTCTAGGTCTTGTAGGATATGTACAGTATAGAGAGTTATCAGTGAAAACAATGTTGCCTGCCTGTCATATCAGTAAACAAAAGATGTTACAGCCATCAAGCCATCACATTACAGCCAGCCCAATGGTGAGCCCTGAGGGAAATTAAGATAGCAACAGGATGCCCACTATCAAGCCATCAGCCACTGCAGCCACCTCACAGTGGTGCATCCTGAGGAGACTCAGGATGAGAAAGCACAGGATATTGGCCCTAGATAGCTGAGGTACAGATCAAAGGAATGATTTCAATGAGCCCAGCCTCTTGTATCTTCCCATACATAGAAAAGCACTAAATTCCTTAAGATACGTGTTTTTCTTTAATTAACAATAATCTTTTGATGTTCCGACTACCTGGTCTTTGTTGCAAAAACCCCTCTATATCCTGGCTCCCCTCTTACCTCTTCAGAGCAGTCCCTCAGAGGTATCTAAGAGGCTGTGTCCTGAGCTTAAGTCCTCAGTCTGCCAAATAAAACATAACTCTCAACTTTTAGGTGGTATAATTTTTTCTCTATTGACAAAGTTTGGAAGAAAGAAGGGTTTTTTCAGGCAACCAGGATGTATCTCCTAGAGATGGGCAAGTCTGGCATTTCTTGAGTGCAGATCCTGCCTAGAAGAAAGAAAATAAACTATGTGTCTACTTCGAGACCAGGATTATTGAACTCAACCAATGCAAAGTAAAATAGTTGAATTATTCAGTTAAATCAATAGTAACACTTTAAGGTAAATGCATTTAAGCAAAAGAATCTGCTGACTATGCTCAGATTTGGAGAGGTCCCTGCTTGCTTAGGCCAAAGGAGTTCACTTAAGAAAAGCGAGCAGATAGTAAGAAGTTAGTCAAAAAGGTGGTTTTAGAGAACTTCTGTGGCTCATTCAAGCTAAGCTGGCAAACAGACTCCATCTTAACTGCCACTTCCCATCAGTAGGTAGCGTCTGCCCGGAGCACCCCCTCCAGAAGAATGCTAAGGCTTTGTCTGAGCTCAGTGGGAGAGCCCTATTGTGATAGTATACTAATGGTTGCCTTGAACACTGGCTGACAGAGTAGGCACTCAAGCCTTCTCTTTGCCAGCCCTGCTTATACCTGCCCTAACTCCCTCCTGAGACCTGAGCATGGAGAAGTGAGGTTCAGAATAATGGCTCTGAAGGCTTTCACAGTCAGTTTCACTAGATTAGATTCAATAAAGCAGTAAAACCCTCATATCACCTACAATATTCACTAAAATGAAAAGATTTTCAACTGAGCTTTTAGCAAAGCAAACCACAGTTTTCATTAGAACCTCCTAGTAGAATAGAGTATAAATAGTATAAATAGAGGTTTTTGCTTTTACGGGATAGCTCATCTGAAGACACAGATGAAGGGTTACTCCTGACCTTGAATAGCTCACAGCCTACTGGGATAAAACAATATGAAAACAAATAATAACACAATAAACAAAGTGTTATATAACAACATTTTTCAAAGGGTTCAATGCCCTTACTTTGCTTAGGTTAATTTGAAGAGCAGTGGCACAGAAAGGAAACATCAAACCCATTTTCTCATCTCCAGACTGAATCTACATACAAATATGTTTTCTAATGGGTCCTGGAGCAGTAGAGGGTTAATAACAGGAGTCCCTCCCATTTTCTGTTGGTCCAATTCATAACCTCTTGTCAGGGAGAAGCCCTCTCTTACTCTCTTGCCAGACTACCCCCAAATTCCTGGATAACCTCAACTCTAAAGTCAGATCACATAACTCACTGCCCATGTGTGAACGCCTCAGACATAAAATCTTTGTAAAAATTTACCATGACAGAAGCAGCACGGTATGCATAAACAGAGAAGAAATGAGTTTAAAAGAGCAACGTTTCTAAATAGGCATGTTTTCCCTCTTCAGAATCATGGAGGCAAAATTCCCAGGGGCCCAAAACACCTACACTGTGGACAAGTGTGTTTTCTGATTCAAGATGGTCAGTGCTGCTCCGTGGAGCCGGAGCTGTGGAGAAGGACGGGAGATGGGCAGGGGATGAAGGACATGGGGAAAAACAGAAAAGGAACTGACCTGGTTGCGCTAGCAACTGCTGGCCCAGCCCCTCCCAGGGGCCTGAGGCCAGGTGGCCTGTGACTGGATAGGGGGCAGCAGGAGACCAGCCACAGCCGCCACCTGGTGTTCTCAGGTCAAACAGCACCCGCAGCTTCTTGGCTGAGACTGACAGGAGGCACCTGCTACAGAAACTGCCTGTCTCAGGCAGAAGACAAAGAAGGACTCTGGTGGCACTTGCTTGGAGCGCAGTCCTCAGAGGATCCCCCTGGGCTCAGTCAGAAAGAAATTAAACATCACCTGCCCAAGGGCTGGAAAGTTTTCCTGCCCTTCAGAAAGAAAAGGAAAAGCAAGGTCTCCGAGAAAAACACACTCCCCAACTAACATAATGAAGAGTGAAAAAACCAAATGCAAGATACTGCCACTAGCTACTGGACACCTACTATGTGCCAAGCATTTTGCTAGGGGCTTTCCATGTGTTATGTTCCACGTTTGCATGTGTGGTTAACCCCACTTTGTCCACAAAGAGACAGAAGGTGAGTGAGGTAAAGTCACATGTGCAACTGGTATAGTCAATAATGGTTGACTTGGGATCTGAATCCAAATGCAAATGATGCCATATACTCTGTATTTTCTCATTTTGGGTCAAGTTGCAATCTAGTGTTTTTTCATTTCAGCCTGAAAGATTTCCTTTAGTACTTTTTTATCAGGCAGTCCTGCCACCAATAAATTCTCTAAGATCTTGTTGTTGTTTTTAGTATCATAATTTCTTAATTTCTTGTTCATTTTTCATCACTCATTTTACTAGATATAAAACTCTTGGTTGACAGTCTTATTGGTTCTCCAGCATAGATCATATTCTACACCACTTGGTCATTGTGCATAATCTCTGTTGCTAGTATTCTGTTGAGAGTTTTTGTGTCTAGATTCATAAGTTATATTTTCTTTTCTTCTAGAGTTTTTGTCTGGTTTTGATATCAGGGCAATACTAGCCTCATAAAATAAGTTAGGAAATATTGCTTCCTCCTCTATTTTTTGTAAGAGTTTGTAAAGAATTGGTATTAATTCTTCTTTAAATATTTGGTAGCATTCACCAGTAAGCTCATCCGGTCCCAGGTTTTTCTTTGTGGGGAGTTTTTTTTTTATTAATACTGCAATTTCTAGCTTCACACTTTCTATTTCTTCCTGGCCAGTTTTAATGGTAGAGGAAGATATTGGTAAAAGTCTCGAAAGATGCTTCTCAAACTTGGCTGATCATCACAGTCACCTGTAGAACATGTTCAAAACACAGAATCTTGTACTCTCCTCAGTGAAGTGCCGATTCATTAGCTCTGGAGTTTAATGACGAGTATGGTTTAGAAGCCAATTCAGGTCAGTCCTGGAAGGGTCTCAACAGTGGTGAGCCCTACACAGCCATCAGGCAGCACCTAGGCAGTGGGCAGTGGACACACTGGAAAACCAGTTACTCCTCTCCTCTCCCTTACAGGAGGATCAGGGCATAAACACAAGGAACTAATGATAAGATGAGGGATCAAAGCATCAGCCTTTGATCCTTCCATCACTCATGCTCTTGGCCTCCATTTTGCTGATTAAACTTGTAAGTGGGCTTTACCTTGCACTTCAGGCTTTCATTTATGAGGCTGATGGAGGGGATGAGAAGTGGTAATCGCTTGCCCTTTTTACTGAGACAGGTAAGTTTTAGTGAGAGCTGAGGGGAAAGATGCCCCATCTTCTTGGCTACATCCACCCAGAATAGAGCTTTAGTCAAACTGAGCTGGGGTAAAGATAATGAGGAAGAGGACCATGGTTCAAATGCCACAGACTCTCACTGTTGTTACAAAATTTTAGTGGGTTTTCTTGAGTACGTTATTTCTTCATTTTTTGTATACCTGAAGGATTATTTACAAAGACTTTACATTTTTTTAAATAGTTTTCACAGCTCTGGTTATTTTGCTGAGGAATGAGTCTGTAGAGCTCTTCATGCTGTATTTTCAAAAGTGAACCTTCTCGTCCTATATTTTTAACGTCTTTTTTTATTAGATACATCCTTTTTTTCTTCTTAACCATTTTTATTGTTCATTTATTGCTCTCTGGTTTGATCATATTGACAAGGCTTTGACAATTTTATTGATTATTTCTAAGAAAAAGATTTTAGTTTGACTAAGCATCTTTTACATTTTACTTTCTATTTTGTTAATTTCTACATTCATCTGTACTGATTTATCTCAGCATATGTCTATATCAATAGTTTTCCTCTACATTTTTTGATGTACTTTGTTATGCTGTTTTGGCTTCTTTAGCTGAAATCTTAGCTCATTGATTTTCAGTCTTTCTTGTGTTCTAATAAATGAATTAAAACTATCAATTTTTCTCTGAATAATACTTTGACTTGAGACTTGATTCCACATATATATATATAGTCCTCTTTTGTATTAAGCAGCTCATGGATTCCATCTTAATTTATCTTTAAATCGCATGATGTTCAAAGGTTTTGTCTTGTTTTAGGTGAATTGACAGGGCTCTCTCTTATTTCAAATGTGAATGCATTTTAAATAATGATTCTAACCTTATAATTTCTGCTTTGGGGAATTTGTTATGATTTTATTTGCAAACATCTACATGGCTACATTTTATAAAATTAAGATGCAGACTGTGGAGGTGCAGTTAGTTTCAATAAAATTGACTTCTCCTGGGGAGGAATCACTTTATGAGTTTCTTACAATGTACTGTGGATATAAACATTCTCAGTTTTCAGAGCTTTTGCCATTCTCAGGTATATATCAAAACTGATTCTGTCAGTAGCCTCTTTGTTGCTGCTTCCCAGTCTTTACACCTTTTTCTAAGGTATAGCATAGGACTGATTTAAAAAAAAAATCAGTGTCCTGTTTCCTTTTCTGGGATAGAGCCATTATTCCTGTTTACAGTGAGGCTTATTAAAGAAAGATAAAATACTTGATTGCCTTTCACACAGTTATGATGAAATTACAAAACATTAAGCAAAATGGCTAAGCACACCCCAACCCAAGATCTTCAGACATAGGATCTGCAGTTAAGAATAAGTAAGAAATTCACCCATGCATCATTCCACATGCCTAAAAGCAAGCTCACATCCCTTTCCACAGACAAGAGACCAGAGAGTGGAGGAGTTTATTAGTTACTAAAGCAATACCTCCTGGCCATGTTTAAGTGATTGGGCAAATACATTTTTCTTCAGAAACCAGTAACCCATCGATCTTGGAAGTCAGTCTCTTTGGCTAAACTACCACTTTACTTAAAAAGGATTATGATTTAAGGAGCAGCACTGGAGATAGCTATACTCAATGTAAAAAAATATATATATATAAATATCTTTAAATTTAAATCAGTTTCATAAGGGTGGTCAGATGGGAATTTACTATGACATCCAAATGAGTATTAAAAACCCTTGAATAAAGCTGCACTTGAGGAAACATGATTTCAAGCAGCAAGGGTTGGAGGTCCTTCCCAAGGGACACCCTTCCTAAGGTGCATTAGAGGAGAGCACAGAGTTCTCAAGAACTAAGAGAACTACTTGTAGATGGGGATAGTCCAGCTCAGACCCTAGACCTTTCAGGACTCCATTCTAAGTATCTGCTCATTAGGTTGGATGCAAGGCAACTATACTCACACTGTCTACTGTGGCTTACTGATAATGTGCCAAAGGATCCTGGGGCATTTCATGGGAGAGAGTAAGCATCTAGCCATCCTCACTTGCTCAGTCTCAAACTTTTCCATCCTTTGCCCCAGCCCTCAGGATACTGGTAGTATCTGGTGACAGACCATCATTCATTTGTTTGGGCTAATAATAATGACTTGACATTCTAAGGAGGATAAACACTTTACATTTTAACACAGGATTCCTGGAATTATAGTATATTATCTCAAATAAATAAATTTCTAAAGTTAGGATTTGGAAACACCAAAGCATTTCTCTGTTGGTTCTAAATCACATTGTGGAGGTTACTTGGGACAAACACAAGGCCTCCTGTTCTGCTGGCTTCTTGCAGCTGAATTCCTCACTCACTGTCCCATAGCAACTACTAATTCATTATGCCTGTCTCCTGAAGACATGTGACTAGGAAGATGCAGCATCACTGGCTCCACGGCTGAGCAGCTCTATTTGCCAGGTGTAAACCATCTACAAAGTAGGGCACTGAATCATATCAATTGAGCAACAGGAACAGAAAACCACTTAGCATGCAGATAAGGACCACTGGCTTTTTCATGTGCAGCAAGAACTTCTCTCTTTTACTCTCTCTTTCAATGCCTAGCAGACATTTACCTAAACCTTAATCTATAAACCAAATATTCCTAAGACTAATACTAACTGACATGTTATTGTTAATTTTAGCTTGCAATTGCCAGGGAAAGATAAACCACATACCTCTGTAATTTTGAAGTCAATATCAGGAAGTTCAGTGACCAGATCTCACTTCAGTCATCCCTGGATACCCTTGTCACTGCCATAATTCTGGATTGGCAGGACCATGAGGCATAACCAGGATGGTCATTCTGAAGGTGCATTCATCCCATGGGGAGGAACAAACTGGCTTAAAAGCATCAAAGTAGTGAAGGGCAGACTGCTCAGGAAAGAAGAGAGTAAATTGATCAACTGGATAACTTTGGTTGAATCCAATGCTCATTACGTGTACTCATGATGAGTATTTGTATGCTCGAAAGTGGACAGTAATATGTGAGGCAGGCAAAAATCAAGTTATAGAAGGAAAGGGCTTCTAAAAAGGCAGGAGAATTTGTAGCAAGAATTTTGGATGAATTCATATACCATAAGGCAGTATTGCATTTTTAGCACCTTTCTCAAGAGGAAAAAGAAAAGTAACATTCTGTAGCTCTATATCAAGGGAGTTTAGGAAGGATTGAATTATAATAAATGAATTTACATGAGGAATCGTTTTTATCAAACATGAATGCTTAAGATGAAAGAATAAGACATTATGCAACCAAAGAGAGCTAAGCCTCTTTAAAGTAATCCTGTTAGAATGGGAATTTTAGGATCTGATAATTTATGAATGTCACCAATCTCTGGCCTGTAACCTGTATCTTTGACTCCGTGACAGTCTATTCAAAAGAAGGAACTGCTCATTCCCAAATGTGTCTGAATTTACATTTCATCTACTTTCTCATTCCAAGTCCAGCAGCACGGGCAGAAAATACTGTCACCCTGAAATACACTCTAAGGGCCTCTGTGAGTTCTGCAGGAGGCTGTGATGTGAACAGTGCTTAAAGGGCTCCCCACCACCACGACAACTCACATACAGCCCCACAGGATGACACAGAACCTGGAATGGTGTCTTTCTTTTAATCCTAGCATTTCCTCCAGAAGTTCTTTGTTAACACATACAAATACCCTCTTTTGGAGCAGTGATATATTAAACCAATCACCCCACCAAAGTCAATCATTGATTAGTTCCTAAATAGGAACCTGAAAGAATATGACAAGGAAAATGTAAGTTTTAATGGTAGAGGAAGATATTGGGAAAAGTCTCAAAAGATGTTTCTCAAACTTGGTTGATCATCACAGTCACCTGTAGGATGTGTTCAAAACACAGAATCTTGTACTCTCCTCAATGAAGTGCCGATTCATTAGCTCTGGAGTTTAATGATGAGTATGGTTTAGGAGCCAATTCAGGTCAGTCCTGGAAGGGTCTCAACAGTGGTGAGCCCTACGCAGCCATCAGGTAGCACCTAGGCAGTGGGCACACTCGAAACCCAATCACTCCTCTCCTCTCCCTTACAGGAGGGTCAGGGCATAAACACAGGAACTAATGATAAGATGAGGGATCAAAGCATCAGCCTCATAAATGAAAGCCTGAAGTGCAAGGTAAAGCCCATTTACAAGCTTAATCAGCAAAATGGAGGCCAAGAGCATGAGTGATGAGCAAGCACTGTCTTTTCAATGCATTAGCCTCCTCGCCTAGGTGATGAGGTCCAAGAGAAGTTAGCCTCCCACCAACTTCACCAATCAAATGTCATTCTTCTTCTTTGGCAAAAGATGCAGGAAAGAGGTTACAAGAAGAAACAGAAATGTCACTCCAATGCCACCCCCATTCTGCTGGGAGGAAAGTGGATGTCTCCTTCTAGAAAAACATGAATTAACAAAATACAATTTCTCTAACAAAGATCATCAGAGTTTACCTCTAGAATATGCCCATGGTCATAACAGCCCAGCACTCTGATTCTGATGGGTATCACCAGAGGAGAAAAAGTGATGGGCAAGCTTGGCTTTGTCCTTGATCATATCCACAACGTGTAGGGGAGATATGCACCAAACACAAAACAAAAGTGAAAACAACAAAAACAAAAGTAAATTGGAAGATTTATTAGACATCTTTCATCCAGGAGTTTTAAAAAATGACCACAGACTTTTTGCCAGGTGTAAGCAAGTCGCTTCCCCCAAACCCTTAGGGTGAAGCCTGATATTTCCTGTGGGGACTCACCCAGCTCCAACACAGGACAAAACCAATTCCTGCCTCACAGTGTCAGGCTCACTCCTTCTTTTTTTGTATGTGCCTGTGTCTTCCCAGCACTATTTTATGATTCAGTTCAATGCATTTAAGGGGAAGATAAAACAAAAAATAATGTAGCATCAAATATCAAACCCTGAGGTGCATCAATGTAAGCATTGAGCAGCCTATAAATATACATGGGAATGTGAGCCTGAGGAGAATGGGGATGCTGAGAAATGTTCACCAAGAATAAAACCGGGGCAGGCTCAGACAAGGTTTCAATGCTTTGAAAGTGTCCATGAAGACATGCAGGGGGCTCTCCTCTTACTATCCTCCTAGTCCCAACAATTTCTCAGTGACTGTTTCTCACTGCTCATCACCTTAGTGATTAATGGCTCTTCCATCTAAACCAAATTGAACATCAGCCATGTTTAAAAAAGAAAAAAAAATCTAAACTTCCTAGCCTCTCCAACAAATGCAAACATTAAGAGAGGCTTAATCCCAGGGCACATGAAAGCCCTGCCCTCCCTCCATGAACTGATGAATCTAGACTGGAGAGTCCAACATATTCACTCGATGAAGCTTTCACTTAAAAACCAACAAGAAAGCTGAAGATGAACTCAAATATTAGAGAAATGAGAAACCTGTCATGTATTAAGCAAATATTTCCAATGCAAAATGCACCGTGTGACAAATGAATGAAAATCTAAATGCTGCAAGATGAACTAGAAGCAGATAAATTCAAAAGAGAAAGCATGTTAAAAAAAAAGTTTAAAAGTGGGGAGGGAGGAGCACTTTACTTCTCTTCTACTAGCTGATAATAGTGTCTATTCATGATAATACTTTGATGGTTTGACCCTCTCAAGAGATGACCAAATGGAATTTTGATTTGATTCAGGATATATTTTGGTGTTTTACATCTTTGGATTTTGAATATATTTCAATCCAGGTCCCATTCAGACTGGTTCCCTGTTTGGTTAAAACAGACAAAAAAGACAAATAGGTTTTATTTCTTTTGGAAGAAAAGTATATATTTAGAGTTCATTTATAAATTCAACAAATTAATAGGGTTAGTTCAGGCATTCAGGATGTAACCCACAGTTTAATTTAAGGTCAACTTCTACATAAGATTTAAAACTCAGAAAACTGTGACCATATTTTATGGATGTTTTATTTCTTGGCCTCACATTAGCCTCATATGATGGTGGCACCCCCTTTTATAGGAGAAAATGGGTCATTTTTATTTCTCCACATAAGAGTCACATGACTTTTTTTACTATAATGCTTTATTTACACCTCCCAATTATGATACACAACACTGGAATTGTTGTATTTTATCCAAGAACGATTTGTAGCACACATAGGTAGGAGCTAACAGTTTAACTTATTTCTTTTCCAAAATCCTCACATCACTGCTTTCTCAGTTGTAGTTCCATAAGTGTCATGAATCATGTATAGTAATTTTTAAATATACCATATTTCTTCTTATGATGGCCACCTTACTCTACTGGTTAAATCCCTAGATATGGATAGTAAAGCTGACACAAAAATTACCACCATTCACCATTGCATTATAACAAAGATAAGATACACAGCCACATTTATTGATTGATTGATTAATTTTGTTTTTTTCTTAAAATTATAGGCATTGCCAGACAGGGTTTTAAACAGAAGAACATAATATGACACAAAATTCTGAGGTTTAGAAAAATACTATTCCGAGCAGAATTTCTCTTCATGTCTATTATGACATATGTGAGGGTGCTCTTCTTTCAGAATCCTGGATAGCATTTCTGTCCTAGGGCATTTATCTTGTCCACATGTTCCTAGTTTATCAAAGGAAGGATTTACGCAGCTCTGAAAGGAACCGTTAGTGCATTATTGCTTGGATTCTTTCACATATAGCATGGAGATGGTAGCCATAAACCAAGGAGAAGAGAGCAGTTCTTCACAACAGTCCTTTAGCTGGGTAAAAACCACTCTTGGCCAACTCCACCCTAGATTACAGAACATGCCATGGCACAAATTCAAAAGTACAGGATCACAACTCATAAACAGTGACACATGTCCAGGGTATGCATATGCTGATTGCTCTAAGTTCCTCTGAAGGGATCTTCATGTCCTTGTGTTTCTCCCTAGTTTCACTGATGATTTCCTGAAGTTCTAAAAGGCTACATATCTCCTATGTGGTTAATAATTATCCCTGATCCTTACTCCATCCTTGAGTCTAACCCTCATTCTTGACACCCACACACTGTTCAAACACATCCTGAGGTTCCCTCCAAATGGATGCTGGTTTTGCCCGATGACTGACAACTTTTAAAAGGTGAAAGTTTAGTGGTTTGTTTATCAGAATATATCCAAATGTTCCCATGCTAAAAATGACTGAATTAAACCATCCCTACAACATGTGAAAATAAACATGTTCCTGGATGCAGTTGGGAATTCTAATCTTGCCTAATACTCACCGGGACCTTGTACCACGGTAACTCACCCAGATCTTTCACAAAGCTCTCCCTCTCCTCCAGAATAATTCTCACCATCTTCTATCTAAACTCACCCATCATTGGTTACATCTACTTGAGGCCCAGTGCTGTGGTGATATAAGATATGATTGGAGCTGATATGTGTGTGGTTAGTAGGAAAATGCAAAGGAGGGATCATTTTTAATCACCAACTTTGCCCTTTGCAAACAGTAAATAATTTACTATACACATACATAAAAATATAAGGTATATGGTACTCATTTTACAGATGAGAAAACTGAGGCCAGGATATTCATATTCATTCCCATATTCACTCATTTAATAAATTAGAGCACCAGAATTAAATGTAGTTTTTGTCTGATTCTAACATCTATGTCCTTTGTACTACATTATGCTAATTAATCCATTAATATTCTCAAAGAACATTTGCATTTTATCCAAAGCTTTAACATCTTAAAGAACATGAGTGGGCTCCATAATAAATGCAGGTTAAGAGGAAGAAATGTCTTTCCCCAGAGAACCAAGATGAACTTCCCATCAGGCCAACAGTAGGAGCAGAATATGAATGACCCTCTAACAGCCTCATTCAGATTGCCTTCAGTGATGTTCCAACCCATGTCTCTCTGGTTCATTCAAGAGTTGGAGGGCAATGAGTCTAAGGCTGCTGGCTGACTACCAATAAACTTTCTCTCCTCTCTAATAGTAATAGAATTGGGGGTTTTTAAAAAGCTCAGTCCATGTCTGCCCAGAGGAAGAAAAAAAAAAAAAAAAAAAACTGTTTCTCAGGCTTCTTTTCAATTATATGGGGCCAGAGGCCTAAGTACTGCCTGATTAGGCTTAAAAAAATGATGTCACACCTCTAGAGACCAGTTGACATGTACACCTTGCCCCAGCATTTCCTGTAGGAATGTAACTGTAGACTGGAATGTAAACCTGATGGCTGAAGTTGGGCATCCATCTTGGGCCATTGGTTGACACTAGGAAGAGAAGGCACAAAAAAGTGCATCAACAAGCTGGAGGGAGCCTGGATTGCTCACAACTTGTAGAGCAGAGACACCATACCTTAGACTGCCTGTGTGCCTGCACACTTCCATCTCAAAGAAACTAACAAAGAGGATTGATAGTAAATATTTCCCAGTCTTGTGGGCTCTGTGAACAATGATCTAGCCTAAGAGAGAGCAATTTTGTTCAATAAACACTATCTTTGAATATGAAGATTCCAGAAAAATCATTAATGAGGAGGAAAAAATTACAAAAATAATGAAATGAAATTACCACATAGTGGTCTTTTTTTTCCATTCTTAATGCAACCAGCATAATCTGAATACTGTTGTGTCATTCCCTATAACCAACGCATTAGCATAAATAGAACATTCAAGTGTATGTAATAATTATTCAATTATAATGATCAAAGGGAAGAGGCTGCTGAAAACCATCTCCGGTGCTGAATTCCTGCCTAAGAAAATATCATTACATTTTAAGAAAAGAGACCAATCTTGATGTCATTAACAGAAGTGTGCTATTTTCAGAACTGTGTATCTACGTTCCTTAATAAGAAAGAATAAAACATAATTTTAGCTTCTTAAGGGACAGAGAGAGATGGAATATTCCATCATCTCTGAGAGTTTTGTATCTATGACCACAAATCATTAACTTTAGGGGGATTTAGAAATAGATCTGGAGGCCTGACCCTAGGGTCAGAAGGTGAGATTACCTGGTTGGACCAGATTTAGAGTTCCCAAAGATGATAAAGCTGTATCTACTGTATATCTCTGCAATTATATTTGGAACCAAGCCCAGAAGCCATGGTTCTTCATCCTCTGGGAATATTCCTTTGCCTCAGAAAGGTGTTGATTACAAGAAACTAAGAACAATGTACATTTTTGAAACATCATGAAAGCCTCTCTTTCAGATCATGGTCCAGACCGTACAAAATCACCTAGGAAGCAACACTCTATCACTATTTCATACACCTTCTGTTGCAGACATGTGGGGAAGCAAAGTTGTGAGCTGCTCCAGGATTTCCCTGAAGCCAAAAATCTGTACATTTCTTCTCTGGGCAGATCTTCAGCTGCTGTAGCCCAATTTAGGGAAGGCAGCTGTTGGCACATTTGGCCACACACCTAAATGGGAGTCTCTGGCACTCTGAACTAAAAAGTGACATTGCTGAGACAGCAGGAGAGAGTACACAACAATGGGGGTCTTGGTAAGGACTAAGAAAATCAAAGCAGTTTTCCTAGATTTTTTTTTGAAAACTCTTGGCTAAGCCTAAAATCAGAAACAATCTTCTGAACAACAAGTGCCTCAGTGCTTGCATTTTGGAAGGGCAAGCTTCTAAAAGCATGTTAAGAGGCAGAAATAGATAATCCCATTGACTCCTCCTTAAAAAAACTTAGAAAACATTTAATTTCAAGATACCTGCCCAGAGAAAACCATAATTCAAAAAGACGTATGCACCTCAATGTTCATTGAAGCACTATTTACAATAGCCAGGTCATGGAAACAACCTAAACGTCCATCAACAGACGAATGGATGAAGAAGATGTGGTACATATATATAATGGAATATTACCCAGCCATAAAAAGGAACGAAATTAGGTCATTTGTAGAGACGTGGATGGATCTAGAGACTTCCATACAGAGTGAAGTAGGTCAGAAAGAGAAAAACAAATATCATATATTAACGCATATATGTGGAATCTAGAAAAATGGTACAGATGAACCAGTTTGCAGGGCAGAAATAAAAACACAGATGTAGAGAACAAATGTACAGACACCAAAGGGGGAAAGTTGTGGTGGGTGGGTGGAAGATGAATTGAGAGATTGGGATTGACATATATACACTAATATGTATAAAATAGATAACTAATAAGAACCTGTTGTATAAAAAAATAAATTAAATTAAATTAAAAAAAATGATACCTGGAAAACTTACCACCATTTCCAGTAGGAAGTTTCAGAGGATTTTCTGTTGAAAAGAACTGAGAGAAGATGACATTAAAAGGAATAAATAGTAAATTGGAAATCATTTACAGTCAGAAAGAAACACTAGAAAGCAGGTTTTTGGAAGAGGAGGCACAGAAGAAACAGAGAGAAAAGGAAATTACCTCCTTGACTCAGGTAATAATGAAGGTTAAAAACCTTATAGAGAGAACCATGAAAATTGGTCAGGGAGAAATAATCACCAATTCATAAGCATTCTGGAAGACAGTGAAAGAGAAGATATGGAGGAAATAAATAATAGAAAACTTCACCACAATTATTCTATAAAATTAAACAGGAAAGGAAGAAATCATTATTTAAAAGACTTTCAGAACACATATGAAATACAGATGATGTCAGACAAGTAATGTTTAAATTCTTGAATTAAAAATACAAATAATATTTTTTTCAGAAGCATAAAAAAGAAGGACATGTGGTATTATGGACAATTTTTTTTAATTCAAAAATTATTCTGTCTAAAAACAACCTCTCTTAGGTGGATGGGGAGAAGGAGAAATATAAACCAATCCTCACATAGAACAAAATTTTAGCAATAGGTGCAAAGCCTTAGGAGAAATCTTTACCTAAAACTGTGTTATTAATTAAAGAAAAATTACAATTATTTTCAAAGCTCAAGAATTATTTCTAAAAAAAAGGTATAAAGTAAGCATGCTGGGTATTTGATGTAATAAATAAGAAAATATTTCTAAAAGAAATTAACAATATGAAATTTAGTGTCTACAAATATGGGATCTTGTCCTTATATCCAAAATTCAAGTACACAGGTACAAGGAAAACATGATTTAGCATCTGAAAAAGAGGGGGCTAGGGGATAAAGAAAACTTAGAGGTTTTAATGTATAAGGGCTGTGATTCTCCTCTGCTCTGCTCTGAGTTTGATCAAACCATACCTGGAATATTGGGTTCAAATCTAGGGATGACATTTAAAGAAGATATGATGAGCAGAATAACCAAGGTGATGGAGGCCTGGAACTTTTGTCAAATGAGGAGGTGATGAAGCGGGGTGAGGGTGATGACGAAATGGAGAAGAAATCTACAGGAGAGAAAAATGGTTATAATCAAGATCTGAAGGGTGGAAAGGACAGGTGATCGATTGTTTCCTCACAGGATATATTTTCAATATCCGTGAGTGTGCTGCCCCCTGGGGTTGTAGTTTCCCCATCCCTGGGGCTTTTCAAACAGATGCTGAGAGATATTTTCAGGATATTGGATGGGGAATTAAACATAGAGCAGATCACTGGACTACCTGGCTTTCAAGACTTCTTCCAACTCTGAGATTTTCTAATTTTACAATTGGGACGAGATTAATTTATTGAGTGAATGTCTCTGCAAGATCTTCATAATGGAACTGTAGTAATAGACAAAAAGTTGGTTACACACATACAAAAATAGAAGTTGCCACCCTGCAGCCCATTCCTTAGGGATGACTGCCATGCTTCCTTTCATTTCCTAGGATTCTGTTGTAATCAAGCATTCCTCAGTGATATCTTTCTAATATCCTTGGGGCTAATCATCAGAAAATAACATAGCAGTGCGTACAGAACTGCAGAATCAAAGGGAAGCAATTGATGAATCTTACCTAGAGGATTTAATGTCCAGCTTCTGCTTGTGAAAACATATCCTAGTGAGGTTAGCAATAAATATTGGCATAAAGCTTGTACTGAAGGAAAAGATGACTCTAAGGTCATATGGACCCAACAAAAATATTTCCAAGAATCAAAGAAACATTACATGTGTGTCTTAAATTTACAAAACCCAAATCTAAATAGGTAAACTGACAATACAATAAATTTGAAAAGAATAAGGAGCTGTAATTATTCACTTAAAAAGTTTAACCACAGTTACCATTTCATCAAGGTTAAGATTGCTCCTCATCAAATATAGGGAACCTCAACTTGCAGGCTAGAGTCTATCTTGGATCTCATGTCATCTCATCTGTAGAAGTTTCCATCATGCCCATCTTGGAAAACTTTCAATATCACTTGATAGCCACATAATTCCAAAAATTTACAAGAGTCTTTCACCACCTGCAAAGATTAAATCAAAATGGATTAAAGACTTAAATGTAAGACCTGAAACCATAAACGTCCTAGAAGAAAGCATAGGGAAAAAATCTCCTTGACATTCATGCTGACAATGATTTTATGGATAGAACGGCACAAGCAACAAAAGCAAAACTAAGTAAGTGGGACTACATCCAACTAAAAAGCTTCTGTGTGGCACAAGAAACAATCAAGAGAATGAAAATGCAACTAATGGAATGGAAGAAAACATTTGTAAACAATTTATCTGATAAAGGGTTAATATCTAAAATATATAAGAAATTCATGTAGCAAAAAAACAAATAATCTGATGTTAAAATGGTCAAAGGACCTGAATAGACATTTCTCCTAAGATACTATTCAAGTGGCCACCAGGTACATGAAAGATGCTCAATATTATTAATCATCACAGAAATGCAAATCAAAACCATAATGAGATGTCACTTTAGACCTGTTAGAATGACTATTACCAAAAAGACAAGAGATAATAAGTGCTGGGAAACATATGGAGAAAAGGGAACCCTTGTGTACTGTTGGTAGAAATGAAAATTGGTACACCTGCTGTGGAAAACGGTATAGAGTTTCCTCAAAAAATTAAAAATAGAACTACCATATGATCCAGAAACTCCACTTTTGGGTATATATCCAAAAGAAATGAAATCACTATCTCAAAAATATATCTGCACTTCCATGTTTATTGCAGCACTATTTAAAATAGCCAAGACATGAAAACAACATAAGTGTCCATCAATGGATCAATGGATAAAGAAAATGTGGTGTACATACAGAATGGAATATTATTTAGCCATAAAAAGGAAATTCTACCATTTGTGACAACATGGATGAAACTTGAGGGGATTATGCTAAGTGAAATATCAGACAGAGAAATCAAATACTATATAATCTCTGTATATATGGAGGGGGAAAAAAAGAACTCATAAAAACAGAGAACAGATTGGTGGTTGCTAGGTGGTGGAGAGTGGGAGTGGGAGAAATGTGTGAAGATGGTCAAAGGATACAAACTTCCAGTTATAAGAGGAATAAGTTCTGGAGATGTAATGTAATGGACAACATGGTGACCATAGTTAACAAACCTCTATTATATGTTTGAAAGTTGCTAAGAGAATAAATCTTAAAAATTCTCACCACAAAAAAAAAATTATGACTGTGTAAGGTGACAAATGTGTTAACTCACCTTATTGTGGTAAGCACTTCACAATATATGTGTATAGCAAATCAAAATCATCACATTGTACACATTAAACCTACCAATGTTATATGTCAGTTATATATCAATAAAGCTGGAAAAAATATTTTTAATTTACAAGAGAAGCTATAGTATCATGAAAGTGATCTTCTCTGTAAAATGAGAGGAAATATTTACCACTAATAAAAAAATTTTTGAAATGAATTGTGCTTAAAGGATTTCAAGATTTTCTGTGCTAGGCTTTAGATAAAAATGGAAGACAGAGAGATAGATGATAGATGGATAGATAGATAGATAGATAGATAGATGATAGATAGATAATACATACATATATATATAGATATAGATGATAGATCCTGCTTGAGTTTGTGTTCATTAATTAATATTATACATTTATATAACAATATACACAAACTCTAGAGAGACTAGGTTCTCCTCAGTTTTCCTAGTTTTGATAACTAAGGACACAGCTAAGAAACAATAGTAATAACATTCTCCACTTCTAAATTTAGTATATATCCATTTTGGGGGGCAGGAATCTTCTAAGTACTTGCTAATTTCACCCACAGGGTAAACAGACCCTCTGAGCAGAGGATTTTGGGGGGAAGCCTCTAGCTGAGGGTCAACCAGATGATGTAACCTGCCCCAGAAGGGACCGCCTGTGCCCAAGAAGCAATTTGGGTGTGAACTACTTACCAGCAACCAGTCACATTAGCCCACAGAAAAATAACTAGATTAATGCTAAGGATGAGCACAGGAGAGGGGAGTAACCTTGCTGTGTAAGTAAGGACCTCAGCCTCCTCTTGAAAGCAGGACCCTGTGGGGCTCCTGGGTAGGAAGCCTTTCAAACAGTTGCTAATCAAGGAAAGGAGCAGATGCATAGGCAAGGGAGGAGCAGCCAAGAAACAATAGTGCAACCTTGGGGCAGGGACAGGATTTCACCTCAAGGGATACACATAACAATGTCTTTAAGCTCTTCTGAAGCACTAAAACACCCACAGAATGGAAGATGTTCCAGAGAGGCGGTCAGTTTGATAAACTTGAAGCTCATCAGGAGACTACCTGAGGCCAGATTAAAGAAGTGTAGGAGGAGACCTTCAAGATGGCAGAAGAGTAAGACATGGAGATCACCTTCCTCCTCACAAATACATCAGAAATACATCTACATGTGGAACAACCCCTACAAAACACCTACTGAACCCGGGCAGAAGACCTCAGACTTCCCAAAAGCCAAGAAACTCCTCACGTACACGGGTAGGGCAAAAGAAAAAGAAAAAACAGAGACAAAAGAATAGGGATGGGACCTGCACCTCTGGAGGGAGCTGTGAAGGAGGAAAAGTTTCCACAAACTAGGAAGCCCCTTCACTGGTGGAGATGGGGCATGGGATGGGAGGAAGCTTAGGAGCCACAGAGAAGAGCACAGCCACAGGGGTGCAGAGGCCAAAGCGGAGAGATTTCTGCACAGAGGATCAGTGTTGACCAGTACTCACCAGTCTGAGAGGCTTGTCTGCTTACCCGCTGGGGCGGGCAGGAGCTGGGAGCTGAGGCTCCTGCATTCAAGATCAGATACCAGGGAGGACGGGAGTTGGCTGCGTGAACACAGCCTGAAGGGGGCTACTGCACCACAGCTAGCTGGGAGGGAGTCCAGGAAAAAGTCTGGAACTGCCTAGGAGGCAAGAGACCCTTCTTTTGGGGCGAATGAGGAGAGGGGATCCAGAGCATCGACTAAACAAGCTCCAGAGATGGGTACGAGCCATGGATATCAGCATGGACTACAGAGATGGGCATGACACGCTAAGGCTGCTACTGTAACCAAGAAGCCTGTGTGCAAGCACAGGTCACTATCCACACCTCCCCACCTGGGAGCCTGTGCAGCCCGCCACAGCCAGGGTCCTGTGATCCAGGGACAACTTCCCGGGGAGAACACACGGCGCACCTCAGGCTGTTGCAAGGTCATGCCGGCCTCTGCTGCTGCAGGCTCGCCCTGCATTCCATACCACTCCCTCCCCCTGGCCTGAGTGAACCAGAGCTCCCTAATCAGCTTCTACTTTAACCCCATCCTGTCTGAGGAAAACAGACGCCTTCAGGCAACCTACATGAAGAGGCGGGGCCAAATCCAAAGCTGAACCCCAGGAGCTGTGCGAACAAAGAAGAGAAAGGGAAATCTCTCCCAGCAGCCTCGGGAGCAGTGGATTAAATCTCCACAATCAAACTTGATATACCCTTCATCTGTGGAATATCTGAATAAACAACAAATCATCCCAAAATTGAGGAGGTGGACATTGGGATCAAAGTATATATTTTTTTCCTTTTTCTCTTTTTGTGAGTGTGTATGTGTATACTTCTTTGTGTGAATTTCTCTGTATAACTGCACTTTTACAATTTGTCCTAGGGTTCTGTCTGTCCATTTTATTTATTTACTTATTTTAATATAGTTTTTAGCACTTGTTATCATTGGTGGATTTGTTTTGTGGTTTGGTTGCTCTCTTCTTTCTTTCTTTCTTTTATTTCTCTTTTTTATTAGTTTTGAATTCTTTTAATTTTAATAATTATTTTTATTTTTGTTTTAATAACTTTTTATTTTATTTATTTTTTCTTCCTTTCTTTTTTTCTCCCTTTTCTTTTAAGCCATGTGGCTGACAGGGTCCTGGTGCTCCGACTGGGTGTCAGGCCTGTGCCCCTGAGGTGGGAGAGCTGATTTCAGGATATTGGTCCACCAGAAACCTCCCAGTTCCACATAATATCAAATGGTGAAAGCTCTCCCAGAGATCTCCATCTTAACACTGAGACCCAGCTCCACTCAATGAGCAGCAAGCGACAGTACTGGACACCCCATGCCAAACAACTAGCAAGACAGGAACACAACCCCACCCATTAGCAGAGAGGTTGCCTAAAATCATAATGAGGTTACAGGCACCCCAAAACACACTACCAAATGCGGTCCTACCCACCAGAAAGGCAAGATCCAGCCTCATCCACCAGACACAGGAACTAGTCCCCTCCACCAGGAAGCCTACACACCCACTGAACCAACCTTAGTCACGGGAGGCAGACACCAAAAACAACGGGAACTATGAATCTGCAGTCTGTGTAAAGGAGACACCAAAAACAGTAAGTTAAGCAAAATGAAAAGACAGAGAAACACACAGCAAAAGAAGGAGGAAGGTAAAAACACACCAAACCAAACAAATGAAGAGGAAATAGGCAGTCTACCTGAAAAAGAATTCAGAGTAATGATAGTAAAGATGATTCAAAACTTTGGAAATAGATTGGAGAAAATACAAGAAACGTTTAACAAGGACTTAGAAGAACTAACAAGCAAACAGACAATGATGAACAGCACAGTAAATGAAATTAAAAATTATCTAGAAAGAATCAATAGCAGAATAACTGAGGCCAAAGAACGGATAAGTGAACTGGAAGATAAAATAGTGGAAATAACTACTGCAGAGCAGAATAAAAAAATTTTAAAAAGAATGAGAGAGAGCTTCAAGATGGTGGAAGAGTAAGACACAGAGATCACCTTCCTCCCCACAAATACATCAGAAATATATCTACATGTGGAACAACTCCTACAGAAAACCTACTGAACGCTGGCAGAAGACCTCAGACATCCCAAAAGACAAGGAACTCCCCACGTACCTGGGTAGGACCAAAGGAAAAAAAAAAAGACCAAAGAATATGGAGAGGACGTGCACAAATGGGAGGGAGCTGTGAAGGAGGAAAGGTTTCCACACACTAGGAAGCCCCTTCGTGGACAGAGACTGTGGGTGTAGAGAGGTGAAACTTGGAGCCATGGAAGAGACCGCAGCAACAGGGGTGTGGAGGTCAAAGCAGAGAGATTCCCCATAAAGGATCGGTGCTGACCTGCACTCACAAGCCCGAGAGGCTTGTCGAATCACACGCTGGGATGGGTGGGGGTTGGGAGCTGAGGCTTAGGCTTCAGCCAGATCCCAGGGAGAGGACTGGGGTTCACTGCATGAAAACAGCCTGAAGGGGGTTAGTACACCACAGCTAACCAGGAGGGAGTCCGGGAAAATGTCTGGAGCTGCCGAAGAGGCAAGAGACTTTTTCTTGACTCTTTGTTTCCTGGTGCATGAGGAGAAGGGATTAAGAGTGCCACTTAAAGTAGCAACAGAGATGGGCACAAGCCGCGATTATCAGCGTGGACCCCAGAGACGGGCATGAGACACTAAGTCCACTGCTGCAGCCACCAAGTAGCCTCTGTGCAAGCACAGGTCACTATCCACACCTCCTCTCCCGGGAGCCTGTGTAGCCCGCCACTGCCAGGGTCCCGTGATCTGGGGACAACTTCCCTGGGAAAATACAGGGTATGCCGTGGAAATAACTACTGGAGAGAAGAAAAGAGAGAAAAGAATGAAAAGAATTGAGGACAGTCTCAGAGACCTCTGAAGCAACATTAAATGCACCAACATTCGAATGATAGGGGTCCCAAAAGAAGAAGAGAAAAAGAAAGTGACTGAAAAAATATTTGAAGAGATTATAGCTGAAAACTTCCCTAATATGGGAAAGTAAATAGTTACACAAGTGCAGGAAGCACAGAGACTCACATACAGTATAAATCCAAGGAGAAACACACCAAGACACATATTAATCAAACTAACAAAAATTAAATACAAAGAACAAAGATTAAAAGCAGCAAGGCAAAAAAAAAAACAAATAACACATAAGGGAATCCACATAAGGTTAACAGCTGATCTTTCAGCAGAAACTCTGCAAGACAGAAGGGAGTGGCAGGACATATTTAAAGTGATGAAGGAGAAAAACCTACAACCAATATTACTGTACTGAGCAAGGATCTCATTCAGATTTGATGGAGAACTTAAAAGCTTTACAGACAAGCAAAAGCTAAGAGAATTCAGCACCAACAAATGAGCTTTACAACAAATGCTACAGGATCTTCTCTAGGCAGGAAACACAAGAGAAGGAAAAGATCTACAATAATAAACCCAAAACAATTTTAAAAATGGTAATAGGAACATACATATTGATAATTACCTTAAACGTAAATGGATTAAATGCTCCAGCCAAAAGACAGACATTGGCAGAATGGATACAAAAACAAGACCCGTATGTATGCTGTCTACAAGAGACTCACTTCAGACCTAGGGACACCACCTACAGACTGAGAGTCAGGGGATGGAAAAAGATATTCCAAGCAAATGGACATCAAAAGAAAGCTGGAGTAGCAATTCACATATCAGACAAAATAGAATTTAAAACAAAGACTATTACAAGAGACAAAGAAGGACACTACATAATGACCAAGGGATCAATCGAAGAAGATATAACAATTGTAAATATTTATGTACCCAAAATAGGAGCACCTCAATACATAAGGCAAATACTAAGAGCCATAAAAGGGGAAATCGACAATAACACAATCATAGTAGGGGATTTTAACACCCCACTTTCACCAATGGACAGATCATCCAAAATCAAAATAAATAAGTAAACACAAACTTTAAATGATGCATTAAACAAGATGGACTTAATGGATATTTATAGGACATTCCATCCAAAAACAACAGAATACACATACTTCTCAAGTGCTCATGGAACATTCTCCAGGATAGACCATATCTTGGATCACAAATCAAGCCTTGGTAAATTTAAGAAAATTGAAATTGTATCAAGTATCTTTTCAGACCACAACACTATGAGACTAGATATCAATTACAGGAAAAAATCTGTTAGAAATACAAACACATGGAGGCTAAACAACACAGTACTTAATAACCAAGAGATCAATGAAGAAATCAAAGAGGAAATCAAAAAATAACTAGAAACAATGAAAACACCATGACTCAAAACCTATGGGATGTAGCAAAAGCAGTTCTTAGAAGGGAAGTTTATAGCAATATTATCCTACTGTAAGAAACAAGAAACATCTCAAATAAACAACTTAACCTTACACCTAAAGCAATTAGAGAAAGAAGAAAAAAGAAATCCCAAAGGTAGCAGAAAGAAGGGACTCATAAAGATCAGATCAGAAATAAATGAAAAAGAAATGAAGGAAATGATAGCAAAGATCAATAAAACTAAAAGCTGGTTTTTTGAGAAGATAAACAAAATTGATAAACCATTAGCCAGACTTATCAAGAAAAAAAGGGAGAAGACTCAAATCATTAGAGTTAGAAATGCAAAAGGAGAAGTAACAATGGACACAGCAGAAATACAAAGGATCATGAGAGATTACTATAAGCAACTATATGCCAATAAGAGGGACAACCTGGAAGAAATGGAAAAGTTCTTAGAAATGCACAACCTTCTGAGACTGAACCAGGAAAAATAGAAAATATGAACAGACCAATCACAAGCACTGAAATTGAAACTGTAATTAAAAATTTCGAACAAACAAAAGACCAGGATCAGATGGCTTCACAGGCAAATTCTTACAAATATATACAGAAGAGCTAACACCCATCCTTCTCAAACTCTTCCAAAATATAGCAAAGGGAGGAACACTCCCAAACTCATTCTATGAAGCCATAATCACTCTGATACAAAAACCTGACAAAGATGTCACAAAGAAAGAAAACTACAAGCCAATATCACTGATGAACATAGATGCAAACATCCTCAACAAAATACTAGCAAACAAAATCCAACAGCACATTAAAAGAATCATACACCATGATCAAGTAGGGTTTATCCCAAGAACGCAAGGATTCTTCAATATACACAAATCAATCAACGTGATACACCATATTAACAAATTGAAGGAGAAAAACCATATGATCATCTCAACTAATGCAGAAAAATCTTTTCACAAAATTCAACACAAATTTATGATAAAAACCCTCCAGAATGTAGACATACACAGAACTTTCCTCAACATAATAAAGGACATATATGACAAACCCACAGCCAACATCATCCTCAATGATGAAAAAATGAAACCATTTCCACTAAGATCAGGAACAAGACAAGGTTGTCAACTCTCACCACTATTATTAGACATAGTTTTGGAAGTTTTAGCCACAGCAATCACAGAAGAAAAAGGAATCCAAATTGGAAAAGAAAAAGTAAAGGTGTCACTGTTTGCAAATGACACGATACTATACATAGAGAATCCTAAAGATGCTACCAGAAAACTACTAGAGCTAATTAATGAATTTGGTAAAGTAGCAGGAAACAAAATTAATGCACAGAAATCAACCGCATTCCTATACACTAATGATGAACAATCTGAAAGAGAAATTAAGAAAAGACCCCCATTTACCAATGCAACAAAAAGAATAAAATACCTAGGAATAAACCTACTTAAGGAGACAAAAAGGCTGTATGCAGAAAATTATAACATAATGATGAAAGACATTAAAGATGATACAAATAGATGCATAGATATACCATGTTCCTGGATTGGAAGAATCAACATTGTGAAAATGATTATATTACCAAAAGCAATCTACAGATTCAGTGCAATCCCTATCAAACTACCACTGGCATTTTTCACAGAACTACAACAAAATATTTCACAATTTGTATGGAAACACAAAAGACCCCAAATAGTCCATGCAATCATCAAAAAGAAAAATGGAGCTGGAGGAATCAGGATCCCTGGCTTCAGACTATACTACAAGGCTACAGTAATCAAGACAGTATGGTACTGGCACAAAAACAGAAATATAGATTAATGGAACAGGATAGAAAACCCAGAGATAAACCCAAACACATATGGTCACCTTATCTTTGATAAAGGAGGAAAGAATATACAGTGAAGAAAAGACAGCCTCTTCAATAAGTGGTGCTGGGAAAACTGGACAGCTACAGGCAAAAGAATGAAATTAGAACACTCCCTAACACCATACACAAAAATAAACTCAAAATGGTTTAAAGACCTAAATGTAAGGTCAGACACCATGTAACTCTTAGAGGAAAAGATAGGCAGAACACTGTATGACATAAATCACAGCAAGATCCTTTTTGACACACCTACTGAAGAAATGGAAATAAAAACAAAAATAAACAAATGGGACACTTTGAAACTTAAAAGTTTTGCCAAACAAAGGAAACCATAAACAAGACAAACCTCAAAACGGGAGAAAATATTTGCAAATGAAGCAACTAACACAGGATTAATTTCCAAAACATACAAGCAACTCATGCAGCTCCATATCAAAAAACAAAAAAACCAATCCAAAAATGGGCAGAAGACCTAAACAGACATTTCTCCAAAGAAGATATACAGATTGCAAACAGACATATGAAAGCATGCTCAACATCACTAATCATTAGAGAAATGCAAATCAAAACTACAATTAGATATCACCTCACACCAGTAAGAATGGCCATCAACAAAAAATCTACAAATAATAAATGCTGGAGAGGGTGTAGAGAAAAGGGAACCCTCTTGCACTCTTGGTAGGAATGTAAATTGACCCAGCACTATGGAGAAAAGTATGGACGTTCCTTAAAAAACTAAAAATAGAACTACCATATGACCCAGCAATCCCACTACTGTGCATATACCCTGAGAAAACCATAATTCAGAAAGAGTCATGTACCAAAATATTCATTGCAACTCCATTTACAATAGCCAGGATTGGAAGCAACTAAAGTATCCATCAACAGATGAATGGATAAAGATGTGGCACTTATATACAGTGGAATATTACTCAGCCATAAAAAGGAATGAAACTGAGTTATTTGTAGTGAGGTGGATGGACATAGAGACTGTCATACAGAGGGAAGTATGTCAGAAAGAGAAAAAAAATACCATATGCTAACACATATAGATGGGATCTAAAAAAGGAAAACAATGGTCATTGTTTTGCCCCTTGCATCTAGGGGAAAGATGGTAATAAAGACAGACAACTACTAGAGAATGGAGTTGAGGATATGGGGAGAGGGAAAGGTAAGCTGGAACAAAATGAGAGAGTGTGATGGACATATATACACTACCAAATGTAAAGTAGATAGCTAGTGGGAAGCAGCTGCATAGCATGGGGAGATCAGCTCGGTGTTTTGTGACCACCTAGAAGGGTGGGATAGGGAGTGTGGGAGGGAGGGAGATGCAAGAGGGAAGAGATATGGGACATATTTGTATGTATATCTGATTCACTTTGTTGTAAAGCACAAGCTAACACAACATTGTAAAGCAATTATACTCCAATAAGGATGTTAAAAAAAAAAAGAATGAAAAGAATTGAGGACAGTCTCAGACCTCTGGGACAACATTAAACACACCAACATTAGAATTATAGGGGTCCCAGAAGAAGAAGAGAAAATGCAAGGGATTGAGTTAATATTTGAAAAGATTATAGTTCAAAACATCCCTAATATGGGAAAGGAAATAGTTCATATAGTCAAGGAAGGGAACAAAGTTCCATAAAGGATAATTCCAAGGAGAAACACTCGAAGACACATATTAAACAAAGTATCAAAACTTAAATACAAAGAACAAATATTAAAAGCAGCAAGCGAAAAACAACAAATAACAGGCAAGGGAATCCCCATAAAGTTAAGAGCTTATCTTTCAGCAGAAACTCTGCAAGCCAGAAGGGAGTGACAGGACATATTGAAAGTGATGAAAGGGAAAAACCTACAACAAAGATTACTCTATCCAGCATGCAGCTCATTCAGATTTGATGGTGAAAGTAAAAACTTTAAAGACAAGCAAAAACTAAGAGAATTCATCACCACCAACCCAGCTTTACAACAAATGCTAAAGGAAATTCTCGTGGCAAGAAACACAAGAGAAGGAAAAGACCTACAGTAACAAATGCAAAACAATTAAGAAAGTGGTAATAGGAACATACATATCAATAATTACCTTAAGTGTAAATGGATTAAATTATCCAATCAAAAGACATAGACTGGCTGAATGCATACAAAAACAAGACCCATATATATGCTGTCTACAAGACACCCACTTCAGACCTAGGGACACATACAGACTGAAAGTGAGGGGATGAAAAAGATATCCCATGCAAATGGACATCAAAAGAAAGCTGGAGTAGCAATTCTCATATCAGACAAAATAGACTTTAAAACATGGACTATTACAAGAGACAGAGAAGTACACTACATAAAGATCAAGGGATCAATCTAAGAAGAAGATATAACAATTGTAAATATTTATGCACCCAACATAGAAACACCTCAATACATAAGGCAAATGATAAGAGTCATAAAAGGGGAAATTGACAGTAACATAATCATATTAGGGGATTTTAACACCCCACTTTCACAGATGGACAGATTATCCAAAATGAAAATAAATAAGGAAACACAAGCTTTAAATGTTACATTAAACAAGATACACTTAATTGATATTTATAGGGGTTCCATCCAAAAACAACAGAATACACTTTCTTCTCAATAACTCATGGAATATTCTCCAGAATAGATCATATCTTGGGTCACAAATCAAGCCTTGGTAAATTTAAGAAAATTGAAATTGTGTTAAATATCTTTTGTGACCACAATGCTATTAAACTAGATATCAATTACAGGAAAAAAAAAACTGTACATTATACAAACTCATGGAGGCTAAACAGTACACTACTAAATAACCAAGAGATCACTGAATAAATCAACAAGGAAACAAAAACTACCTAGAAACAAATGACAGTGAAAACACGACAACCCAAAATATATGGGATGCAGCAAAAGCAGTTCTAAGAGGGAAGTTTATAGCAATATAATCCTACCTCAAGAAACAAGAAAAATCTCAAAGAAACAACAAGATCAGATCAGAAATAAATGAAAAAGAAATGAAGGAAACAAGAGCAAAGATCAATAAAACTAAAAGCTCCTTCTTTGAGAAGATAAATAATTGATAAACCATTAACCAGACTTATCGAGAAAAAAAAATGGAGAAGACTGTAATCAACAGAATTAGAAATGAAAAAGAAGTAACAACTGACACTGCAGAAATACAAAGGATCATCAAAGATTACTACAAACAACTATATGAAAATAAAATGGACAAACTGGAAGAAATGGACAAATTCTTAGAAAAGCACAACCTTCTGAGACTGAACCAGGAAGAAATAGAAACTATAAACAGAACAATCACAAGCACTGAAATTGAGACGGCGATTAAAAACCTCCAACAAACAAAAGACCAGGACCAGATGGCTTCACAGATGAATTCTATCAAAATTTATAGAAGAGCTAACACCTCTGCTTCTCAAACTCTTCCAAATTATAGCAGAGAAAGGAAAACTCCCAAATTCCTTCTATGAGACCACAATCACATGATACCAAAACCAGACAAAGATGTCATAAAGAAAAAAAACTACAGGCCAATAGCACTGAAGAACATAGATGCAAACATCCTCAACAAAATACTAGCAAACAGAATCCAGGAGCACATTAAAAGGAACATACACCATGATTAAGTGGAGTTTATCCCAGGAATGCAAGGATTTTTCAGTATATGCAAATCAGTCAATGTGATACACCATGTTAAAAAATTAAAGGATAAAAAGAATATGATCATCTCAATAGATGCAGAAAAAACTTTCAACAAAATTCAACACCCATTTTTGACAGAAACCCTCTAGAAAGTAGACATAGAGGGAACTTACCTCAACATAATAAAGGCCATATATGACAAAATCACAGCCAACATCATCCTAATGGTGAAAAACTGAAACCATTTCCACTAAGATCAGGAACAAGACAAGATTGCCAACTCTCACCACTATTATTCAACATAGTTTTGGAAGTTTTAGCCACAGCAATCACAGAAGAAAAAGAAATAAAAGGAATCCAAATTGGAAAAGAAGAAGTAAAGCTGTCACTGTTTGCAAATTACATGATACTATACATAGAGAATCCTAAAGACTCTACCAGTAAACTACTAGAGTTAATCAATGAATTTGGTAAGGTAGCAGGAAACAAAATTAATGTGCAGAAATCTCTGGCATTCCTATACACTACTGATGAAAAATCTGAAAGAGAAATTAAGGAAGCACTCCCATTTACCAATGCAACAAAAAGCATAAAATACCTAGGAATAAACCTACCTAAGGAGACAAAAGACCTGTATGCTGAAAACTGTAAGACACTGATGAAAGAAATTAAACATGATACTAACAGAAGGAGAGATATACCATGTTCTTGGATTGGAAGTATTAACGTTGTGAAAATGATTATAGTAGCGAAGGCAATCTACAGATTCAATGCAATCCCTATCAAACTACCACTGGCATTTTTCACAGAACTATAACAAAATATTTCACAATTTGTATGGAAATACAAAAGACCCTGAATAGCCAAACCAATCTTGAGAAAGAAAAATGGAGCTGGAAGAATCAGGCTCCCTGACTTCAGACTATACTACAAAGCTACAGTAATCAAGGCAGTATGGTACTGGCACAAAAACAGAAATATAGATTAATGGAACAGGATAGAAAGTGCAGAGATAAACCCATGTACATAAGGTCACCTTATTTTTGATAAAGGAAGCCAGAACATACAATGGAGAAAAGATAGCCTCTTCAATAAGTGTTGTTGGGAAAACTGGACAGCTACATGTAAAAGAATGAAATTAGAACACTCCCTAACACCATACACAAAAATAAACTCAAAATGGATTAAAGACCTAAATGTAAGGCTAGACATTATAAAACTCTTAGAGGAAAGCATAGGCAGAACACTCTATGACATAAATCACAGCAAAATCCTTTTTGACCCACCTCCTAGAGAAATGGAAATAAAAACAAAACTATACAAATGATACCTAATGAAACTTAAAAGCTTTTGTACAGCAAAAGAAATCATAAACAAGACATAAAGACAACACTCAGAATCGGAGAAAATATTTGCAAAGAAGCTACTGGCAAAGGATTAATCTCCAAAATTTACAAGCAGCTCAATATCAAAAAAACAAACAACCCAATCCAAAAATGGGCAGAAGACCTAAATAGACATTTCTCCAAAGAAGACATACAGATTGCTAACAAGCACATGAAAGGATGCTCAATATCACTAATCATTAGAGAGGTGCAAATCAAAACTACAATGAGGTATCAACTCACACCAGTCAGAATGGCCATCATCAAAAAATCTAGAAACAATAAATGCTGGGGAGGGTGTGGAGAAAAGGGAAAGCTCTCACACCCATGGTCGAATGTAAATTGATACAGCCACTATGGAGAACAGTATGGAGGTTCCTTAAAAAACTAAAAATAGAGCTACCATACAACCCAACCATCCTTCTACTAGGCATATACCTTGAGAAAACCATAATTCAAAAAGAGTCATGTACCACTATGTTCATTGCAGCTGTATTTATAATAGACTGGACATGGAAGTAACCTAAGTGTCCATCGACAGATGAATGGATAAAGAAGATGTGACACATATATACAATGGAATATTACTCAGCCATAAAAAGAAACAAAATTGAGTTATTTGTAGTGAAGTGGATGGACTTAGATTCTGTCATACAGAGTGAAGTAAGTCAGAAAGAGAAACACAAGTACCATATGCTAACACATATATATGGAATCAAAAAAAATTGGTTATGAAGAACCTAGGGGCAGGACAGGAATAAAGATGCAGACATAGAGAATGGACTTGTGGACACGGGGAGGGGGAAGTGTAACCTGGGACGAAATGAGAGAGTGGCATGGGCTCATATCTACTACCAATAGTTAGTGGGAAGCAGCCTCATAGCAAAGGGAGATCAGCTCAGTGCTGTTTGACCACCTATAGGGGTGGAATAGGGAGGTTCGGAGGGAGACACAAGAGGGAGGGGATATGGGGATATATGTATATGTGTAGCTGATTCACTTATAAAGCAGAAACTAACACACCATTGTAAAGCATTATACTCCAATAAAGATGTTTTTAAATAAATAAATAAATAAATAAAATAAAGAAGCGTAGGCCCAGTGCACACCCTGATTCTTATCAGCAACTCCACCCTTTCACCATTGCTATGAAACTCCTCACCAAATCCTACCAGATTGAGACACGTAGTTTCTGAGGGGCATGAGCCCGTTGTGTCCCCCTTTGCCTGAAAAAGCAATAAAGCTATTCTTTTCTACTTCACTCAAACTCTATCCTTGAGATTTGATTCGGCACTGATGCACAGAGGCCGAACTTTTGGCATCACTCTCTCCTTCATCTTCTGATCCAACTCCAAGAGCTAAGGAGGGAATGACTTTGATTTATGCATGAGAATGAAGTTTTAAAATAATCAGGACTGAGTCTCACAGAATTTACTTGAGACTGCTTTGTTAACAAAAAGTATCTGAGGGCCTCCCTGGTGGCGCAAGTGGTTGAGAGTCCGCCTGCCGATGCAGGGGATACGGGTTCGTGCCCCGGTCTGGGAGGATCCCATATGCCGCAGAGCGGCTGGGCCCGTGAGCCATGGCCGCTGAGCCTGCGCGTCCGGAGCCTGCGCGTCCGGAGCCTGTGCTCCGCAGCGGGGGAGGCCACAGCAGTGAGAGGCCCGCATACCGCAAAAAAAAAAAAAAAAAAAAAAAAAAAGTATCTGAGAAATTAGGAAAGCAGACTGAGTCCATAACAATCTTTGCTATGAGGCAGAAAGGTTGGACAGTGCACAACTGGTAGCAGCTGTTTAGAAAAGCAAAACTACTTCCTGTTTATACCCCCAATGAGGCAAGACTCTTCACTAAACTTGTCACATATAATGTATATTCCAAAAATTTCCTGAACAAATATAAGCTTTGCCTCCCCTGCTGTTCCTCAATCTAATGCTATATGTATCTAACTACATCTCTATAAAATAACCAAAAATACCTTACGTTTTTATGATGTCTTCGGTATCATGGTTCTTTCACCATTTTTTAAAAACTCTTACAACAGTAATTTTGGCAGTTAGAAGTACACACCTAGAAAATAGTAGATCGGGGGCTCATTCTCAAATCCCACAAAACTCAAATCTGGAGTTTCTGTTCCATCTCGAGCTGGTTTCCCCTCCCCAACTATCTGGTTTTGTGTTTTGGGGGGAGCTGATGAGGCCCAGTGTGGTCACTTGCTGTGCATCTTCCCTCCCTCTGTTTCCTCTTTCACTGCTCCTTGGATTGCTTCCACCTCCTATTTTTCTTCCTCATCATTGCCCCTCCCCCACACGCCCACTTCTGCTCACTTCATGTCTTATTCATCCTCATTGCAAAGAAAAGTTGCTGAATCCAAATGCCATCATCAGTGGAGGGCCCTGCAGGAAACATATCAAGCACAGAAGGAGTACTCAGCACTCAACAGAGGGAAGACTTGGTTCTAAAGGGAATAGTTCACAGCTGTTGAGAGAGTCAAGATTTTGGTAGGTTGTTTCTCCCCCATTTTGGTGAGAAGGATAAGCTTGGCAAATCAAAGCTGGCATTTCTTCTTTAGTGTCTGATTTAGGAGATTATACATCAGAGGAAAGCACTTGTAAAAGCATTATAGCATTATAGAAAAATAATTGGAATGCTTCATCTTTGCATATTATAGCTTGTTAAAGTTGCTGTAGGGACTAGCCAGATTAATTAGAAAGAAGGAATATGCAATTTCTCTAGCTTAGCACTATGAGGGTCAGAGATATTCCTGTTCATCCTAGTAAATGTTAAGTCTAAAGATAAACCAAAGGAGTGAATTGAAGGAATTCGCCTGAAAAACGTGGCAGCTTCCTACCACTTACCCTCCAAAAAAATGACCTATTCAGAATACATAAGGAAGAAGTTAGGTTATAATGTTTCCATTGTTCACAATGCTGTATCCTACAAAGTCAGGCATGGGAAGTGATGGGAAATAACATTTGTTGAGTGTGCTCTCTGAGCCAGACACTGAAATGGGAGCTTTATTAATGTCACATCTTTTAATTCTCCTCAAAACCCCATGAGTTTATCTTCATTTTCAGGGAATGAACTGACACTTGGAATTCAAACTCAGATCAGTCTGATTTCATAGGGCTGCACATTTTTTCAGTTCTACCAGGTACCATCTGGGTTGAAGCTCTTTATCAGTGATAATGGCAGAGATCATGCCGCATATCTGTACCATTTTCTGTCCCTGGGCATTGTCCACTTCCTTTGTAGTTAAGTTGGGGCCACTGGACTTAGTTCTGGCCAACGGGAATGTAAGTGAAAAGGATGCACCTCTCCCGGTTGGAGACAATTAGAGTGGTTGTTTCCTCCATGTTACACTTCCCTTTGGAAACCACATGGCAGCAACATAAGGGAAGCAGACCCTGGATGACTGACTTGGCAGGTGGAAGAGAAACCAGCTGACCCATTCTTTTCCACTTCTCCCAAAACTCTTTCTCTGATATTTGATTCATTACTAGGGCACAGAGGCTGAGTTTTCAGCATAACCTTTGCCACCCTCTAGATCATACATGGGCAGCTGTCCTAATGTCCACACCTGTGACCTCACTGCCTTTCACAGGGAAGGCTGAGCTTCTCGTCTGCATGAGCCTCCCTGTGTGTTAGGCACATTGCCACTTTACTGGCTCTACATTTGGAAAACTCTCAGCTATGATAAACAGAAAAGAAATGCATCCCAAGTTCCCTTTAACTGTAGAATTATTCCTTCCCTCCCTCTTATTCCCCACAGACCAACAATCCTAGTAGAATCCCCCTGCCTCACATTGTTCTGAAATGCAGGTTCTGTGGACCTTAGGTCTCTGGCTCCAAAGTGTTCAAACACTGAACTTATTTCATGGTAACAAAGGACAAGGAATGTGTCTAGGGGGTAAATACTAAATTGAAAACTAATAGAATAAAAACAACATGAAGAATCTGGACCACCTGAAGCTGGGATTAGAAAACTAGATGACTGAGCAGGAAAGAAGGCCACTGACAGCCAAGCTAACTACTTGACAAGTTTGCCCCAGGCCAGCCCTTCCCAGACACAGGGAAAGTGTCTTCTTCCATTACTGTCAAACACTCAAATCGATTTTATTTATTTATTTATTTATTTGCGGTACGCGGGCCTCTCACTGTTGTGGCCTCTCCCATTGCGGAGCACAGGCTCCGGACATGCAGGCCCAGTGGCCATGGCTCACGGGCCTAGCTGCTCTGCGGCATGTGGGATCTTCCCGGACCGGGGCATGAACCCATGTCCCCTGCATCGGTAGGCGGACTCTCAACCACTGTGCCACCAGGGAAGCCCTCAAATCGCTTTTTAAGATGTCTCTCTAAAGATCACCATTTTTTGCCTCTCCATTACTTCATTTTTTTGCTCACTCGTGCAGCCATGCACAATGTGAAAGTACTATGGAAGATGAATTGTGTTAAGATTTCATGGTGGAGTCTGGCCTGTGCTAGCTGTTACACATAAGCCAAAGACCAGGTGCCGAGGTACCTCGTAACCTAGAGGACAGGGATGTGGTTTCATTCTTAAGTGTCCATCTCTGTGTTAGAGCAGGCAGATAACTAGATATGAGCAGAGAAACGTGGGCACAGGCCAAACGGCAGGAAACCATACATCTTGTAAACAACGGGGTCCTAGGGCAGACAAGGAAAAGTAGAAACCTCCAGACTGACAGGAAAGCACACATTGTGGGGGACAAGCGTCCTGGAGGCAGACAAAAAAGGTGGGAAAGGGTTGGAATCTCTGGCACCCGAATGTAACCTTTTGCTCATTTTGCTCTCATTACGATAAAATTAGCCTTGCAGACAAGAAGTTCCCATTATGCACCAACACCATGAAGCTTCTGATCAAGACTGAATAAGGACAAAAATCCCTCCTCTTCTCGGAAAGGTGGAGCTGGGATGAAAATCAGGGAATACAACCCCCAAAACTTTCCTTCCCCAGTGAATATTTTACCCATTCATTTTCATACCCCACATAACTGGCTTGCCAAAGAAACTCAGTGCAGCTACTCACCTCTCCCCTTGAGAGCGTACTATCATTTAATAAAGGTTGCTTTGCTTTCTTGACTTCCCTGTCTTATCTCTGAATTCTTTCTGCAATGAGACAAGAACCTACTCTCCAGTAACACTCATACACACACACACACATGCACACACAACTACCATAAATAACTTCACTCCCTCCAGCACCAGAGATGCTCAGGCCTCAACAGAGAGAGGCCCAGAGAACACTAGCATGTGAAGTAGGAGAAAACAGCCCACCAGGGTATGCTTATCACATAGGGGTGAGAAGGACCAAAGTAAGTACTGCAGCCTGTGTTGACTTTCAAAGCACAGTGACAGCGCTCATTAATAATTGATTGCCAGCTGGTGAACACTTGGAGTAGCAGCCTCACTACTCTTGAGAACAGGATTGTTGATGAAACTCATCAATAAACAAACTATAATAGGAGTAGTTTGAGCCAAATTGAGGACTACAGCCCAGAGGACAGCCTCTCAGATAAATCTGAGGAACTGCTCCAGAGAAGCATGGTTTTCAGCACAGTCTTATATCTCATCAGAACAAAAAACATTAAACAAGTCAGGATACAGTCCTTCAAGGATGCAAAAAACAAAAAACATAAATACGTAAATAAAAAACAGATCAGCACATTACAGCAAATCAGTATAGTTTTGCCACCTGCGATGGGAGTCTTATCATTGAAGGAGTACCAGCATTAGTGTCCCAGGAAAGGAGTCATTTAATCTTTATTTAACATGGACTCCTTTACTTTTAGTCGATGCACCCTTTTCTTTAATAATTAAAGCAGATGTACAATGCATGTTTGATAGGCCACAAATAGGCTGTTCTAGTCAGCAACAAATTCAAGTTAACTAATGTGTAAGCCAGAATGTCTTCCCCATACATCAATATGTGAAAATGTCTTTTATCAGGATGCAGGGTAGAGGAAATGGGGAGGAACACATGCAGAGAAGTAGAAGTAGGGGGGAAAGAGTGGAAAACTTGTCTCCACAATACAAGGAAGAATAATGTGGAACAGGCTCTCAAAATGGCTAAAAATCAAATTGCAGTGATCAGAAACAGGACAGGATGAGAAATAGTCAATTGAAAATGAATAATGTGGATAAGTTCCAAGAGTTCAGAGGAAGAAATCAGAAAAAAATCAGAGTTCTCTGAGACTGTCCTCAATTCTCCTCAATTCTCAATTCTCTCTCAATTCTCTAGTCCCCTCCACCAGGAAGCCTACACACCCACTGAACCAACCTTAGTCACGGGAGGCAGACACCAAAAACAACGGGAACTATGAATCTGCAGTCTGTGTAAAGGAGACACCAAAAACAGTAAGTTAAGCAAAATGAAAAGACAGAGAAACACACAGCAAAAGAAGGAGGAAGGTAAAAACACACCAAACCAAACAAATGAAGAGGAAATAGGCAGTCTACCTGAAAAAGAATTCAGAATAATGATAGTAAAGATGATTCAAAACTTTGGAAATAGATTGGAGAAAATACAAGAAATGTTTAACAAGGACTTAGAAGAACTAACAAGCAAACAGACAATGATGAACAGCACAGTAAATGAAATTAAAAATTATCTAGAAAGAATCAATAGCAGAATAACTGAGGCCAAAGAACGGATAAGTGAATTGGAAGATAAAATAGTGGAAATAACTACTGCAGAACAGAATAAAAAAATTTTAAAAAGAATGAGAGAGAGCTTCAAGATGGTGGAAGAGTAAGACAGAGAGATCACCTTCCTCCCCACAAATACATCAGAAATATATCTACATGTGGAACAACTCCTACAGAAAACCTACTGAACGCTGGCAGAAGACCTCAGACATCCCAAAAGACAAGGAACTCCCCACGTACCTGGGTAGGACCAAAGGAAAATTGTCCTCAATGATTGCTGAAGGGGATGAGACCTTTTATAGAAGTGACTAAGAAGTAACACTTAAAAACAGTAGGCAAAACCAGGAAAAAGGTCAAGTGGTCTTGCCAACCCATGCAGGACTGGCCTTTCATCATTTCCTCTCCAGCTCTGATTTTACATGTGCCACCAAGAACAGAAGCAGCATGAGTCTGTTTACCCTTCCTAAGGGTCAGCCGCCCTCCCAGTCACATTGCACAAGCCTCACCATGGATCCAAAATGAAATGGTTTTTTATCACTGCTTCTCAGAACTTGGTTAAATAATATTCAGCTCTCAGATTCAGAGCGTAAGATCTTCAGCTCTCTCCATTCCTGGAAGAACATGTACCTTTTGTTTTTTTACTTCAACAAAACACATAAAGGTAGAAATTTAATAAAAGGCCATATTTTGTAATTTGTTGATAAAAGTTCAAGAGGCAGGGGGCTTCCCTGGTGGTGCAGTGGTTGAGAGTCTGCCTGCCGGTGCAGGGGACACGGGTTCGTACCCCGGTCCGGGAAGATCCCTCATGCCATGGAGTGGCTGGGACTGTGAGCCATGGCCACTGAGCCTGCGCGTCCGGAGCCTGTGCTCCGCAATGGGAGAGGCCACAACAGTGAGAGGCCCGCGTACCGCAAAAAAAAAAAAAAAAAAAAAACAGTTCAAGAGGCAAGACCTGAGAATTTCTACCATGGTAGAACCTTAGATACATCTGCCAAGCTAGCCAAGCTCCCTTAAGCACACTGACCGTGTGTTTCTAAAGCTAGTGCTTGAAGATAGAGGTGCTTGGCTTCTAATCTATTCTCTTTGTGAACCAAAACATGGGGCTACTGTGTACCACATTTTATTATCATTCTCAGAACTTGGATCAGAGAATATCTGGGATCAGAGGTAGGAGGTCAAGGTCAGGGTTGAAGATGTAACAAGTCAAGTTCCTGAAATCAGCCAATACTGAGATCTGAGACACAGATGAACTGACTCAACCAGAATAAGGATCCACAGCCAGCACTGAAATAGAAGGTGACAGAAGGGTGGGTGAACACAACATGGCAAGTGACAGAGGTGTAATCAAGAAGCTTCTCAAGAGCTATCTCTCTCTCCTCCCTTGTGGGAAAAAGAAATTGGTAGCTTGGATAGTTTGCAGCCGCCTACCTAAAAGATACATGTCAGAGGGTCATTCTAAATTGATCGGCCCAAATGTTCCTCTTGAAGAATCAGCCTCATTACCATGCTATTGTTGCCCTCATTACTGATGTAAAGGAGATCACTCTGGAACTCTACTGAGGAAATAGCTAATTTCTCTAGGACTTTCCCTGAAACCTAGAGGAAGCTGAACAAATCCCTTCAGAAACATTGCTTACTGACTGACCCAGTTGTACAATGGCAGAAAGGGCCCAAGAGAAGAGTCTCAGCAGGAAGAAGACTCAAGAAGTGGAGCTGACCTAACCTCCTGCCTGATTGGACACCTAACCATTGTTCCCAGAAGCTCCCAGGGGCCAGAGCCAGCATCTGTCACCAGTGGGAGGTAAATCTGAGAGAAGCAGAAAGTCCATCAAGATGACAAGGACTGCGCTTCCCTGGTGGCACAGTGGTTGAGAGTCTGCCTGCCGATACAGGGAACACGGGTTCGTGCCCCGGTCCGGGAATATCCCACATGCCGCGGAGCAGCTGGGTCCGTGAGCCATGGCTGCTGAGCCTGCACGTCCAGAGCCTGTGCTCTGCAATGGGAGAGGCCACAACACTGAGAGGCCCACGTACCACACACACACACACACACACACACACACACACACAAAATGACAAGGACTCAAAGTGTAGAGGACTGCCTGCTTCAGAATCCACCAGGGGCCCCACCCTAGATCCATTCAATCAGAAGACCTGGATGTGGGCTCAGGAATCTGCATTTAAGAAGCTTACCTTACTTCCACCCCTTAACCCCACTCCACTGACTTAGGCACTCATCCTGTTCTGTCTTCCCAGCATCACCACCTGCAAGAGAGAAGTGGGTTAAATCCTAGTGTCTAGCTGATATCATGGGAGAGTGTACAGATCATCACTCACTTCATCCCTCAGCGAATAATGGAGTCGGGGGGACAGGATACCAGGAAACCCTGGAAGAGGATAGGAGCCAATTACAGGGACCCTAAAGTGCAACCTAGCCCAGAAGGGTAGCTCCATTACACTCTGAGCAATTTGAAATTTGGAACTAAGACTCCCAGGGTATGGAGATATTCAGTAGGTGCTTAATAAAACAAGGAGAAGAGAGAAGGAGAGAGAGAGAAGGAGTGAGTAGAGCATGAACAGTCTTAGCCCAGTGTTCATTTTAGTCCCCCTGTGTTCTGTCCAGGTTGTACTATCAGCTCTAGCCCACTTGCAATCAACCTCTCATTTTCCTGTGGGTACTGGGGATTCTCATTCATCATGTTGACACATTTTGATGAAGGAAGCTAAGAGATCCTCAGTCCATGTTAACTGCCATTCCCTCTGATTCTCCAATCTGTCAGCTGCTTAAAAAAGAAAGCTCTTTTCTTCTATTTCACATAGAAGATACTTCTGGAGGTCACAGCAGCTGGGGAGCATGAACAGAGAACAAGATGTGGATGGATGTGAAACAGGAGGGAAGGGAGAAGGGCACAACCTTTAAAAGAATGACATAGCCATAGGACATGACATAAACTGGTTAGAAATAACTAGGTCCAAGATGGCAGAAGACTCAAGTTCCGGTGGACCTTGAGCTTCATTATAGGCTCATTGAAATACATCAGCATACTAAATGACACACCCACCAGCATCTTGAGAGTTCTGAGGTTAACTGTAAAAAGTCAAAAAGTGGACAGTGGCCCGATTCCTTGAAATCTCTGCCCCTTCCCCAAAATAGTTGGAATAATCCTCCCACCCTATGAAATTACCCAGCCCATAAAACTAACCACCCCATATTTCAAGGCCTCTCACCTTCTGAGATGGCCCACATTCTGTCTGTGGAGTGTGTTTCTCTGTAAATCCACTTCTTACCTATCACTTTGTCTCTCCCTGAACTCTTTCTGCAATGAGACATAAGGAAACTGAGCTTCATTAAGTCTTGAAACCAGGTGTGTGATCTCAATTAAAAGACAGTGGGGGAGGAGCTTCAAGATGGCGGAAGAGGAAGATGCGGAGATCACCTTCCTCCCAACAAATACATCAGAAATACATATCCATGTGGAACAACTCCTACAGAACACATACTGAATGCTGGCAGAAGGTCTCAGACTTCCCAAAAGGCAAGAAAGTCCCCATGTACCTGGGTAGGGCAAAAGAAAAAAGAAAAAACAGAGGCAAAAGAATAGGGATGGGACCTGCACCAGTGGGAGGGAGCTGTGAAGGAGGAAAGGTTTCCACACACTAGGAGCCCCTTTGCGGGCGGAGACTGCAGGTGGCGGAGGGGGAAAGCTTCGGAGCCGCGGAGGAGAGCGCAGCCACAGGGGTGCAGAGGGCAAAGCGGAGAGATTCCCGCACAGAGGATCGGTGCCGACTGGCACTCACCGGCCCGAGAGGCTTGTCCGCTCACCCGCCGGGATGGGTCGGGGCTGGGAGCTGAGGCTCGGGCTTCAGTTGGAGCGCAGGGAGAGGACTGGGGTTGGCGGCATGAACACAGCCTGAAGGGGTTAGTGCACCATGGCTGGCCGGGAGGGAGTCCAGGAAAAGGTCTGGACCTGCCAAAGAGGCAAGAGACTTTTTCTTCCCTCTTTGTTTCCTGGTGTGTGAGGAGAGGGGATTAAGAGCACTGCTTAAAGGAGCTCCAGAGACGGGCATAAGCCGTGGCTATCGCTATCAGCATGGACACCAAGGCGGGCATGGGATGCTAAGGCTGCTACTGCAGCCACCAAGAAGTCTGTGTGTGAGAACAGGTCATTATCCACACATCCCCTCTGGGGAGCCTGTGCAGCCCGCCACTGCCAGAGTCCCGGGATCCAGGGACAACTTCCCCGGGGGAATGCACGTCGCGCCTCAGGCTGGTGCAACGTCACGTCGGCCTCTGCCTCTGTAGGCTTGCCCTGCATTCCATACCCCTCCCTCCCCCTGGCCTGAGTGAGCCAGAGCCCCCGAATCAGCTGCTCCTTTAACCCTGTCCTGTCTGAACAAAGAACAGAAGCCGTCAAGTGACTTACATGCAGAGGCGGGGCCAAATCCAAAGCTGAACCCCGGGAACTATGTGAACAAAGAAAAGAAAGGGAAATTTCTCCCAGCAGCCTCTGGAGCAATGGAATAAATCTCCACATTCAAGTTGATGTACCCTGCATCTGTGGAATACCTGAATAGACAATGAATCATCCCAAATTGAGGAGGTGGCCTTTGGGAGCAATGATATATATATATATTTTTCCCCTGTTTCTCTTTTTGTGAGTGTGTATGTTTCTATGTGTGATTTTGTCTGTATAGCTTTGCTTTTACCATTTGTCTTAGGATTCTGTCTGTCCATTTTTTTTTCTTTTATTATTAAAAAATTTTTTTTTCCTAATAAGTATTTTTCATTTTAATAATTTTATTTTACTTTATTTTATTTTATCTTCTTTCTTTCTCTCTCTCTTTTCTCCCTTTTATTCTGAGCTGTGTGGAGGACAGGCTCCTGGTGCTCCAGCCAGGCGTCAGGGCTGTGCCTCTGAGGTCGGAGAGCCAAGTTCAGGACACTGATCCACAAGAGACCTCCCAGCTCCATGTAATATCAAACAGTGAAAATCTCCCAGAGATCTCCGTCTCAATGCCAAGACCCAACTCCATTCAACGACCTGCAAGCTACAGTGCAGGACACCTTATGCCAAACAACTAGCAAGACAGGAACACAGCCACATCCATTAGCACAGACATTGCCTAAAATCATAATAAGGCCACAGATACCCCAAAACACACCACCAGACGTGGAATTGCCCACCAGAAAGACAAGATCCAGGCTCATCCACCAGAACACAGGCAATAGTCCCCTCAACCAGGAAGCCTACACAACCCACTGAACCAACCTTAGCCACTGGGGACAGACAGCAAAAACAACGGAAAATACAAACATGCAGCCTGGGAAAAGGAGACCCCAAACACAGTAAGTTAAGCAAAATGAGAAGACAGAGAAACACACAGAAGATGAAGGCAAAAACCCAACATACCTAACAAATGAAGAGGAAATAGGCAGTCTACCTAAAAAAGAATTTAGAAAAATGATAGCAAAGATGATCCAAAGTTGTGGAAAGAGAATGGAGAAAATACAAGAATGTTTAACAAGGACGTAGAAGAACTAATAAGAAAACAAACAGAGATGAACAACACAATAAATGAAATTTAAAATTCTCTACAAGGGGTCAATAACAGGATAACTAAGGCAGAAGAATGGATAAGTGACCTGGAAGATAAAATCGTGGAAATAACTACTGCAGAGGAGAATAAAGAAAAAAGGATGAAAAGAATTGAGGACAGTCTCAGAGACCTCTGGGCAAAGAGTAAAAACACCAACATTCTAAATATAGTTGTCCCACAAGAAGAAGAGAAAAAGAAAGGAACTGAAAAAATATTTGAAGAGATTATAGTAGAAAACTTCTGTAATATGGGAAAGGAAATAGTTAATCAAGTCCAAGAAGCACAGAGAGTCCCATACAGGATAAATCCAAGGAGAGACACACCAAGACACATATTAATCAAACTATCAAAAATTAAATACAAAGAACAAATATTAAAAGCAGAAAGGGAAAAACAACAAGTTACACATAAGGGAATCCCCATAAGGTTAACAGCTGATCTTTCAGCAGAAACTTTGCAAGCCAGAGGAAGTGGCAGGACATAATTAAAGTGATGAAAGAGAAAAAACTACAAACAAGATTATTCTACCCAGCAAGGATCTCATTCAGATTTGATGGAGAACTTAAAACCTTTACAGACAAGCAAAAGCTAAGAGAATTTAGCACCACCAAACCAGCTTTGCAGCAAACACTAAAGAAACTTCTCTAGGCAGGAAACACAAGAGAAGGAAAAGGCCTACAATAATAAACCCAAAACAATTAAGAAAATGGTAATAGGAACATACATATCAATAATTACCTTAAATGTAAATGGATTAAATGCTCCAACCAAAAGACATAGATTGGATGAATGGATACAAAAGCAAGACCCATATATATGTTGTCTACAAGATACCGACTTCAGACCTAGGGACACATACAGACTGAAAGTGAGGGGATGGAAAATGATATTCCATGCAAATGGACAACAAAAGAAAGCTGGAGTAGCAATTCTCATATCAGACAAAATAGACTTTAAAACAAAGATTATTACAGGAGACAAAGAAGGACACTACATAATGATCAAGGGATCAATCCAAGAAGAAAACATAACAATTGTAAATATTTATGCACCTAACATAGGAGCACCTCAATGCATAAGGCAAACGCTAACAGCCCTAAAAGGGGAAATCAACAGTAACACAATCATAGTAGGGGATTTTAACACCCCACTTTCACCAATGGACAGATCATCCAAAATGAAAATAAATAAGGAAACACAAGCTTTAAATGATACATTAAACAAGATGGACTTAATTGATATTTATAGGACATTCCATCCAAAACAACAGAATACATATTCTTCTCAAGTGCTTATGAAACATTCTCCAGGATAGATCATATCTTGGGTCACAAATCAAGCCTTGGTAAATTTAATTGAAATCGTATGAAGTATCTATGAGACTAGATACAATTACTGGAAAAAATCTCTTAGAAATACAAACACATGGAGGCTAAACAACACACTATTTAATAACCAGGAAATCACTGAAGAAATCAAAGAGGAAATCAGAAAATACCTAGAGACAAATGACAATGAAAACACAATGACCCAAATCCTATGGGATGCAGCAAAAGCAGTTCTAAGAGGGAAGTTTATAGCTAAACAAGCCTATGTTAGGAAACAAGAAACATCTCAAATAAACAACCTAACCTTACATCTAAAGCAATTAGAGAAAGAAGAACAAAAAAAAACCCAAAGTTAGCAGAAGGAAAGAAATCATAAAGATCAGATCAGAAATAAATGAAAAAGAAATAAAGGAAATGGTAGCAAAGATCAATAAAACTAAAAGCTGGTTCTTTCAGAGCATAAAAAAATTGATAAACCATTAGCCAGACTTATCAAGAAAAAAAGGGAGAAGACTCAAATCAATAGAACTAGAAATGAAAAATGAGAAGTAACAACTGACACTGCAGAAATACAAAGGATCATGAGAGATAACTACAAGCAACTACATGCCAATAAAATGGACAACCTGGAAGAAATGGACAAATTCTTAGAAAGGCACAACCTTCTGAGACTGAATCAGGAAGAAATAGAAAATATGAACAGACCAATCACAAGCACTGAAATTGAAACTTTTATTAAAAATCTTCCAACAAACAAAAGCCCAGGACCAGATGGTTTCACAGGCGAATTCTATCAAACATTTACAAAAGAGTTAACACCTATCCTTCTCAAACTCTTCCAAAATATAGCAGAGGGGGGAACACTCCCAAACTCATTCTATGAGGCCACCATCACTCTGATACCAAAACAAGAAAAAGGTGTCACAAAGAAAAAAATCTACAGGCTAATATCACTGATGAAGATAGATGCAAACATCCTCAACAAAATACAAGCAAACAGAATCTAACAGCACATTAAAAGGATCATACACCATGATCAAGTGGGGTTTATCCCAGGAATGCAAGGATCCTTCTATATATGCAAATCATTCAACGTGATACACCATATTAACAAATTGAAGGAGAAAAACCATATGATCATCTCAATAGATGCAGAGAAAACTTTCAACAAAATGAAACACCTATTTATTATAAAAGCCCCCCAGAATGTAGACATACAGGGAACTTTCCTCAATGGAATAAAGGCCATATATAACAAACCCACAGCCAACATTGTCCTCAATGGTGAAAAAATGAAACCACTTCCATTAAGATCAGGAACAAGATAAGGTTGCCACTCTCACCACTATTATTCAACATAATTTTGGAAGTTTTAGCCATAGCAATCAGAGAAGAAATTGAAATAAAAGGAATCCAAATTGGAAAAGAAGAAGTAAAGCTGTCACTGTTTGCAAATGACATGATACTATACATAGAGAATCCTAAAGATGCTACCAGAAAACTACTAGAGCTAATCAATGAATTTGGTAAAGTAGTAGGATACAAAATTAATGCAAAGAAATCTCCTGCATTCTTATACACTAATGATGAAAAATCTGAAAGTGAAATTAAGGAAACACTCCCATTTACCAATGCAACAAAAAGCATAAAATACCTAGGAATAAACCTACCTAAGGAGACAAAAGACCTGTATGCTGAAAACTGTAAGACACTGATGAAAGACATTAAAGATGATACAAATAGATGCATAGATATACCATGTTCCTGGATTGGAAGAACCAACATTGTGAAAATGATTATATTACTGAAAGCAATCTACAGATTCAATGCAATCCCTATCAAACTACCACTGACATTTTTCACAGAACTAGAACAAAAATTTTCACAATTTGTATGGAAACACAAAAGACCCTGAATAGCCAAAGCAATCTTGAGAAAGAAAAACAAAGCTGGAGGAATCAGGCTCCCTGACATCAGACTATACTACAAATCTACAGTAATCAAGACAGTATGGTACTAGCACAAAAACAGAAATATAGATCAATGGAACAGGATAGAAAGCCCAGAGATAAACCCACACACATATGGTCACCTTATCTTTGATAAAGGAGGCAAGAATATACAGTGGAGAAGAGACAGCCTCTTCTAATAAGTGGTGCTGGGAAAACTGGACAGCTACATGTAAAAGAATGAAATTAGAACACTCCCTAACACCATACACAAAAATAAACTCAAAATGGATTAAAGACCTAAATGTAAAGCCAGACACCATCAAACCCTTAGAAGGGAACATAGGCAGAACACTCTATGACATAAATCACAGCAAGATCCTCTTTTACTCACCTCCTAGAGAAATGGAAATAAAAACAAAACTAAACAAATGGGACACTTTGAAACTTAAAAGCTTTTGCACAGCAAAGGAAACCATAAACAAGATGAAAAGACAACCCTCAGAATGGGAGAAAATATTTGCAAATGAAGCAACTGACAAAGGATTAAGCTCCAAAACATACAAGCAACTCATGCAGCTCAATATCAAAAACACAAACAACCCAATTCAAAAATGGGCAGAAGACCTAAATGGACATTTCTCCAAAGAAGATATATGGATTGCCAACAGACACATGAAGAATGCTCAACATCATTAATCATTAGAGAAATGCAAATCAAAACTACAATGAGATATCATCTCACACCGGTCAGAATGGCCATCATCAAAAAATCTACAAACAATAAATTCTGGAGAGGGTGTGGAGAAAAGGGAACCCTCTGGCACTGTTGGTGGGAATGTAAATTGATACAGCCACTGTGGAGAACAGTGTGGAGGTTCCTTAAAAAACTAAAAATAGAACTACCGTATGACCCATCAATCCCACTACTGGGCATATACCCTGAGAAAACCATAATTCAAAAAGAGTCATGTACCAAAATGTTCATTGCAGATCTATTTACAATAGCCAGGACATGGAAGCAACCTAGGTGTCCATCGACAGATGAATGGATAAAGAGGATGTGGCACATATATACAATGGAATATTATTCATCCATAAAAAGGAATAAAACTGAATTATTTGTAGTTAGGTGGATGGACCTAGAGACTGTTGTACAGCGTGAAGTAAGTCGGAAAGAGAAAAACAAATACCATATGCTAACACATATATGTGGAATCTAAAAAGAAGGAAAAAAATGAAAATGGTCAGAAGAACCTTGGGGCAAGATGGGAATAAAGTTGCTGACCTACTAGAGAATGGACTTGAGGATACAGGGAGGGGGAAGCATAAGCTGGGACAAAGTGGGAGAGTGGTCTGGATATATATACACTACCAAACGTAAAATACATAGCTAGTGGGAAGCAGCTGCATAGATCAGCTCTGTGCTTTGTGACCACCTAGAGGGGTGGGATAGGGAGGGTGGGAGGGCGGGAGATGCAAGAGGTAAGAGATATGGGGACATATGTATATGTATAACTGATTCACTTTGTTTTAAAGCAGAAACTGAGACACCATTGTAAAGCAGTTATACTTTAATAAAGATGTTAAACAATATAAAAATTTTAAATAGAAAAAGAAAAAGACTGTGGGTTCTGGCTGCGTTCAAGTCCCAGCCCGTGGGTTCAATCCCAATCTAGGTTTTGGCTGGGTTCGAGTCCTAGACACATGGATTCAAGTCCAATCTGAGGTGCATGGCTTCAAATGCACAGCATCATAGCTCAGCCCATTTGTGTTTCACCAGCCCTTTAGTTACCCTACAAACCCTACAGTGGGTGGGGAGGGATGGGGAGAGAACAGGGAGGAGAAGGAAGTGATTTCTGGACTGTTTTACAAATTGTTAACACTCCCTGTCTTATGGGGCCTCTGGGTCTTCCAGCCTGTCAAGAATCAAGGGGACCCCGGTCCTGGCACCATCCTCACTGCCATTGACATTCTTGTTTCTGGACTTTCCACTCCAATTACTAATTTTTTTTAATTTATTCATTTATATTTTTGGTGGCATTGGGTCTTTGTTGCTGTGTGAGGGCTTTCTCTAGTTGCACCAAGTGGGTCTACTCTTTGTTGCTGTGCACGGGGTTCTCATTTAAGTGGCTTCTCTTGTTGTAGAGCACGGGCTCTAGAGCACAGGCTCAGTAGTTGTGGCACAGGGGCTTAGTTGCTCCACGGCATGTGGGATCCTCCCGGACCAGAGCTCGAGCCCGTGTCCCCTGCTTTGGAGGGTGGATTCTTAACCACTGTGCCACCAGGGAAGTAAGCATGCTCTGTGCCAGGCACTGAGGTTAGGCTGTTGAAAATGGAGTATATATGTTTTATTTTTCAATTTCAAGTTCTTGGTAGCAGACTTGAAAACTACAAAGAATAAAATTAAAATAATCTCTAATCCTATCACCCATCAATAATCACTGTTAACATGTAGATCTGTGTGCTTCTATTATTCAATTTGTAAATATGTACACAACTGTAAATTTTTCATATCATGATATCATACCAAAATATTGTTCTAGTTTATTCTCTTTTTTCTTCTTCAATGTAAAGTAAATGGAGGAATATTTTCCCATGGTCATTAAAATCTTATACAGCATGATTTTTTTACAGGCTACACTTTTTTTTCAGTTTTTACTTTTTTTATTTTTCTAACACTTCAAAATGGCCCCAGTAAGCTCTTCCTGTTGTCTAGTTAATACATTCTGAGTGAATATGTTTTCTCTTAAATGGCTTTTATGGACTATATTTTTCCCCACTCTGTAATTTTAATAGTAAGTGTCTTCATGATTTCAGGCTTCAGGACTGAGGCCATGCAGTCACTAAACATCCCATGACCTAGAGTTTATTTCTCCATCCTGAAACTGCTTCCCCACATAATAGTTAAAATAATATATAATGTCTAGCATTTAGGGAGAATTACAAAATACTTCATGTTACATAATTTCATTCAACACCAAACAGACTCCAACAGTACTCAATTATAGTCTTAGGGTCTCCCATTTTGTAACTATGCATTGGAATTTACCATGTCTGGTGTGATAAAGGAGCTCAAAGTTTCTCTTCCTTGCTTCGTTGTGTGTTTTGATCCTTTTCTGCCCAGCCCTCCAGTAAAGAAATGGCTTAGTATGATTCCTCAAGCAGATTTCTAACTTAAACTCTCCCCATTTTATTCTATCATATAAATTTATTAGACAGTCCCATATTCAGAGATCTGGGTAATTTCTAATTATTGACTATTATTTGTAAAACCACTGGGATAAACATATTCATCGATAAGTCTTTGCACACAATTTTAATCATTTCCTTAAGACAAATTCCTACAAAAAAATAGCAGAGTGAGCATAGCATTTTTAAAGCTTGTAATGATTATTATTAAATCACTTTTTATATGTAAGTATTTAAATTCTCATTAACACTGAAAGAGCATTTTTACTTTCCTCACCTTTATCAATACCAAATATTGTATTTTTAAAATTCTTTACAGATTTGATAAGCAAAACAAAAAAGTTTCAGCATTCCTTTTATTTGCCATCTTTTGCCAGTTGTCTATCATATTCTTTGTCATTTCCCTGCTGTTATACATTGATCTGTTAAAACTTTTTTATATATTAAAGATCTAACCCTCTGAATTATATGTAACAAATACTTTTCTATATTTTTCACTTAACTTATTTTATTCAGTACTTTTTTGTATTAAATTATAAGCATGGTAGTCAAATCTTTTGTGTGATAATTTATACTTTTGCTTTGATGTTGAAAAAAGATGTTTTTCCCTCAAACATAAATAATTACCTGTATTTTCTTAAAATGTTCATGTGATTTATTACTTTACATTTACTCTTTAACATTAATGTATTTTAGTATACTGTGTGCTATAAGAACTGGAGGGCTTCCCTGGTGGTGCAGTGGTTGAAAGTCCGCCTGCCGATGCAGGAGACACGGGTTCATGCCCCGGTCCGGGAAGATCCCACGTGCCGCAGAGCGGCTGGGCCCGTGAGCCATGGCCACTGAGCCTGTGCGTCCAGAGCCTGTGCTCCACAACGGGAGAGGTCACAGCGCGTACCCCCCCCCAAAAAAAAAAAAAGAACTGGAAGATTTTTCTATATAGATAGTTAATTGTCCCAGCACCATAAATTAACAAATCCTTCTTTTAATTAGAAATCTTTCTTTAATCATATACTAAATTCCTATATGTAAATACCTGTTTCAGGGCTTTGTTATTTTGTTCTATTCAATTGATTTATATGTATTTTCCTTCAATATTATAAAATATTATGTATTTTAGGTTTAAAATGCATTTTACTATCCAGTAAGGTAACACTCATTTTTTTCAAAATTCCCTAATTTTTTGGCCATTTATTCTAATGGGTGAACTCTTAGAACTACATTTCAAAAAAAAAAAATCCTGTTGGAATTTAATTGGAATCACATTAAACCTATAAAAATTAGGAACCCACAATATCTTTACAAATTGAGGGTTCCCATTCATTAACATTTTATTTTCATTCATTTAGTCAAATCTTTTTAATAACCTGTTTTAATAACTTCTATAGCATTCTGTAGTTTTCTTTATCTAGGCTTTGCACCAAATTTGTGATTAAGGTAAATCCTAGGTATTTTATATTTGTGTTGCTCTTATGGATAACAATTTTCCCATTATATCTTTGAAGAAGTACTAGATGTATAGATAAAAATTATTGATTTTCCTATATTCATTTTCGATTCATTTATCTTTTTACACTCTTTTTACTCTAAATTTGTTCCCATAGTCTCCCTTACTCTCTATCTCCTTTTGACAATTCTTCTTTCTGTTTGCCCCATACTTCATATAACAAGAAAATTTTCCTGCATATCTTTGTAGTTTGGGGTGTCTATGGTCTGTGGCCTCCCACAGCAGATGATTTGGTTGAGATAATCTAAAGGACGCTTTGCATTTTTTATTTCCTCCCACACTCACTCTGTTATCCTACAGATTTTCCTCTGACAATTCCCTCTGCCTTGAATCTCTTCTCCAATCCATTTCTGCTCTCTTTACCCTTTACCTTCTGCTCCCTTTCTCCTGTTAGGCTTCTCCCATTTCATGATCAGAATCACTCCTCATCCAGTGCTCTGAAGGAATATCTTTGTGGCTTTATTATAAACCTATATGTATATCTGACTCCACACCAAAATCTAAACTAGAGAACGAAGATTCCCAAAACCTAACACTGTGTCTGGCACACAGTAGGTGCTCAATAAATGTTCATTAAGTTGAATAGAACTGAGTGATATTCTCTCTTATATGTGGCTAAGCCAGTTAATAAGAAGATAATCCAGTGGAACAAGAAATGAACTCTCACATCCTTAGCTATATTGATATGTGCAAAAAAAAAAAAACCAAAAGCAGTTCTCCATTTCTTTATTCTGTTTAAGCTAGTGTTTGCTTAAGTCCTAACCACCTGCTGCTCTGCAGCTGTATCAGGGAATAAGTCTGTGCTCTAAATTACCAACTCAGAGCTTCCTGGTGACTTTTCTACTAACAAGCTGCCAAGTTCAGAATGATGGGGTTTCTGTTTTAGCTGACAACCAAAACAAAATCTGGCTGCGCTAAACATGCTCTTTTCACTCCACCTGCTGCTTCTGCAGCTAAAGTGGAGAATGACATATGAACCATTGAAGTCTGAGGCCAGTATTGTTCTGGGATTCCATGGATTTCAACGTGAGGCATTGAGAAATTGCTTGCATGTTACCTGTTTACTCCTGTAGAAATCACTCATGTAACATAGGAGAAAACTTAAAAACCTTAAGAGCTGTCCATGGTCCTTCCTGCCCAGGAGTCCATCTCTGATGATAGTACCAGGAGCTGGGACACAGGAGGGCTCAGTAGTCTGCCTGTTTTCTCACCTCTAAAAGGGAAGAACAAACTAGTCAAACTCGTATTTGCTTCTGCAAAACTTCCCTTGCTGTTAGGCAGAAGAGTCGGGATCTCAGACTTTGATACAAAATGACTCTTAGGCATTTGGGGACCAAGGGGCCTTTCAATACCACTCACACCAATCTTGGTGTCAACTAAGACTCAGTCAGAGTGTATTGAGGAAAGTATAGATGAAAAGGTCATCATCGTCACACTGGCTCAACTTGATAAGTCTCTCATCTGCTTTGGGTGAACCCATCAGGTGTGGGGACAAGGGAGAGGAGGCCTCAGAAGGCCACAGCATCCCCATCAAATCACCCAACCCCCACATTACATAGCACTGGGGAGAGAGAACACACTTTCAATTGTCAGATAGTTTTAATAAATCATAAATAAATAAGAATTGTGGGTCAAAAAGAGTAATTTGAAAATTACAAAACATTACATAGTTTATTGAGTACTTACTATGTGTCCAGCACTATGTTAACATTTTAAATACATTACCTCAAAATCTCACCCTAGGTAACACAACTGGCAAAAGTTTGAGCAGCATTTGGGCCAGGAAACACCACACTATTTCCTCTTATTTCATCCCAACCCAGCACAGTTAGAAGCTGACTTCCCAGAGTATCCCAAATTACAGGTTAAGAAATTCCTCCTGATCCCAATAGGGACAAATGGAAAAGAAAGGTTGTCCAGATAGGCCAGATGGATTTTCAGGAAGGTTTCTCTTCCAGGGACACTAGAAATGCGACCTATAGGTAAAGGGCACAGACCTTGGACTCCATCAGCCTTTGGGGATGTCTGAACCTGAAATGAATTTCTGAAAACATTTCTCCAGCTATAACTCTCTCTCCTCCCAATAAAATGCCAAAATTGCCTGCCTCACTTGTGGTAGTCCCCATTGTAGGTGTTTTCAGTGAGCTTTAGCTTTAGATAAAGGAAGCTTTAGATTATTAAACAGTGCTAATTTTAAAACATAATGCTAATTTTAAAACACTGTTCATAGAAGCATGTCTTGGGTACATGATTTCTAGACTAAGTTGTCTGGGCTAAGCAATTTATTTAGTTAACTTGACAAAGATGTATACACATATTTTGAACAACTGTTTTCCAAAATACAGTATTAATATATTCTCCCTCAACTCTTTGCTTACTGCTGAGTTATTCTTTGGTTCCTAACAAAGAAATCTAATAGTAGAATGAATTCCCTTCATAGAAATGTTTATTTCCGACTAATATTGTTTGAAATTGGGTGGTACCAGTATGTATTCTCTCACCTAAGTTTAATAAAGGCCAGTTATTTAAAATTTCAGCTACTCAGAACAAAATAATGTTTATCTCTTTGTTTTTAATGAAAGCAAGAAAAGATAGAGGTCATAAATTTTCAAAATATATATTATAGACATATACACACTACTATATATAAAACAGATAACTAATAAGGACCTACTATGTAACACAGAGAACTCTACTCAATACTCTGTAATGGACTATATGGGAAAAGAATCTAAAAAATAGTAGAGATATGTATATGTGTAACGGATTCACTTTGCTGTACATCTGAACTTAACACATTATAAATCAACTATATTCCAGTAAAACTTTTTTAAAAAGATACTATAAAGTCCATTAACTAACACTACTCATGACTTAGAGAAATGTGCCATAGGCCTTCATGGCAGAGTCTGTTTACTCCTATTTTAGAGACTACTCTAATAAGTTTAGTCATTTGGTATCTTAGCCTATACTTGACTTTCAGCAGGAAATCTAAAGGATTTTGTGATAAACAAATTCTGACAAAAGTGAGCTACTGCTCTTCATGACAGTCAAAAGCAACTATGAGAAGTAGGCATAAGAAATCCAGAAGCAGGTCTGCCTGTGCTCACTGGGGCTGTGCTGCGAGTACTCAAGGGTCAGCTGGAGTCACCTACAACATTCCAAACACAAAACAATACAAAACAGATAGTGTTCAGTGTGCAAGATTATATAAGGATTTACCCAACGGTTTGTTTTTCTTTGTTAATATTTTAAATACTACTTAAAGGAGTGAGCTTAATCTATAGGCTCCCTGCTCCTCCTCATAACTCCTGGATCAAGAGCATTCTGAGACTTGGACATTTCGTTTTCTAACCACCAGTTGTTCCTGCTGGGCCTCGGATGCCAAATCAACATAATTCCTGCTGCAGTCCATGATGTGGGCGGGGAGTGGTGAATTAAAGGAAAGACCTTTGTGAATTTGAAGTCTGGTAATTTTTAGCTAGACAAACCACTAAATGCCTCTTTAAAATAGCACTAATAACTACTGATAACCAAGTCCCATACATTTCTCTTTTGTTTTAATTTTCTTTGCACATACCCTGATGACAAAGGAGAATGAAGCATCGTCTTGGTGGGGACACTTGCCCTCGTTTGCCTTCTATTTCTGTGCAAGAGTCCCTCGCTTCTCCCCAAAGCAAGAAGAACCCAGGTTCCCTCCCTCTTACTCCTGCCTCACAGAGGAGGGGCTCCTAGAATTAGTGAGAGTGGTCACTGATTGGGCAGAAGCTCCAGGGTGTGGTGCCAGGGCGAGGTCCTCTGCACAAGCTCAGAGTGGAACTGAATCTCTGGTTCTTGATTGGCGTCTGTGGGTGGGTTAAGAGCCACTCTACTGGCAGGCTTCTTGGTCCAACATTTCAGTTAAATGTGTAAGTGGAGCCTCTGTCCAGTGGGTGAAAGAGGCCCACTGCTTTCAGTGTGCCCCGGAAAAAAATTGGGAGTATGAGAAGTACCTACTGCTGGCTGCGGAAGTGTGTTTCAAAATTTCCTAGGCAGATCTCCCCACTCACTGAGTCCCAAAGCTTAAAGGGCCAGGGCTGGGGTTGGGGGAGGGGGCAGGGGTGGAGAAAACTCCTATCTAAGCCACATTCCCTCACGCACATGATCAGGCATTTAGGTGTGATTTTGCAATAGCCTGCATATTAACCCAAGATTTTGATAGCAGTATGGCTGGTGTCCTTCATGTCTCTGCTATCAGTCAGAATCAGAGAGCTGAGTATTTGGTTTCCCCAACTGATCTATCATGCAAGTCCCTCACCAGGCAGGAGGCCGCAAGAGGATCTGAACTCAGGTCTCATTGTTCCAAATCCAGCCCTCTTACAAGTTGCTCGTGATGCCATCAGAACCAAGTTTGTAGGAATAAGAGGTTGGCGATGGAATGTCCCATTTCTACTGATTGTTTTTTCTGTGATTGGAGTCCCTGATGAAAACAGTTACCAATCTGTTTTTTTGTTGTTTGTTTGTTTTTAAAGATGTTTTAGAGTAGTGGTTCTCAAGCGTGGGTGATCTTGCCCCACCCCAGGGCCGTTTGGCAATGTTTTCAGACATTTGTGACATTTTTTAGTTGTCACAGCTGGTGGATAAGAGACAGAAATGCTGCTAAACATCCCTACAATTCATGAAACAGCCCCCACAACAAAGAACTGTGGGCTCCAAGTGGCAATAACACTGAGACTGAGAAACCCTTGTTTAAGAGGCTCCGTGAAACATGGGTGCTGACTATACATTCAGCATCACATGTAAATGCATCAGAACCTCAGACTGGTGAGAAGGGAGCCACCCTGTAGTATAGTTACTGCAGCTTTTTCATCAGTCACTGTGGATCTCTTAGCCTGGCCAGGTCATCATCAAAACTATCGGGTAAGTGAAGCTTGTATTTGCCCCTCTCTATTCCCTTTATCTTCTCCCCTTCAAAAATCCTCAGCCCATCTGCACCCCCTACCTATCCAGAATCTCTCTGGAGACACTATAACTCCTCCAGGCCTAGATTCAGTCCTCCAGTCCTCTCCAGCTCCTAAACCAACACTAAGCAGGACAAAAACAAACAAACAAAAAAAGGTAAGTTAATAGATTTTCCCCAACAGAAACTTTCCATAACTAGGAGAGAGTGCCTCATTTTGCTAGCTAGCTGCCTTACATACTGTAGCTCATTAAATTTAACAATAATCTTATAAGACACCCATAATTTCCATTTTAAAGTTAAGGAAATGAGGACTCAGAGAGGTTAAATGATATGCCCACTTTCTTAAAGATGGTAGGAGGCTGGTATCTGTTTTGTATTAATTGCAAATCATACTTTATGCCCCATTTAGTCTGTACCTGACTCTCCTGTTCTAATGTCATATCAAATTGGATACAAACCATTTTTCAGGTTTCTATTTTAAATTATTGGAAATAAATCCACAAGCCAAATAAATCATCAAATTGTTTAACATCTTTATTGGAGTATGATTGTGTTACAACTTTGTGTTAGTTTCTGCTGTATAACAAAGTGAATCAGCTATATGTATACATATATCCCCATATTCCCTCCCTCTTGTGTCTCCCTCCCACCTTCCCTATCCCACCCCCACCCCTCTAGGTGGTCACAAAGCACCGAGCTGATCTCCCTGTGCTATGCAGCTGCTTCCCACTAACTGTTTTAGTTAAGATCCTTTGATTGCAAGTTACAGAAACCAATTCGATCTAGGTAAAATACATTGGAGCAATATTACAGGGATGTAGGGACTCTCACAAAAACCAAGGAGAAAAAAAAAAAGTGAAAAGCTGCTGCTGTTTTTTCTCACTCTTTACACCAGGTTGACTCTCTCAGCTTTCTCTCCGTTGACTGTAGGGGACCATGACCACTCCACAGCCCCTACCATTACAAGTTTTCAGTCTGTTCTCATTCTCTCTCTCTCCCTCTCCCACTCCCTATTCCAAATCCTGGAAAAGAATGTTCCCAGTTAGAGACAAATTTCAACTCCTGATAGAGTTAGTCCTTCCCAAGGGAGAAGAGTCATGCCAAACCAGCATGGAGCTGGAAGCAGACTCCTGTAGATGAGGAGGAGATAATAGTTCCTGGCAAATGGGAAAAGTCATTGGGTCATGGGCTCGGCTGGCCCATTACAATGAGAACATCTAATGCCCCAGAGGCCTTTTGTGAGATGAACACCAGCCCGGAACTGACCAGGTTGGTTAGCTTCTTTACAGAGAATCATGTAGGGCCAATCAAAAGAATATATGTAGTGAAAGGAGATTATAATAATTTATTCTAGTTTCCTCTGAATTTTGATGAGTCCAGTAAACAGAATAGCAAACTGATTAGAAGGTCCTCTACTTTCTGAACTGTGAGACTTCCTGCTTCCACTTCTTCAGAGGTTTATTTATCATTTAAACTCATGTGAGCTAATGATCCTGTTAGTCCTCTCAGGCCCTGCATGAGTCTCTGAATCAGGGTAGGGGGAGACTAAAAATGAACAGTTTTCTCTCTGTAGTGCATACAGCAGCACCTACCATGGAAAAGAGCTTTAACTGACTATGTAAATGCAACCTGACAGTAATCTTACTAGTGGACACAGTCCTTTACCTATTTCATAAAACTACTGTATTTATTCTTAATAAGGATGCCTGGAAACATTGAGATTAAAAAATGAGAACAAATGACTCAAAGTTTCACTTCTAGGGTCAGATAGACATTTTGGTCAAAACTATAACACCAGGTCCTCCCTTTTCCCCCATCCTCACACTCAGATTCTTGGTCATTGTAAAAATAAAAGGAAATACATTGCACACCAGAAAATGGTGTTGAGACATAGAGTAAGTGCAATGAATACAGGATAAGTCAGGGCAAGTGAAGACACTTTCTCTTCTATCCTATAAAATACAGGTAGCTGAAGAGCTACTGCAGACATTGTAAAGTGGTTATATTTTTAGCCCCTACTCATTATGGCTTTTAGTGAATAGTCTCTGTTGTCTTAAGCCATTCATCTTTGGAGAAATACGGCCCCATTTCTGTATTTATTTATCTCTTTATAAATGGGAAAACATAAACTGTTGCACTCTAATAAATTTTCTCACTTTTAATAGTTCAAATGATTCAACAGTAAAATGAAAGTCAAGCATTATTTTTATTCATTGGATTTTTGTCATTTTGAGTATTCTTAGAACTATTGAATGCCATGATTCCCTAAGAATGGCCTCAATTTGATGATCTATCTTCTGAAGATGGTTTTCTCAAACTTCAGACAGTTAAAAATAGACTAGAAAAGAACTTAATCATCTCTTCTTTCTAAAAGTACAAAGAAAGCAGGTGTTTTTAGATAACTTATTTCTAACTCATGCAAATTTCAAAATGTAGCAAAGCAAAAACTGAGAGAACTAAAATTATCTCAAAATAATAGGTTTATCTAGGACACAAAGAGCTAAACAACTCCAGGTTATTCTTAACATGAAATTTAATTGGAAAATATGAAGTTAACAGGATTTTGGATGTACTAAGAATATGATTAAGTGACACCTTTGTTATTCAGGCAGAATTAATTTTCAAATGGTTTCATATGAAAAGATCAGCATTGGGTTCATCCATTCCTTCTGCCTCACCTTGGTTCCTGAAAATTATAGCACAAGAAATGTTTCAGATAAATGCATACTCTCCATTGCTGGACAGAGCTTCTACCCCAAATATCTGCCTCCTTTCCTGAGCCAGGATAAACAAACTAGGAGGTCTGAAAGTTCCCATTTCACCCTTGAACTCAGTACCACAACTACGTAGCCTGCTTTCTTGTCTTCTCTGAGCTTTCCAGATTCAAAAGGAACTCTCAGGAGGAAGGTATTTAAACAGGGAAAATAGTAAAGTGGAAAAGCAACAACCCCACAAAAGCACTCAGGCCAAAATATTTCCAAAAATATAGGCCAATAGCCACTGCCCTCATCCCCCACATTGAATCTCCAATCGAAATTTCTGATTCTAAACATTTTCACATGCTTATTACCTTGCTATGTCCAGGATGAAGAAGTAAGGAAAGGAAATATCCATCTCACTCTCCAGATGGAAGAATACTCTATCTCCTAATTTTTCCCTGTGTAAACCATAAACCTTTAATAAACTGACCTATGTTCTGTGCTAACACTTTTTCATATGTCACATCCAATATGCCACCAAAGTGTCATCTCACCTTGACTCAGCATGTCTGCCTTAGAGTGTAAGCTTTCATTTCTTACTAGAGTATAAACTACTTGAAGAGAAAACTTTGGTCTCCTGCAGCTCAATAGTTAAGAGCATGGATTTTGAAGTCAGACTGCCTCGTTGTTGATCATGGGTCGGTTCCTGACTGTCTGATTGTGTTACTTTACCTCCTGGGGCATCAGCTTCCTCATCTGTAACATGAATGGGAATATTGCTGATAACTGCCTCATGGCAAGGCGGAGAGGACCAAATGAGAAAATATGTGTGAAGTATTTAGAGTACTATGACACGTGGTTAGTGGTCACTTAATGTGAGCTGGTCATATTTCCCTAGTGTGTGGTATATAATAGCCACCATTAGCGCATTGGATGAATGAATGAATCCCGAGAAGCATTTGAGATCTCTCTCAGAAGAATATCTGGCATTATTGAAAACGACATGGGTGATGCTACAGAACCATTTCGTGGCTTCAGAAAGGCATATCCAGGGAGAATGCCAAAATAGATACATCTTCCCAGACAAAGGTTTTTGACCCATCCTAAAGGATTATGTATTTTCCCTATTGCTTTGTTTAGCACTGTTTAGGACACAAGAAAATTTCCTTTGAAGAAAACAGAAGAATTAAGAGCTAGGGTGAAGGTAACGTGAAAGGGAAAAGTCTGCACCTTTCATGAGTGCTCTTAATCTCCAGCCTGAAAAAATGGTCTCTATCCAGGAAAGAAATAAGGTGCAGAGAAAATTAAGAATGCAAGTAGAAAGTTGATTTGGGTTTTTGCGGGCACTTGAGTGGTATCTCAAAAAATTTAAAGGCCATCTAAAAGTACCTCCTCTTATTTGTGGTCTCACTTCCTGAATGAAATACTGTCTACATGAATCCCATCTGGAATTACAGGGCTTTTCTATGTTTAATGCCTCCAGAAACTTAGAACACAAACACCAACCAAAGAAAAATATATGTGCAAACATAAATTAGATGTTTTCCCCCATTAGGATGCATCCATGCAACCTAGCTTATAAATTTAAATTATATCTCTACTGTCATCATGTGATTGAATGGTTTTTAATGAAGATATCCCTAAAAAGAGAGTCCAAAACTCAGAACACAAGGAGATTTCAAGGCAAAAAGCTGAATCCTTCTTTCCTCTGCCTAGCAAGCAATGTCACACTTTCTGATGCTTGAGATCAAAGCAAAGATTTGGGAGGCATTCCAGAAACAGCGCAGGGAGACAGCATGTAGGAAACTGAAGAAAACATGAAGACAGTGTCCACCTGTTTTTCTCAGTCGTGTGCAATAAAAGGATTCTATTTTGTCTCACTTTAGATGTAAAAACTCTAATTTTAGAATGATAACCCCCACCCATCCCCACAGAGCTGTCCATCCCTCAGTCTAGAACATGCTGCCATAATGGGATCAGGTCATACGAGGGCCATTCTTCTCTCCTATATTCCTGAATAGGCTATCTCCCCACTGGACCTGAGCATCCCCTTTCATGTTCATAATTACTTCCATCCCTTTGAGTCACCTGGAAATTTGAGAAGTCTGTCTCCTACGTACTTTTACAAATCATTGAGTCAATTCTCGACCTGGCTCTGAACACAGACCTCTCTCTTCCTCTGCCTGGATGTGCTGACCCCAGGTTTCTCCAATTCTGGCATAATTGGGAAATATGTGAAGCTCATCTTGGGCTCTCCATCCCTCTTCCCTCTCCCCGAGCCCTAACCCTCCATCACAGCCTTCCGCTGCCCATAAAATACCCCCTGGCTGCTCCTTCTTCCCACTGCACCTGGTCTTTCCACTGCCTTTATCCTAAATCTACCTCTCCACTGTCCCCTGTCAAGCCTGCTTTTAGAACTCAGCCTCTGTAAATAAGAGAAACTAATTCACATTAAGTAGCTAATAACAACTAATTATGAATTCTCTGTTGTTTTTGCCATGGAATATTTGTATCCAGCAGAGGAAAATGGACTGAAATACATTATAGGAATTCCCTGGTGGTCCAGTGGTTAGGACTTCGCGCTTCTACTGCAGGGGGCATGGGTTTGATCTCTGGTCGGTGAACTAAGATCCCGCATGCTGGGAGGCACAGCCAAAAAAATAAAAAATTAATACGTATCCCATTGTCTGATGGGAATAGTTTAGCTTTTTCTGCAGCCTCCCACCTTCACACTTTCTTACCAGATTTTTCATCTTCATCTCCTGAGTCAGTGACAAGTGTTACCCACTGGGAGGAATTACCCAGAATACAAAGAAACAAGAGGCTCATAATGTTTTAGAGCTTCTAAGTAAATTTTGAAAAATTGTAGCAAAGACTTAAAAGTCAGGGCTTTTTATTTGCAAACCTTTGGGTTGTCTTAGTTGCAAGCCTAAGCCCTAAAGAATACAGAGCATGAAATGTTAACATCTTCAAATAAAAAAGAATATATGAAGTGCCAGTGTCCCTACCAATCTAGACTAGATTGGCTGAGGGAAAATTAAAGTCAGAGAGTGAATAAACAGGTGTAAACTTTCCTGTGGATCTCACAGTCCTGTGCTGAGCTGGTGGGGGGTGGCTGAAAAGAAGTGGGTAGAAATTTCAGACACATATGGGGGATTTAAGAGCAAAGGACCTCAGTGCCTTATGTCCTAGGAAAGAACAGCTGCCTGCACCAGCATGGTGAATAGCAAGTGAGTAGAGCTTGGAGTTTGATGTGTTTTGCTAGAAAGGGGAATTAAGAGAGAGTTCTGCCCCCCCCAGCCCTGCCAAGAAGTGAAAACTCCTCAGAGGTTCTTAGAAGTAGGCTGCAAAGACCTATGAACCTCAGAGACAAAGAGAATGTGATATGTTTCCCCAAAATTCATATGTTGAAATCCTAATCCCCAAGGTGATGGCATTAGGAGGTGGGTTCTATGGGAAGTGATTGGGTCATGGGGTAGAGTCCTCCTGAATGGGATTAGTGCCCTTATAAAAGAGACTCCAGAGAGCTTCCCAGTGCCTTCCTCTATGTGAGGACATGGCGAGAAGTCATCAGTCTGCAACCTGGACCATGCAGGCACCCTGGTCTCAGCCTTCCAGTCTCCAGAACTATAAGTAATAATATTTCTGATGTTTATAAACCACACAGTCTGTGGTATTTTGTTAGAGCAGCCTGAACTGACCGAGACAGTAGCTAAAGCTACCCAAGTGATGTCTGGGTTGGCCTTAGAGGCTTCATCTCTTATTAAGCAGCCCAGGGCTCTTTGCCCTACTCTGAGTAGCCCACAATTCACTGCCTCCTTCTGGTGCATTGGTCCCTATGTTATCCTTATGTCACTTCCAGCATACAACTCAGGCTTCTGAATCAGACATCAGCATTCATGGGGGTTAGGGAAGGATCTCAGCTGGTTCATTTTTCTCTCCCAGTAAGAGGTAAAGACTGCAGTGATGGTGGAAATATGTTCTTCCCACCAGGAAAGCAGGGTCCATCTTGCTATCAAGGATAACCTGGACCTCGTGATTTCCAAACAGAAGGGAGCAATTCCTTTCAGCCCTCCTTCCTAGAATGTCACCAGAGCCTGAAGTTCACTGAAGTGCTCATTACTGACAGCAGCTGATAGGCTTGCACCCTATACAGCCATAATTTGCCCAGCCCCTGTCAGACTGAACTGGCATTACGTGTGTCCAGCGAGGACCAAGCGGCAATAAAGCTTCACCTCACTCTTGTTGAGAGGAGCATTAACATGTAGAATGGTACTCAAAGGCAGAAAGGAGGGGACAGTTAATGCTGAGGTCACTTCATTAGGCTGATAAGCCAGAACTGGGACGAGAGAGAGGGAGACAGGGGTAGCAGACAGATGTTACATTAAAACAGAGAAAGAAAACACAAAACTGGGTGTAGGGGTCCTCTGTTCTCTTGACATTAACAGCCACAGGGGAGCCTCACACTTGGGGGTCTGTGCACACTCCCTTGCATCTCCATCTGGGTACCATCTGAGGTGTCAGGGAGAAGACCCATCTGTTTCCCTCCACTAGGCTTGCAGGAAAGGACACCTGGAAACTATTTGCAGAAATGCTTCCAGATCAACAGGGGCTCAGAGGCTGAAGGTCTGGCCCTAGGACATTGAGATTATAACGTTTGGACAAAGAGGAAAGTGGTGGCTAACCAACCCACAGGGAGGATTCCACTAAAGAGGATGCCCCAAAAAGGCAGAGAGCACCCTGGAAATAAGAGAGCGCCGAAGGGACACAATATAGTCCATGGGTGTGAAGGTGGTTCTGGTAGTATCACAAGTGTCAAGCTCCCTTGAAAACTTGTTTGACATCTCATATGAGAAGCCATAATAAATTTAAAAATACACTTGAGATCTATCATTAATTAGATATTAGATCATACCATGCTGGCAAAAATCTGTAGTCTCTTGTGGGAAGGCGGGGGAGTTCCTTTACAGCTTGCAGAGCAGTGGGGTCCTGGAGGTGTACACAGAGTCCTCTGCTGAATGAAGATGCCCACAATAATAGGAAAAAGTAGGAAATATCGCCAGCCTTTCAGTTCCTACCCAAGTCACCGGCCCCATGTGAAAGGCTCCCACCTTCCACAGATCATTGCCTCAAAGACCTTTCCTCTGCCGCTCAACCTCTTTGGTCAGCATGCTCTAGGGTTTGCTTCCTACCCAGTCTACTAAACTCTCCACTGGATTTACATTATGTCTGAGATGCTGCCTTTGGTTCCCCTTTGCTCTACAGCCCACAGCTGTCAGCTAGTTCTGCCCTAGAGCAAGTTCAGGCTGGAACCCCAGACCCCCTGCTAACCCAGGAGGGCCATTCACAGAAGACCAGAGGATCTGGGATAGGAAAGCTGCCCATCACCAAGTTACCACCAACGACCAGGAGACCACCCCCGAGGAGTGAGTGAGCCACCAGAAACCCAAGATAAACATAAAAGAGTCCTGAGAACCAAATGGTGCAGACTGTCAGAGTCAAACACCGTGTCATCCTCAACCCAGGCCAAGGTTACCCCAAGATCAGGAAGGGCCTGGGGAAATAAGCATAACATACAGAAGTATGAAGATCTCACTATGTGGGGTGATCCTATCTACCCAATTAGCATTCAGTTCCCTGAACACACAGTCCCAACCTCTAGGATGGGGTTCTACACTGTATATATTTTAAAAGTCTGTTCTAATAACAAGTAGCTGTTGAGTTAAACCAACTCAGTAATTTAAATAAACTAATACCTGGACTTAGGTATTCTAAGAAGTTAGAAACTTGACAGATTTTATTTTAATTGTTTATTTGAAACCAGACATGAGTGTGGACCAAGGTAATATTGAAAATGTTTAGCAGGGCATCTATCAATCACAATGGATCAATCAAAATGTGTGCTGGCTGGTACACTGCTCTGGTGCATGGTACCAGCTAAATACACCCTGGTGTGGGAATCTAAGGAGAAGACCCTTTTATTGAGTGATGAGTATGTAGTTATGAGTTATTACAAATATTTATAACAGATACATTATAAGTCCACAATTAATAATAATTTAACAATTTTCCTTATCATTAATAGATATCATAATTGTTGTAATAGGTGTGAATTAGCAGATCAGTTGTAACTGAAATGGCCAAGGATTAGTGAGTTAAAGTGCCTTCTTTTTAATGGACCAATAAGAAAAAACTGGAATGTAAAACTGGAGGTGGATATTTGAAAAAGTAAAATCTGTGTGCCATAAAGGAAAAACTGTTACTAATTTTATATATGGAAACTAAATATAATGTTCCATATACAAAAGGGGCATGAAAATATTCAAGGGAGGGAGGGGGAAGTTTGCTTTTCTGTTTGGTAAACACACCAGTGGACATTTCTTTCTGGTGTGAAAGTGCAAGCCCAAGGTTGTGCTGGAGAAAATGGTCGAGACACAGGGAAGGTAAACTACCCTGAGTAGTACAGGAGTAGGATTTGAACGTTCTTTTGAACAACATGATAGGCAGGGGTGGAGGCTCTAAGTTCAGTGATGAACAAGGTGGAGAAACTCTCTGAGAAGAAAACCCAACTCACTAACCCAACATCAGGATGGGGCTCAAATAAGACGTGATCAGAGAAAGATTCTTTTGGGTGGCGGCTAGTCGACTTGGGGCAGAGTTTCAAGATACTTCTGTTCTGTACTAGAATTCTTCCTGGTGGCCTCAAGATTTCATTCTGAGACTGTTAACATCACGCTGGTGGTGTTAAGGAGAAATAAAGTGGGGGCCATGTGCGGTGCATGGGGGTGGGGGACATGCCCCACACATTGTCCCCCAAACACACTCTGTCTTTGGGAGATTAAGTATGGGGACGACAGTGTCTTATTGAGGGAGGGTTCTCAATAAGGGCCACACCATTGATGACAAAGACTACAGAACTAAGATGGAGAAGGGCCTGACCGTGGGGAAGCAAGCTAAAACAGTTCAAGAACAGACATGAAAGAAATCCATTTTCCTCCAAATATGCTCAAAGATGGAGAAGGGATTGAAAGTAGTTATGTTGAGCTGGAGACCAGGCAGTGATGACACATGAGTAATACATAGGCATGCAAGAGAGAGACTGAGAGCCTGGGGGCGCCTATGTGGTATAAAATAGCCAGAGACCAACTAAAAGTAAAATCTGACAAATGGAGGATTTCAAGTGCTTATCAAAAAACATTCTTTCACTGAGAGGGTTTTTGCAGAATTCAATCACACCTAAAAATGGAAGCAAAGAAAGCACTGGAAAAAACTCCCTGCATCCACATGATAAGATATCGGGGCTTTTTAGGTAGACCAGAAATCTTAGGTTCGTAGAATAACAATGTGGACAGCGAGCCATCCAAACGGCTGACAACTGTAGTAAGCAGCCCTCTCCAGCTGTGCACATAGGGGAGAGGTGTGCCACAGCTTTGGACTAAAGAAAAGCAGACAAGAAAATAAAATGCCACTGGGGTATAAGGTCAAAACTGCAGCAAAAACTGCCTCAACTTCTCTGTCACTGGTAGGCCTCATCCTGGAGGTCTGTTATATAACCAGCAAACAAAATTGGGACACATTGGAACTGTGTGTACAAAAGAGGAAGAGTGTGTGTGTCACACATACCCACGAATGCACATGAGAGCAAGAACAAAATGTAGAAGCACATAAATACATTTACAAATCAGAATGTGGTTCCTATTGGTATACATGTAAACTGTTCTCCTTTAGATGCTATATTAGATCAGATGTCAGCTACTCTACCAGGAGAGATATTAATATATTCATTCATTCATTCATTAAGTAAATTAACTTATATTGAACACCCTGTAGGTGTTCAGCATTCTTCTAGGCAGCTTCTTAACATCACAATTAGTTTCCAGAGTTCTGCAGGATGTATAAACCCTCTTTTTTCCAACAAGAAAACCAAAGCTCAGTGAGATAAGTGACTGCCCACTGTGACAGCTACTGAGTAGCTGAAGATTGAAAGCCAGGTCTCCTGATCCAGGGGACAACAGATTGCATGCAAAAGACTTTAGACTGTAGGACAGCAGCTCCCAAATTTTTTCACTTGATTCCAAATTCAAGTGAACCCCAGAGCTGCCCAAGTACAAAAATTACATGTAGTGTAATTAAATGTAATGTATTATATGTAAGAAAATATTTAAGGAACGTTTGCTGAATTCCACCTGTGTGATATGCCTACATTTTAAAAAGTACTTATTCTCAAATTGCTCATAGTATTGATGGGAAAGGAAAATGTAAGCAAAAATATAAAATTGTACTACCATGTCATAGTTTGAATAACTGAAATCAGTGCCAGAGACAACACTAAATAAAGTTGATATGATGATCTCAACTCGGGTGTTAAGAGGGGAAATAAATCATGTAAAACATTCACAGAAAAGGTGAAAATTAAGCTTAGTCTTGATAGAAAAATTGGAATTTCTAAAGAGAACAATAGAAAAAGATATTCCAGGAAGAGGGAAAGCTCTTGCAAAGGCACAGAAGTGTGAAACCTCTGGGCTGGAGGAATTGCAGAGAGTTTGTTAGAGGTGGAACATGGCATGAGGGGTGAGATGAAGATGGGCTGGTGAAGCAGCTGTGAGTTACATACACAATGAGAGATCTTGAGAGACATGGAAGTAGCTGGGCTGGATCAGCTAGAGCTCACCCTGAGCCATATCTGAAGGCTGGAATTAGGTGACTTTTCCCCCTCACGCAGAGGCTCAGAAAACTCCTCAGAAAAATACTCGAACCCTGTCCATTAGTAGGGTTTGAAAATGTGCGAACATGTCATACGACTTCAAAAGACAGCAGAAGGAATTCCCTGGCGGTCCAGTGGTTAGGGTTCAGGTTCAATCCCTGGTCAGGGAACTAAGATCCCAAAACCCATATGGCACGGCCTAAAATTTAAAAAGAAAAAAAAAAAATGACAGCAGTTGGGCTGTATGGTATATTTAAAAATTGCTAAGGGAGTAGATTCTAAAAGTTGTCATCACAAAATAATTTGTTTTGGAACTATATGAGGAGATGAATGTCAACTAAACTTACTGTGATAGTCATTTCACAAAAATATGTATATCACATCATCACGCGGTACACCTTAAACTTAAAAGCTGTATGACAATTATATCTCAATAAAAGTGGAGAGAAAAAATACAGCAGATGGAAAAAGGGACTAACAAAGTAGCTTCCATCAGGGAAGGAGGAAGGTGCCCAAAGCAGAGCCTAAGGATCAGAGCAGAGGGGAATCTGGGCATGGTGTGGCAGCTTATTCCAGAACCTCTGCTAACCTAGGCATCCAGTTCAGCCAGAGCTGTGTTTATCAGTTAAAAGCACTGGATCATAGATTCCTGAGGATACTTACACTACTCCAAAATTTTGCTCAAATGAAGGAGACCGAGGAGATGGTGTGCTGTTTTTCTCTTCCTTGTCCCCGATTCTTTATCTTATAAAAGAATCCTGCATTCTGCCCCATTTTGCAGCTCTCTGTACCCTTGGGAATGGAGACTGCCTGCTTCATGAAGTCTTAAACAAAGTTTATTGTATCACCCTTAGTCATTTTTAACACACACTTACACACGGAAAGAGAGCTGGAATCTCCAGAATTTACTTCCCCCCATGGCAGCCCTTGACTGACAGGAGTGGGGACTTCACAGCCCAGCTCCCTGGTGTCCCATGGGGTAATGCTGGGGCATCACCTACACTTTAGGGTTCCCCACAGGACCGGTCTGAACCCTCCCTGGGAGGTTCCCTGAGGACAGGTCTGCTCATGGTTCTCTCCCCCTTACAGTCCTAGTTCCCCAACTCTTTATGCCCAGGAGCACTTTCTTTAAAACATCACTTATCCATGAATCCTAATGTTAGAGTCAGCTTCTGAGGCTTTCAAGGTGGTCGCTGTCTAGAAATGGGGAGAAGAGAGTGAACAGGCAGGTACGGTAGGAGAGAATGGGGGAAACAGAGCTAGAGGAGTGCATGATGGATTAGACTCATGGAGAGAGAAAGGGCTTCCCGGAGCCTAGGAAGTCTACCCTGATGCTGCGGAGATGAGCAGGGATCAGCCTAGCAAAGGGAGGAGACTTTCTAACAGAGGAAGAAGACCGTGCAAAGATCCTGAGAAAAGAAACAGCAGAACTAGTTAGGAAAATTACAAATAAACCAATATGACTCAAGGACCAGATGTGAGAAGAGACTGGCAGGCAGTGGGCAGTGGCTGAGTTCAAATGGCTTCATAAACCAGGCAAAGGGATTCGGACATCCTGAGAGCACTGGGGTGACTTTGGAGATCCCTTTGGCAACAGTGAAGAGAGTGGATTAGAAAGGATAAGAAGATAGAAGATAGGAGATGGAAGACCACTTAGGAAGGTGCTGGAATAATCCAGCCAAGAGACGATGGTGGCCTGAAATGAAGTAGAAGAAGTCAAGCCAAAGAGAGGAAATGGATTACAATTGAGAGACCCTTTGGGATATTACAAGGTCAAGGCCAGTGAACCAGTCAAGGCAGAAGGTAGCCTGAGGGAGTGAGCAAGTTATGGAATGTAAAAGTAAAGGCAGCAAGCGTAAGTTACATTTTTGGAAGCTTGGCCATAGAGAGAGGGAAAGAAAATTCAGGGTTAAAGAAGAATTTGGTGGGGGGAGGAGGGGGCTATGCTTTAGATGGGAGAGAGCTGGGGCATCTTTATAAAGTTCAAGGAAAATGAGACATGTCAGCCCAATTCCTCCCTACCTTTCTTTCTTTCTTTCTTTTTTTCCTTTTTTTTCTTTCTTTTTTTTTTTTTTTTTTTTTTTTTTTTTTTGCAGTACGCAGGCCTCTCACTGTTGTGGCCTCTCCTGTTGTGGAGCACAGGCTCCGGACGCGCAGGCTCAGTGGCCATGGCTCACGGGCCCAGCCGCTCCGCGTCATGTGGGAGCCTCCCGGACCGGGGCACGAGCCCATGTCCCCTGCATCGGCAGGCGGACTCTCAACCACTGCGCCACCAGGGAAGCCCTCCCTAACTTTCTTGCTCGTATTTTTCTTCTTTTTTACATGCCTGAAGACCTGTAGTGACGGATAGTCTCCTGATCCTGTGAGCAAGAATGTCCGCAGCAAAAAGGTAGCAGAACATAAAAAAACAAACCCTTCGAAAGTTCAGACTTATTCCTGCCTAAGCATTTCTTTGCAAATAATTTGTCTTTTCCATTCTGGGCCTTGTAAAAGGGCCATAATGGCACAAGCAGTCGTGTTATAGCTGTGAAGAGCAGAAGGTTGGAGGAAAAGTTCAATTAAAGCACTGCCTTCCTCAGCTTGATAATGGCTTTGACATCGTGGAGGGTTCTTAGGCAACAATGCCTACCATCGTGAACCCCCAAAATTGAGAAAGGCTTTGTGTTGCAGGCTGAGAAAGCACTGAACAAAAGGTCTCAGGGACTGTGGCTTTCTCATGTTTGAAGGGTCGTTGGCTCGGCCCCCATCTGCCTCGCCATGCATGTCACCCTCTCCTCTGAACCTCCCCAGAGATGATGCTTTGGATGGTTCCTCCCAGGTGAGCCCAAGAGAGAAAAATAACCGCTGCCTGCAGGCCTGGTGAAATAATTCCTCCCTTGAATTTTGCAAAACCCAAAGAGGCTTCTGGTTACCTCAAGAAGATATTGAGGTGAAGTTGAAATCAAATTGAAATCTTTAACTAATTTTCAAAAGGTGAGAGTGACTGACAGTGCAAAGGAAGGTGTTCTCCACGATAATTCAACTGGATGTTTGCCTAGGAATTTTACAGTTTACAAAATAGACACATGATCTTATTGGACCCTCGTAATAATTCTGTATTTCTCCCATTCTAGAGATGAGAAAGAGGAGACTCAAGTATTATTTTTGGGCATCTGCTCTTTTTTGGTTTTTGCTTTTTCATTCCACACTTCTCCCAAAAAGGAATAGATTGAAAAGTTGAGGTGGCATATCTCACAAATGGGTTGGGAAGACTGTTATAAAGCTTAGATGAGATAGATCAAGGTGAGGGCTGATCTGAGACAAGAATGTAAAGACTTTTTGTCCCTTACTCTCTGATGCTCAGGACCCTCATTCCACCCCTTTGTTAAACAAGCAACTCTTCTGTGTTGCCCATGTGAGTGCCACTCTATATTCTGATGTCACTCACTCCTTCCCTTCCTTCAAAACTTACCTATCCTTACCTGTGTCCTACTCTCTTGGCCTCTCTCTAAGCAACTGATCTACTCTAATCTGATCATTAGACTTCCTAGGAAGCGTCTTCATCTCTGAGGGTCATGAGTCCCCACGTGTGTGCGAAGGAATTTAAGAAGAAAAGTCATTCCAGTGTTACGCCTCCCTGAGAGTACTGCAGTCTTGATGAGGATTCTGTTGACTCATCATGAACCCCATAGTGATGTGAGAGTTTCAGACACTGCTGTGGCTAATGAGAATAGATACTACTGGGTGGGGACTGAGACTATTTTCAGCCCCCTTCAATCAGAGCATCACTGTCTACCCATCACTCTGACCGAAATCATGGTTGATGCCCCAAAATAATCTCAAAATAAAAACAACACATGAAATAAAGAAAAAGCTAGCCCAGATAGCTTTGAGTTTGCAAAAGCTCCACATACTCTTTGTTGCTTCTGTCCAGAGGTATAAAGGTCACCTAAGTAATCAATGGTACTTTTCTAAATACTCATTGTGGTTGTCATGATCAGGCCCAGCCAGGTGCTGGCCAAGAAATTAACACCCGGTCTGGTCCTGGCAGCTAGAGCTGGCTCTGGGGAAGCAGTTACCTGAAATAGCCAGAAACATGTGCAGGTGCGGGTGACTATAAGCCTATGCTAAGAAATACCAAATCAAAATAGCACTGGTCAGATGTTGTCATCTTCTTAGAACTAAGGGAGAGCATGAGATTGAGAATAAGGAATGGAGGTAATAGAGAAAGTTGCTCTGGTGAAGGAGTGTTCCAAGAATAAATGAGAGAGAGAGAAGTCAACAAGTCCAAGAAAATTACCGACAAATTTGAGAGGCACACACTTGTTCTCCTTCCTGAAGGTTGGGTGGGATTTGGGGCCAGAATAGATGTATAGGGTCAGGGGGACATCATCCAAAGACATCCTCCCTAAGATGGACTAATAATTAAGCTATTGTCTTACTGGGGAAAATGCCCCCCATGAGATTTAGTGACCTTCTTCCCAGGATATCATACGACAAAGGCTTTGCTGAGAGTCAGTACTAAGAAGCAGTTAGTATGGCTAGGAGGACTCAGCCAAGTGGAGATGTGCAGCCAGTATAGACAACCCATCCTGCAGCCTGTGGCCAAGGCAGTCTTGACTATGCATCTGGGTTCTACTATGACACTGGAGCTAATGGCCTGAAGCCAATTGGAGAGGACAGCTAGAAGGCTGGATCATGACATGTGAATGTACTCCTTAGGGCTCAGTGACCCTGGGAGCTCAGCACCCTTGGGAGACCTATGGAGAAGGCTTTGAGCCCCTCTAGGGTACCAGAAATCCCCCAGGGACACCACCTCCAGCCAGCAATGACCACAGCCCCGGAGAGAAAGCCCAGATGATGGAATCTGTATCTGACACTGAACTGTTCTTTCTTTGACTCTGAGAAATATAAAAACTATTTTTAGAAGGGAAGAGTGAAGGCCAAAAACCCTGGAAAGGAATATGAGAGGTCTCAGAGCTTGAAGGTGTGTGCTCCAGTCTCAGCTCAGCCACTTATCAGTGGAGGGGCCTTGGGCAACTCACAAAACCTCTCAGAGTCTCTCACTCCTCATCTGAAAAATTGAATAACAAGACCTTGTCTGCTCACAGGTCTGTCCTGAGCTCCAGATAAGAATGGTGCATGCAGAAATGCACATGAAACTCTACCACCACAACATACTTGCAATCTTTACTATTACCTAACAGGTGAGAAGCCTGTGGCCTGAGGAAAGTAAATGACCCACATGTCTATTGTCTTAGTTTTGGTTCCCCCAGAAGTAGATCCTGCAGCAAGGGTTCATGTGCAAATAGTTTTTTTAAGAGATGCAAGAAAAACAGAGTAGGGAGAAAGTGAGCCAAGAAAGAGAAAGCAGCCAGTAAAGGATGTGTTATCTGTCCAGCTGCCATAGTGGGCAACTGAAGGTGGATTCCTTGAAGAAATTCTGGAAATGGAATGGAACATACACCTCAGAGTTATCCCACTCACATAGCGAGGGAGCTGCAAAGAGTCAGTGGTTGAGGGCTGCTGGGACAGGGTGTGGGCAGTGTGGCCTTCCATGGCTCTTTAGAGAAAGGCTGCAGACCAAGGGAAGCAGAGGCTGGCAGTTGGAGCTTGGCCAGAGTGAACTGAAGTGGTAAGGCCCACTGCATATGTGTTTGGCTTCACAGTGGCTTGGACAGCTAATAATTGGCAGAGCTAAGATAAGAACTCTGGTTGCCTGACATTCTGTCAGGGTCTCTCCCACTATACCATATCAAACTCTCTCTGAAATTATGGATGAACACTCCTGACCTCATGAGGTTTCTACCCAGACAGCTTCCTACCAGGGTCATTCTTCTCATACATGGCAGTACCATTGGGTCAGAGCTGGGAGATGGCATCTCTTGGCCAAACTGTCCTCTGCAGGGCTTCTGACACTCAGTCCAGAATACCCAGTCTTGTCAGCCCAGTTCAAAGTACCTGACATGAGAATTCATAGATTTGAGGATCTGTTTCCAGGCCTAGGAGTTCTGGATATCAGGGACACACTTTGGCAGAAGGGAGAATAGTGACCCAAGATAAGGGTCAAGTAAGAAGAAAGGCGAGTGCAATGGGTCCAAATGGCAGGACCATTAGGGCAGGACAGGGTACAGGGGATTCAGGACCTGGTTCAAGTACTAAATCTGCCAACAATTAGCATCCCTCATGATTCACAGAAACATATATGTTTGGAAAGGGCTCAAAAGCCCAGAGCCGGCCAGACCTGAGCTGGGCATACATCCTCTGGGCACATTGGAGTGACCCAGTCTCCTGGGAGGAGAGGATGCAGGTGCTGGGCTTTCTCCATCCAAGCCTCACAAAAGTGATCAGTCGTTTGCTGAAGGCCTACCTGGCTCTGACAGTCCAAAGACTGGGTAAGAAGAAGGAGGTTCTTTAGGAAACATGCAAAGATTCTTCTCTGTGTTTTGGTGGAGGGTACAGGCTGAAAGGGAAAAAAACAAGAACAAAAACAATATCTCAAAAGCATTGAGTAAGGAAAATTGTGACCCCTTAGGTTCTGACTCATAAGTAAAATGCAGTCTGGCCGCCCTGCTGCTGCATGTCATCAATTCTAAGACACACATTTTTTCACATTTTAAAATCTCTGAAATTAGGTTGCATCTTGCAGTAATGGTGACCTCCATCTCTTCCAGCCAGAGGCAATTATAGTGGAATTATTGCCCACGTGCCCCATCGAGGTCAGAACTATTCCCACTGTCTTCACTAATGTGCTGAGTTTAAACAAAATTTAAAATATCTTCAAACTAGAAGAGTAAAATGTTCTTAATCGTTGAAGTCAGAATAATGGATTCATGGGAGTTTATCATTCTATTCTTTCTACTTTTTTATATGTTTAAACATTTCCAGCATAAAAAGGAAAAATATCCTCCAAAATATGCAATGATTAAACATTAAAGTGAAATGCTTATTGTATTTTCAGAAAAGAAGAAAACAGAGCAGTGAGGTGTCAATGTGATATTAGTAAAACAAATATTTGACATTGAAGGAATAACTGCAATTTTACATTTTCTTAGAAAATAACAAGCTAGCTCTTTCTGGGATCTAAGAAAGAAAAATAACTACAAGTGGATGAAAGCATGTAATATTGTGTTACTGAGATTGAAGGCAGGAGAATTTGCCTAGATTTTTTAAATTTGTTAAAGAAGTTTTGAAGCAAAGTGATTAAGTCATGGATCATGCTGTCCGTCATTAAGACCTTGTGTCATGGTTTAAATGGTGCATAAAGTAATGGTGCATCGTCCTATCAGTGGTGTCTTGGAGTCAATAAAATACAGTATTTCCAATCTTGAGTATTCTCAGTGTTGACTGTCCAACGACAATTTAGAAATGTGCATATTTATGGAAAGAGATGAAGAGGATTTAATTCAACAAAGTCCCTCCTCTGGAGAGTCCTGTATTTGTCTAGAAGAAATGCTTTCATGGGAGATAGTGAAGTGTCAGGGCTGAGGTCATGTGCTCTGAGATCTGATTGCTTAGGTTTAAATCCCAACTCAATGGTTTAGCAGCAGTGTAACCTTAGACAATTTATCTAGCTGTTCTGTACCTCAATTTTCTAATCTGTAAAATGAGAATAATGAAAGAGAAGCCTTCATGAGGTTAAGTGGAAATTAAGTAAAATAATGCATGCAAAGAATGAGGACTAGTCTGGTACAGAGGAAGTTTTCAGTAAACTGTTATGCTGTGGGCATAAGCAGAAGAGGAATTTGTTTACTCCTGCAGAGGACATAGGTGAGAGATAGATGGGAAATTCAGAGAGAGGGAATCTAAGTGATGGCAAAAGTTCTTCCTGAGGTGTGATGCTGCCCCCAGGATTCCCCAAGTAAAATCATGCAGGTGTATTTATTAGGAAAAACATAAAAAGTGGATACCAGGTGAAACAGAGAAAGCACATGAAACAGAAATAGAAAGCAGGGCCCTGAGAAAGTAAGTCTCTAGGAATTCACCGAATTGAGTAGAAGGCTTTGGATCATCACAGGTCATGCAATTTGGGGCTAGATTCTATTATACCTAGATTCTCCACCTGAGTTAAAGGTATATATATATTTTTTTTTCTTTCTCAAAGATGGCAGCTTGGTCCCATCTTGGGTGCCAGCTCTGATCAATTGACATGTTATGCTGAGAAGGATTGGGGAGCTGCAATTTGGGCTTCTCAGAAAACATCGCCATGAGGGATGAGCAATGTCTGTTCTAGACACTGGAGAACTAAGTCATAGCATGTGAACAACATTTTGGCCACCTTGGCATTAGGTCAGACTTAGATCCTCATGGTATTAAAATGAAGTAAAAATGAACAAAGCCCAAGCACACAGTACCTCTCTGTTCTCCCTGGCTGGCCCAGGACACTAGTACCTTTGGACAGCTCCCTTCAAAGCACTGGAATGTCACAAAACTAGATTGAGTCTAGGTTTCTGATTCACAGTAAGGTGATTCATTCAACAAGTTCTGCCACATAGAATTCTCCATCCCCAATGAAGCAGCCAGCAGGTATCCAGGGAATTCTTGGTGAATAGACATTCCATCTATATATGTCTAGATCCAGATCTATATCTAGGTATCTTGGCCAAGATACAGATATTCCACCCCTAGGCAGAAAAGTCAGTAGCAGCCAAATGAACTGAAAGTTGTAAAATCCATATTGCTGGCTTGAAAAGGGTTCATTGAAATATGTAGACAGGAAAGAGAGAGAGTAGTTTCAGAGCTCAAATCAACCTTAGCAATCACTCTATTTAAATCTCTCATTGTACACAGGAAGAAATTAAGGTCCAAAGTTAACAGAGCATCAGAGGCAGCTCTAGAATCTCAAGCTCCCGGGATGTGCCTAGCCCGGACCTTTCCTCCCATAATGCTGGAAATGCAGGGCATGCCAAGGGATACAATGCAATCTCAGCCCCCGCACCATTCTTGCTGCCCACTCCCGAAATCCCAGGATAAACTGGACCAATTGGGAAATTATCTGCTCAGAGAACATTGACTCCATTAAAAACTCAGAAACCCTCTGCCATGGCAGAGCCATCCATGTGTGTTTCTTCTGAATCCCAAGCCCAGAGGAATTGTCTCAAATTGCATCTATTAGAACCTTATCTCAGAATTTAGCAACAGAGTACAGAAGAGGTTTTAGATCAGGCAGCCTCAAAATGAGCAAGCTGTTATTTCTGCTTGAAATGGCAGCTAGTTCCCAAGTCTATCCCCAGGTGGCCTACTGTTATGTTTTATGCCTTTTCTCCAGAAGACTCTTTTTAAATGTAAATATGCTACTTTTGAGGGTACCTTCATAACCCATTAACACTCAAGCATGTTTTGGTTGGTGCAGTTTGCAGAGAACAGAACAAGTCCATGATCTTGGACAAACAATCCCAGAAATTCTTGAGCTTCACACACTTCCTGGTTGGGGAGTATCCCAGGTTGCTTCCCGCTCCTCCCCGGCATCAGGGAAGTGCAACAGGGCTTGTGGTACTGTCAGTGGCAGAAGTGATGCCGTTCATCAATCATGTTTGTAATATTCACACATGTCATTGTATGTAGCTGTCATTCACTCCTTTTCAATGCTGGATAATATTCCATTGTATGCATGTGCTACTATTTATTTATTCATTTCTCTGTAATAGACACTTGGGTTGCTTCCAATTTGGGACAAGTAGGAACAAAGCTGTTATAAACATTGAGTAGTGTTTATACATGTTTCCTGGTGCACTAGTGCACACACTTCTCTAGGTACAGCCTTCCAAAAGGATGCCCTGGGTCATAAGGTATGAAGGTCTTTAACTGTAGTTTTCCAAGATGTTTGCACCATTTTGTGCTCCCACCAGCATCAGTGAGAAGAATTTCCTCTGCTCCACATCTCACCAACACTTGGTATTTCAGGGTTTAATTTTAGCTATTCTGGTGTTTGCAGTGCTATTCCTTGGTGGTTTTATTTTCCATTTCCTTGATGACTAATGAAATTAAGCACATTCTCACATATTCATTAGCCATTTGTACTTCCTTTTCATGAAGAGTGGGTTGAAATCCTTTGTTGATTTTTCTTGTTTATCTTTTTCTTATAAATTTGAAGGAGTCATTTACGTATTCTGGATACTATCCTTTTATAATAATAATTGTTGAAAACATCTTTCCCACCCCATAGTTCGTCTTTTCACTTTCTTGTTGCTGGGTTTTGTTGAGCGGAAGGCTTTAGTTTCAACAGTTGAATAGTTAAATAGTTGAATTTATCAGTCTTTCCTCTAGAGTTAGAGCTTTTGGAGTCTTATTTAAGAAATCCCTCCCTACCACAAGAACACAAAGATGTTGTCCTATATTCACTGGGAAAAGATTTAGAGTTCTGCCTTTCATATTTAGGTCTTTCGTCCCTCTAGCATTCAGACTTACTTGTTCATTTACCATGGGGCCATAGCATTATGTTTTGAGCACTGACTGGGAGGAAGGCTGCCTGTGTTTGAGTCTGTGTTTGGCTCAGTTACTCCCTAGCTGTGTGACTCTGAGAAGCTGCTTAACTCCTCTGTGCCCCTGTTAAGCCAGCTGTAATAGTACCTACCTTATTGAGTTTTTATGAGACTTAAATCAGTTAATAAATGTAAAAACGTTAGAATGAAGAAGGCCTGGCACACACTCAATGCTTTATAGGACTCTGTGATATCTTTGTTCTGCCCTTAAAGTTTCTCTGCCAGCTCACGCATGATCAGTCCTCGCGAATCCCCAGCAACAGTCAAGGAACAAGGCCCTATGACGCTCCACGCTGTTGTGATAAATATTCTGCCTGAAGAGTTTCTTCCCGCTGCGTGATTCTCCTGCGTGTGTTGATATTTACGTGCTTCACTTGCCGTCAGCAGGTGCCTTAGCCTCCTACCAAGAGGATGGCCCTAGTGCTGCAGACTTCAGGATCAGAGAGATGTGGAATTCAGTTCTCCCCAGACATTTCTTATGCTCCCTGTGAAGTTAAATAACTCTGAAAAGAGAATGATTTCTGAGCTTTTATCCATCTGCGATGCACATTTCAATCTGGGCGGGGTGGGGGGGGTCACTCTGCATGACCTGTCAGAATCGTTTTCCTGTCCCTGGATGGCACCTTTAAGACACCAAAAGTGGCTTCAAGCCAGAAAAGGAAAAGAGTTAATATTTGTTGAAAGAGTTCCAAGTTCTAAGTGCTTTATACATGTTATTCATTATTTAATCCTCCCAATAAGTGTGAGTAGAAGATAATGGATGTGCCGAAATGCTAGAAGAGCTAGTATTCAGGACAAGTTCTTTCTGGCTTCAGTGTGAGAACGCTTTATATCACGCAGCCTCCTGCAGAGGCAGCGTCTGGTAGAATTACTAAGAAGAATCAGTCTCACTCTATTGAATGTTCCACTCATTTTTTTAATTCCGTCACCTCATCTGCCTCCCTGGTCACTTCTCCTGGAGCCAGCTTTTGGCTGCACTTAACCCACAAGCTGCTCTCCCAGCAAATGTCAGTACCTAAACGTGACAGCTCACCACACGACTCAGACTGGATTTAGCATCTAAGGTCTCCTTCTCCAAATCGCATGCTAGTGGCTGTCCCTGTGATCTCTCTCCTAGGACTGGCAGCATATGAAGTGTCACAAAACTCTTTCTTTTGCACAGATATATTGATGAATATAGATCAGTTCAAATGTGTTTGTGTGCATGTATACATGTAAGCAAGGACAGAAGTGAAACAGTAATGACTGGATTAATACGAATCTTTTTTTTTTTTTTTTTTTTGGCTGTGTTGGGTCCTCGTTTCCGTGCGAGGGCTTTCTCTAGTTGCGGCGAGCGGGGGCCACCCCTCATCACGGTGCACGGGCCTCTCACCGTCATGGCCTCTCTTGCTGCAGAACACAAGATCCAGATGCGCAGGCTCAGTAGTTGTGGCTCACGGGCCCAGTTGCTCCGCGTCATGTGGGATCATCCCAGACCAGGGCTCAAACCCCTGTCCCCTGCACTGGCAGGCAGATTCTCAACTACTGTGCCACCAGGGAAGCCCTAATATGAATCTTTGATCATTATATACAGTCGTGTGTGTGTGTGTGTGTGTGTGTATGACACACACAAAGTGTACAATTAAGGTGTGAAGTTAATAAAATTTCACATTACCTAACTGGTATTAACTAACTAGAATATTTTTGCTGAACTCTACTTTTTTTCTGTTTTTTAATTGAGGTATAGTTGATTTAGAATGTTGTGTTAGTTTCAGGTGTACAGCAAAGTGATTTAGCAATATATATATATACACATATATATGTTTTATTTCTCTTAAAATAGCTCCTAGTAGCAGCCAGAAAGACAAGAGCTCAAGACCTTCCCATGAAAGTAATGACCATAGCAGTTAATAGCCCAAGGCTATACCATGGCTCATCAGCTCCTAGCCCACCATTAATTCTCAGACAGTACTACTAATATAATGCTTTGCAATGTCACTCACAGGGTGAATATCTTCAAATCATTATATGAAAAAAATGGTTTATCCCCCACTTGGCTAATGCTGTTTCTGAGGATGCAGACAATTTCCCTCACTCCGACAATCTACACACATGACCAACCTCCTGAACGAGTGAGCTAGAGCCAGTTTCTGAAGTAGACATTATGGAACCATGGACTTTGGATGCCTGAGCAATCTGTTACTGGTCACAGAGTGTATGAAAGAATAGTGATGCTGGATTTCTAAATCTGGTTCTAATTTTAAACTTAGCACAGAGTCCCAGAAATGGCATTAGAAGTTTTAGATTTTAGGGACTTCCCTGGCGGTCCACTGGTTAAGATTCCATGCTCTCAATGCAGAGGGTGCATATTCGACTCCGGGTCAGGGAACTAAAATCCCACATGCCAAATAGCATGACCAAAAAAAAAAAAAAAAAAAAAAAAAGGTCTCAGATTTTATTTCCAATGAGCCCCATTTAACAGCCATGGAATCTTGTAATCATTGGTTTGATTTTCATGCACTTCCATTTACTAATTTATAAAATGGAGATAATATTCATTCTGCCTACTTCAAGAAGGGTCAAATAAAAACAGAATATACAGACTTTATAAACTGTATCTCCCATGTGAGTTAATGGGAGGAGGCACCAATGACTATGTTGACATTTCATAGCTCTGAGACAATTTTTTTTTAAATATCATCTTGCTCTCACTAAGCAGAAACTACGTGTGTTAATTTCTCAGTCTGTCTTGCATTGGTTAGCTTGCTAAGAAGCAAACTCTCTGGCCCTAAGAATCTTGAAAGACAAAGTGGTATATGGTGGATTAAGCCATTTGTACTTGGAAGAGCCTCCAGTGAGAGGTGGCAGTAACAACCACCCTCCCAATGTGGCTGAACTGTATCTTCCTTTCTTTCTCTCTTTCTACGTTTACCTCCATTCTTCTCTCAGTCTTTCCTGGATTTGTCCTGTTCATTCACCAATTTATGTATCCACTCACCATCTCTTGCACAGGCTGTTGAGTCTCTACCATGTCCCAGACACCAAACCTGGACAGGTGTTCACAGAATGGGTCAAATCTTTACCAGCTGAGGGACCATGGATGAGTTAATTGTTATTGGGCAAGTGCTCCATAAATGTAACGCTTCATTACACCTCCACCCCTACCCTGTGCCTTGGACTTGAGGATGACAACATGGTGCCCATTGTTGAATCCTCCATGCATAGAAGTTCTATACATGTTTTTGCTTGATGGAAGCTAATTGAAATCCTTACAAAAAGCTTGTACAAAATGAAACCAAATGCCAGAGTGTCTGCTATAGGAGTCTCTGAGAGGTATTTTCAGCAAATAGTATTCATCTTCCCCACTTGGGTTTTGAACGAGTTGAGAAATAAGATGAAAAGTAAAGATGATGTCAAAAATATCAATGTAATGCTGACTGAGGCTAAGTGGGGAGACACAGCTGAGTGTGAGAGGTAACAGGGCCTCTACCTACATCCCAGGTAATGACAGACTTCCTTGTTCTGTCACAGCTGACACTGGGTCAAGGTGGTCTTCCTGCTCAGGAGAGGTCCCTGCACAACTGACAGAAGGGATGACCAGTGGAGAGTATTCTTTGTGGGAAGACTTACACTCAGGAAATACAAGAAGGTGGGAAAGAGCTGAGCAACTCATGCCTGGTTATTCTTCTCTGGTTTACAAATAAGCACTCTACCTCCCCAGAGCTGAAGTGACTACAGAAGTGAAGAGAGACCCAGAGTTATAGCTGTCAAGTTTCCTTTATCAGAGGAAGGATAGGAGTGGGGAGAAATGTCCCCAATATCCCCATTAACATCCACTGAAAGAGAGATTTGCATGATTATCACCTTTCTACCTTTCTACTTAAATAGAATAATTTTTTTTCTTTAGACAATATTCTTTAATTTCATTTTAAGCCTCGAGCAGTGCAGTTGCATTCACTATATAAATGATAATTTCTAGAGGCTTTCTACTCTTGTAATCAAACCCAACATACACAGTCTAACCACATGTAAATGATAGGGAAACAAATGACCAAGTCTTACACAGCCAAATAATCTGTTAGTTCTCCAGCTTTTATAATAAGCACTCTTGTAGACTGTTTTCAAATGATTTAATTTAACTTAAAAAATTAACTTAACATCTAACTAGGTGGTAGGTATTCTGTTAGGGACTAAAAATATAAAGATGGATGAATCAGAATCTCTTCTCCCAACAAGGTCATGGACTAACATGAGGGACAGACAGGAGAATTAATAACATAGTGTGATAAGAACTTCAGCAGAGAAATGAATAGATTGCCATGAAACACAAGTGAGGGAACTGATTACCTGCCAGACAGGAATCAGCAAAGCTATAGAGATGGGGTAAAATTGCTTTAAAAAGAAAAGCAATGAATGAATGGGCTCCCACTTCTGTGATCCAGAGATAAGCTTCCCATGTTCCTTCTCTGTATCTGTTCTTCCTTCTTTGTGACTAGTCTTGTACGTGTATGTCCAGATTCCTTGTCCTCTCCTTTTTTGCTCTTCCTCTTTATCCAAAGTCTAGAGTCCAGGGAAGCCTATAAAACCCAAGCTGAAGGGAAAGGGCACAATGAGAGTATAGCTAGGTTCTATGCATTTAAGAATCTTAAGCAGGGGAGGGCCAGGTGATAACAGCACTTAACATTTTCTGATCACTTATTACATGCACGGTGTTGAGGATCTTAAAAATCAAGACTCAGTCCATCCTTGTGGCAATGAATAATTAATGAGATATTTATTAATTTAGATAGCCTCACCCACCAGAGGGCAGACAGCAGAAGCAAGAAGAACTACAATCTGGCAGCTTGTGGAACAAAAACCATGTTCACAGAAAGATACACAAAATGAAAAGTCAGAGGACTATATACCAGATGAAGGAACAAGATAAAACCCCAGAAAAACAACTAAATGATGTGGAGATAGACAACCTTACAGAAAAAGAATTCAGAATCATGATAGTGAAGATGACCCAGGACCTCGGAAAAAGAATGGAGGCAAAGATCAAGAAGATGCAAGAAATGTTTAACAAGGACCTAGAAGAACTAAAGAACAAACATCTAGAAAAATTAAAGAACAAACGAACAGAGATAAACAATACAATAACTGAAATAACTGAAGGAATCAATAGCAGAATAACTGAGGCAGAAGAACGGATAAGTGACCTGGAAGACAGAATGGTGGAATTCACTGCCATGGAACAGAATAAAGAAAAAAGAATGAAAAGAAATGAAGACAGTCTAAGAGACTTCTAGGACAACATTAAACACATCAACATTCTCATTATAGGGGTCCCAGAAGGAGAAGAGAGAGAGAAATGACCCAAGAAAATATTTGAAGAGATTTTAGTTGAAAATTTCCCTAACATGGGAAAGGAAATAGTCACCCAAGTCCAGGAAGTGCAGAGAGTCCAAGGCAGGATAAACCCAAGGAGAAACATGCCAAGACACATAGTAATCAAATTGACAACAATTAAAGACAAAATAATCTATTAAAAGAAACAAGGGAAAAATGACAAATAACATACAAGGGAAGTCCCATAAGGTTAACACCTGATTTCTCAGCAGAAACTCTACAAGACAGAAGGGAGTGGCATGATATACTTAAAGTGATGAAAGGGAAAAATCTACAACCAAGATTACTCTACCCAGCAATGATCTCATTCAGATTTGACAGAGAAATCAAAAGCATTACAGACAAGCAAAAGCTAAGAGAACTCAGAACCACCAAACCAGCTCTACAACATAAGACTAAAGGAACTTCTCTAAGTGGGAAACACAAGAGAAGAAAAGGACCTACAATAACAAACCCAAAACTATTAAGAAAATGGCAATAGGAACATACATATTGATAATTACCTTAAATGTGACTGGATTAAATGCTCCAACCAAAAGACATAGGCTTGGGCTTCCCTGGTGGTGCAGTGGTTGAGAGTCCGCCTGCCGACGCAGAGGACACGGGTTCGTGCCCCGGTCTGGGAGGATCCCACATGCCATGGAGGAGCTGGGCCCGTGAGCCATGGCCGCTGAGCCTGCGCATCCGGAGCCTGTGCTCCGCCATGGGAGAGGCCACAACAGTGAGAGGCCCACATACCGCAAAAAAAAAAAAAAAAAAGACATAGGCTGGCTGAATGGGTACAAAAACAAGACCCATATATATGCTGTCTACAAGAGACCCACTTCAGACCTAGGGACACATATAGACTGAAAGTGAGGAGATGGAAAAAGATATTTCATGCAAATGGAAATCAAAAGAAAGCTGGAGTAGCAATACTCATATCAGATAAAATAAACTTTAAAATAAAGAATGTTACAGGAGATAAGGAAGGACACTACATAATGACCAAGGGATCAATCCAAGAAGAAGATATAACAATTATATATGCACCCAACATAGGAGCACCTCAATATATAAGGCAAATGTTAACAGCTATAAAAGAGGAAATCGACAGTAACACAATAATAGTGGGGGATTTTAACACCTCACTTACACCAATGGACAGATCATCCAGACAGAAAATTAATAAAGAAACACAAGCTTTAAATAACCCAATAGACCAGATAGATTTAAATGACATTTATAGGACATTCCATCCGAAAAATGCAGATTACACTTTCTTCTCAAGTGTGCATGGAGCTTTCTCCAGGATAGATCACATCTTGGGTCACAAATTAAGCCTCAGTAAATTTAAGAAATATGAAATCATATCAAGCATCTTTTCTGACCACAACACTATGAGATTAGAAATAAATTACAGGGAAAAAAAACATAAAAAACACAAACGCATGGAGGCTAAACAATACGTTACTGTATAAACAAGAGATCACTGAAGAAATCAAAGAGGAAATCAAAAAATACCTAGAGACAAATGACAACGAAAACAAGATGATCCAAAACCTATGGGATGCTGCAAAAACTGTTCTAAGAGGGAAGTTTATAGCAATACAATCCCACCTCAAGAAATAAGAAAAATCACAAATAAACAATCTAACCTTACACCTAAAGGAACTAGAGAAAGAAGAACAAACAAAACCCAAAGTTAGTAGAAGGAAAGAAATCATAAAGATCAGAGCAGAAATAAATGAATTGGAAACAAAGATAACAGTAGCAAAGATTAATAAAACTAAAAGCTGGTTCTTTGAGAAGATAAACAAAATTGATAAACCTTTAGCCAGACTCATGAAGAAAAAGAGGGAGAGGACTCAAATCAATAAAATTAGAAATGAAAAGGAGAACTTACAACAGACACTGCAGAAATAAAAAGCATGATAATAGATACTACAAGCAACTCTATTCTAGTAAAATAGACAACTGGAAAGAAATGGACAAATACTTAGAAAGGTATAACCTTCCAAGACTGAACCAGGAAAAAATAGAAAATATGAACAAACTAATCACAAGTAATGAAACTGAAACTGTGATTAAAAATCTTCCAACAAACAGAAGTCCAGGAGCAGATGGCTTCACAGGTGAATTCTATCAAACATTTAGAGAAGAGCTAACACCCATCCTTCTCAAACTCTTCCAAAAAATTGCAGAGGAAAGAACACTCCCAAACCCATTCTACGAGGCCACCATCACCCAGATACCAAAACCAGACAAAGATACTACAAAAAAAGAAAATTACAGACCAATATCACTGATGAACATAGATGCAAAAATCCTCAACACAATACTAGCAAACAGAATCCAACAACACATTAAAAGGATCATATACCATGATCAAGTGGGATTTATCCCAGGGATAGAAGGATTCTTCAATATACGCAAATCAATCAATGTGATACACCATATTAAGAAATGGAAGAATAAAAACCATATGATCATCTCAATAGATGCAGAAAAAGCTTCTGACAAAATTCAACACCAATTTATGATGAAAACTCTCCAGAAAGTGGGCATAGAGGGAACTTACTTCAACATAATAAAGACCATATACAGCCACACCCCCAAAGGAAATATTCATTAATTAAATTAATGTTTATTGAGTATCAACCATGTGCCAGTACTGTGTACAGTAATAAACAAGGTAGGTGACATCCCTGCTCCAATAGAAGTTATCCTCTCATAGATTTTATTCATAGAGGGCCAAAGTAATTTGTCCAAAGGCACAATACTAGAAAGTGGTAGAGCCAGGATTGGGACCTTGCTCTTTCTGACTCCAAGTCCTACACTTTCAGCTCTGTACTGAAATAAAGTCGAAACCAAACAAAATCACGTGTGCGCTTTCAGGAGAGAGGTAAACACAATGGAACCAGAGTGTAACTTGAGCCTTTACCCCAGGCATTAGCTGCTTCTGGGGTGTGATTGGATGTCTGGGGTTTTTTAAGCTGCCCCGGTGATTCTGATGGGCAGCCAAGCGGAGAACCACTGTCCCAGGTGTTTCAGGGAGCTGGTCTGGGATTCTTCGGAGGAAGGAAAGGAGCAAGCCATGCTGCCCCAGGCCCCCTGACTCCAGCTTGAACCTGAGCATCCCCACTTTTATCTTGTTTGTATATTGAGCTTCTGCCTAAGATTGCCACTGATGAAAGAGCCCTGCTGCTAACAAAATAAACAAGTTTGAAGCACTTTCTTAAGTTCCATAGATGTAAAACATCCATGGGGTTTTTGCATCGAGGAAAATTTTCTCAGCGTCATTTTGGATGTTCCCTACTGGTACCTTAGTTACTGGCATTCCTATATGCTATTGCTGAAAAGAAAAAAAAATGCTTGAATTATTAGAAAAATGCCATAAACCTAGAGTCTATACTAACCTTTGCATATTCATTCAGTGCATATTTATTGAGCATCACCTATGTTCTAGATGATAAGGATGCCACTTTGAAGTTGAGAGACAAGGTCTGAATTTCAGGAAGCATATATTCTAATGGGGGAGACAAAGAGACAAATATATAAATGAGACAGTGTTCAATCATGCACATCTTTCAGTCCAGGGTCCTATCTGCCTGGAGTCCTGTAGAGGAGGACTCAGTATTCCTGCTAGGTCCTCCCAGACCCTGAGCAGCCACTTTCCCTCCTAGTGAGGACCTGGGTGGGGGGCTCAGTGGCTCAGTTCATGGGGGTCAGCTGGCTTACGTGGCAGCTGCTACTGCTGTGGACTTTGTCCTCAAAGGCTTACCTAAGATCTGATGGAGTCTGGAAACCAGCCTGCCCATGAGGCGGGCCAGGCATTGGTTTCTGGACATCAGAGGGAGGGTCCTTTGATAATGAGAAGTCTACCCTTAAGATATCTTCACCTATCCAAGGCTGCCTGGCTTTTAAACAGTTTTGAAGTGTCCCGAAGCTCATTTTCTGAGAGGTGGTCATTTCGATACATCTTGTTGCTTAGGTCCTGCAGGAACTGACATCCAATGCATTGGATGGTTGGAATTCATCCTGGACAGAGGATTTGCATCTTTGTGTGGATAAACATTCACAAACAATGAGAGCTTAATTGGTATATTGATATTATCATACAATCCTATTTCAAGGCTAGAGATGGTGTTAATGCAGGAGCGACCACCTATAGTCTAACTGGTGGATATATAAGAAAAATGTAAAATAAGCATATCAACTGCTGACTTTTTTATAAAACAGCATTTATTATTTTCTGCTCTTACTGAAAAAGTTATACACACTACAAAGTTTAAAAACAAATTTAAAGTCACAAAGAAACAGGTTAAAATCACCCAGAAATTTCTAGCTTGAAATATAAATATGAAAAGTTTGGAGTCTTTTCCTCCATTCTTACATATTATATAATAATTTTAGATGAATAACGATTCTGCTAAGAACAGAAACTACCTGCACATCGGGGCAGAGTTCCATAATTATTGGCAGGGGACTTCCCTGGTGGCACAGTGGTTAAGAATCCACCTTCCAATGCAGGGGACATGGGTCCGGGAAGATCCCACATGCCTCTGAGCAACTAAGCCCGTGCGCCACAACTACTGAGCCTGCGCTCTAGAGCCCGCAGCAGAACTACTGAGCCCGCGAATCACAACTACTGAAGTCCGCGCGCCTAAAGCCTGTGCTCCGCAACAAGAGAAGCCACTGCAATGAGAAGTCCCTGCACCGCAACGAAGAGCAACCCTCTCTCGCCACAACTAGAGAAAGTCCGCACGCAGCAACAAAGACCCAACGCAGCCAAAAATACATATATAAATAAATTTATTTTAAAAAAATTTAGTGGCAGGGGTGAAGATAGAAGATGCTCTCTGGCTAGGGAATTGGCAAGATAAGAAATGAATGGCGCTGTAAAAATCCCATGCCTTTCCTTAATGCTTAAAGCTGGGACTTTATTTATAAGGAGATTCTAAATTCCAGTCTGGTCTCACCAGGCTGCCTTTGATAGAGGTAGCCTGTTTGTCATGTTACTGAAGAGAAAAATTCCAAGCTCCACAAAGACTTTTTTCCCCAACAGCTGAAGGGGATAAAGAGATACTGGCAAATCAGGGATGGAAGTGAGGCATACCCTAAAATAACTTCTTTACCTTTGGGGCCAGCTGGCCTAAAGTCAGGACTGAGGCTCTTCCAGCTCAGGTCAGAGCAGCAGCTGCACAGTGAGAGGTGATGCCCAGAGGAAAAGTTGCTGCCCAGCATTTAAGCAGCCTGGACCATTGTCCACACCAGTGCTTCCCAAACTTGAGCTGGCATCAGAATCCCTCAGAGGGCTTTAAGCAACACATTGCTGAGCCCTGTCCCAAAGTTTCTGATTCAGAAGACCTGGGGTGGGGCCTGAGAATCTGCATTTCTAACAAGTCACCAGGTGATGCCAACACCAGGGGTCCCAGGACCACACTTTGAGAACGACTGGTCTATGCTGACACGTGCTATTGAACACAGGTTCAGAGCTCAGGATTGCAAGGCAGACAGATCTGATTTTCATTCCTGGCTCCATCACCTATAACTGTTTGAGCACGGGTGAATAAATTAATCTGAGCCTTTGTTTCCTCACAACTAGAAAGAGACAATAAGATTGTTCCAAGAAATGGATCATGAAAAAAAAAAAAAAAAGAAATGGATCATGCAATGTAAGTGTTAGGCAGATTACCCAGCTCACAGTAAATACTCAATACATGATTTCGTATTCTTTCTATTAAGTTTCACCTCAACACCCTTCTGGAATCTTTTCGCATTTGCTGGTACTGATCCCCCAGCCCTCTAAAATGCTGGCTCCCTCTCTTACCTTTCCAACCCACCCTGTGGTAAGGAAACTCCATCTTCCTGCCCCCACGGGTCCTCCCAATCCAGCTAGCAAGTGCCTCCGACCAGGCTAGTTCTCTGCTGCCACCTTGTGGCCTGCACTCACGTAACACCTTGCAGGTTAATCTGTCAAGGTGGGGCTTCTGGCGCGGCAACCCCAAAACGGAGCATAAGCAAAAGAGCCAGAGGTGATGCCCACTCGGGCTGCTGGTGAGTAGGAGACCGTGGAGAAGTCTTCCCAACCAGATCAATCTGCAGGGCAATTCAGATCCTGAAGATTGCAAATCAGGTGCTCAGATCAGGACCAGGAGACCAGGAGAGCTACCAGGCAGCTGATCCCCAGGCGGGAGTCTGGAGGCTTCCACTGACCTCACACTGGGCCTGGCCAGTGGCCTTCAGAGCAGGACCTCAGTTGTGGTCGTTCCTGAGGACTCCTGGGACCTCCGAGCTTCTCTCTTTTGATTCCTCCTGCTGCTGCTGCCAAAGACATGTCAGGGACAAGACTACTCTAGGGACCCCAACAGTCCCATGCTGGAACCCATTTTTTTTTTTTTGGCTGTGACGCAAGGCATGCAGAATCTCAGTTCCCCCGCCCAGGGATTGAACCCATGCCCCTTGCAGTGGAAGTGCAGAGTCTTAACCACTGCACCTCCAGGGACATCCCCTGGAACCCACTTCTGATGGATTGCTCATCATACCAGGTCTCTGGAACACACCCAGTGCTTTAGCAGGGAAAGGAGCAGGACACAGACGCAACTGGGCAGCGAAATGAATCCCCAAGACGCTCTTGCTGTCTTGTTTTTCATTCCCGCTGCAAGCAGTTCACTGAGGTGTCACAGCTCAATGGGGGAGCAAATGCAAATTACTTTATTTTTAAACTACTTTATCCTTCCCTGCCGGAAAGCAGAGCTCTTAATGACAGTTTGGAACAGAGCTCATACTTTGGGGGACACTTCTGGTTATTAACACTTATTTGGTTCAGTTTTATACTCTTCTCATATTCCATCTTTCCACTAAGTACAGGGACCCTGACTCCTGGAGAAGAGGAAATAGAGGGGGGTCTGGTCTAGCTTGGGGTGCCTCTTTCCCCTTCACTCTGCAGGGTGCGGGAGGAGGGTGAGGCCAGGGTCCAACGTCCCTCGACTCAACTGCCATTCTCAGAGCCCTCTCTCCATTAGCTGCTCTCCTGGGAAACACAAACTGGCCCCATGTGGCAGGAAGCCAAGTGCTGGCTCTCCTGTAGGGACCCCACACAGGGGCTCTTTGGAGGGGGCTGTCAAGACTCCCTGAGCACAGTTCCCTGTGAGAGGGGGGGCTCCATCTCCACAGCATCCACCCCACTGTGACCAGCACTAGGAGTGGACCCAAGAATAGTTTCTGCTGGCATCCTCTGGCAGCCCTGGTCGGTGGTCTAGTGGATACCTTCCATTCAGTTTCTTTCACCCACAGGAAACTCACATCTTTGCCCACCAAACAACATGAATGCAGGCTGTTTCCATGACTACTCTCATTCCCCAAGCACATGACCAGGACAGACCAGCAAGGAGCATGCCTCTAGGAAATGAAACACCATCTGTCCCTTTTGCAGGCCCCCCAAAGCTTCACAGGTGACGTTCTAGGAGCCCCCACCCCACCCCACCCCACCACCAGCTGGAGGGGAGGAGAGATACACTTTCTCCTTTCCCCAACAGGGAGAACAGGGAAACACCTCTCCTAAGGGACCTCATGCCCTGAGGCTCCCAACACTGATAACTTTCCCTCCTTGCGTTCTCTCCTCCCAGAGCAATGAACTCCCCACACAGTGGGAGGTGAGGAAAGTCACCAGAGAGATGCCACCTCTCAGGAAGGTGAGGCTGGGAGAGGGGTACACTTTGGGCTTCTCTCTTTAGAATGTGGGTTATTGGGTACCTCGTCATCCATGTTTTGGAGCCTCTAGATACCAATTCTGGACAATTGACAATTTCCACTCAGCATCTGCTCCTTAGGCAGTTGGGTCCAGCACTCACGCAGGGCCTGAAAGGAGTAAGAGGCAAAGCATTGATTCTTCTCCAGTGGCTGACACTAGTTCTGCTCTGGATGGGCTCGTTTACGACTTGCTTCAGCTCATCATTGCTCCATCTCTGTGTCAGAGTGCATGAGGGGTTAGGTCACCACAGGCACCGCCTCCCCTCTCTTCTAGCAGAAGAAAGTAAGACAAGTCAAGGATCAAACAAAGGAGTGAGGCAGGACTTAGCATGGCCAGAGAAATGCAGGGATTACACGGGCAAATCTGGGGGTTGGGAGATATCTACAAACAACTATTTTCCCCTTGACCGGACATGAGCCCAGAAAAGCTTACTTCTTTAAACTAAGGCTTTTAATAATGCTGCCTTTCATTTTATAAAGTGTGCTACAGTTTGCTAAAGATCTTTTCATTCATTCATTCATTCACATGAGTTTTTTTGTGTGTGGTATAAATCAGTGAGTTTTAACAAATTGATACACATCTCATCATTATCACAAAGTCTTAAACATGTTCATATCCAAACCAAAAGGTTTCTTTGTGTACCTGTGGAGTCAATGTCCATCTCCAACCCCAGTCTCAGACTGCTTTCTGTTACTATAAAGTAGATATTTCATTTCTAGGGTTTATTAATGGAATAATACAGTGTTGACTTTATATCTGGATTCTTTTGCTTAGCATAATCCTGTAGAGACTCATGCATGATGATACATACATCAATAGCTCATTACTTTTTATTGCTGAGTAGTATTCCTCTGTATAGATGTGTCACCATGTGTTTATCCATTCACCTAATGATCATCATTGCATTGCTTGCAGTTTATTGTCAATCAAACTATCAATACTCATAAACATGTCTGGTGTATATATGTTTACGTTTATCTTGGGAAGCTGCCTAATAGTGGCATTGCAGGTTTATATAATACGTTATGTTTAACTGTTGTTTGTACCATCGTGCATTCCCACCAGCAATATCTGAGAGTTCCAGTTGCTCCATTTCTTCACCAACAATTAGTGTAGTTAAAATCAGTTGAAGATATATGTTTGGGTCTCTGTCTGAATTCTCTATTCTATTTTACTGGTCTACATTCCATTGATCCACATAATATTATATCAGTAACACACTGTCCTGAGTACTGTAGCTTTATAGTAAATCTTTAAATGTGTATTGTGAGTCTTCCAGCTTTGTTTTTTTTTTTTTCAAAAGTATTTTGACTGTTCTAGGTCCTTCACATTTGCATAGAAAGCTTAGAGTCATTATTTCAATGTTAAAAAAAAGCTTCCTGGGACTTTGATTGAAATTGTATTGAATCTGTAGACTAATTTGGAGAGAATTGATTCTCATGGAATTGTGTATTCTGATTTATGAGAATAGAATATTTCTTCACTGTTTTAGGTCCTCTTTAATTTTTCTCAGCAATGTTTTACAGTTTTAACTGTTCATGTCATACACATAACTTGTTAAATATGTCTCTCAGGTTTTTTTATGTTTTTGAATGTTATTGTAAATTACATTTTATACTTTCATTTGCAATATTCCTTGTTAGTGTAGAGTAATATAATAAATTTTTGTATACTGAGCTTTTATTCCGTGACCTTGATAAACACTTATTTGTTCTAGTAGCTTTTTGGTGGACTTCTTAGGATTTTGTACATATAGGATTATGTCCCTTTGAAGAAATAATGTTATTTTTTAATTTTTGAACTGTATGCTTTAATTTCATTTCCTTGCTATATTGCATTAGCTAGGACTCCCAGTACAATGTTGAGCAGAAGGAGTGAGAACAGATAATCTTTGTCATGTTCCCTGTCTTAGGGGAAAGAATTGTCTCTCATCATTAGATTTCACATAAGCACTAGGCTTTTGGTAGATGTTATTTTCAGTTTGAGTAAGATTTCTTTTGTTCCTAGTTGGATGAGTTTTTAATCACTGGATGTTGATTTTTGTTAAATGCCTTTTCTGCCCCTATTGAAGTGATCATGTGGTTTTTCTCTATAATACTGTTAAGCATGATGAATTATATTGGTTGATCCCTTCTGTAGGAGTTGTTCCACATGTAGATGTATTTCTGATGTATTTGTGGGGAGGAAGGGGATCTCCACATCTTACTCTTCTGCCATCTTTAAGCTCTTCTGATTGATCTGTTAATATTAAATCGACCTTGCATTTCTGAAATGAAATCCCTAATTTTTTATGGCATACTATCCTCTTTTCACATTGCCAGGTTTGATTTACTAATATTTAATTAAGGACTTTTGCACCTATATTCATGAGGAATAGCGGAATGTAGATTTATTTTCCTGTGATGTCTTCAATACCAAGATAATGCTGGCCTTATAAGATGAATGAGGCAGTGTTCCCTTCTACTAAATTTTCTGGAAGATTTTGTATAAGATTGGTGTTATTTCTTCCTTAAACATTTGATAGAATCCACCAGAAAATCCATCTGAACTTGTAGTTTTCTGCCTGAGAATGTTTCTAATTCAGTTCATTTCTAATAAATTCGGTTCATTGAATATATTTAGAAATATCTAGTTCAATTTTTTAACACCTTTATTGGAGTATAATTGCTTTACAATGTTGTGTTTCTGCTGTATAACAGCAGTTATAGTTTCTGCTGTATAACAAAGTGAATCAGCTATATGTATAAATATATCCCCATATCCTCCCTCCTGTGCCTCTCTCGCTGTCTCCCTATCCCACCCCTCTAGGTGGTCACAAAGCACTGAGCTGATCTCCCTGTGCTATGCAGTTGCTTCCCACTAGCTATCTGTTTTACATTTGGTAGTGTATATATGTCAATGCTACTCTCTCACTTTATCCCAGCTTATCCTTTCCCCCACCCGGTATCCTTAAGTCCATTCTCTTCTTCTGCATCTTTATTCCTGTCCTGCCCTTAGGTTCATCAAATCCATTTTATTTTTTAGTTTCCAAATATATGTGTCAACATACAGTATTTGCTTTTCTCTTTCTCACTTACTTCACTCTGTATGACAGACTCTAGGTCCATCTACTTCACTACAACTAACTCGATTTCATTTCTTTTTATAGCTGAGTAATATTCCATTGTATATAATATTTGCCACATCTTCTTTTTTTTTTTTTTTTTTTTTTTTTTTTTGCGGTACACGGGCCTCTCACCGTTGTGGCCTCTCCTGTTGTGAAGCACAGGCTCCAGACACGCAGACTCAGTGGCTGTGGCTCATGGGCCTACCTGCTCTGTGGCATGTGGGATCTTCCCAGACCAGGGCACGAACCCATGTCCCCTGCATCGACAGGCAGACTCTCAACCACTGTGCCATCAGGGAAGCCCCACATCTTCTTTATCCATTCATCTGTTGATGGACACTTAGGTTGCTTCCATGTCCTGGCTATTGTAAATAGTGTTGCAGTGAACATTGGGATATATGATTCTTTTTGAATTATGGTTTTCTCAGAGTATACGCCCAATAGTGGGATTGCTGGGTCACATGGGTTTTAAACCTTGCAACCATCCTCGGGTTGGTAGAGGAAGCAGCATTTATTCACTAATGAGAAAATAGAGATAGGAAATGACTTGCCCAGAACAACAGCATTAACTTCTCTCGTGAGTAAAGCACTGCTATCCAACTCTACAAACTTGAACAGGTCTAGCTATTTAACCAGCTTTAAGCACTTGTGTCCAAGTCCTTGAAGGAATGGGGGTGGGGGGGTGGACATGGCACATATAAGTTTGGGTGGAAGGAGGAAAGTTCCAGAATAAGAGCCCACAGTCAGGAAGAATGGGTGCAATTTGACAGCAGTAGGCAGTCAGGAGCATAAGTCCTGAGTGCCTGGACAGAGGGTGAGAGGAAGTTTGTAGATCAACAGTCAATCAACAGAAGGCAAACTCGTTTACTTCATATTTTTTCCTCCTTATACAGATCAAAATACTCCCAGATTCACTATGGGAAAATCCCTTCTCGATGCCAAAACTTTCTGAGGAAAAAAAGAAAAACCTCCTGAACTAGTTTTAACCATTTTTGTGTTGTTCTAATTTGTCTTAGCAGCAAAGAAACTTTCTTTTGTGAACTCAGGGGCTTCAAAGCCAGCTTTATTTTCATGTTTGGTATTGATTTGGATTCTCCAGAGGGTATCTTGACATCTCTCCACACCTTCCCTGATTAATCCAGCAAGTCCAACAGGCCCTGCTCTACTGACAGGGAGAGGGATGTACAGAGAAATTCAGAGCTTCCTCTGAGGTAACAAAACCTCTCCATAGTGGAGCATGAGCTAAGTACCAAGTCAACACCCAGGGCTGTGTGGGTGCTTCCAAACATCCCAGCATCTTAGCTTTGAAAAAGCACTGAGGTCTCTACGGTGAAAGGGGCCGTGGGATTTTCACATTTTCTGGTTCCTGCCTGACATCATCTCTTGGAAGGCAGCCTCTTGCCTCTCCCACCCTGAGAGAGGACTGGACCCGCCATCCAGAATCCTAGTTCCCAGCCTGCCTCACCCACCTCATGGATGGTACTCTGCCATGTCCCCTCTCCTGGCCTCAGTTTCCACATCTGTCAAACAAGAGGCTGGAAGATTTCTCATGTCCTCCTCAGCTGCCTCTTCTCTTTGACGCGATGTCTGGCTGAATCCTTCCTTTGATATGACATTGAAGTCTTAACCTCCGTCAGCCGGGGCTGCTAGAACAAAATAGCATAGACTGGGTGGCTTAAAAGACACACGTTTAGTCCAGAACAGGTCTTCAGACATGAAACCCTGACGTGTTTGAAGGAACAGAGAGGAGAGAGAGGCTTGCCAGATGGTTTCAACAAAAATATCTCACACACCTGATAAATATTTATCAGCCAAAAAGGGATAAACTTATTCCACTTATATGTCTGATATTTTCACAATTTCGTTCCTGAACATTCAAATCTGACTTCTCAAAGCTGGATTCAGACACTGGCAGCCAGAGCTCAGCAGACCTGTGTGATTTCCAGGCGCTCTGTTGGGCCTGGGGGTAGAGATTATGGGGTGTTAGATGATAAATCAGAGGACATTTTACTTTGTAGCCCAAACATAGTTGTAGCCAGTCTCAGAGACACCAAATCACAGAGAAAAGAAGAAGAAAAATAAGAGAATTCTGTTGTCAGCTGTCTCCTCTTCCTTCACCTAAGAAAAGCAGCTCTCTGTGCCCTGGGTAAGGGGGACATTTGGCAGGATTGGCTAAACTTGCTTACCCACGATCTGACCCCATCCCGTAGCCTTCAAAACACATACTGAGAGGAAAGGGAGCTTAGAGCCTGTCTTGGCTGCCTCTCCCGATCCCTACCCTCTTGGGCTTCAGGTACATTTACCCTGGGGCCTCAACAGAGTGGAAATGGAGAAAACAAGCAGAGAGGGGCAGGGTGGCACCATGGCCTTGGAGAAGATAAAACCATGAATCCTTGGTTAGTGACCTGGGTTTTCAGACCATCTGGAGCCAGGCATTCAACCTCAGGTTTCTCATTCATCAGATAGGGACAAAAATACCATCTCACAAGATTAGAGTGTTTTCCTTCCCTTTCTCTCATCCCAAGAGTGCCTGGCATAGATAAATAATTTGAGAAATATTTACTGAATAAACTTCACATTTTGTCCAGAGACAGTGCTGAGTTTCCACGTAAAATCTCACTATTCTCCCCTAATGGATCTTTCTCTAAAGCTGAAAGACGAATCCAGAGTACAACATTTGGAATGTTACCTTGATGTCCAGCTCCTGGCTTATTCTTTTGTCTTTTGTAGTCCTGAGACCTCCCAGCTTAACGCTCTGTTTTTCCAAAGCAGGAGAGAGATGAATAGACCCACAGCTGCAACAGAGAGGGAAGCTGCTGCTTAATTGAGAGACTGGCCTCCTTCCTATCTGGGACCCCATAGCCTTCATTGTTAGGGTTTGAGATAGAAGTTTTCCAGGTACTGTAAACCTACCACACCTCAGAACTCTCAGTCACACAATTAACTTGGGATCTCAAGGGCCAGCTTCTAGTTAAGGAGAAAAAAAAATGGAGAGAAGTCCCAGCTTCTTCCCCTCCCTCCCCAAAGTCTCGGGGATCAGGAACTTTTGCCTGTTTCCCTTTGATTATAATTGATTTTAGGTCACCGTTTAGCAGAGACAACAGAACACCACACACAAGCCTTGAACTATCCTTAGCCCTTCATCTGGAGTTGGAAATGAATTTTATTTCATTTTCTCACACTGCAGCCTGCAGGTAGAAGCAAGGACTCCACTTCATGAAAGAGTAGGAAAGTCAGGGTGATTCTTCAGAAAGCCCTTTGGTGGAACAACCTGCAGGATGCAGGGCTCCATTCCATAACACACCTGCAGGAGAAGATAACTCTGGTTCTCTGGTCACATCATGAAGCTTCCAGTCTTCCTCTGTAATGACACAATTGTTGGTAACAGAAAAGCAGTGGTTCTATTAATTTCCTTTCATGTCAACTCGCCTGCTTTCTTAACTCACTAACACCATAGACAATTCTCCTCTTTACCTAAAAAACTCCTATTGCCATTTCCCTTCACTTCCCTGACTCTGTGTTTGCCTTAAGCTCCAGAACCCAGAACGGAGAACCGCCCAATAGAAATATAATTCTAGCCACACCTGTAACTTCAAATATTCTAGTTACTGCATTAAAAAAGTAAAAAGAATCAAGTGAACCTAATTTTAATAGTACATTTTATTCAACCCTATATATCTAAAATAGTATCAATTCAACATAGAATCAATATTTTTAAAATATTAATGAGATGTTTTCATACTATTTTTTCATCCTATATCTTCAGAACACAGTGCATCTTCTACACTTAGAGCACATCTCAATTCAGATTGGCCACATGTCAAGCACTCAGTAGCTACCTGTGGCTGATGGATGCTGAACTGGAAAGTGCAGCCTAATATAACAGCTCACACATTGCAGTCTAATTCTGTGTTGACGTGGTCATCTGCCCTGTTAGCATGCTGGTCCTTAGGAACAGGACCATTAACAGTGACTGACTCATAACAGCTGAATAATAACTCCTCGTGGCATGATTGACTGTATTAATAAATCAGTGTCACCACTGGCCACTGGTAAAAACATCTCTGCTGAAAGAGGGGAGGGAAAGGGGATGTGTTTGGAGTTAGGTATTTTGAGTTAAAAGCTGCTATGAGATTCTTGGATTATGATGCTCAGAAATAAGTCAAAGGTAGAGATTGAGGCTCAGGAAAAGAAAAGGATGAAAAATAAAGGCTAGGGAGGCATGGTTTGGGAAGGTTATCCTTATCGCAGAAAGCAGAAAGACACCCACCCATTTCACACGAAAATTCTGTGGACCATTTTTAAGAAAAATCACAATGGCATTGTTAAAAAAAAAGAATCCCAGGGCGCAAATGCACTGACTACTTCTCTCCTGTGTTATTTACTTGGAGTGAATCCTGGACAAGATGGGAATGTAGGCGGGATCCATATGCAAAGTCCTTCTATGCAGCAGGATTCTCCCCCTCTGCTAAGTCCTCTCTCTTCCTCTCACCCCACTCCTCCAAATGATCAATACTTTCAAACAGAAAAAGAAGACTCTTGGCAAACGCCCTCATATTAGAGCAGTTCTTCTCAAACTTTTTTTTTTAGAACAGTGTATATACATCACCCGGGATCTTGTTAAAATGTGGCTTCTGACTCAGGAAGTCTGAGGCGGAGCCTGAGATTCTACTTTTCTAATGTGTTCCAGGGGATGTTAATGCTGCTGGCCCATGGACCACACTTTGAGTAGCCAGGCATTAGGGATTAGAGACTTTACCCAGACTTGGATTTTGATTTCTATAAAAGAATCCCAGAAAGAATGCACTTTAGCCCACAAGAATAAAAAAAATTTCAAGGATCAGATGGGACAACAAAAAAAAAAACTCCCTTGAATCCTGTAAACAACATCACAAAAGCAGCTCTCCTTACAGGTAAGGGCATCTAATTAGTAGGTGGTGCTTGTGATATAGTACAAATCATGCTGGAATTGAGGCTGAATTTTAATCCCATCTGTTACACTTACTAATGTGATTCTGTGATTTTCCCTTCACGTCTATGAACCTATGTTTCCTTATCTGTAAGATAGATATAATATCACATAGCTCACAGGGGTTCTTTGAGTTCAAATAAAATAGCATATATGACATTTTCTGACATATGCTAGAGGCTCAACAAATGCTTACTAAATTTCAACCAAAATATTTCCTAGTTACCTGTGTGAGAGTAGCACTGGAATAAACCTGGAAGGATGAGAAAAGAATTTTCCAAATGAGATATGTCTGCTTTTAGGTTGATTAAGTCTCAGTGGTTAGGACATTTATCTTCAACTAAATGCATTCCCTTGTATAAAAGCAATGCAAATACATTCCAAGCAAATGTCTTCAGGGAAAGGACATAATTTCATCTTTATCTATTTTTATATTTCTTTAAAGTTGCCATGAGAGCATTTTAATAACCTCCATGGAGTTGAAAGTGATGCAGGTAATTTCCATAAGTAATTTAAGGACTATTAAAACTAACAAACCTCTACTGTGAAATACCTTGTTAAGCAGTGATCAGCAGAAAATATGTAAAAATTGTGTGCAGTGTAAATTCAAGCTCTTTCTCCAGTTAAGCTGAAGTGAAAATGTAATTACGTTACACATAAAAGGGGTACAGATATTAAAGCTCTTCCTACTCCAGCCTTGAGTTGGCTTAGGCTGAAGATGCCCTGGTATTCTAATGAAATCTACTTCCTTCAGAAGAGGGAGCCTCATCTCGTGTCATTTCCCATTACCTGAACTGAGCTAATTTTCCATGCACGCTTCTTAAGATTATAAATCTGAACATTTCTTATTGCAGAGCCCACAGGGATCTGGTTCCAGCCTTGACTTCCAGCCTTGTGACCTTGAGCAATTCTTTTTACCTCCACAGTCATGAACTACTGAAAATATGAAATAAAAAGATTTTATGGTGTGCCCTCAAAGATATCGTTGAGCTCTAAAATTCTTTGACCCTAAACAATTTGTATACTCAGATGCCCCTTTTTTGCCTATTTTAACTATCAAAAACATAACCATGAATCCAAAGTAGGGAGAAAGGAGGAAAGAAAGAAAGAAAAAAAGAAAGAAAAGAAAGAAAGAAGGAAGGAAGGGGAGAGAAGGAAAGAAAGAGAAAGTGAGAAAGAAAGAAAAAGAAAAGACCCATAAGTTGATGTTACAAAGTTTACACAATTTTATACCTTCCAGAACCTTGTAGGCCACACTCAGAATCAATATATTCTTCCTTCATATACTGGCCTAGTGCTTGATTGCCCTATTTACTAGGCTCACAACACATTAAAAGGGACACAGGCAAGAACACTGACAATAATCATAATCATAAGCAGCTTTTAGCAGGAAAAAGCTCTCTACAGGAGGTCCCTTTTGTCTTCTCACTAACCTTAAGCCAGGCACCCCATGTTCTACTCATCTCTGGCCATAGCACAACTTTCAAATCTTTTGATCACACTATATCTTGCCTAATTTGTTGTCTCTTTCTGTAGATCAAAGAAGTAGAAATAAATAATTAACAGATGACCAGATCTCTTCCCTTGCTTCCCCTTCACTAATCTTGCAACCAAACTGTGTGAAGAAGATAGCATCTAAAGACAAATCATAAGAAGTGGACAAGTCTGCACAGAAGCCTGCACACAGTGGGGGATGGCGATGACTGTGACCCCCTATCTCAATGATTAACTGAGATTACTTCCCTTTTTCCCTTTAAAAACTTTCATGGCTGAGCAAAATCTTTGAAGGTAGTTTTAGGGATATGCTGAGTCCACTGTCTCCCCAGATTGCCAGCATTCTGACTAAAAGCAACCTTGCTTCTTACCAACATTTGTGAGTATTGATTTTTGAGCAGTGAGCAGCTGGACCTGATTTGGTAACATAAAAAGTGAAAGGCCAAAGAAGAAAACAGAAAACTTTAAGAGAGCAGGATGTTTTCTGGCTCATTCTATATACCTAGTGTCAAGTACGTAGTATATGCACAATAATGAAGAATGAATGAATGAATGAATGAATGCAATACTTACAAAAAGAAGATACAATTTTTTTAAGAACAGTGATCGGGGAACACTTAGTACCGGTACAAACAACCATACACAACTGAAGAGACTCCTAAAGACTGTTTCACACACTGCAATTTATATCATTTTGTGTATAATGAAAATTAAACTGTGCTCCATAAGATCTCGTTAAGATGGCCAATGATTACTTCTGGTTAAATGTGGTTAAATGAGCACATGTATTTATCTCTGCTGCCTCCTAGCCTCCCACTTAAAATGAGAGTAAAGTGATGCACGTGTCTGTGATGTCCAGGAGGAAAGAGGGGAAATGATCCACAGTGGAAAAGAGATGTCAGCCAATATTTTCAGGTAGAAAGCATCAAATGAAATGATCAGAGCTGATAAAGCAGAAGAGTGAGGGCCTGCAGAAGGGAACCAAGAAGCCAGCCAGATCAGGCCTCAGATCCCCAGAAAGACTCAGAAGTGAGGGGCACTAGAACAAGGGGAAAAAGGAGCTGAGTTGCAAACAGGATGATTCCTTTAAAGTCTGTTAAGAAAGTGGTTAAATTCTCAGGTTCTTTCTCCCACTTTGGCAGGAAACTAGAGGCTTATTTCACAAAGAAAAAAATCCAGAGATGGCCCCAGGATCAAAGCAGGTGGTAAGGAGAGGCACACGTCAAAAAACAAGGGTGTGAATGAAAGTACATACAGATGAGTGAGGCCCAGGTGCCCTCATCTCTCTGGACTCTAAGAACACTGGCTGCTTGGGGCTACACCCCTCCTACCACCACACACTCAGGCAGGAAACTGGAGGATTCTTATCTGGAAAAACAGAATACACCCAGAGAAAAGAGTTCTAAATACTGACACTCAGTATTTACAGATACTAAGTGATACTGACACTCAGAAACTATACTCTCATACAGGATTTTCCCATGAACAGCTGGATCCCGAGCCACATCATATTTGACAAGCCTTGCCTCTCCCTCAAAAAAAGCAACCAATTTGCTCCAATATAATATTCTCAAGTATAAACAGACAAAGAGCACTGGAAGTAAGCCCCCAATAGGAATAACCATCACCAAGCTAACAAAAGAAACTCAGTGGAAATCAAGAGAGTGAAGGGAGAAGAAAACATTGAATGTATATAACTGGTATCCTTAGAGGTAAGAAAAAATATTTATCCATGGCAAAAGAACAGGATGCACTATTTTTAACAAACAGAAAGAAATTAGAACTCTTAGAATTTGAAAATATAAAATTTGAATTAAAAGATTCAATAGAAAAAAAATGTAATGGAAAGTTTAGAATGTAAAGTCAATAGATGTTCCAGATCAAGATGGCAGAATAAGAAGATCCTGAGCTCACCTCCTCCCACAGACATCCCCAAACACAACTACATATAGAACTACTATCTCTGAGAACAACCTGAAGACTAGCAGAACAGATTTTCTGCAACTAAGGATATAAAGAAAAGACCACATCAGACACATGGAAAGGAGAGGCAGAGATGGGGTCTAGTCAGAACCCACACCCCCAGTGCAGTGACCTAAAAGCAGGAGGGACATCATAACTGCAGAGGTTCCCCCTGAGGAGCAAGGGGTACAAGCCCCACGTTGGGCTCCCCAGCCTGGAGGTCTTGCACTGGAAAGACAAGCTGCCATAACATCAGGCTTGAAAACCAGCAGAACTTGCAACCAGAAGAGCCAGAGGGATGTGGGAAACCAAGACTCTGATCTTAAAAGGTTCACACACAAGTTCACTTGCTCCCAGCACAGAGACAGCAGCTTGAAAAGCACCTGGGTCATATGAGAAGATTTATTGACTAATTTTAGAGTGTGTGCCAGAAGGGCAAGGATCTGGTAGAACTTTCTCTGGGAACAGAAGCACTGGAGGGTGCCTTTTAAAAAATTCTTCTTCCACCTAGCTGGCCCAGCACTCGCAGGCACAATTTCTGATACTGTCCATAAACCTAGCTAACACCATGTACCCTGCCCCAGCATTCGCCTGAGGACCCACTCCACTCAATGTGCCCACCCTGACCAGCCCCTCCAAAGCAGCTCCTGTCTCACCCCACCTGTGGAGAAGCTTCAGCCAGCACTGGCACCCCTCTAAATTAACAGCTCCCACTGTACCCCACTTGATGGGCAGTCAAAATCAGCACCAGCCCTGCTCCAAAGCAGCTCCCACTCTGGGGGGCAGGGTTGGGCAGTCTCTCTTACCAGCATGCCTGGAATGGTCACAGCCAGGCCCTGCAGACAGCCAGGAAAGGGACCAGCATCACCCACCACAGTACCCACAAAAGTCATGGCTGGGCCTCTCAGCCAGCTGGCCTGGGGCACAACCCCACTCACCAGTGTGCCTACAGCAATCACAGTCCAACCACAACAGAAGGGCACACACAGACCACACAGAAAACACCCAGGAGCACCTGGCTCTCATGACCAGGGGGTGATTGTACGACTGGGCCCCACAGAACACTTTCTACATAAGGCCACTCTTTCAAGACTGAGAGACATAACTGATATACCTAATACATGGAAACAAAAACACGGGGAGTTAAGCAAAATGAGGAAACAAAAGAATAAGTTTTAAGGGAAAGAACAAGACAAAAACCTCAGGAAAATAAATAAACAAAATGCAGGTAAACAGTTTACCAGATGAAGAGTTTAAAGTAGTAGTCATAAAGATGCTCATCAAACTGGAGAGAAGAATGGATAAACTCAGTGAGAACTTCAACAAAGAGATAGAAAAAGTAAAAAAGAAACAATCAGAACTGAAGAATACCATAACTGAAACAAAAATACACCAGAGGGGAATCAAGAGCAGATTAGAGGGTGTAGAAAGAATGGATCAGTGATCTGAAAGACAGGGTAGAGTCTCAGAAGGAGAAGAGAGAGAGAGAGAAAGGGACAGAAAATCTATCTGAAAAAAATATTGGCTGAAAACTTTCCCAACCTGACAAAGGAAACAGACATCCAAGTCCAGGAAGCACAAAGAGTCCCAAACAGGATGAACCCAGAGACTCACATAGAGACACATTATGATTAAAATGTCAAAAGTTAGAGATAATCTTAAGAGTAGAAAGAGAAAAACAACTAGTTACACACAAGGAAACTCCCATTAGATTATTAGCTGATTATTTCAGCAAAAACTTTACAGGTCAGAAGGAACTGGCACAAAATATTCAAAGTGCTGAAAGAAAAAAAAAAACAAGAATACTCTACTCATCAAGGTAAACAGTTAGAATTGAAGAAGAGATAAAGAGTTTCCCAAACAAGGAAAAGCTAAAGGTGTTCATCACAAGTAAACCACCTTACAAGAAAAAAAAAATTCCTGGTAAAAGCAAACATATAGTAAAGGTAGTTGATCAACAACATATAAAGCTAGTATGAAGGTTAAAAGACAAAAATAGTAAAATCATCTGTATCTCAAATAATTGGTTAAATGATACTCAAAATTAAAAATGTAAAATATAACATCAAAAACAAAACAAACATGGAGAGGGAGGAATAAAAATGTTGTGCTTTTAGAATGCACTCAAACTTAAGTGACCATCAACTTAAAATAGACTACTATATGCATAGGTTGTTATATATGAACTTCATGGTAACCACAAATCAAAAACATATAACAGATACACAAAAATTAAAGAGAAAAAATATAAACATAACACCAAAGAAAGTCATCAAATCACAGTGGAAGAGAACAAGAGAAGAAGAAAAAAACAGAGAAGAACTACAAAAACAACCAGAAAACAATAACAAAATGGCAATAATTACATACCCCTCAATAATTACTTTAAATGTAAATGAAGTAAGTGCTCCAATCAAAAGACATAGGATGGCTGAATGGATTAAAAACAAAAAGACCCATATATATTCTTCCTATAAGAAACAAAGATCTAAAGACACACACAGACTGAAAGTGAAGAGATGGAAAAAGATATTCCATGCAAACAAAAAATAAAAGGAAACTGGAGGATCAATACTTATCTCAGATAAAATAGACTTTAAAAGAAAGACTGTAACAAGAGACAAAGAAGGGCATTACATAATGATAAGGGATCAGTCCAACAAGAGATTATAACACTTGTAAATATGTAAGCACCCAACATAGGTGCACCTAAATATATAAAGCAAATATTAACAGACATAAAAGGAGAAATTGACAGTAATATAAAAATAGTAGGGGACATTAACACCCCATTTTACATCAATGGATAGATTATCCAGAGAGGAGAATCAGTAAGGAAACTTTGGCCTTAAATAATATTGATACATTAGACCAGATGAATTTAATAGATATATATAGGACATTCTACCCCAGAACAGCAGAATACACATTGTTTATAAGTGCACATGGAATATTCCCCAGGACAGATCATACATTAGGCCACAAAATGAGTTACAATAAATTTAAGAAGATTAAAGCCATATCAAGCATCTTTTGCAACCACAATTGTATGAAACTAGAAAGCAATTACAAGAAGAAAACTGGAAAAAATAAAACATGTGAAGGATAGACAATATGCTACTAAATATTCAGTGGGTCAATGAAGAAATTTAAGGAAGTCAAAAAATACCTTGGGACGAATTAAATGAAAACACAATTTTCCAAAATCTATGGGATAAAGCAAAGCAGTTCTAAGAGGGAAGTTTATAGTGATACAAGACTACCTCAGGAAGCAAGAAAAATCGCAAGTAACCAATCTAACCTTACACCTAAAGGAAACTAGAAAAAGAAGAACAAGTGCAAAGTTGGTTGAAAGAATGAAATAATAAAGATCAGAATGGAAATAAATGAGACAGAGACAAAAAACAAAACAATAGAAAAGATCAATGAAACTAAGAGCTGGTTCTTTGAAAATATACATAAAATTAATAAAGATAGACAAAATAATTTAAAAAATCAGAAATAAAACAAGAGAAGTTACAACTGACACCACAGAAATAAAAAGTATCATAAGACTTTCTATGAAAAATTACATGCCAACAAATTGGACAACCTATAAGAAATGGATAAACTTCTAGAAAAATACAATCTTGCAAGACTGAATCAGGAAGAAATAGAAAATCTGATCAGACTGATCTCTAGTAATGAAATTGAATCAATAATTTAAAACCTCCCAAGAAACAGAAGTCCAGGATGAGACAGCTTCACAGGTGAATTCTACCAGATATTTAATTAAGAATTAATACCAATCTTTCTTAAGCTATTACCAAGAAATGAAGGGGGTTGAAATCTTCTAAACTTATTCTATGAGGCCAGCATTACCCTGATACCAAAACTAGATAAAGACACTATCAAAAAGATAAATACACTACAAAACAGCTTAATATCCCTGAGGAGCATAGATTCAAAAATTCTCAACCAAATATTGGCAAGACAAATTCAACAATACACTGAAGAAATAATATACAATGATCAAGTGGGATTTATCCCAGGGTTATAAGAATGATTCAATATCTGAAAATCAATCAATGTGATATATCACATTAACAAATTAAAGCATAGAAATGATATAATCTTCTCAAAAGATGCAGAAAAGGCTTTCGATAAAATTCTATACTCATTTATGATAAAAATGCTCAGCAAAGTAGGTATAGAGGGAACATACCTCAATATAATAAAGGCCAAATATGACCATTATAAAGGCCAAATATGACAAACCCACAGTGAACATAATACTCAACAGTGAAAAACAGAAAGTTTTTCTCTCTAAGATCAGGAACAAGACAAGGATGCCACTCTTTCCACCTTTATTCAACACAGTATTGGAAGTCCTAGCCATAGGAACCAGACAAGAAATAGAAATAAAAGGCATCCAAATTGAAAAGGAAGAAGTAAAACTATTTGAAGATGACATAAAACTATATATAGAAAACCCTAAAGATTCCACTAAAAGACTATTAGAACTAATAAATGAATTCAGTAAAGCTGCAGGATACAAAATCAATATACAGAAATCTGTTGTGTTTCTATATACTAATAATGAACTATCAGGAAGAGAAATTTTAAAAATAATCCCATTTACAATTGCATAAAGAAGAATAAAATACCTAGAAATAAATTTTACCAGAGAAGTGAAAGACCTGTACTCTGAAACCTATAAGACACTGATGAAAAATACTGAAGACAACAAAAATAAATGGAAAGGTATACCATGTTCATGGATTGGAAGAATCAATATTGTTAAAATGGCTGTATTACCCAAAGCAATCAACAGATTCAATGCATTCCCTGTCAGAATACCAATGGAATTTTTCACAGAACTGGAACAAGTAATCCTAAAATTTGAATGGGGCCATGAAAGACCTTGAATAGCCAAAACAGTCTTAAGAAAGAAAAACAAAACAGGGGGTATAATGCCCCCTGATTTCAAGCTATATTACAAAGCCATAGTAGTCAAAATTAGATGGTACTGGCACATGGATCAATGGAATAGAATAGAGAAACCAAAAATAAATCCACATTCATATGGCCAATTAATTTATGACAAAGAAACCAAGAATACACAGTGCAGAAAAGACATTTTCCTCAATTAATAGTGCTGGGAATATATGCAAAAGAATGAAATGGGACCTTTTTTTATACCATATACAAAAATCAACTCAAACTTAAATGTAAGACCTAAAACCATAAAACTCTTAGAAGAAAGCATAGACAGTATGTTCTTTGCCATTGGTCTTAGCAATATATTTTTGGATCTGTCTGCTCAGGCAAGGGAAACAAAAGCAAAAATAAATAAACTACATCAAACTAAAAAGCTTTGCACAGTGAAGCCATAAACAAAACACAAAGGCACCTACTGAATGGGAGAAGATATTTGCAAGTGATGTATCTGGTAAGTTAATATTCAAAATATATAAAGAACTCACACAACTCAATATCAAAAAAAAAATCTGATTTAAAAATGTGCAGAGGACCCAAATAGACATTTTTCCAAAGAAGACATAAAAGTAGACAACAGGTACACAAAAAGTGTGCTCAACATCAGTAATCATCAGGGAAATGCAAATCAAAACCACAATGAGATATCACCTCACACCTGTTAGAATGACTATTATCAAAAACACAACAAATGACAAATGTTGGGGAGAATGTAGAGAAAAAGGAAATCTTATGGACTGTTGGTAGGAATGTAAATTGGTGCAGACACTATGGAAAACAGTATGGAGTTTCCTTCAAAAATTAAAAATAAAACTCCCATATGATCCAGCAATTCAACTTCTGGTTACTTACCTGAAGGAAAAAAAAAAAAACACTAACTTGAGGGCTTCCCTGGTGGTGAAGTGGCTGAGAGTCCGCCTGCCAATGCAGGGGACACGGGTTCGTGTCCCAGTCTGGGAAGATCCCACATGCCTTGGAGCAGCTGGGCCCGTGAGCCATGGCCGCTGAGCCTGCGCGTCCGGAGCCTGTGCTCCGCAACGGGAGAGGCCACAACAGTGAGAGGCCCATGTACCGCAAAAAAACAAACAAACAAACAAACAAATAACCCACTAACTTGAAAAGTTATACTCACCCCATGTTCATGTTCATTACAGCATTATTTACAGTAGCCAAGACATGGAAACAACCTAAGTGTCATCAATGGATGAATGGATGAAGAAGATGTGAGATATATATGTTAGCCATAAAAAAGAATGAAATCTTGCTATTTGTGATAATATGGATGGTCCTAGAAGGTATACTAATTGAAATGTCAGACAGAAAAAAACAAAAACAAATACTATATGATTTCACTGTGGATTCTAAAACAAACAAATAAAACAAAACAGAAAGAGACTCATAGGGTCTCTTGCCAGAGGGGAGGAGGACAGGGGTTGGGCAAAATAGGTGAAGGTGATTAAGAGGCACAAATTTCTAGTTATAAAATAAATGTCATGGGATATAATGTACAGTATAGGGAATATAGTCAATAATAATGTAATAACTTTGCAATAACTGGATAGATGGTTACCAGACTTATTGTCATGATCAATTCATAATATATATATAAAAGTCAATCACTATGGTGTACCCCTGAAACTAATATAATATTGCACATCAACTATGCATCAATAAAAAAGGAAATAAAAAATAAGAGAATAGTCTCAAGAGAGTCTCTCAGAAAGCAGAACAAAAAGACAACTATAGGAGAGAAGAGGAAATTTGAGTATCAATCACTAACCACTGTGTAATAGAGTTCCAGGAAAAGAGAACAGAGTAAAATGAAGATGAAATTATACAAAATATTCTCAGATATGAGAGATGCAAGTACTCAGATTAAAAGAGGCTGCTGAATGTATAGCACAATGAATAAAGAGATCGCCACATAAAGTTACACTGCTGTGAAATGTCAGAGCATTGGGGATAAAGAGAGGATACTATAATGTTCAATCATTAATAACTAGTTTGCATACAAATGATTGGAAATATGAATGTCCTCTGACTTCTCAACAACACAGTCAAAGCTATAAGTCAATTGAACAACTTCAAATTTTGAATGAATATCTGCATCCCAGAATTCTATATTCGGTCAAATTATCAATTAAGTGTGAAGAGAGAATAATACGTTTAATACTGTCAGGTTCTCAAAAAAATATTTCTCATGCATGCTCTTTTAAGAAGCTATTGAAGGATGTGCTCTCCTGAAATTAGGGTATATACTAAGGATGAAAAAAAAAGGTGAGATTTAGGAAATAAGAGGTACATTCTGGGAAAGAGCAAAGGGAAGGAGCAGGAGCACATCTGTACAGCACAGCAAGCCTAGAGCACAACCTGGCCAGACAGAGCAAGAAGATAGAGGACCCCAGAGTAACACCTCCAAGAACAAAGAAAAGCTGATGATTTGGGCTGGGCAGGAAATAATATCCATTGGTTTTAAGAGTGAAAACAATTAGTGATAGGACACTATTTGTCTATTAGTGATAGACAAATAAGCAAGTGGGGCAAAAATGAGGTAATGACTCTGGGAAGGAAAATATTTTGAACAAAAAAGGAAATGTAATCACAAAATACTAAATACAAAATACTAAACAGAAAATTGGGCAAACATTTTACATTGTTTTATCTAAAAATTTTGATATACTTAGAAAACAGGGAGGAAAGCAAGGATGTTGGATTATATAGGATGTGAAACTCTCACCTAATAAGAAGTCGATAAAAAGTGAAAAATGGTAAAATTTAATAAATCAAGAACCAACATTCAACTCAAAAGGGATTAGGGAAGAGTAGAGCTGGGGACTTCTGGGTTTGTTTTGCTTTTTGTGTGTGTGTGTGTGTTTTTCCTTAAAAGCCTTCTAATTCTGTTTGATTTTGGTAAAACTTTTAAGTGACTTTAAAAATGAAATCAGATTGTCATAAGTAACCTGACCCAAGAGAGTGGTTATGCTGGAAGTTTTCCCCTAAAGTGAGGAGCACGCTAGAATCAAGTTAGAATGAACATAGCATGAGGGCTAAGGAAAATTGACCAGACCAGCAAATCCAAGATGACCTGAGGCATCACCAAAGTCCAAGGGATCATGTCCAAAGGGGTGGAGCAAGAAGCACTGAAAATACTCTGGGGTCTGTGCTTGACATCAGGTAAACACCCACATTTTTAATTAAGATGCTTAAAAATATGAAGGTTGAAGGGCTCTGTCCTAGGAAAAAATGACCATGAAGAATATGGGTTAGGCCTCCAGTTCTATTACATAATAATCAGCCCTGAACTTCAGTCTCTAATGGATAACTGAGCAGCATGTGCTCACGAAAAAGCTCAATAACGTCTGCTGTCTAGGCATGTGACTGTGTCAGACTAGGCAGGGACAGTTCAGTTATCATGAAGATATTTGGGGGGTTAATTTTTTTTTTAATTTGGCAGTGACTCGCTGCTTGTGGGATCTTAGTTCTCCAGCCAGGGATCAAACCCATGCCCCCTGCAGTGGAAGCACGAGTCCTAACCATTGGACTGCCAGGGAATTCCCCTTAAGGGCTTAAGTCCATCCATATTTCAATAAGAAACCGGAGCCCCAAACTCAGATTCCACTTTCCGCAGAGGTAGGAACAACCCATGCACACCCATCCCTGTGATTTCATTGTCCCCAAGCCTGGACAGGGTCAGTTCTGCAGATGGCAGACAACACTGGGGACAGAGAAAATGGGGCTGGCACAGGAAGTGACTGACAGAACAAAAATATCTAACACAAGCCAGAAAGATTCCCTTCAAAATGGTTAAGTTTTATGCTAAGCTTTATTGCTTAAATCTTCCATTACATGAAATATTCACTTATGTAAAAGAGCTCATTCCCCAGTAATATGAGATTAATGAGGCATCACTGTACATAAAGACTACTGAACTGGCTCAGATCAATAGTCGCTCCTGTCCAATACTCTGCCTTTTAGAGGACATAAAAGAATATGAAATTCAGAGACAGAAGCATCTGGATTTAGGGCCTGGAGTCACCACTTTGCATTGTGTGACTTTCAGCAAATTGTTTACCTGCTCCCAGCTTCAGTTTACTCATCTGTAAAATAGTTCTAATAATACCTTCTTGGTGGTGAGGTGAAAATTCAATGAGATGATATCCTGAAGAGTATCTTTCAGACTGTAACACAGTTTAAATATGCTCATTAATTTAGCTGAATCATATGTGAAACCTTAATAGCTGTGGTCTATCATGGGTTTATTTTCTGTCCTGAAGATTGTTAACTTCTTTTTAAAAACCTAATTACTGACTTCTCTATGAATATATTTTTAAAATTCCTAATCTGTTCAGAATTTTGGGTCTCTGATATTCTGATGTAATATTATCACATTCAACTTCAAAAAAGTGATTGGGAAGTTCACAGAATCTTTTTCTGATACCTAGGAAATCACATAACTTAATATTTTCCTACCTCTTCTCACCTGGTACCTGAATCCCTCCAGGCCCACCCCATGTTCAATTGTGCTCTTAGTGAAGATCTCCCAGACTAGGATGTTGTGGGTAAGTTTGAAGTTTAACGAGGGGCTGGAAGAAAGAATGGACTAAGCTAAAAGATTAGGCTCTAACAGACACTCAGTGAAACATTTTCCAGAAGGCTGCATGAAGCTCAGGTCTTCTCACGTACCCTCAGAAGGTGGGTCGCCCCAAATGAACTAAGCTAGTGGGTTTGACAGCTGGCTGAACAGGCTTTTCCAGTTGGGGCTCACCACGGGAAGGGGTGTCTGGATGTGTGACATAAACAAGGAGGGGAAAAGGTACAATTCTGGTTAAGAGTCCAATATAAGTTTTCACTTTTTTTATGCCTCTGTTAGGAAACCATGGTAGGAGGAGTGTTGGATAAAGAGCCAGTCTTAAATCTGGCTCTGCTACCAGCCATGAGACTTTGGACAAGCTACTTTTCCTCCATGGGTTTCAGTTTGTACAAATAAGGGTTATGAAGTAGATCATGTATGCTTTCAAGTATGCTTTGTGGATTCTTTGTGTTCTCCAGTTACACATTGGGTCATATCTGGAGAGGCAGGAAGAATGTAAGGACATGGAGGCAAAGGTGTGTCTATGTCTCTCCTCCAGATCCCAAGTAACAAGGACAGCTTTCCCATCAGCCTTTATCCATCTTATGTTAAGAATTTTGAAGACAGTGCTCCCTGGCTAAGAAAACAATCCCTGGATTTTATGTCTTTAATGTCCCTTCCAATCCCTAATTCCCTGATAAATGAACACCCCATGGCACTGGATACATGAAATTGATGAATTCTGGTCTCAGAGGTATAAATTTGCTAGATGTATCCAAATCAGCACACCCATGGTAGCAAAGCTGGCTGGAACCATCCCATATATCTTCAAGAAAATTAATGTGTACTCAATAAAACATTTATTATTACATAAACATCATGATGTGTTCATAAAAGTAGGAAAAGACACACTCTGCCTTTGTAGGACTTAACACTATTGAGGAGGGAGACTGAAACACATAGGATAATGACAACTCAACCTGTTTCCCCCCAACTCCCCCCAAAAAAAGTGCATAGTTAAGTAAGACATTCTAAGGTACAAACTCTGAATGTGTCTGCATGTAGCGGTAGGGGAAAGCATAGGAGGAGATGGGTCCAAGAAGTGAGAAAAGGCATCTCGAAAGAGAAAACAGTTTTGAGTTAAGACTTCAAGACAACAACTAAAGTCCAAGGACTAAACACTAAAATACCTTTAAAGGTTTCAAACTGCATAAGCTTAAGTTTAGAAATATGATCAATGTTAACAAATCATGATGACCTGAAAAATACTTTCTTTTTTTATAGCAGAACAGTTTCCTTCCCCACCACCACCTCCTCCCACCTCTACCCCTGCTTAACTCCCTACTTCCTTTAAACTTTATTCCAAAAAGGTTTGAGAAGGGAGCTATGGTAAGGAGACATAAGTTTGTTAGCCCAATAATTCAATAATTCATGCAAGTTATGCTATAAAAGGTGTAAATATTAGCCAAGGGAAAAGTATATCTAACATATTTTCATACCACAGAATCTAAAAGACCTGATTTGGGGGGCAAGATGGTACTGTGATTTCATACAGAACCTTCCCCTATCCACCAAAGCAATATGCAAGTCTTAACCTCACTCACACAAAAAAAATATGAGTAGGGAACTATACTCAATATCTTATAATAACCTATAATGGAAAATAATCTGAAAAAGAATATATACATGTATATATATGTAAATTATTATAAATACATATATAATATATGACAGAATATATTATATATATTAAATATATTTATTAATATATTATATATTTATATATATATATATATAACTTAATCACTTTGCTGTGCACCTGAAACTAACACAACATTGTAAATCAACTATACTTCAGTTTTAAAAAAATGAGTAGAATGAGGCTTATTCTACTGAGGAGGTGACATTGAAACACACAGAAAAAATACAGCACAACACAAAAACAGCCAAAGAGCTGAAGCTCTAGATCTACTGGGCTTGGGCAAGGTAATGGTCCCCGAGGATGTTGGGAGATCAAAGCCAGGCCCCTGGAGTAAAAGCACTGGGATTGGCCTCTTCTTCTGTTACCTAGAAGGCAGGAAAGAGAAAGCAGAGGCAGACACGTGTAGGCTCAGGAATCAGCTCTGCAATGTCACTGGAGAAGGATAGCTCTAAGCTATCAGTATAAATCTAGTTCTGACCTGTGGGCCCTTTGAGAAGAGTAGATGAAACTGCAAGGATAAGCACAATAAGAATAATGTCATGAACATAGGCACCTCCACTCTCAGCTTACAGTAAAATTCCAAAGTAGGCAAATAAAATTAATTTCAGAAGAGACAGACACGTCAAAAAGACAAGAGATACTAAGTGTTGGCAAGGATGTGGTAAAAACACTGTGCACTGTTGGTGGAAACATAAACTGTTGTAGCCACTATAGAAACCAATATGGAGACCCTCAAAATTTAAAAATAGAACCACCATATGATCCAGAAATCCCACCTCTGGATATATATTCACAGGAAATAAAAACAGGATCTCAAAGAGATATCTGTACCCCCATGTACACTGTAGCATTATCAACAATTGCCAAGATATGGAAACAACTTAAGTGTCCAATGATAGATGAATGGATAAAGAAGATGTGAGATTGATAGATATAGATATAGATATAGATAGATATAGATATATTTATACATATAAATATATATATAAATACTGAAAATTAAACTGGAATCACAGAAGTAAAATAATCTCTGGAGGAAAGGCTAATCCGGTAAGTGAGAAGACGATGTTAACAAACTGATTTGGAACACATCAGTGTAGAAAATCGATTTTTAAAATAAGATTCAAGTTGATATACATGGGAGGATAGACTATGAATCACTCACATATGCCCAATAGGGGTTGCAAAAGAAGGTCATAGAAGGAATATGTGGAGAGGAAAGATTTAAAGGGTTAATGATGGCTTCTGCTTAAAGAAGCCACTCTTAAAACTCTACTAAAATGACCATGAATGGGTTTTTAAAGGCATAATCCACAAAATAATAATAGTTTCTGTTCCTGTTAACAGAAACTAAAATAAACTTCATTTGATTTTTTGAAAATTACACTGACTGTCCAGTTGAATTTTAAAGTTTAGTAGGTAAAAAAGAGGAGAGGGAAGATATACATGATTGAAATAATTATGGATTGCAGACTGGTATTTTGCAGAGACACATTGTCATGTATTATATGCTTTAAATCAATTCATGTATTATATGCTTTAAATCAATATTATTTTCTACAAAAAGACTTTTTTTCACTGTTATATTAGTTTTTAAATATTTTTAAATTTAGACAGTTCATTTTTAAAGCAATATTTCTTATATTTAAACTTATGTAAATAACTGAAATTTTCTTAGTTTCTCCTGCTAATTTTTCACTTAAAGTAAAAATAAATGTAAAGCTTTGTGTTAAACATATTGTATAGATAAACATTTAATTTAAAAAGTTACTGCATAAGTAGGGCTTCCCTGGTGGTGCAGTGGTTGAGAGTCTGCCTGTCGATGCAGGGGACACGGGTTCGTGCCCTGGTCTGGGAGGATCCCACATGCCGCGGAGCGTCTGGGCCCGTGAGCCACAACTACTGAGCCTGTGCATCTGGAGCCTGTGCTCTGCAGCAGGAGGGGCCGCGACAGTGAGAGGCCCGCACACCGCAATGAAGAGTGGCCCCCACTCGCCACAACTGGAGAAAGCCCTAGCACAGCAACAAAGACCCAACACAGCCAAAAATAAATACATAAATAAATAAATTTTTTTAAAAGTTACTTCATAAGTAATATTATATTTACTTTCTTATTCCTGAGGCAGGAGAATAAAGTTTTGTGTTGGGAGAAAAACATTTTTGGTGATAGGATAATACACCCATTTTTACACTTTACATTTTCTATCACTTATATATATTAGTTTTTTTGTTGTTGTTCAAAGTAAATATTTTTGAGGTATAGTTGATGTGCAATATTATAAGTTTGTACACCTTTATATAAGGTGTACAATAGAGTAATTCACAATTATTTTTTTTTTTGTGGTACATGAACCTCTCACTGCTGTGGCCTCTCCCGTTGCGGAGCACAGGCTCCGGACACACAGGTCCAGCGGCCATGGCTCATGGACCTAGCCGCTCCACGACATGTGGGATCTTCCCAGACAGGGGCACTAACCAGTGTCCCCTGCATCAGCAGGTGGACTCTCAACCACTGTGCCACCAGGGAAGCCCCTGATTCACAATTTTTAAAGGTTATACTCCATTTATAGTTATTATAAAATAGTGGCTATATTCTCTGTGTGGTACAATATATCTTTGTAGCTTATTTTATACTTAATAATTTGTACCTCTTAATCCGCTACCAATGTGTTTCCCCTCCCCCCTTCCCTCTCCCCACTGGTAACCACTAGTTTGTTCTCTATATCTGTGAGTCTGCTTCTTTTTGGTTATATTCACTAGTTTGTTGTATTTTTTTTAGATTCCACATTAAGTGATATCACACAGTATTTCTCTTTCTCTGTCTGACTTATTTCACTTAGCATAACACCCTCCAAGTCCATCCATGTTGTTGCAAATGGAAACATTTCATTCTTTTTTATGACTGAGTAGTATTCCATTGTAAATACATACCAAATTTTCTTTATCCATTCATCTGTTGTTGGACTCTTAGGCTGCTTCCTTATCTTGGCAATTATAAATAATGCTGCTATAACATTGGGGTTCATGTATCTTTTCTAATTAGTGTTTTTGTTTTGTTCAGATATATACCCAGGGCTGGAATTGCTGTCATATGGTAGTTCTACTTTTAGTTTTTTTAGAAAGCGCCGTACTGTTTTCCACAGTGGCTACACCAACTTACATTCCCACCAGTAGTGTACAAGTGTTCCCTTTTCTTCACATCCTCACCAACACTTGTTATTTGTGCTCCCTTTGATGACAGTCATCAGATTTATACTCTTCATTGTATATTATTTTCTACAAAAAATATATTTTAAAACATAGGTCTATCAGCAAGAAAAATGTAAGTGAGCATAAGAAGTTATTTCCCAATACTTAAAACATGTATACTAAATAAATTATAAAAATTATGAGGTTCAAATCATAAACAGAGCTTTGCCTTATATCTTTATATTTGAGCTCAAAACAATCATGTAATCGCCACAGAAGACTTGACCTTGATGGTTCCCATAACCTGTATGTACTCAGCACTTAACCCAGAGTCTGATATATGGTAGATGATTAATAAATATTTGTTAACTTCATGGATTAATCATTTTTGAATAGTGAATTTATTTTTAAAGCCATAAGTTCTATTTTTTCAAGTTTTGAAAAGTAAAGACCCAAATAACTTTTATATGCATTCAAGAATTTAAGCTGAGGTAAAATGCAGTTAAAGACCAAAATTTGAACTAACTCACAATGTTACCTATCTGTTGCAGAGTGACATCCACACAGGTACTTGCTGTATTATCTGAAAGTTGAGGTTGTAGTATCTGTATATTCCAAAATTATAATCTAATATTTTTCATGATCTTTAAAGAATATATTTTTGAATTTGAATATTTTCCCAATAACTAATCTTTCTTATTGTCTTTTATCCACTACAAATTGTGTCCAGTCAGAAATAACTTTGCTTTGCTCCCAAAGGAAAAGAACAGCTTTACATAGTAAAACAAATTTAAAATGATACCATCAATATTGATCAGACCTTTGTATTATTTTATTATAATCAATGATGAAAACATACTTCTATTAAATCTTTTATAGTAAATCATATTGATTTATTATTTTTCCACCCAAGGCAAGTGAAATTGTTAATGAAAACTATTTTTTTAGTTTGGCAGGAGACATGAAATCATTTGCCATCTTTGACTAGGAAATCAGTACAGGAAAAATTCTATGCATGTGATGGATTTGGGAAGCCTTGCCAACCAACCTTTGCCACCACTCATTTCACCTGGTTTACAGAGCTTTTTATACATCAGAAAATTCACACCAAGAGAAAGTTATTAAATCTAGAGAATGTGAGAATGCTTCCAGCCAAAAAAAAAATAAGTAAATTCCTTCTACATCCCCTAGCCTATGCAAAAGACATTTCAAACACCACATCTAAAACCAAGTTTTGATTTACCCCCAAGTCTGCTCCTTTCTTCCTTCTGTTATTAAATGATGTCAACACTTGCCAAATTTGCTCAGGTCCCAAAACTGAAGGCAATCTTTGACTCCTCTCTTTCCCTTAACCACTACATTCAATCCAACCACAAATTTTATTTGCTCTACCTTCTAAATAGAACCAGAATCAGCCATTTCTTATCTCCTCCATAGCCGAAGTCTAATCCTCTCTCTCATTTTTCACCTGCCCTACTACAGTAGCCTCTTGACTCCAATCTACATTGATATCTAAGATTCAATCTTTCATCAATTTAAAACTTTTTTCTCCACTGGCTTTGGTCTGACTCAGGCTCCATGAGAAAAGAACCTTCACTATTTGCTCCTTCACTCATTCCCACCTTTTTGTCTGTTTCTCCTCCCACACTCTCCATATTCTATTTGTCACCCCCGGAACTGCTAGTAGTGATAGTGTTACTGAGTCCAAGCTCATAATGCTTACTGCACAACAGGCCCATAAATCATAAGATTAGTTGTTGGGGCAAGGAATAATGGCTTTATTTGGAAATCCCACAGACTGAGAGGATGGTGGACTAGTGTCCCAAAGGACCATCTTACCTGAATTAGAATTGAGACTTCCATGATACTAAAAGGGGAGGGGTTGTGGCTGGTTGTGGCAAACTTCTTGGTGCAGGAATCCTTTGTTCTTGCAGCTCTCCAGGTAAGTCTGGTCAAAATGTTCCTATAAACCTCCAACAATACAAATTTATTTTCTGTTCTACAACTTTTTATCTCTATATGAATGGAAAAGTGTTATACCTTTAAAGGTCAGAACCTTGAGAATGGGTTATCATGTATATTTCAGGCTATAGGCAACATTCTTTAACAAAAGGTGCAGAGTCAGCATGACTAAGTACAAGCAACAGAGCTCAATGGTTAGAGCTAAAGGAATAGATCCAATATGGAGTCAGGTTTCTCCTTCTCTGTTACAATAAGGAAAACATGCAAAGAGGCCCTCATGTGACCCTTCAAAGACCAAAAAGATTTGATCCAAGTGCTATTCACTTTCAGGTAGAAACATAAAAGCAGTTGGATTCTCCTTCTAACCTCCCAGCGTGCCTCTTATAGAAATAATGCCTAAAGAGATAGGAAAGCAGAAGAAGGAAAACAACTATGTCAGTAAGAAAAGAAAAATAAATATAAAATATGGTTTTGAGTAATGATCATTTCTCAAAATAAAACAGAATGAGATAAAGAGTTATTTGGGTTATTCAGGGAAAGAAGGTGATTGGATCAAACCACAAAGATACAAGCTAGAAAGAAGAGTCCAGGACTGTGTGATTTCAGTCAGGACAATGGGCACATCAAAAGTCTGATATAAGTGCATGAGGGTAAGAGATGAAGATAAAATAAGTTGCAAATCTTGCAGAGAAGGAAATTTGGGGAGATTGCCAAGGAGATTTGCTTCCATACTGTGTTTGGATAGGAGAGATTAGAAGCTAGATTGCAGAAGTTAAAAAGAAGTGTTAACTGAGTCTAGTTACAGACTAGATGTATATAGGATCTCAGTATGATTTGATAGAAAAAGGAATGAGCACAAATAGGAGATACATAAAAGAAGCAGAATCAAGCAGCTTCCCTATTTTTAATGGACTCATAAGTTTCTGAATGAGTAGGAAACTAACCCTATAAATATGGGAACCTGAGGATAATACGGAGTGAGTGGGAATTCAGGAGGGTGAACAGAGTTTTAATGAGGTACAGAAGGAAGGGATTCAGAGCCTGGGTGAAAAGAAGACTGGAAATGAAGAAGAGAGAAATTCCTTTCAGTGATAACAGAGGTAAGTGGGAGAAAATAGATTTGGGGAGAGTGTTCTGTGGAGGAAGAAAATGACATCTGGCATGGGTCTTGTGCAGAGCAGGGAGATTTTTAAGATGATTAACCCCATCCCCCATGTGTCAATTTCTACCGCTCTGCAATGGATACTAAATGCAACCACCTCATAGGGTAGTTGTGATGATTAAATCAGCAACGTGTAAAGAGGCTAAGAACTGAGGGACCTTCCAGATGGCAGAGGAGTAAGATGCGGAGATCACCTTCCTCCCCACAAATACATCAAAAATACATCTACATGTGGAACAACTCCTGCAGAACACTTACTGAACGCTGGCAGAAGACCTCAGACTTCCCAAAGGCAAGAAACTCCCCACATACATGGGTAGGGCAAAAGAAAAAGAAAAAACAGAGACAAAAGAATAGGGATGGGACCTACACGTCTGGAAGGGAGCTGTGAAGGAGGAAAAGTTTCCACACACTAAGAAGCCCCTTCACTGGCAGAGAAAGGGGGTGGAAAGGGGGAGAAGCTTCAGTACAATGGAAAAGAGCACAGTAACAGGGGTGCAGAGGGCAAAGCAGAGAGATTCCCGCACAGAGGATCAGTGCCAACCAGCACTCACCAGTCTGAGAGGCTTGTCTGCTCACCTGCCAGGGCGGGTGAGGGCTGGGAGCTGAGGCTCCAGCTTTGGAGGTCAGATCCCAGGGAGAGGACTGAGGTTGGCTGTGTTCACACAGCCTGAAGGGGGCTAGTGCACCAAAGCTAGCTGGGAGGGAGTCCGGGAAAATGTCTGGACCTGCCTAAGAAGCAAGAGACCATTTTTTTGAGGTGCATGAGGAGAGGGGATTCCTTCCCTGTATGCCCGCAAAATGCAGAGCACCGCCTAAATGAGCTCCAGAGAAGGATGTGAGCAGCGGCTATCATCTCAGACTGTAGAGATGGGCATGAAACACTAGCGCTGCTGCTGCAACCACCAAGAATCCTGTGTGTAAGCAGAGGTCATATCCACACTTCCCCTCCTGGGAGGCTGTGCAGTCCGCCACTTCCAGGTTCCTGTGATCCAGGGACAAGATCCCAGGGAGAACACACGGTGCGCCTCAGGCTGTTTCAAAGTCATACCGGCCTCTGCCGCTGCAGGCTCACCCCGCATTCCAATTACAACTACCGTACACCCTCCCTCCCCTCAGCCTGAATGAACAAGAGCCTAATCAGCTGCTGTTTTAACCCCATCCTGTCTGGGTGGGAACAGATACCTGAGGGCAACCTACACACAAAAGTGGGGCCAAAAACAAAGCTGAACCCCAGGAGCTGTGTGAGCAAAGAAGAGAAGGGAAATTTCTATGTGAAGCCTTGGGAGCAGTAGATTAAATCCCCACAATCAATTTTATATACCTTGTATCTGTGGAATACCTGAATAGACAACAAATCATCCCAAAATTGAGGTGGTGGACTTTGGGAGCAACTGTAGACTTGGGGTTTGCTGTCTGTGACTAATTTGCTTCTGATTTTTATGTTTATCTTAGTATGGTATTTAGCACTTGTTATCATTGGTGGATTTGTTTATTTGTATGGTTGCTCTCTTCTTCCTTTTTTATTATTTTTTTATTTTAATAATATTTTCTTTATTATTATTTTCTCCTTTTTTTCTACCATTCCTTCTGAGCCATGTGGCTGACAGGGTCTTGGTCCCTCAACCTGGTGTCAGGCCTGAGCTTCTGATGGGGGAGAGCTGAGTTCAGGACACTGGACCACCAGAGACCTCTTGGCCCCACAAAATATTAATTGGTGAGAGGTCTCCCAGAGATCTCTGTCTCAAAGCTAAGACCCAGCTCCACTCAATGGCCAGTAGGCTCCAGTGCTGGATGCCCCATGCCAAACAACTAGCAAGACAGGAACACAAAAGCACCCATTATCAGAGAGGCTGCCTAAAATCATAATAATTTCACAGACATGCCAAAAACACACCACCAGATGTGGCACTGCCCACCAGAAAGACAAGGTCCAGCCCCCCCAACCAGGACACAGGCAACAGTCCTCTCCACCAGGAAGGCTACACAACCCATTGAGCCAACCTCACCCACTAGAGAAAGATACCAAAAACAATAGAAACTACGAACATGAAGCCTGCAAAATGGAGACCCCCAAAACAGTAAGTAAAACAAAAGGAGAAGACAGAGAAATATGCATCAGATGAAGGAGCAAGGTAAAAACCCACCAGACCAAACAAATGAAGAGGAAATAGGCAGCCTAACTGAAAAAGAATTCAGAGTAATGATAGTAAAGATGATCCAAACTCTTAGAAATAGAATGGAGAAAATACAAGAAGTGTTTAACAAGGACCTAAAAGAACAAAAGAGCAAAAAAACAATGATGAACAATACAATAAATGAAATTAAAAATTCTCTAGAAGGAATCAATAGCAGAATAACTGAGGCAGAAGAATGGATAAATGATCAGGAAGATAAAATAGTGGAAATAATTACTGCAAAGCAGAATAAAGAAAATGAATGCAAAGAATTGAGGACAGTGTCAGAGACCTCTGGGACAACATTAAATGCATGAATATTTGAATTATCGGGTCCCAGAAGAAGAGAAAAAGAAAGGGACTGAGAAAATATTTGAAGAGATTATAGTTGAAAACTTCCCTAATATGGGAAAGAAAACAGTCAATCAAGTCCAGGAAGCACAGAGAGTCCAATACAGGATAACTCCAAGGAGAAACATGCCAAGACACATATTAATCAAACTATCAAAAATTAAATACAAGAAAAAATATTAAAAGCAGCAAGGGAAAAGCAACAAATAACATAGAAGTGAATCCCCAAGAGGTTAACAGCAGATCTTTGAGCAGAAACTCTGCAAGCCAGAAGGGAGTGGCAGGACATATTTAAATTGATGAAAGGGAAGAAACTACAACCAAGATTACTCTACCCAGCAAGAATCCAATTCAGATTCAATGGAGAAATTAAAACCTTTACAGACAAGCAAAAGCTAAGATAATTCAGCACCACCAAACCATCTTTACAACAAATCTTAAAGGAACTTCTCTAGGCAGGAAATTCAAGATAAGGAAAAGACTTACAATAACAAACCCAAAACAATTGAGAAAATGGTAATACATAGCATACCAATACATGTTGCTGATAGGTACTGGTAACATACATATTGATAACTACCTTAAATGTAAATGGTTTAAATGCTCCAACCAAAAGACATAGACTGGCTGAATGGATACAAAAACAAGACCCATATATATGCTGTCTACAGGAGACACTTCAGACCTAGGGACACATACAGACTGAAAGTGAGGGAATGGAAAAAGATATTCCATGCAAATGGAAATCAAAAAGAAGCTGGAATAGCAATTCTCATATCAGACACAATAGACTTTAAAATAAAGACTATTACAAGAGACAAAGAAGGACACTACATAATGATAAAGGGATCAATCCAAGAAGAAGATATAACAATGGTAAATATTTATGCAGCCAACATAGGAGCATCTCAATACATAAGGCAAATGCTAACAGCCATAAAAGGGGAAATCGACAGTAACACAATCCTAGTAGGGGACTTTAACACCCACTTTCACCAATGAACAGATCATCCAAATTGAAAATAAATAAGGAAACACAAGATTTAAATGATACATTAAACAAGATGGACTTAATTGATATTTATAGGACATTCCATGCAAAACAACAGAATACACATTCTTCTCAAGTGCTCATGGAACATTCTCCAGGATAGAACATATCTTGGGTAACAATTCAAGCCTTGGTAAAATTAAGAAAATTGGTATTGTATCAGGTATCTTTTCCGACTACAACGCTATCAGATTAGATATCAATTACAGGAAAAAAAATCTGTAAAAACTACAAACACATGGAGGCTAAACAATACACTACTAATTAACCAAGAGACCAGTGAAGAAATCAGAGGAAATTAAAAAATAAAAAAACTAGAAACTAATGACAGTGGAAACATGATGACCCAAAACCTATGGTTTGCAACAAAAGCAGTTCTAAGAAGGAAGTTTATAGCAATACAAGGCTACATAAAAAAAAAGAAAGAAAAATCTCAAATAAACAACCTAACCTTACACCTAAAGAAATTACAGAAAGAAGAACCAAAAAAAAAAAACCCTAAAGTTAGCAGAAGGAAAGAAATCATAAAGATCAGATCAGAAATAAATGAAAAAGAAATTAAGGAAATGATAGCTAAGATCAACAAAACTAAAAGCTGGTTCTTTGAGAAGATAAGCAAAATTGATAAACCATTAACCAGACTCATCAAGAAAAAAAGAGAGAAGACTCAAATCACTAGAATTAGAAATGAAAAAGGAGAAGTAACAACTGACACTGCAGAAATACAAAGGATCATGAGAGATTACTACAAGCAACTATATGCCCGTAAAATGGACAACATGGAAGAAATTGATAAATTCATAGAAAAGCACAACTTTCCAAGACTGAACCAGGAAGAAGTAGAAAATATGAACAGACCAATCAGAAACACTGAAATTGAAATGGTGATTTAAAATCTTCCAGAAAACAAAAGCTCAGTACTGGATGGCTTCACAGATGAATTCTATCAAAATTTAGAGAAGAGCTAACACCTATCCTTCTCAAACTCTTCCAAAATATAGCAAAGAGAGGAACAATCCCAAACTCATTCTGCAAGGCAACCATCCCCCTGATACCAAAACCAGATGAAGATGTCACAAAAAAAAGAAAACTACATGCCAACATCACAGATGAACATAGATGCAAAAATCCTCAACAAAATACTAACAAACAGAATCCAACAGCACATTAAAAGGATCATACATCATGATCCAGTGGGGTTTATCCCAGGAATGCACAGATTCTTCAATATATACAAATCAATCAATGTAATACACAATATTAACAAATTGAAGGATAAAACCATATGATCACCTCAACAGATGCAGAAAAAGCTTTCAACAAAATTCATTTATGATAAAAACTCTCCAGTAAGTAAGCATAGAGGGAACCTCCCTCAACATAATAAAGGCCATATATGACAAACCCACAGCCAACATAGTTCTCAAAGATGAAAAAAATGGGGCCTCCCTGGTGGCGCAAGTGGTTGAGAGTCCGCCTGCCGATGCAGGGGATACGGGTTCGTGCCCCGGTCTGGGAGGATCCCATATGCCGCGGAGCGGCTGGGCCCGTGAGCCATGGCCGCTGAGCCTGCGCATCCGGAGCCTGCGCGTCCGGAGCCTGTGCTCCGCGACGGGGGAGGCCACAACAGTGAGAGGCCCGTATACCGCAAAAAAAAAAAAAAAAGATGAAAAAATGAAACCATTTGTTCTAAGATCAGGAACAAGACAAGGTTGCCCACTCTCTCCACTATTATTCAACATAGTTTTGGAAGTCTTAGCCATAGCAATCAGAGAAGAAACAGATATAAAAAGAATCCATATCAGAAAAGAAGAAGTAAAACTGTCACTGTTTGCAGATGACGTGATACTATACATAGAGAATCCTAAAAATGCTACCAGAAAACTATTACAGCTAATCAATGAATTGGTAAAGTACAGGATACAAAACTAATGCACAGAAATCTATTGCATTCCTATACACTAATGATGAAAAATCTGAAAGAGAAATTAAGGAAACACTCCCATTTACCATTGCAACAAAAAGAATAAAATACCTAGGAATAAACCTACCTAAGGAAACAAAAGACCTGTATGCAGAAAACTATACGACATTGATGAAAGGAATTAAAGGTGATACAAACAGATGGAGAGATATACCATGTTTTTGGATTGGAAGAATCAATATTGTGAAATGATTATACTACCCAAAGCAATCTACAGATTCAATGCAATCCCTATCAAACATCAAACTACCAATGGTATTTTTCACAGAACTAGAGAGGTATCACCTCACACAAGTCAGAATGGCCATCATCAAAAAATCTACAAACATTAAATGCTGGAGAGGGTGTGGAGAAAAGGGAACCCTATTGCACTGTTGGTGGGAATGTAAATTGATACAGCCACTATGGTAAACAGTATGGAGGTTCCTTAAAAAACTAAAAATAGAACCTTCATACTACCCAGCAATCCCACTACTGGTCATATTCCCTGAGAAAACCATAATTCAGAAAAGTCATGTACCACAAAGTTCATTGCAGCTCTATTTACAATAACCAGGACATGGAAGCAACCTAAGTGTCCATCGACAGATGAATGGATAAAGAGGATATGGCACATATATACAATGGAACATTACTCAGCCAAAAAAGAAATGAAATTGAGTTATTTGTAGTGAGGTGGATGGACCTAGAGTCTGTCATACAGAGTGAAGTAAGTCAGAAAGAGGAAAGCAAATACTGTATGTTAACACATATATATGGAATCTAAAAAAATAAATTTTTCTGATGAACCTAGGGGCAGGACAGGAAAGATGCAGACGTAGAGAATGGACTTGAGGGCACCGGGAGGCAGAAGAGTAAGCTGGGACGACATGAGAGAGTAGCATTGACATATATACATTACTAAATGTAAAATAGGTAACTAGTGGGAAGCAGCTGCATCACACAGCGAGATCAGTTCTGTGCTTTGTGACCACCTAGAGGGGTGGGATAGGGAGAGTGAGAGGGAGATGCCAGAGGGAGGGAATATGGTGATATGTGTATACATATAGCTGATTCACTTTGTTATACAGCAGAAACTAACACAACATTGTAAAGCAATTATATTCCAATAAAGATGTTAAAAAATAAAAGAATGAAAATTGAAAAAAAAAGAGGCTAGGAGCTGTAACTGATGCAAAGTAACCTCTCACTGCATGTTAGCTATTATCATTCAGTTCTGTCACTTTCCACAACTGCAAAATAATTTTTCTGCCATAACAGTCAATGGGTAGATAGAGCCTTAACATACACAAATTATTTTAGTGAAAATTATCCTACTTGTTTTTCTGCACAATTCAAGTTAGATGCCAACCATCATAATTTTCATATTGTACAGATGAGGAAACTAAGCCTCCAACAATGGCTTGTCTCATTTCACATGGCTGGTGTATAGCAGAGTCATGGCCCAAACACAAGTGTTTGGAACCCCAAGTTCTACTGTCTTGACGCTAAACTCCCTTTCTGAATAAAGGAGAACTTATGAACAGATTTTCACCCTCCCCCCAAAACTTTTGTCACTGGTTGAATTGAGATTTCCTTGCTTGCCCTTCTGGAGGGAAATAATTCACTCGAGATGCATAGAGCATTTTTAAGTAGCAAGAGATTTATTAAGCAAAAGTGGAAGTACTCTCCCAAGAAAGGATGAGAACCAGCTGTCTGGAAACCAGAAGCAGCCCTGCAATGGGGTAGGGTTGGGTTTTTTATAGTGTTCCCTCCCTGTGTCCTGCATCATTTGACTGACAAGTTGATTGACTGCTTTTGGTTTTATAACTTTTCTCCTAGTGTTCAGGCACTTACCCATAAGCACCCAAGTGAAACCCACTGAGGGGAGGGGGTAAAAAATACAATGCTAATCTATTACAAATACAGCATAATGAACCCTAGATTGCTTGATCCTGATGTGGCTGGAAACCTAGCGGTTGTCCTTGACTACAGGAGGGAGGAACTCTGGATGTGTTCTGGTCATCAGTGTCCCAGTGGGGGAGGAAAAGATGAACCGTCAAGGATGGGGCAAGATCTGTTCATGTCTGAGTAGCTACCTAACATTTTGACTAATTGTGGTCATCACCAGACCAAAGACTTTAAAACAACTCAACTTCAACAAATCGGTCCTTCTGTCTGTCTCCTTTGCCCCTCACTGAAAGATGAATGTAAAAAGAGAACCCTTCATCTGATCACAGTGTGGTAGTTCAAACTCTAAATATTATACCCACATTCAAAGGAAGAACAAGGGGTGTAATGATAGAACCGCCATCTACTCTTTTTAACAATAAAACAAAAGTTTCCCCAAAGTTCCCACAGCATCTTCCTTTACATCGGAATGAGGCCACATGTCCTAGTCTACACCTGAGGTCAGTAAGGAACATGGAACAATGGACTCATCTAGGGCTGGGCACATGGTCATCCCAAACAAAATCAGGTCATCCCACACTGGTGATAAGAAGGGGGAATGAATATTGGGCAAACAACTAACTGTGCCAGTCGCCAACACTGCATGATTCCCCAGGCTGGCAAGAGGAGAGCCAGGTTCAATAGAAGTAGCCTGTAAGAGAACAAAAAATGAGAGCAATAATGCACTGAGAACCAGGTCTTAACCAGGAATGAGATTATTTTAAGACCTTAGAGATGTGGCAGGGTTGCCCCATTAATATTTAATTTCTTGCTAACACAGGCTCAAAACTATACTTACTTTTATTTGTGAAATAGAGTAACATGGGCTTTTTTCTTGCACTTCAAGTGTGGAACAATCTATCAGCTACATCTGTCTTCTGAGTTCTCTCCTGCTCTGCATCCTTTCAGAAACATTAACATTTTAAAGTAGGCTTCAGTAGAACCCAAAGCAATGATTCATGGAATTTTCAAACCTTTTGACATTACCAGCAGAGGACAAAGCTTTGAGTACAGATGGTTGATGAGGACAAAGATAACTGAAAGAATTGAGCATCACCAAAGAACATGACCCTTGGGCTGCATACTCTTTCTGTGGACGTCAGTGTGATCCTGAGGAAATCACCTCAAACACACATGGAGATGGGATCAAAAAGATGTCCCCTTTCATCTGGTCTGCTCTTTCCCTCCCAGACACTAGGATGGATGTTATAAGAGGCCCCCTCATGCTGTTACTTAGTGTACCTGTCTGGGACTTGGCTGTTTCTATACATAAGTCTCCCCACCAAGTCCTCCCTTCATCCTCTTCCCCATTCACCACCACCTGTCCCCGAACTAGATTACAGATAGGTAAGTCAGTTGGGACAATCTTTTCTTAAAAGATTGCACAGTTCTTGTTATGTCATCAATGGAAGCATACCAATTATTCAAGATAGATAAATAGTTCCATATCTCCCAGAAAGCAGGTAATTAAAAATATACAAATGTGAAGACATGTAAATTTTAGCTAAACCTTTAGATAAGATTTACTATTTATCAAGTAAAATATAGACCATTATTTATCAAATAATTTGAGTCCACTCTGCTTGGACCAACTCTACAAGCTCCAGGCCTGCCCCTCCCTCCTCCAGCACAGCCATCTCCTTCTTCAAGGCCCAGGCCAGTACCCCCCTCCCTTGCCCACCATCTTCTTCACCTCCTGTCTCACTTTTATGCAAATATGGAACAAATGTCCTGTCATCGTTCTGAGACATTGGCTCTGTGACCAACCATTATAATTTTTCCAAGCACACACTATTTTAACTCTACTTTAAACTTTTCATCCAGCTTGTTACCATCACTGAGGAGAATTAAGGGGAGAGTGTGTGCTGACTTTTTGATAAAGCAGTTGAGACAAAGGAAACAACACTGGACAGGAGCTAGTCCAGAGGCCACAAGATGTGGTGGGCAGTGTGTGAGCAGGGTTTGTGGAGCAGAGAAGAGTGTGCAGAGCTGGACAGCTCCCCAAAACAGAAAGTCACCACCAGGATGTAAACACGCTCAGCCTTTCTTAGGGAATCTCCAAATCACCCAGAGGAGAAAATCTTGGAACAAAAATCTGAACTTCCTGTAGTTAAGAAAGGACGAGGGCATCTATCCATTGGATTTTGTTATGAAAAGTGAAAGTGGAAATCCCCAGTTACTAAATGGCAGAGTAAAGACATTTCTGCATTCTCAAAATGACTCTTAAACATCATGTAGAAAAGAGACAAAAAATAAAAGCTCTTTGATGATCTGGGTGATAACTCTAATCACAGACCATTATTTTTTGTTGTTGTTGTTTTTATATTGGAGTATATTTGATTAACAATGTTGTGTTAGTTTCAGGCGTACAGCAAAGTGATTCAGTTATACATATACATGTATCTCTTCTTTTTCTAATTCTTTTCCCGTTTAGGTTATTACAGACTATTGAGCAGAGTTCCCTGTGCTATACAATAGGATGGACCACTGTTTATGAAGACAGAGAGCAGACGGATGAATGTCAAATGACATGGCAGACCCAGAGAAGAAGTGTCAACTCTAAGTCCCTATGGAATGAAGGGGTGAGGAAACAAATGAGATACAGCCAATTTGACCCCGGTATGGAAAAGGGTTAGGAATTGAAGGAACCAATCCAAAGTAGAACGTGTGAGGAAGTCAGGAGCTAAAAGCAGGTTGACTGAAAGTTTCTGTTAGGTTGAACCATATGCAATTGCCTATTGTTACAGGTTGAACTATGTCCCCTCAAAATTTATATGTGGAAGTCCTAACTCCTGGTGTGTCAAAATGTGACCTTATTTAGAAATAGGCTCATTGTAGATCTAATTAGTTAAGATGAGATCATTAGTCTAGACCCTAAGCCAGTATGACCGGTGTCCTTATAAAAAGAGGAAATTTGGACACAGAAACACACACGGGGAGCTCACCATGTCAAAATAAAGGCAGAGATTGTGGTGTTGCATTTAAAAGCGAAGGAATGCCGAAGATTGCCAGTGAACCCCCAGAGCTAAGGGAGAGGCCTGGAACAGATTCTCCCTCACAGCCCTCAGAAGGAACCAACCCTGCTGACACCTTGTTCTTGGGCTTCTCTCCTCCAGAACTGTTAGACATTAAATTTCTGTTTTGTAAGCCAGCCAATCTGTGGCACTTTGATACAGCAGCCCCAAGAAACAAATCCACCGACATTTGACGTTTTTAGTCCAACAAAAAAGCAGTAATTTCACTTGATTCAACCTAAATCCAGAGATAGTTAGACTGTTGGATCCCCCCTCTCCCCAGCCCCAGCAGAGCCAAGTTTTAGTCTCTGGAGAAAGAGGGAGAGGTACTTCCAAACTTTTGTATGTCAAGCAGATTAAAGCTTAACAACTGCTATTTTAGCAGATGGAGATACATTTAATGACTAGGTAAATCTCAGAAATGGCTGTGTGGCAGGGAGAGGCTAGAGGAGGTGGAGGCTTCTGAGAGGAAGATCAATTTGAGGGCAGATTTACTAGCCCAGGACATTCAGTGAACATGATTGCAGGAGGAGAAGGGGGTGATGCCCTGAAGATGCTGCAGAGTCTCCGAGTTGTAATTCGGAACATCACTCCTCATGGTTTCACATGCCTGGACTGCACTGGGGGAGCTTAAATGGTAAACTTAAGAATCAGATTCTATGAAAAGACAAGCCACAGACTGTGAGAAAATATTTTCAAATCACATATAGAATAAAGGACTCGTATCCAAGAATATATAAAGAACTTTCAACACACTATAATAAGAAAACAAACAACTCAGTTTTTTAAAAGATTGGCAAAAGATTTGAGCAGGCATCTCTCCAAAGATATACGAATTGCAAATAAACAAATGAAAAGATGTTCTGCACCATTAGTCATTAGGGAAATGCAAACCAAAACCATAATGAGATATCACTTCATACTTTATATATATATATATATATATATATATATATATATATATTCTTTTTCATATAATTTTCCATTATAGGCTATTGCAAGATATTGAGTATAGTTCCCTGTGTTATTCAGTAGAACCTTGTTGTTTATCTATTTTATATTTAGTAATATGTATATGTTAATCCCCAAATCCTAATTTATCCCTCCTCCACCCCTTTACCCTTTGGTAACCATAAGTTTGTTTTCTATGTTTGTGGGTCTATTTCTGTTTTGCCGATAAGTTATTTTGTATCATTTTTTTACATTCAACATGTAAGCAATATCATATATTTGTCTTTCTCTGTCTGACTTACTTCACTTAGTATGATCATCTCTAGGTGCATCCATGTTGCTGCAAATGGCATTATTTCATTCTTTTTATGGCTGAGTAATATACCATTGTATATATGTACCACATCTTCTTTACCCATTCATCTGTCAATGGACATTTAGGTTGCTTCCTTGTCTTGGAAATGGTGTTTTGTAAATAGTGCTGCTATGAACATTGGGGTGCATGTATCTCTCCAGATATATGCCCAGGAGTGGGATGGCTAAAATTTAAAAGACTGCTCATACCAAGTGTTGAGTAAGACGTGAAGCAACTAGAACTCTCATACACTGCTGATAGGAATGTTAAAATGGTACAACCCCTTTGCAAAACATTTCAGCGGTTTCCTAAAAAGCTAAATATGCACTGCCCCTACAATCCAGCCATTCCACTCCTAGAGATTACTCGAGATGAATGAAAGTATATGTCCGCACAAAGACTTGTTCATGAATGCTCATTGCAGCTCTATTCATAATACCTAAAACCTGGAAGTAACCCAAATGCCCATCAACAGCTGAACAGATAAACAATTTGTTATATATCTAATCAATGGATACTAACAGCAATAAAAATAAACCATTAATACATGCAAAAAGATGGATGAATCTTATAATAATTATGCTGAGTGAAAGAAGTCCAACAAAAAAGTGAACACACCGTATTAATCAACTTGTATAAGACTCTAGAAAATGCAAGCTCATCTATAATAACAGAAAGTAGATCAATAGTTGCCTAGGGATGGGAAGGGACTGGTAAGGGGTAAGAGGAAGGGATTCCAAAAGGACACGAGGAGACTTTTGGGGGTAATGGATATGTCCATTATCTAATTGTGGTGATGGTTTCATGGTTTCAGGGATATATATATAATATTATGTCAAAACTTATCATATGTTACACTTTAAATATGTACAGCTTATTGTATATTATTCCACAATAAAGCTGTAAAAAAAAATTAAAAAGATAAGAAAAAAAGAAATCTATTAAATTGAGATTTTTATGTTTTCCCTTTGGTTCTCTTAAAAAAATACTTTGGTGTGCTTTAAAACAAAAGACACACATAGAAAAGTTGATTAAACCACAGCAAAGCCATAAAAGAAGGACTCACATTACTGGTAATGTTGTTAACACCAGAGGTTATATTAATTGCAAATAAGCATTGTATTTGGTTTTGAGAATCTTGATGACTGGGGAGGAGAGAAGGGTAGGCAATGTAATAGGTTCTCATTATCTCATAAATGGAAGCACACCAATTATTCAAGAGAAATTCAGTCTTATATTCTGAAAGAAATTTATCCCATGGAGCTTTAGGATGGCCATTGAATGATTTAATGAACAATTCCTCTAACAAATATTCCACAGTAATGGCCAAAACCATCTTGTGTAGCTATTTCCTCAGTTCAGACAAAGGACATATCATTAAGTCTAAACCATTATGGAGTTAAACCAATATGGTCAGCAAGGTAGCATTCTGATCTATCTATAACAACGAAGTTATATCCTGCATACTTAGTTATACAAGTAAACTATGCCCTGAGTCTCCAGGACTCACCTGCTGGTCGATACACACCTGGAGTCCAAGCAAATTTTAGCTTGTTACTTGCCAATGTACATGACCTCAGCACTCTGACAAATCTGTTGTCCTCTCAATATTTCTGTCAGATGTCGCCCCTGCTTCTACAGAATCTGCAGAGCAGACCTCTCCCAGAACAGGGCTGGGTGTTGAACAGGGCTCTAGCAGCTGCTCCGAAGATCACGGTGGCTCACTGGGCCACTTACACCGCTGCCCTCCAGCCTACAAGAGGCCTGCTTCGTTACAGTGTGTGACAAAGTAAGGATCCCACCTCCCAATATGTCATTATGTAATGCTCTATTACCAGTTCTGCTGGAACACAATACCTTACAGAGCTTTCACTGGAAAAACACTCCATTTCTGCTCACAGTCCTCTCACTCCCGAGGTCTGAGACTTGCAACCATGACACTAGGCAGAGGACAGAGTAAAGTGAGTACCTGGGTGTACCAGTCTCCTTCCTTTCTCAGGATGGGTTTTCTCCTAAGAGGGCACTAGCCCCACCTCCAAGTGGACCTTGGTTAGGTCATCTGACTCATTCTCCGTGAATGGTTGGCCATCTCCAAATCCATGTAGTTGACAGGATAAGCATAGTGGTTCTCAAACTTTCCCACATGTTAGAATCACCTGGGAGTCTTTGAAAAACCCCAGTGTCCAGGACATATAACAGTCTCCAAGTGATTCCAGTGCACAGACAAGTTTTAAGACCTGTGGTCCTGACAGAAGCTAAAATCCAGGCTACAAATGCATCAGAAATTCTCTTTTGTCTCCCAAGACTAATGGAATTGAGAGTTAACTTACTTTGGATACTATCTCTTCATCCTCAGCCTTGTGCCTTTGCTATAATTTCACCACCTAGAAGTAAGGAAGCTGGGGAATATTTAATAGAAAGAGAAATGCAAATTTGAAGGTTAAAACCAGGGACTATGAAAAGTCTCAGTACAATCAGAAGAACAAATTTTATGCTCAAGTAAAACACATACCAGGAGTCACCCACTCCCTCCTTTGCTCTCTGCTGTTTGTTTGTTTTGTATGGAAATGATAAGTTGTATAAAGAAAGCATATTTCAGACTCAGCCTTCCCAGGCAGCCTTCTATATCTTCTGTTTAAGTGACAGCACTTAGGATGATGTATGAATTTCAAAGAGGCAATGTCCAAGCTCATCTCATGTTTACTTGGGCATTATTATTCATGAAGCCCCTTCTGAGCTCTATTCAAGGATATCTGTAAACTGTCTCCAAAGACCAGGGACCCCTACTGTAATAAGCAAGTCATTTATATGGAGGAAATGAAAAACCTGCCATGTCTGCCAAATGAAGGCAGACATGCCTAAGCAGAGAAGGATTGATGAAGCAAGATTAGAGAAAGCTGAAAGCTGGGTTAAAATACATCAAATTTGCTGAGTGATGGAGAACATACCAACAACCACCAGGAATAGATGTTGGTGCCTAGATCATGTTGAATTTATTTTTTTTAAGAAAGCAGTACATATGAAAGCTCTAAAACCTAAGACTTACACAAATTATGGCCCAGGGATCTCAAACACCTGCTACGTCCTGGTGAAGGATGATGGCATTTCTTTTGGCCTCCTTCTCCTGGAACAGCACAGGTGTCAATCCTGCTTAAATATACACAGATGTCCTATGCCCCACAGTCATTGACAGCCCAATTCTCTCCTCAGCATCCAGGAGAACAGCCCTGTCCTGCTACACAGACAATGGCCACCAGCAGGCACTGGCAAAGGTCTCTCATCAAGGGCTGTGACAACCCAACTGTTCTGTGTCCCTTTCATGGGGCCTACCCCAGATCATGAAACCTTCATCTTCATGTTCATTTATTTTATTTAATAATCACTTACAAAGCACTCATCCCAGACACTATTCCAAGCCCCTTATCAATATGAACTCATTCAGTGCTTCCCACAACCCACTCTGTAGGGCAGGTACTACCATGATCTTAATGCTACAGATGCCATGGAGAGGCTGAGTAATGTGTTCAAGGTCACACAAGGAGAAAATGGTAGGGGCAGGGTGTGAATGCAAGCTGACTTCTGGTTTCAGACTCTTTTCCCAACAAGTGTTCTGTACTTCCTTTCTAACTACTCTGTGACCTGATCATGTCTTGCTCTATCACTGTTGTATGACTGCTTACAAACAGGTCTGTGCTATTTAAAGTTCTTTAAAATAAACACGAGGGATATATGTGGGAGGGTCGTATTATTTCTTTTAGACCTTTAGGCCAAGGTTGAAAGGAGTGGTTCCCAAACGTTGGCATATGTCAGAACCCCTTGGAGAGCTGGTTAAGACACAGATCTCTGCACCCCTAGAGTTTTGGAGTCAGTAGGTCTGAGTGGGGCCCAAGAACATACATCTCTGATCAAGTTCTTGGGTGACATTGATGCTGATGCTCTGGGGACCACACTGGTCTAAAGCATTATTTTTAACCCTTGAGAAACATTAGGCTAGTAAAATTTTGGCTATTAAAAGAGTTCATCCTAAGTCATTTTTATATCATTGGGAAAAAAGACAATCTCTCCTGAAGAGAAAAAGAAGAACCAAAGAATACTCTTGAGATTGTGTGAAGACTGAGAGTGAAGATACATTGTTTTCTTAGTTTTTCTGTTTCTGAGAAGAAAAAAAGAATAAAATTAGTGACTAAACCAGAATGAAGTTTCAGAACCCCTAAGATTAGTAAGACAGACCTCTCCAGGAGCCTGTGTTGCAGAAAAAGGTGAGAACTGACAGCACCTGGTGGCCACATGGCATTGGCTCCACTGAAGGGAGAGTGAACATGTCCCTATGAATTTGAATCTTTTTACATATGTCCTCATATGTCACCTTGTTCAAGTAACTAGTACATTATTATGACTAGTTGTCATCCTTATTTTAATAAAAAGATATACTACGTAAGTACAATATAAATGGTCAGAATGTATGCTACATTTAGTTTCTCATCAATCAAACAATATCTTCTGTGATTGTGCTATATGCTTAACACTGTGCTAAGGACCAAAGTGGCACCAACCAAGTATAAAACATGGCCTCTGCCCACATAAAACTCACAACGCAGCTGGGAAGTCAAGTAACTCTCACTGAAACAGAAAAAAGCAAACAAACTCAGAAGTGAAAATAATGTTATTTATGATTTATAAAACAATACTTTTTCTTTTTAGTAACATGTATTATTATTTTATCTATTCATTCAGCAAATATGAGTTGGGACAAGTACCATGTTGGACCATGGGAATAGAAATAAAGGCATGCTTCTTGCCATTAAGAAGTTCATAGTTTGTGGAAGAAAGACACTTAAACATGCATTTACCAACAAATGTGATCAGAGCCATAACTAGTAACAGAAACATGCACAGGTTGTTATTAAAACAGAAAGGAAGATGTGACTCATCTTCCTAGGCTCAGAGGGTCTTAAAAGTCTCATAGAGAAGGTGATCCTGAGCTGAAGCATGAAAGGTGAGTGGGAAATTGTCAAGTATACAAGTTGTACACTAGAGAGGATTCTGCATCCCACAGACGCGTGGAGGTCTCACAAGCAAGGCAGATTCCAAGACTTCCAGAGAGATCGTGTGGCCAGAGCAGGTGCCATACAAAGGAGTTGCAGGATAGGCAGTCACCTGTCAGCCTGATGGACTTTGAATGCTACAGAAAGGAGATTAGACTTTTACCCAAAACAAAATAGAAGCCATTGAACAGGTATAAGCAAATGTCATATTTTAGAGAGTACTCTCTGAGAGAATAGAGGGTGGAAATGAAGAGAGAGAGAATACTACAATAATTGATGCATAAAATGACGAGGGTCTGAATTCAGAGAGGAGGAGGGGGAAGGAGGCAAATTATAGAGCTAATTAAGAATATAGACTTGGCACTCGAGGCCTCTCTAAACATAGCTCATGAAGGAGAGGGAGAAGTGCAAAACAACAGCATTGAGTGAAAACCTTTGAAACAAGTAAAGGAAAAAATAATTGAATAAGGAAAAAACTTAATCCAAAAGAAAACAAAGAGAAGAAAAAGTGTGACAAATAAAAAGCAAAAGCTAAGATTAGCAAAATGAATCCAAATATATTAATAATTATGATAAATATAACTGAACTAAATTCAGAAGTTGAAAGATAAATATTTTCACCTTGGATTTTAAAAATCCAACTAAATGTCATTCATAAAGAAATGCCTAAAAGCATTAGTAGTCAGAAAATTTGAAAGTACAGAAATAGAAAAATTATAGTAAGGAAATCAAAACCAAAGAAGGTAAACATAGCAATATTAATATCAGACAAAACAAACACTAAGGCAACTAGCATTTGAGAGATATGAGAGATAAAAAAGGTCACTAAGGATTTAAATGACCAGAAAGATATAACAATTCTAAATTCATGTTTCTGATAACTGCCTCAAAATTTATAAAGCAATATTTAAAAACAAAGAAAATCTAACAAATCACTATTGAACTATGGAATCTTAACATACCTCTCTCAGTAACTAAAAAATAAAGCAAACAAAAAATCAGTGAGAACATAAAAAAATTTGAGGCACAAAATTAATAAATTAATGATATTAATAGAACACTGCATTTAACAGTTGCTGGAAAAGTCAATCCAACATAAAAATGGGCAAGACATATGTATAGGGCATTTACAGAAAAATAGAAAGCATAAATGACTAATAAACATAAGAAGAGATGTTCAACCTCATTAAAAATCAAGTGCAAATTAAAATCATAATGAGATACCATGTCAGCACTACTTTGACATTGGTGAGGATGTGACACCAGAAGAGGCCCAGGGGTGGGAATTTAATTTGTTTCCACCATTCTGGAGGATGGTGTGGCATTATTGCTGAAATTGACCCTGCAAACATCCCTCCATCAGCAGCTTCACTCCTAAGGGAGTGTGTTAGTCTGCTCAGGATGCCATAATAAAACACAGACTGGGTGGCTTAAAGAAGAGAAATTTATATTCTCCCAGTTCTGGAAGCTGGAAGTCCAAGGTCAAGATCAAGGTGCCATAGGAAGTCCACGGTCAATGTTCCAAGACTTCTCCTCTTGGCTTCAGATAGTCATCCTCTTGTTACTTCTTCACATGGTTGTCCCTCAGGGCACACCTTGTGTCTCTCTGTGTGACCTAATCTCCTCTTCTTTAAGGAAACCAATCAGATTCGATTAGTTCCCACCCTAACAGCCTCACTTTTAACTTAATTACTTCTTTCAAGGCCCTGTCTCCAAAAATAGTCACATTCTGAAGCACTGGGGGTTAAGACTTCAATTTATGAACTTTGGACAGGAACAACTCAGTTCAAACGAAGAGCTTCCTTGGAGAAACTCTTTCTTGTGGCACAAAGAAACATGTGTAAGCAACCTTTACTGTACCTGCTATAATAACATGTAAAAAGACAAAAAAATTGGAAATATTGGAATATAAATGTTCATCATCAGGAGATTGATAATAAATTGAGATATTTTGGAATAACATACTACTGTTAAAATGAAGTGTAGTTATATATGCTGACATGGGTAAAAATCATAAATATGTATTTTTGAGTGGAAAAAGCAAATTGCAAAAATCATGCAGAATGATACAATTTATATAAAATTGTAAAATATGCAGAACAGTAGATATTATTCAAGGCATTGAAATATGTAAATTAAATCAAAAAAACATGCAGGGGAATAATAAACAACAAATTCAGGGTGATGCTTACGTGGGATGGGAGGATGGGAAATGCATTTGAGGAAGCATACACAAGGGCTTCAATAGTGTTGATTATGTTTTACTTTTTAAGGTGGGAATCAGGTATCCCAGTATTCATTATATTACTATGTATATCTTTTGAATATCTGAAATACTTATCATAAATTAAAGCTAAAATAAAATATAAGAATTTTGGTTTTCCATGTTTTCATTTTCTTATGCAAAGCTATTGATGCTTTTTGAGGTTTCTTTTACTTAATGAAGAGTATAAATTTGTAAGACCTTTTTAAAGGGGGCTCAACTGAATATAAGAATTCTAAGAACCAAAAGAAGAAATAATAACATAACAATGCTGAAAAAATAATGAAATGCTACATTACCAAGACAGAGGATGATGAAGGAAGAGTAGAAAAATTGGAAATAAGAAGCGTAAAATGTTTTAAGATGAATAAAATTGTGGAATGCCGATAATCAATAAATATAAATCAACCTGAAGCACATAACTTAGAAATATATTACCACAGTAAGCACTGCAATCAACTTGGATATTGTTCTCATCCTATTCATATCTCTAACTTCCTCATGAGAAAAAGCAAATGTGCCTTTTAGAGTCAAAAGAAAACAATTTTCTTTTCATTTAGCTTTTTCCATGACCATCAACAAGTCATTGGCACAGATTTTTGAAAGTCTAGTTATACTTTGCTAAAATTAAAATTAGATATAGACAGCTACTAACAGCTCTCTTAAGAGTTTGAATATTAGACTCATTAATTACATCAGAGAAGAGTGAGATTATGTACAATCAAATATGAATAAATAAAATACAATAGTAGTTTATTAATATGTTATTAAAGTTTTAGTAAAATGTTAATACTTTATTAATGACAATTAAGATCCACTAGAGTGGTGTAGGTTATAATGAGCACAGCTGATAAAAATATAATCCTTTTTCTCAACAGATTTCTTTGCTGGTGGTGAAAGCAGGGTTTCTTAGCACTGACTAATAATGTGCAAAGGGTCCTTCAATTTTCTATGATGGAAATCTCAAGGTCCTGGTGCACTGCAAACATCCCCATCTACTTCAGAGAGGCCATTAAGGTGTCTCCCCTGATGTGATTAATACAGGCCCTTCTGATACCATGTGGTGTCATTTTTACCTCCTCTGCTCTCACTGTCAATCTGGTTCTTTAAGGTCTCAGGCAAAACAATGTGTCATGGTGCATCTTCATCTCCAGCTGACACCCCCCAATGCTGTGCCCAGTGGTACCCAAACCATGCCCTGTGTGAATGTTACACAAGAGGGAAAGACCAGTGACCTGTCTGTGCTACATCATAGCATCCCTGGAGGCGGTAGACTTGACCACATGCAGGTACCTGAGCCAAACACATTCAATCAGAGTTCTCCTGTATTTTCCAGACTAGAGTTGGAAGGACTGGAAACTGGGAACTTGTGTCTGTCATTGATTGAGACTTTGGCACATGGTACGTATTCTCACTGAATGAAGGAAGGAAGGAATGAACCAAGGCACTGTTATTGGCACACCGTGTCAGCCTCAGTCCCTCTTCCCTCAGGATGAGGTTTCTCTACAGGAGCCTCATTTTCTCTTTCACAGGTGACGCCCACCCTACTAACCATCCAGACTTTCTCACACATGGTCGAATTTGGGTAACCATGGTTAGCTTTAAGTTGGGACCCCTCTACCTGATCAATTACACTGAAAATGCAACAAGATGCTATGTGAGCTAGTGAATTACTCAGTACTCAAAACATATAGGCAGAGAGTGGAAAACCATCTGTTAGAAGTAGGGGGACAGCTTTTCCTTCCATTGGGGGGAGGCTGGGTTACATGACACCTAAGGACATTTCCAACTCTAATGTTTTATTTTCCTAGTGACAGCAGAGTAGTCAGCATCATATTCCCAGGTCAGAAGACCCCAGTTTTGCTGAGAATCAGGGCTTCCTGTAGGTAATGCCAATTTCAGGTATGTCTGCTCTTGAGAAACCAACTATATTCATCAATCTTAAGACACATTTTTTGCACATACTAATATCTCTGAAAGAGTTATGATTCTTTCAATCAGTAGCTCGTCATTGCTTAATTGCCAGTGCTTTGCTTTTTCTTCCTTAGTGGCCCCTAAAATAATTGTGTGCCTTATGATTGATGACACCTTTGATTCAATTAAATATGTTAGGTCTTTTTCAGCCTCCTCTGATGTATTCATAGCCAATGTGTTCTTTCGTTTTTCTTGTGATTTCCAAATATATATAATCAACACTCTTAAATATATACCCACAGGCTTTGCAGGCAAGCCCCTCTCGCATTTGATAGGGCAAGGGCTAATGTTTTGATTACTCAACTACATGGAAGCAAAACAAGCAATGAAAATATATTTCACAGCATTTAGAGATGTCTTTTTGCAGAGCTGCATTAAGTAACTTGTCTGTCCAGTCCAGACGCATTGGTTACTAAATGAAGCCACTCAGAGGGAAAAGTTCAGTCCCACAACCATAATACACCTCCAATTAAATCACTGGTAGGCATTTGTACATGCTGGGTACTCCAAATTCTCAGCTTGGAATTTTATCCATCTTGTTAACAAAGACACTTCTACTTCTTAAGTACTGTAGCCATAGACCCAGGTCCAATCTAAATTTCTCTGTCTTGAAATTTCCTCTTCACCAGAGAGAAATTAAAATCCAGGGAAGAACTCGAAATAGTGTGAATTGTTAACCAAGCCAAAAATTCCAGACTCTGAAAGTTTCTAAAATGTATAAAACTGGGAGCCACCAAAGCTGAATCTGTGAGCTGCATGACATTCTGATTGTGAGATGGAGGGTGAATTTCACAAGAAGAAAATAATGTTTGAAAAACAAAAGCCAACTTTCTCTGTCCTTGACCGTTTCTGGGCTCCTGATTTCCTGTGATTGACATACTGTAAGGTGATCCCCAATGAGTCACATCTTTATATAATCCGCTCCCCTTGAGTGTGGGCAGAGCCTGTGACTTGCTTCTAACCAATAGAATATGACAGAGGTGATGTCATTTGCATGATGGTATTACATTATATAAGACCCTGTCTCAGCAGACTGGAAAGTGACGTTCTCTGCTGACCTTGAAGAAGCAAACAGCCATGTTCTAAATTGCCTATGGGAGAACCACGTTGCAGGGGACCACAGGGCAGCCTCTTAACCTGAGAGCAGCCTCCAGCCAATAACCTGTAAGACCCTGGGCTCCTCAGTTATACTGTAAGGAAATAAATTCTTCCAACAACCTGAGGCTCAAAAGTGGATATTTTCCCAGATGAGCCTCCAGATGAGAATGCAACCCAATTAACATCTTAACTGCAGTCTGGTGACACCCTAAGCAAAGGACCCAGTCATGCATTGCCCCCCAGATTCCTGACCCATGGACACTGTGAGATAATAAATGTGCATTGTTTTAAGTGGCTATATTTGTGATAATTTGTTATGCAGTGATAGGAAGCTCACAGTCTCTCTCCTGCTCCTCCACCTCTCCCTTTTCTTTCTATCATTGTGTCTGCAAACATTCATTTATTCATTAAATTAATATATATATTTTTTGAGAATCTCCTCTGTTTAATGCTCTGGACCAGACTCCAAAGATACAGCAAGGATCAACCAGTCTTTGCTCTCCTGGAGTGTACATTCTGGTGAAGGAAGACAGACAATAAGCATAAAAACAACTATTTTTTGAAAAGTGGTTTGAGAAATAAAAATAACCAGGGGCATGTTATTTAATTCTCTCTAATTGTATATTTGTTTTTAATTTCTATTCCCCTTTCTTATTTCTTTTTCAATATGGGTAACTACCCTTTGGGTAAAATAATAAAATTTATTCTATCAAGTGGATGACCCAAGGATTACTAATTTATCAAAGGAAAGATGGACTAATAGATGAAAGATAAATCACTGCAAAAATAAAATATTCCAGTGAGGCTAACAAAATAAACATGAGCTGGCACCAGGACTCATTAAATAAGAAGTTTTTAAATCACATATACTTCATCCAACTCCCTTTTTGCCTTTCTTTTCCACATAAAGATTTATACCAGCACATTCTGCCACATTCAGATATTTCAACAGTCCCCTCCAAGACTAACTAACCTAACCTTCCTCCTCTCCTCTCCTCTCTTCTCTCTCTCTTTCTCAACTAGTTGTAGACAGTGGTAAGGAATCTAGGAACCATGTTACAGAGGGAACATGTAGAGGGATTTGAGTTTCTAGCTTGGATAGGACTTTTCTTGTCCAAGTAACTAACAGGAAATCCAACCAATGTGCTAACAGGAAACTAGATCAATGAGCTCAGGTTACAAATAGATAGATTTCAGACAACTATAAAATTTTTTTTTTGATAATTGGAATTTGCTCAAAACATACCAATACGCCTAAGAAACTTGTCCCTGGAGGAATTCAAGCAGAGCCTATATACCTTCCTCTTACAGTTGTTATGGGTGATGAATGTATTATCCCTCTGTATCTAGGTTCAGTTGCAGAGGACAGAATTCACTCTGGCTACTTTAAGCAGAAAAGAATTTACTATGTGTTGTTAGGTGGGTGGCAGAAATACCTGGAGGGCAGGCTCAAGGCTGAGATTTTAGGAGCAACTCGCAGAACAACAGAGCAGAACTCACCCTCTGAGGGAGCCTCTGCCATGCCAGAAAGAAAGCTGAGGAAACAGGAAGCTGCCATCACATCTCCTGGCTCCAGGACCACACTGCCTCTAATCTGATAAGCACGTCCAGAATGGGAGCATCTGCCTCTCTATGTCCACTCTGTCTTCCAAGTCTCATGAGGGTGTGTGTTGCTTGGTGGAAGACAGGACATTTGAAGAGCCCAAGATAAAGGAAGGTTGGGAAATGTAGGCTCTGGGTGCAAGAGAAGCTCTGTAGTATTCGGAAGTTCTCTCTTGGTTCTCTGAATCATCAGAATCCCCCCAAATGTGGTCATTCCCAATTATAAGTTCTTACTTCTTCCCACAAATGCTCCAACTTTTGCATGTGATCTAGTGAGGCTATGAGTTCAGCATGTGTTGTAAGCCCACATCAGAATCTGGAGCTGACTTTGATTGTATAAACTCTTGGCAACAAGAGATAAGAGATTCTCTCAGGGCAGAAGAAACTCACTAGTTCTCTGACTGAGGCTTGAAATGAAATATTAGAAATTCAAGGTGTTGTTTTTGTTTGTTTTTAAATACTGTTGGAAGAAGAAAGCTCATCCCCATAGTCCTTCTATTGTTATCCCAGTAACCACGGTTCTAGTAGGCACTTTCTTCCCGATGAGTCTGGAAATTACATAACTTAAGTAACTTTTGTCTCTCCCTGCCATCTTGGTTTCAGTACCCATGTTTCCAAATTATACAACCTTTAAAATTACAAATCAAGAGAAGATTGCCTTTCTAACTTTTAATAACTTTCCATAATACTTAACTAAAGTTAAGGAGTTTCTGTTCCTTTCAACCACCGACCTCTGATTAGAAATCATAATATAGCAAATAGCCATTGAATATAAGAACGATAGCGGTTGAGTGAAGGGTAAAGTTAGAAAAGAGTGGTTTCATGGAATCAGGAAACATGAGTTCTAATCCTAGCTCTGACTCTATCTCCCTGTGTAATTAAACAACTCACTTTACCTCTTGGTGACTGCACTTTCTTATCTCTAGAATGAGAATAATATCATCTGTCCCACCTGATTTCCTAAAGAGTAATATGAGATATTGGATGGGAAAAGATTTTTTAAATCTACTGAAATAAAATTACAGGCCAAAGCACACATCAAGAGCCCTAGTTGGTCCTGTGCTTGAATTTAATAACCAGGGAAGGCTGGTCCAAGAAAGCAACTTTTGAGTTGGTAGATGCAACTGGTGGAGAGGATAAAGCAAAGCAGAGAGAGCAGGATTCATCCTGATCACCTTCCCTATCCTCTGAGAAATACATTCAAATGATGCTTCAGTTACCCTGAAATGATCAGTCATTGGGAAGCCAAAGACAGAATGATCCTAGGATAATAAGCCAGTGGTTTCCAGATGTGAATACCAGATCAGTGGCATCAACGTCATCTAGGAACTTGTTAAAAATGCGATTCTTGGGCTTCACTCTAGATCTACTATATTAGTTACCTATTGCTTTATACAAATTACCCCAAATTTTGGTGGCTTAAAACAGCAAACATCTATTATCTCACGGTTTCTATGGGTCAGGAATCTGGGCGTGGCTTAGCCAGGTGCCTCTGCCTCAGGGTCTCTCACAGGCAGTCAAAATGCTGACCAGGACTGTAGTCATCTCACAGCTTGACATAGGGAGGATGTGTTTCCAAGTTCACTCACATGGCTGGTGGCTGGCCTCTTGTCTTCATTGGCTGTTAGAGATGTCAGTTTCTTGCCACCCGGGGTCCTCTCTACTGGGCAGTTCACAGCAGGTAGAGCATCATGGAAACCACAGTCTCTTAATCACAGAAGTGATATTAAACCACTTTTGTTGTATTCTGTTCATTAGAAGTGAGTCCTAAGACCAGTCCACACTCAAGGGGAAGGGATTGCAGAAAGGCATGAACACCAGGAGGGGGAATCTTTAGGCAGGTATCTCAGAGACTACACACCAGACCCACTGAATCAGCAAGTCTGGGGTGGGGTCCAGACATCTGTTATAACAGCTCTGCTGGTGATTCAGACACACACTAAAGTTGAAGATCACTGGTCTAGGCTAGAAACAGGTCTCTGCTCAGTGGGATCTTCCTAAAGAATCTTACTCCTCACTTCCTCCCCAGCCTCACCACAAGCAGAACTGAAACCCATTCCTTTCAGTTCCACACGCATGATTAGGACCCACAATCGGAGTTGGAGAGAGAAACACCAGCGAAATAATTCCCACTGTCAAGGACCCTAAGCCTGGCCACATAGAGTTCAGAGAGCTTGCATCTGCTTTTACTTTTACCAACAGGTACCATTTGCTGGGTATATTCCAGGCATCTGTTGCTATGCTAAGTATTTTACAAATAGTATCTGTTTAAACCTCACAAGAACCCAGTGAGATATGTATCATTATCCCCATTTAGTAAAGGAGGATTTTGAGGCTCAGGCCATTGAGTGACTTGCCCAGAATCACACACAGTAAGTAGCCAAGTTGAGAAGCAAACCGAGGCCTCCTGGCTGTAAATTGAATGAGCACCTAAAATCCTAACATCTCTGTCTGTTTCTCCCAGTGACATGTCTCTCTTGAATATCCTGACATCCCAAATAATCAAGTCTCAAAGCACCATGGCTCTGCTGCCTACAGACTTCATAAATACTGCTTGTCCCACCAAGAGGAGGAGTTTAGGGAATCAAATGAGAAACTCCAGGTCCCAAAGCCCTATTTCTCTTCCAGAGCTTTCCAGGTCACAGGGGTACTTTAGGGTCATTCCTTCCATACTTGTGTGAAGAAAGAAATGGATCATAGCCTGGGAACAAAGCTTCTCTCCTTGTTTGTCACAGAAAACTTAAATTGGACATTGCTATAGTTGACTGTGTATATTTAAAATGTACAATGTGATGACTTGATACACATATACATTGTAAAATATCCACAATCAGGTCAATTCACACATCCATCACCTTGCATAATTTACCTTTTTATATGTGTGCGTATGTGTGTGTGTTGTGAGAACACTTAAGATCTACTCTTCGTAAATTTCAAGTATACGATACAGTACATTAACTATAGTCACCATCTTGTACATTAGATCCTCAGAAATTACTCATCTTCTAACTGGAAGTTTATACCCCTTGACCACCATCTCCCCTTCCTCACCCCTAGCCCCTGGCAACCACCATTCTGCTCACTGTTTCTGAGTTCAACTTTGTTTTTAGATTCCACATGTTAGTGATATTGTGCAGTATTTGTCTTTCTCTCTCACCTGGGAGTTTTTGAAACATCTCAGTGGCGGGTCCCACCTCAGAGTTTCTGCTATAATTGATCTGGTGTGAGATGCAAGCAGCAGTGCTATTTCAAAGCTTCCCCAGAAATCCTCCTGTGCCCAATCTGAGCATCGCTGCTCCAGTATTTCAGATGCTCTTTAGAGCTGCCAACAAAGGGAACAGGATTTCTTGCCTCCTACTTCTAAAGCCCCTCACCCATAAGGACAGGAGCAGAAAGCAGGAGAGCATGGGCTCCGAGTCTCTCCCCTGCTCACTGTTTCTTCTCCAACAGAAATCAAACCAAACACACTGTGGAGGCTCCAGATAGCTCAGAGCAAACAGTCACTATATACAGACTGCGTGGCCTGCACTAGTTTTTAAAATTGTTATGTTTTTAAGCACTTATCTATGCGCCTGATACAAATGATAAAAATACGTGGTCTCTGTTCTCTAAGAGCAGGAATGTGCAGTGAACTCATAATGTAACAAACAACATAAACAAATAAAAATTAAGCCAGACACATGAAAAGATGCTCAACATTGCTAAATTATTAGAGAAAAGCAAATCAAAACTACAATAAGGTATCACCTCACACTGGTCAGAATGGCCATCATTAAAAAATCTACAAATAACAAATGCTAGAGAGGGTGTGGGAATGTAAATAGGTGCAGCCACTATGGAAAACAGTATTAGAGGTTCCTCAGAAAACTAAAGATAGAGTTGCCATATGATCCAGCAATCCCACTCCTGGGCATATATCTGGACAAAACTATAATACCAAAAGATACATGCACCTCTATATTCACAGCAGCACTATTCACAATAGCTCAGACATGGAAACAACCTAAATGTCCATCAACAGAAGAATGGATAAAGGACATGTGGTATATATATACAATGGAATGCTACTCAGCCATAAAAAAGAAATAGTGCCATTTGCAGCAACATGGATGGACCTAGAGACTATCATACTAAGGGAAGTAAGTCAGAAGGAGAAAGACAAATACCACATGATATCACTTATATGTGGAATCTAAAATATGACACAAATGAACTTATCTTAGAAACAGAAACAGACTCACAGACATAGAGAACAGACTTGTGGTTGCCAAGGGGGAGGAGGTAGGGGAGGGGTGGATTGGGAGTTTGCGATTAGCAGATGCAAACTATTTTATATGGGATGGATAAACAACAAGGTCCTATTGTATAGCACAAAAAACTAGAATCAATATCCTGTGATAAATCATAATGGAAAAGAATGTATATATATGTATAACTGAATCACTTTTCTGTACAGCAAAAATTAACACAACATTGTAAATCAACTATACGTCAATAAAATAATTTTTTTTAATTAAGCCATAACACAGTGTGATTTTTACTCACAGATGGGAGCGCCTTTTCATTTATTCATCAAATATTCAATGTGGGCACCTTGTGTGCCAGGCACCAAGTCTAAAATGGCAAATGTGGGTGAACAAAGCAAGTTACCTCTACTTTCATTAACCTTGCCGTCTACAGGGAAGATGGACATTAACAGAGCAGCATGCAAATAACTCTAAGCCGAATGTGCGTGCTCATTTCAAGGGTGGAAACAAGCAGACATCTTCTCTGAAAGAATTAACAAGGGCAAGGAGGGGTTGAAACCTACCTTGAGAGATCCAAGAAGATAGACCTAAAGAATAGCTGGGAAGGACCACGTCAGTCTACGAATGTGCCTGTGGGCCAGAGGTGCAGAGAGAAAAAGATGGGGGTGTCCCAGAGCTGGGAAAGAGGTTAGCGTGTTACAAAACACAGAGGAAGGAGAGCATGGTGGCTGTGAGTTAGGTGGGTGGAGGTGGGAGAGGGGGTAGGTAGAGGAGTCCATGAATTGGTCACACGTGTAGGGTCTTTTGAACTGAGGCTTGAAATACATATTGATCAAAACAGATGTGGTGGAAATCAAAGAGGGATGCTTATGAGAAGCTCCCCGGGCAGGACCAAGTTTGGTGGCACCTGAAGTTTATGTAAAGAATGCAGGATAGGGAACATAAACTTGCCATGAGCCCTGGAAGAGCCTTGGAAGGGCAGGGGCAAATAAGAGGCTTGAGGCTTAAGCTTGGCTGGTTTTGCGGTAAATCTGTCCACAACCTTGCTCCAATTCTGCTTCGCCTTTTGCCTGAAGTCGGAAGGGGGTGGGGGGTGCAGCACGGTGCAGGGAGACCCTGCCATGCAGCTCCCTAATTAAAACTTACACCCCTTTCTAACTATATGCATTCCCATTCAAGCCAGCATCCCAAAGAAAGCACTAATATCAGGATTCGTTTGCCCATTGAACAAATATGCATGTATTTGCTAGGTTAAGTCTAAAATGTATCATTCTTCATTGAAAATTATAGAGTACTTAGTAGGCTATGAGCATGACCCAAAGAGACATATGTATTACACTAGTGTGTACCAGGTACTATACTAGACTCCAGAGCTACAGCTGTGAATTAGATAGATACACTTGTTCACCTCATGGATTGAGCATCTTAAATTTGCCTTAGCAATTTTCAAGTACAAGAAGGATTTATGTCTCCTTAGTAAGTCTAGGCCAGTGACCTGGTCACCACAATTAATGACATCCCAGAGAGGATGAAGTCCTATAAAAGTAGAACAATCTTGAAGACTGCTCAAGAATCCTATAAAAGCAGAACAGTCTCAAAGACTGTTCAGCAATCTCATAGAAAAACTGCCTTGTGAGAGCAATGGTGTGATCTCCAGCATTCTGCTACTTACTGCATCTTTGCAGATTTTATATATATATATAGTTTATTATATATTATAGTTTATTATGTAGTATGTATTATGTGTGTGTGTGTATATATATATATATATATATATATATATATATATATATATATATATATATATATATATATATTGCTCCTCTGTGTAAGACATTTTAGTACTTAGCAACTATTTAGATTTTGTAGGCAGATAAAGCCTGGTGAGAAAAGAGGGGCAGAATTTCTGCACGTGGGTTTCCAGGTGTGTAATGTTTGCCTTTTCCAGCAGAAGACTAAGAGCATGATTCGGCTGTGGCATTGAAGGCTGGATTCCCATGGGCTGATCCTGAGTAAGCCACTGCCCTGAAGTAACTCAGGCAATAATGACTTTGAGAGAAAAGGGAAAATATTGGGTCAGCACTCATTTTTTTAAAAAATGCTTTTAGAGAGAGACACATCCTCAACTAGTATTATTATCTACTGTGCAAAAATAGTGCGTAGGCTAATTCGAGTTCAAGTTGAAGTTTCAACAGATTGACTTTGGATGTCTCTGACGTGGATGTGGGGTGGAAAGGTTATAGGTTTAAATACCTTCGGCACAGAATTTAGAGCATCCAAAATCATCTGCTATTTTCTCTCTTTCCTTCATTTCCTTCCTTCCCAGAGTACAACAGTATTTCAAATAACATCTGTTCAATGACCTCCAAACAGTGCCTGGATCAGAATAACATACTGTAGTTTCACCCACAGTAGTCCTAATCACCATTTTCCCAGTTGGCTGAATTACATTCAACACACTCAAAATTCCTGTTGCTTCCTTCCGGTGTGAATTAATTTTATGGTGCATAATTGTCTAGTACAAGGTAAAAGCCTTTAATAAAATGTCTGGCATGGTCTGTTTTGGAGATCACTCAGACAGGTTTTGGTGTATGAGTCTAGGTGACCGGGGGCCTTGTACCCTTACATGTCACCTCCTTTCTATTAGATACAAGAGAAATGTAAGGTAATTCAGAGTATATCAGGAGCATAAAGAATATAGAAAACCACACCTTAGAGACATCATCAACATGAAGAATGCAGAAGGAAGCAGTTTTGCCTGGGTTTGGCTTTTTTTATTTCTGAACTTTGCACATAAAATAATCCCTTTGAGCCTTGCAGAATAGGGTCTTAGAAGTACATTTTTCTTCTTGAATATTTATTGAGCACCAAGTAAGTGTGGGGCATGACTGCAGGAGACACACAGAGGCATAAAATGCAAGCTCTGCTCTTCAGAATAGACAGTCTGTTCAGGAGGCACAAGATAGAAAAGACTGGAAAAAAAAGAAGAAGAAGAAGAAGAAGAGGCCCAGCTGAACAGAAAGAGAAGCACAGACAATTTGGGCTACAGGAAGTCAAACGCCAGCATAGAGCCCATGAGATTTGGGGCAGATGGGGGATTGAGAATATTGATGAAAAGGAGGAGCAAGAATTTGGGTTAAAGTATAGGACAGATTTAACTTACAAGAAGATGGATCTTAGGCAGGCAGGGTGGTCAGAGTGAAACACATGTGGTTTGTCTCAGGGTTCAGACAACGATGGCTCAAGGGCTGCATCCAGCCTGCCATGTGTTTGTAAAGCCTGCAAGCTCAGAATGGTTTTTACATTTTTTCATGGTTGAAAACAATCAAAAAATATTTTGTGACACGTGAAAATCATAGGACGTTCAAATTTCTGAGCAGACCAAGTTTGACGGGAGCACAGCCATGCCTACTTGTTTAAAATTGTCCCTGGCAGCTTTCTCACTACAACAACAGAATTAAGTGGTCACCACGGAGAGTTACAACTGGCAAAGCCTAAAATATTTATTATCTGGTTCTTTACAGGAGAAAATCGCCACCCCTTGTTTCTCTGACGAGCAATCCCTTGAACAGACCAAAAGGCGGGGAAACTATCGGGGCCCAGATCCTGGTGAGTCTTAGTAGGCTCTGGAGTGTCAACTTCACTCTCTTTTTTTTTTTTTTTTAATAAATTTTATTTATTTTATTTTTGGCTGTGTTGGGTCTTCGTTGCTGCGTGCAGGCTTTTCTCTGGTTGTGGTGAGCAGGGGCTACTCTTCATTGCGGTGCACTGGCTTCTCATTGCTCTGGCTTCTCTTGTTGTGGAGCACGGGCTCTAGGTGCATGGGCTTCAGTAGTTGTGGCATGCAGGCTCAGTAGTTATGGCTCACAGGCTCTAGAGCGCAGGCTCAGTAGTTGTGGTGCACAGGATTAGTTGCTCCGCAGCATGAGGGATCTTCTGGGACCAGGGCTCAAACCCATGTCCCCTGCACTGGCAGGCAGATTCTTAACCACTGAGCCACCAGGGAAGCCCTTCACTCTCTTAAAAGGGACTCATTGAAGGTTCGTGAGCAAGAACAGAGAATGGGGAGAGGTGTGAAATCAAGACAGAAGAGAGATTGGGTCAGGGAAACAATTGTGAGTACTTAGTGGATGTGTGGCCAATACAAACCTGACCTGGTTTCCTTCTCTGTTCTCCTAAGGACATTTTCACATTCTCCTGACCTGGTTTCCTTCTCTGTTCTCCTAAGGACATTTTCACATTCTCCTTCCTCTTAACCCTCCCCTACTTTCACTTTCAGCTGATGACCTTGTCTACATTTCACTGAGAAATATTAAAAAGGAAGACGAAGCAAACAAACAACTCCCTCATCCTCCCACGTGGAGTCCATTGACCCAGAGTTTTGTCCCCCTCCTGCTACACTGAAAAGATACCTGACCTGCAGTGCCTCCCTGAGGCTTTCAGAATAAGGTGCAAACCCAGACCTTGTAAGCAAGCAGGAACCTATGGGGCTTTCCTGGGACAGAGCCCCACATGTCCTCCATCTGCCTCTTATTTGTAGAAAAAATTTAGCCTCCTAGACCTTCCCCAATTTCCAAAGAATAAATCCGAGAAATTTAATCAGAGAAGTGAGAACATGCAGAAATAAAGGAGAACAGTCAAGCAAGAGAAAATAATAATAGTTTAGCCATTAAACAAAGTCAAGGACCTTTAGTTCCTCCTCAAGGACTATAGATAATATTCTGAGCCATGTTCTTTGAGCTGTTTTGCAGATACTGAAACCCCCACCAGGTGAAAGAAGTTAACTGTATGCTTCCCACAAGCATGTAGACCCCAGATGGAAGGAGCCAGAGGTTGATGATCTTGACTCCCAATTATCTCACCACCAATCAATCAGAAGAATATCCACGAGTTGGCCATGCACCCCACAACCTCCCTCCCTTACCCTATCTTTAAAAACCTTTCCCTGAAAGCCATAGGGGAGTTTGGGTCTTTTGAACACTAGCTACCTGGACTCCTTGCTTGGTGCCTGCAATAAAGGCTGCACTTTCCCTCACCACAACCCAGTGTCAGTAGATTGGCTTTACTGTATGCAGGCGAGGGGACCCAAGTTTGGTTCGGGAACAGCATCAGGCCCTGCTCCTCTATCTATTCCCAAGTCCCATTGGATTGAATAAGCATGACTCCCAGGATGCACTCACAAGACGACTTTAGGAAGTGTCATGGACTGAATGGTACCCCCCCCCAAAAAAAAACAAAGAGCTCAGCAGCCTAGTTCCAGGAATATGTGAATGCTATTTAGAAAAAAGGGTCTTGCAGACGTAATTAAGACTCTTGAGATGAAGAGATCATCCTGGATTATCCGGGAGCCTCAGTCCAATGATAAGTATGTTTATAAGAGACCCAGGGGACACGAGACAGAAGAGGAGAAGATGTGAAGACAGAGGCAGAGATCAGAGTGATGCAGCTACAAGCCTAGGAACTCTAAGGAATTCCAACAGTGCCAGAAGCTGGCGATCTTCCCCCAGAGCCTCCGGAGGGAGAGCAGATATGCCTACCTCTTGATTTCAGACTCTGGCCTCCAGAAATGTCAAAGAATAAACTCCTGTTGTTTTATTACCCAGTTTGTGGTAGTTGGTTATGGCAGAAAACTAACAGGGGGTTATTTTTTTCTATCCTGCCCCAATGACTTTTTTGTTCCCAATTAAAAGATTCAGAACCCTAATACTACTTTAAATCACGAAATTGCTTCAGAATTGAGTAATTCCAAGTAATAATCAATCATTTCCACTCAGAGGTAAGGCTGTTGACCACTCTGACCTTCACCATCCCCACCCCCTCCCCCACCAGGCCCAGGGCCTGCTCCAGGCAGGAAGTCAGCTGTCACAGAGGAGGCAGAGTTGGCTTCACCATCCCCATTTTCCTCACTTGCCAGCTGCTGTTTTAACCCTTCTGGGATTGGAACAGAAGAGCAGAAAATTTCTTACTTGACCAACAGCATCATACACTGCGCTGTCCAGTCTGGGATGATGTTCGAGGATGACTCTTGTTTCCCAGGGGACTTTTCTGGGCTCAGCTTCTCCTCCTCTTCACCCCATCCCTGGAAACCTGTCACCTGCAGGTGCCTTGCTGAAGTGACACACTCTTCTCTGGATTACTTCTTATTCTTTCTCCAGCTGCTGGGACTCACCAAAGACCAACCAGATCACACAGCAGAGGCCTCCCTACCCACGCCGGTGTCAAAATTAAAGTTCTCGCATAGTGAATCATCATTAATTCAGCAGCTGAGATGTTTTCCTTTCCAGATCAGAATCCTAATGAGTTAAAAAGTTATTCAAAGATAGAACGCATTTATTGGAGTAAAAGCCATGAATGCTGACCTCCACACTGCCAGATCACATTTCTCTCCAATGACAGCATACCTAACCAGGCTTTTGATCTTGAGCAATTCCAGATCTGATAGAGCTGATAACAGATGCCCAGCCTGATAGAGCTTTGATGGAATTCCTGATAAAGAAAATGATAAGGAACCACAGTTCCTTTTCCAGTGGCCTTTCCTTAGGCTGCAGAGACCACCTTGAACCATCCATCTCAACTGTCTGTAGTCAGTGTATGAGTGAGAAGAGTCAAGCTCTGTGCCACAGAAGCCAAAAACAAGGTTCTAACTGGTGCCTGGCCCTCCAGCTTTCCTCTGTCTCATGGCCATAGATCTTACTCTGACCATGACCCCTGCCAGGGCAAACCTATCCCTCTTGTTTGTAAAATTCAGGGGGGGCAGTGGGTCACAGTGGTAATTGTTTGAATAACTGTTTTCTTCAATATCTCTGAAAGAGCTATCTATTCCAAGCACCTCCCATCACCTCTAAACTGCTTGGTGATGACGAGCTCCCCTGCCCTCCTTACAACCCTCAAGTGAAACACAGGTCTGGAGGCCAGCACAGGCGACCTGGGTTCAAATTTCAGCTTTGTCCCCAACTTGGTTGTGATTTCAGCCTTTACCTCCAAGAATCTTAGCTTTCCCACCTGAAAAATGAAGCTAGATCAATCTTTTTCAGATCTTCTTTGTCACAGCTTCTCTGTGTCATCCAGGAAACAAGGGACAGAGGTAACCTGTCTAGAAACCACACAAAGAGAATTGCTTCCTTGGCCAGTGCTACCAGCCTATCAGCCTCAGGTACGAGTCCCATCCTACCCACTGTGCCCTGGGCAAAATACTCCTGCTGGGTGACTTCCGGAGAACCACTTTGAAAAGTCTTCCAGAGAGCAGCCTGGGACCAAGGAACTCACAACTGCACAGTTGCCACCAAGATTCTGAAACTACAGCACGTGCGTCCGGGACTCTCTGAAGATACAGTGTCAGCCCAACCTCCTGAGCTCTCCCCTCCCAGGTCCCAGACCCTTCACCTCCTGAACCCCAGGGTGCTCATCTATAGCTGCAACCCTCACACCCTTAACATCCTCAAGCTGTCTTCACCATCCCACGAGACACTAATATGATGCTATACTCACCTAGAATGGCCCTTTTATCTGTCAACACCTCAGAGAACACAGCAACAATTAACAATTTCCTTCCTGGGGAATACCACTTGCTATAGGGTACAACACAAAATTCCACTAAGGATGTCCCTGGGGGCATCAGGTATTGCTCCAAATGTGCCCATGCTGACCTACCATGTACCTGATAGCTAGTTTCTCCCCAACTTCCCCCCAGAAGAGACCTGTGCTGTCTTGGCCAGATATTGCCCAAGTGTGAGAGTCGGGATGGATGGAATTTTGACTGTCCCTCCATGTGACCCTCTGGATCCCTTCTCCACCCTGATATGCCCTGATCTGTGCCCCCAGGAGGCTGTGCTCTGCACAGCATCATCTGAGCTCCCCACCCTCTGTCTTCCAGCTGGATTCAGCCAGTCCTCCTGCCGGCAGGAGAACAGAGAACAGGAGGGGTGTGAGGTCAGGGCGTTGATTCCCCTCACTCCCTCCATGTCAGGTTTTGACTTGGGCAGTGCTTGCGCTCCTCCACGCAGGACCACAGCCCAGAATTCCTCCCAGGGGGACAGTTGTCATTCTGGTTGTTTAGAACATTATTTAAAGACTGCTAATGTGAGTGACTGTGAAGACCAGGCCTTTCCTGAAGAGCTGGGATGTGCTGGGTCCGTGTAGATGAAATAGAGCAGTTTTCAGAGTTGGCAACAGCTGGACCTGGAGCAGTGGGGAGATGCAGAACTATGGCAGGGCGTGTTGAGTGGGCAGGGGGAAGCCGCATCTCGGCCTGACATGGGGGAAGGGTTGGGGTGGGAACTGAAGGGAACGGTTTCCTGGTGAGGATTTATCTGAGGCTTCGGTAAGGTTCCAGAAAAGGAGTGACTGATTCTTACTCCTGAGCTGACAGTACCCTGCTCTTCCTCTCAGAAAGAGCCTATCCCTCACCACAGCCTCCTGAAGAGGGTGTGAAGAGTTCAAGAAGAAACCTGTTAAGTCTAAGGAAGAAACAATAGCAATCTTACACCAACTCTTTCAGAAAATTTAGGAAAAAGGAAAACTTCCCAATTACTGTATAAAGCCGATATTATCCTAATACCAAACCTGGCAAAGACATTACAAGGAAATAAAGTTTTGACAAATATCCTTAACAAAATATCAGCACAATATTCCAGCAACATGTGGCAAGGGTAAGATCATAACCAAGCGGCATTTGTGAACAGAAATACAAGTTAACGTTTAAAAATCAAACATTTAAATTGACCAAATAAAGGGGGAAAAATCATATAGACATTTCAATAGATTCAGAAGAATCAATGGACAAAATTCATCACCCATTCACAATTAAAAAACAAACAACAAAAACATTCGGCTAACGTAGAATAAAGGGAAATTTTCCCCTATGCGATAAAGGAAGGATATCTATGAACATCCTCGAGCTAGCATCACCTTTAATGGTAAAACACAAAAAAAATATCCTCAAGATTGAAAACTAGGCAAAGGTATCTGTTCTCACACCTATTCAACACTGTACCTGAGTAAGTACAATAGAGTAAGGAAAAGAGAAAAATGGCATGAAGACTGGAACAGAAGTAAAACTCGATTCATAGTTAACATAAATTTTATATTAAAAAATAAGAAATCTATTTTTAAAAAATACTAGGTCTAATAAATTCCTTTGGCAGGGTCTTAGGGTAGAGGATCAATGTACAAAACTCAATTTATGTTTATACATTTTTGCAAGAAAAAACTTAGAATATGAAAGACTCAATACTGTTAACCGGCAACCATTTTCAAAATACGCTTTAAAACTTAATCTCAATCATCATTCTATAGAAATGAACAAGTTTATTCTAAAATTTATACGGTGTTACAAAAGGCCTAGTAGAAAGTCCAGAAATAGACTTATACGTTTATGGCCAATTGATCTTCTACATAGGCATGAAAGTAAGTTAATAGGAAAAAAAGAAAAAAAGGATTATTCAACATTATTGATAGACCCACTTGAATATCCATAAGGAAAAAATTCAGTCTTGACTCTACCTCCCCAACACCATGAAGAAGAATTGATTCGAGGTTGATATATGAACTAAATGTATAACCTAATATAATAAAGCTTTTAGAGGAAAACAGAATATCATCATGAATTTGAGGTAGACAAACATGTCTTAGGATCAGAACGCAGTAAACAGAATAGAAAAACAGGTATGTTGCTCATTATCAAAATTAAAAACTTTAGTTCATCAAGACACCAATAAGAAAATGAGTGATCAAGTCAGAGAGTGTTAGAAGATATTCATAAACCATCTATCTGAGAAAGGTCTTGTATCTAGAATATATAAAGAATTGTCAGAACTCAGAAACAAAAAAATAGAAAATAGACAGAAGACTTGAAAAGACACTTCACAAGGGACGAAGTACCAAAAACATAAACACATTGAAAAATGTTCCACATCATTTTTCTCCAGGGAAATGTTAAGTAATACCCCTCACACCCCTTACTAGAATGGCTAAAATTTTAAAGATAAAAAACACCAAATGTTGATGAAGATGCAGAACAGCAGACTCTCGTATTTTGCTGGGGAGAAATTTTCATCCAGCAATCCCACTCCTACTATCTAAGAAAAAACAGTTTATGTTCAAAAAGACTTGCACATAAAAGATCACAGCACCTTAATCTACCACAGCCAAAAGCTGGAAACAACTCAAAAGGGCCAACAACCAGAGAATCGGTAAACACATTGTGCTATGGCCATACAACGGAATAGCATTCAGCAATAAAAAGAAATGAACTACCGACGCAAGCACTGACTTGGATGAACATCACAGAAATCATGCTGAGTGGAAGAAGCCAAACATAAAAGACTACACATACTGTCTCATTACCTTCACATAAATTTCTAAAACAGACAAAAACTAATCTAAGATGAATAAAAATACAGGTTACCTATTGGGGGGATAAGATGGAGCTTCCTGGGATGAAGGAAATGTTCTATATCCTCAAGAGGGTGTGGTTACATACCTTCATCCATTTGTCAAACAGGCACAGTTAAGACATGAATTTCAGCATATGTACATTTTACCTCGACAAAATAACTATCACAACAAAAACACTGGGGGGAATGGATGGAGGTACAGATCATACAATGATAGCAAAATGTTGATAATTATCAAAGCTGGGGGATGGGTACATGGGAGTTTATTATATCATAACCATTTTGTAAATGTTTGAAAGTTTCCGTAATAAAAGCTTTTAAAATGCATTGGTGTCATGAGTTGAACTTTCACCTTTCATTTGCAAAAATGAAATCAGAAAAAACAGAACTGAATATCCTGCTCAGATATGTTTGAGCTGCTCAGAGCAGAGGCGGCACTGATTGCAGGAAGGGAGAGAAGTGAGATGAGAGAGTGGCTTTTCAAGACGCTGGGAGGGGTGGAGAGGGAAGGTGGGGGAGGGAAGATGAAAGATGGGAAAGGGAAGATGGCAAGTGGGAGAAAGAATCAAGAGGGCGCTGAGCTTCCTAGTTAGGACCTGAGGTGTGAGGAGGGAGGGGTTGTCTTGGGATGGGCATTTAGGGGACACAACTAGGGACTGAGCCAGGCCTGGAGCAGCCTGGAATCAGGGGTGGACTCTCAAAAGGATGTTAGGGTCACCTGCCCCTCATCTGGATTGTGTCCCTGTCACAAAGCCTCAGTTAGACAAAAGAAGGATATGTTTGCCCTGGAGGAACCTTGGGTTGGAGGTGCCAACCAGAGAGACCGGAAGTGTCTTCCTCCTCGGCCATCATGTCACCTGGGCCACCCTGAGCACAAGCAGGAGGCAAGTTCAAGAGTTTATGGAGTGACACCAAGTCCTGGCCGAGTCCACTGTCACACACGCAGAATGTATATTCTACCCAGGTACCCTGTGGTATGGGGGTCATGATCCCCACTTTCAAGACAAAGAAACAGCTATGAGCAGGAACTAAACTCTACTTGACCCAAAGCCGATCATGACGTGGCCCTCGGCCCAGGCAGAATCCTTGGGCTGTGAATACATCTCCCAACACCTGCTCTTTCTGTCTCAGCAGCCTGCGCATGGTTATGGGAGCTCCCAAGACACCTGTTTCCCAGCCCCCCAAGACCTCCTCCAGCCCCTCCCAGGGTCACTGTCCCCAGGTACCTCCTCAAAACGAGCTCTTCCTCCTCAAAATCCTCAAAACGAGCTCTTCCTGGCTCCCTGCCTTTGCCTGGGTGTGAGTCCTCCTTTTTGCATGGCTGGTACCTCCCCAGCCCTCAGGTACCTACTCATCTCCCTTCCCCAGGAAGGGCTCCCCAAACAGCCTTCTTGAGGTGCTTCTCCTAATATTTTTTGAAGCTCTTGTTTCTTCCAGGGCAGTTACACAATGTGAGAATATTTTGTCTCTCCACTGGAATTGTTTCCTGTTAACAAGCTCCCTTTAAAACAAAAGGATGGAAAATAGTTCTCCTGCTTTCTTGCAGTGAGTGTCTTAAACCTCAAACAAAGAAATGGAGGCTCTGGGTGGGAAAGGGGAGAGCCCCCTGCAGAACCACAGAAAAACAAAGCATCGTTGAAGACCTTCCATTTCCCAATTAGGCAAAAACTGAAACATGGATGAGCTCCTGCCTAAATCCTAGTGATGGTGATGATGATGATAATGGTGGCACTGACAATTAGTTTGCCTTATCACGTGCCAGGGACTTAATATATTTATCTCTAATCCTCAAAACTATCCTACAAGATGGGGACGATTCTATGAACACATGAGAAAAATGTAATTCAAAGAGATGTAAAATCACTCTATGATAAAAGTCAAACTGAAATGTTTACACCCATTCTCTCAAAAGTTTTAGTTACAGTGTCCCCTACAGAGCCCGCTGAAACACACATATATGCACACGCATGTACACACATACTCATGCACACACACTCGTGCACGAACACACACACACACACCTCCATTTCTCCCACTCCCCCCAGCCCCACGGTGGAACAATAAAAAGCCTCCAAAACCATTTTCAAATCAAGTGGTAGATTTATTGGCTGTCTCTTTATTCAGTGAGGTTACAACGTCTCAGTGTAGGGCACCCTAAACCTCGCTTTGGCTTCCCGTTGGGCTGCAAGACCAGCAACAGGTGCGCGGGTGGACAGTCAGTGGATGACAGAAACAAAAGGCCGCCGGCTCACATTGCTACAGTGATTCGTCCATAGGTTTAGGGAACATTTCGTTTGTTTTTCTTTCATAGCATCTTTCTCTTTTCAAACTCCTTCAGGCACAGAAGAGAGGGAGAAGAGAGAGGGGATAAAAAGATTAAAAATCCAAATTACATTCACGGTCAAAATGATTCTAAAACCTCTTCCTTTTAGGATCCTTTGAGCAACCAAAAATTATAGAAGTAAAATGTACCAGGGTGAGGTGACTGAACACAAAGATGACAGCTTTCAAATGAGCGCGTGTCAGCCTGAATTTCACTAAGCTGGATGCGGAGCTTCAACCTTGTCTTCTAAACGCAGGGGCTGAGAGGCTTTGAATTTCGCGTGTTTTCTATGGCAGTGTTATCATTGGGAACTGACAAACCTGACTGTGCTTATCCAAACCTTTAACGCTACACGTGACACACACCAGCCCTTGTAATAAGGCAGTGGATTTGTTTAGTTTCTCAGAGAATAAAACTGAACACAGATTCAGTTCAGATTTAAACCAAACGTGAAGAACCTCAGAAGTATATGAAAAGGAAACAATACTGAAAATCACATTTCTCTAGATTGTAACAATTAGAATGCAGCAAAATGTGTAAGTGCCTGCTGCCACCTACTGGAGTAAAGTGGTAACACAGGTCTCTGATGTGAATTCAAGCATTTATTTGCTTTTTCCCTTCCTTCCCCTCTTTTAAATAAAATTCTTCACACACTCCCTAACCACCCAGATTTCTTTTAAACGCTATGGCACACTGTGTCACATTCCACAAGATACGCTCGTGCAAGGAGTCAATAAAACAAGGAGTTCATTATATTATCCCTAAGACAGTGCCAAAGAAGATTATGCCAAAACATTGTTCCCTCCTGGGAAGACAATCGGGGCCTGTTTTCAGCATGTGCAAAAAGTTTTGGTTTTTGTGGGGGTTTTTTGTAAAGTCTATAATCATCAAAAAAGTAAAGAGAGACAGAGAGCCTTAAATGATCACTCAAAGAGGCCAAAAATCGTTGCAGAGAGATTTATGGAAGACACCAACTAAAAACTGAAAACCCCCAGCCTCTTTAGATCTCCCTCCATCCTGACGCCCAGTTTTCATTTCTTCTTAGTCGGTCTTCAACCTCTCTCCCTGGGAAAAAAACCTATGGAGTTAGCATAGCTATATCCCAAAGGCCCTCGATAGAAAAAAACAAAACACAAGGCAATTCTCTGCACAACCCCCAAAATGGAATTCAGGACACTTATGGACTCCGAAACGTTTTTTTGCATATCATACCTTACTACTCACAAAAGAGCAAATCTAGATGTTTGAAGAATAAAGTTTTTGAATTAGAGCATTATTCCTTGTCATACCCGATTAGAACATTAGGACTAAAAGGTGGAGTTGCTAGAGACTGTTAAGCTGCACACCGGAAAGAAAGAAACAGAAGAGACCCAGAAGAAAACACCATGGTTTCCAGGCACCCTGTGTGGCCTCCCACTTTAAGGCCAGTAACTTCCGAGCACTCAGGCCACTGTTCCAGCTCACCTTGTAGATGGTGGTTCCCAGCTGTGCAGGGGACATGCTGACCACAACTCCCGCACTCTGCAGGGCTGCGATCTTCTCTTTAGCTCCACCTTTTCCTCCAGCAATAATTGCCCCTGCGTGACCCATTCTTCTGCCGGGAGGAGCAGTTAAACCAGCAATGAAGGACACCACAGGCTTGGCCTTGGGACCCTGGAAAATGGGATTTTAAACACTCTGATGAAGAAGTTGATCGAAACTGGACCTCCGACTCATGACTCTGCCAGAAAATGGCAAATGGCTGGGGCCCTTCACTCATCTTCAATAAGAAAACAACATGGGCTTCCCTGGTGGTGCAGTGGTTGAGAGGCCGCAACAGTGAGAGGCCTGCGTACGGCAAAAAAATAAATAAATAAAAGAAAATAAAAAAAGAAAACACCACAAATATTGAGCTATGACTGAAACCACTGCATTCTCCTTTGAGATGACTTGACTCTTCCTACAAACTCGAAAAAGCAATCCTGAAGCAAAACTGTTACCTGTTAAGATATTAAACTTCAACTTCACCCCCACAAGCTGTTTTACAAATACATATGTGACGCTTTCGTTTGAAAAACAAAAAAGCACACTTGAAAATACCTAAGTTATGTGATTTGTGATAACGAATTAAGACACAGATCAGGTTGTTTTAGTTCAACATAACTCTGTCTTAATGCTTTTGCATTAAATCTACTGCATATATGTTAGTTTGGCTGAAGCACAAGAGAAAATCTGGCCTCACACACATATGTACTTGGAAAAGGGAGAAGTATTTTAATATCTGTCAGATAACAGGATATTCTTTGGCACTACACGAACCTCTTCAAATGGTAACCAGAAACCATAGTCCTTTGTTACTTCAAAATCCATTCATCATTCTGGATCTTTTACCTACAACGATTTTGTAACATTCATTGGTCAGAAGGAAAATACAGATTCACTGAGTTATGTAGCTCTTCCAAGGCTGATACATTTCCTCATTCAACATCATCAAATCACTCTTCAGTATCACCGCCAATCTCATTAGAAAAGTCTTTAGTAGGGTGAAGTTCATGGTGGCAGAAACAAGTTTTCCAAAAATATACATTTGCAAGTTCAAACTTTATTACTGTCAACGAATACCAGGAGTTGTTTTCCTTGATACAGCAGGACTGCTTTCTTCATTTTTGAGAAAAGATCCGCCAAATAAATACCCAGGTCTGAATAACCAGTCTGCCTGCCAGACATTCTTTCAAATAAAACTGGTGTTGCATGAAAAAAGCAGCTAGTTCAGCTCACAACTCAACGTGGAAAGTGCTTTACTTCCCATTTCATCACAAAATACTGACTCCAGGGTCGAGACTTAATAAAATTAATAATTCTTACTGCTTTATTAAGGACATTCTTAAAGGAAACTGGCTTTTTTTAAAGTGCAAGTGCATGGCAGCGCACGGTCACTGGCACAGTTCGCCTGGGCTAAGCTGACTCACGTGAAGGCACCAGCACGCCAGGCTCCGCGTGTTTGACGCTCTTACTCCAGACCTGCCCCCACCGTCCCTCCCTGCTCTTTACCCTCCAGGAACGCCACACGGCTCTGCTCTGGGCCCCGCTCTGCTGAGAAAGTTCTCCTTCCTCCTGGGATACCTGGCAAATTCTGACCTTTTTTTTTTTTTTTTTTGCGGTACGCGGGCCTTTCACTGTTGTGGCCCCTCCCGTCGCGGAGCACAGGCTCTGGACGCGCAGGCTCAGCGGCTATGGCTCACGGGCCCAGCCGCTCCGCGGCATGTGGGATCTTCCCAGGCCGGGGCACGAACCCATGTCCCCTGCACTGGCAGGCGGACTCTCAACCACTGCGCCACCAGGGAAGCCCTGACTTAATTTTTAAGGCCTGGCTCAAGCCTCTTCTTCCGCCTCCAACTCCCCCTCCCGCTCTCTCCGTAAGTGCTGGTTAGCTGCTCATCTCCTGTTCAGAGACTCCGCTGTGCCTCTGACACGTTTCTACCGTCACCCACAGCACAATGGCTGTAACTTATTCCCCACGTGCTCCCCTCCTAAATCATGAATCTCTGAACGCCGGGACTACGTTTTCACTTATTTCTGTATGCCAAGCATCTACCATAGTAGAGAAATGAGACGAAAAGACTCTGTAAGTCATTTATTTATTCACTTGTAGGCTCTGCAAAGGATGTGAGCATCTGGTATTTGAGTGGCACCAGTTTCCACTAGATCCCTCCGTCCCTATACTCAAATGGTGGGACTATTACACTAGAAAGAAACAAGATTAGGATGAACCTAGAATGTCTAACAAATGTACACTCTGTCCTATTGACAAAGAAGAGTCCCTTGAGATTTTTTAAGGAGCGAAAACTAGAATTGAAAAGACTATGAAAAAGTGTAGACTGAGAACAGGATACAGAAATGAGAAGTGTGAAAGCCTAAAAACAGGAAGACAAGCTAGGATGGCCTGACTAGAATCCGAGCAGATGCCCAGGACTGTGGACTCTTGTCCTTGAGGCCTGCGACCTGACTCCTGACCCCTCACAGTGTAATGCAGAAGTCAGGCAGACCTGGGTAGGAACCTCAGCCCTGGTTGGTTTGCTGTGTGCCTGCCATCGGCAAGCTGCCAGTTTCCTTATTCATAAAAGGACAAAAACATCTAATCCGAGGGTCAAGATTAAACAACACCACTCCTGCAAATAATTCCTGTCATCATGATGATAATAATAGTAGTTGTAGCAGGAGGCGACATGACTGAGTGTTCGCTGTGTCAGTTACTGTGCTAAGCGCTGAATATGTCACCTGATATGTTCAACCTAGAATCTCATACACAGTAGGCCCTCAATAAAACTTAGTTCCATGAAACCAATAGGAATAGGAATAGGAATACATGTGCCAAATGAAACAAAATGTAAAGCGTAGTTTTTCCCACTAAATTCTAAGCTACTCAAGGTATTCATGTATTCTATATACGTTTTTAAATGACAGTGTACAGTTGGCCCTCCATATCCACAGGGTCTGCATCAGAGAATAGAAAATGTACATGGGAAAAAGTTTCCAGAAAGTTCCAAAAAGTAAAACTTAAACCTGCCACACTAGCAACTATTAGCAAAGCATTTACACTCTATTAGGTATTATAAGTAATCTAGAGATAAAGTATATGAGAGGATGTACGTAGGTTATATGCAAATACTATGCCATTTTATATAAGGCACTTGAGCATCCATGGATTTCTGCAGGGGTACTGGAACCAACCCCATGTGTATACCAAAGGATGACTATAATGTCATAAAACCTAAATTTTTTTTATGTACAAAGTCAGTTTTTACTTAAATTTTAAACTTCACAACCTTTCTGAACTCAAGAGACTCTAATAACATTTTATTCCAATCTCCTAACAATTTACTTTATTCTTTCACTATTTGCCATTTACTGGTTCCTAACGTGCCAGAGGACTGCGCTGGGCACCAAGTATACGAGCTCCTTGCTCTCCATAATACAGTCTAGAGTGACAGTCAGGCGTTAACTAAGCACGCCTTGCAGAAGGAACAAGCAAAGGCAAGTGAGGATGAAAACAACTGGCACATCAGATGGGACATGGATCTGAAAAGGAGGGTCAGGGTGGTGTGTGAGGGGCTGGAATACCATGCTAAGCTGCCCTTTGTCCTACATGGATGGCAATAAGCAGGCTGGCGGGGGGGTGGGGGGGGTGGGGAGGTGGAGGGAAACAGGAGCAGAGATATCAGGAAAAAAATTACCGAAGTGGTCCAGGTGAGATAAGATGAGAGCCTGCACCAGAGCAGAGGGACTAATTACAGATGACGATGCTCTCAATCTCCACAAACTGCTAAGATCTCAGAGACAGATCTCGGTAACTGAGTGGAAGCAAGAGCTGAGAGAGAAATAAAAGATGGTTCTGGGGTCTCCCTGGTGGCGCAGTGGTTAAGAATCCGCCTGCTAATGCAGGAGACACGGGTTCAAGCCCTGGTCCGGGAAGATCCCACATGCCACAGAGCAACTAAGCCCGTGTGCCACAACTACTGAGCCTGTGCTCTAGAGCCCGCAAGCCACAACTATTGAGCCTGTGTGCCGCAACTACTGAGCCTGCGCTCTAGAGCCCATGCTCCCAACAAGAGAAGCCACCGCAATGAGAAGCCTGCGCACCACAACAAAGAGTAGCCCCCGCTCGCTGCAACCAGAGAAAAATCCACGTGCAGCAACAAAGACCCAACGCAGCCAAAAATAAAATTAAATAAATAAATTTATTAAAAAAAAAAAAAAAGATGGTTCTGAGGTTTCTGCCTTGGGAACTGCATGAAGTGGGATGCTGATTATACGCAACGACCGTTCGCACTTAGGGAATAGGCACTATCTGGGGAAGGAGAAAGATGAGAAGAGCCAGGAGGATGAACGGAGGCCCTGGTGACCTGTGCGAGAGCAGCGCCAGGGTGGACAGCAGATCCGACAGCAGCAGGAGCAGCAGCGAACAGCTGCTTACTAAGAGTGCTTACCACGCGCCCAGGGCAGCTCTCCTCTATGTTAGAGCCATAACATAGAGTCCGATAAGGATGCTGGGAGGGAGGTACTACTGCATCCCTATTTTGCCAATGAGGAAACTGAGGCACAGTGAAGTTAAGGAACATGCCCAAGGTCCCACCGTTTCTAAGTGGCAGGCAGAAGCCAAACTGCTGAGGATCAGGGAGTGAATAAAAAGGAAAAAAAAAAAAAAAAAAAAGAAAAAGCAAGAGATCCAGAGAGTAAGGGGAACTTTTAAAATTACCACAGAAGAAAATCAAGTAGACTCAAAATAGCCCTTGAAAATTCCTTCAATTACATATGCATCATTCTGTATATACTACCCTGCAGGTGATATTAGCGGTTCCTTTAACTCTCCGTTACTCATTATTTTTCAGCGGCATTTAATTCTGATGCATTCACTCTCAATCTCTTTCACAAGCGTAGACACAAGTTATCTCCCGCCCTCCTGCGCGGCCTCCTGAAGATGCATCTTCACTCATTCGTCAGTGTCGGGGACATCCTGGAAACCATTCGAATGCTCTCCCCAGGTCTTTGCCGCAGTGGTCCAGAGCACATGTTCACTGACTGGGGGCTGGCAGGCACCAGGCTGCTTCCATCGTTACTGTGCCCTCTCTCTCTCTCTCTCTTCCCACCACCCTCCTTCACCCCATGCACAGAGCTTAATTCCTTTAAGTTAAGTGAAATTATGATACAACGCCACACAATTCTTTTTAATTCGAAGGGAGAGGCAACAAGGAGAGCCTTCATAGGGCATAGTTAATAAAGCTTTTCTACTTGACCTTTGAAGCAAAGTTCTACTCTGTAAGGAAGACTGAAGCTAGAGGGAGGCAAGCTCCTAGAAAAGGGTATAAGGACAGGATCTTTAGAAGGTCAGCCTTGACAGAGAAAGAACACACATCCCGAGATGAGGAGAAAGGACACAAAGAAATGACAGGTGAAAATGGAAATATGCAGGTCAAATGACAGCTTTCAGGCTGATGGCCTGGAAGTTCTCCCTTCAGCAGGAGGCCAACTGACCTACCACGAAGTGTGAGGAGATGCCTGCGGGGAGGATTCATTCGAGAAGCAGAGAACAGGCCCCAGGGGAAATGGGGAGGAGAATCAACCCAGAAAGTGTCCCAAGTTCCCTGAGGGGCCAGTACTCCAGGTGCAGCTCAACAAGGTCTAACTTTATCTTTCACGTTTGCTTAAAAAATTTATCTTTGAAAAAAACAAAATAACTTCTAAAACAAACCGGCGATATTACTCAAGGGCAAAGATCTGTATTTTTCCAAACCCAAACTTACTGAATTATGCTGCCTCAAAAATTCCGCAGCATTTTCTTCTGCATTACCACCAATTTCGCCAATCAATATGATACCTTCTGTGGCTGGATCATTCAGAAAGATTTCAAGGCAGTCAGTAAAATCTGTTCCATTGAAAGGATCACCTCCGATGCCTGGAAAAGTCAAAGAATAGCACCAGCTGAAAACTGGATGAATCGTATGATTTAGGGCAGGAAACGCTGTTTTACCTGGTTTCTTACTTTGCCTTCCCCCCTCTTACCGATATTTTTAAAATGTGTCATCACTCTTTAACATTTAAAAATCACAAAATGCTGCACTGATTTCTGCTTATAATATCACATGAATGCTAAACGGTGGCGGGTTCCTGTTAGTCACAGAAACAGGCCTCTTTTTGTTTAACCCCTTATCAAGACTCCTCCCTCCCACAAAATTATTCCTAGATAGTTCTTTAAACATGAGCATTCCATATACTTTCCCTACTTAGGAGAACTTTACTTCTGAAAACACATTAGCTTTTTCAGGGATACGAATTACTGTTTTCTAACTTTGTTGACTTCTGGTGAGTAGTTCATTTTCAGTACCTTGTATATAATAGACAGTAAATTCTGAAATTAAAAATAATCTGGATTAGCTAATCTGGGGGGGGTGTCTGTCTGTGTGTGTCTGCGTGTTAACATGACTTTCACTGTGGTAGTTCGTTGTGATTTGTTATTTTCACATGAACCGCAAACCTTATTACCATATTGGAGACTTAATACCACATTGGAAATAAATATTGGACATTTGTATTTCTTCTACAGTAAAAAAAAAAATGAACATTTTAAGAAAATGTGTATTGGTGAGAATATCTTCTCTCATTAAACATTTAACCCATTTCTTTGCACAAAGTAACTATTTCACGAGGAACATTGCAAAGGAACCACTTGCAAGTTAAGACACAGTCCCAGTGAGGGGAGGGGGGGTGTCTTGACCCCTCTTACCTCTGACCCAGAGTGGGAGATGACAGAGAGAGACCACACACAGGGGCTCCACTATAAGCACATGGCTTTTTAGCACAAGTACTTGGATAGGACTCAAGGCAATGTTCCCTACAGACTAGCTGACACTTTTAAATTTTTAAGTTATAAAAATGTATTTTATAATAGATAAATACACAGGACTGGCTCCCTACTCTTCAACGCACCACTCAAGAATGAAACTGAGGAAGAGAAGCGGCATCCACTGAGTGCCAGCCACGTGTCACGTACTGTGCCTTAGCACACGTCGGGCCCGCCATTTCCTAATCCCTCCAAACTCTCTGTGACATGGCAGTTATTACTCTTCATTTACAAATTAAAAACAGAGGCTACAGAAGACAGAACTGCCAACTCTATTTCAAAATCTCTTCTTATTTTCCATCACGCTATCTTGTATCATAGATTGTGCTTCTGCACATAGAAAAGCTCAGTTAATGTCTCATAGTGATTTTACGAATTTGAGTCTTAATAAAAATACTACAGGGTTATATTTTATATTTTCTTATCATAAAATGCTGCCTTTGAAAAGCCTCTAAAAGATATTCTAAAAGTTTGAAGGAATATTTATAAAATGAGAAATTTGCCTGGCTTTTGGCAACAAATACCAAGATTATTTCAAAATGTAAAAGCTTTCTTATATTTGTAAGTGGGAGGCAGGATGATGTGGCAAAGGGAGAGGTTCAGGGAGCTCAACCCTCCTCCACCAATAACGCTACCACGGGACTACAAGCCAGCTCAGCGGGGCCTCAGAGGGTTGCCTTAAGAGTGAGATAATGATTGGCAAAGAACTCAGTGACTGTGAAGCACTGAGTGACAGCCGGTAATGATAACAAAATGCTAATTACAGTAATGAAAGTCCTATTTTGAAGGACCATCTCTTCCCAGCAAGCTAAGTAACAGCTGTTTTCAAGGCCCAAGGCTCTCCAGGAGACACACGTCCCAGGATGTTTGTTCTGAAGCTCGGAAGTCAAATCCCAGACCATGAATCTTGAAAATGTAACAGTCAGCTTCATGTATAAGCAAATTAAATTCAAGATCACAACATCCTTTTAATAAAATGGCATCAAAATCTCTCACAAATAACCAAATCAATAATTATCATTATACTTATTCAGTGAAGATACTGAACTCCAATAAAATGAGTTTAGCCAAAAAATCCCTCACCAATGCACAAAGACTGCCCCAATCCAACTTGTGTTGTTTGATGAACCGCTTCATAAGTCAGGGTGCCAGATCTGGACACGATACCTTAAAGAAAGAGAATTCAATAATATTAGGTTGTGTTCATACGACTATCATACAGCAAAATAAATTACAAACACAGGTATATATAAAACCCATTTCACAATTTGTCAACCAAATAAACGATAACATCAGGTCACGAAATAAGAAGAAAAGGCCTAAATTATAGCAGGGAGGTTTTAAAAGTTATATAGAGAAGAAAGTGTGTTATTAGTTAGGGTTGTTTTATGACCATAAAAGCAGTTAAGAGAGACCTAAAGTCTTCCACGTAAAACGACTGCAGACATGCAGTAAAATGGAACAATAAATCTATAAAAAGGTCCATAAAGAAAAAAAAGAAGGCATAAGCTTCAAGTATTAATCTTTGGCTAATAACCCTGATTTAGGAAAATAAATTCATGTTAGGCTTGCTGTCTCCTGACCACACAGGTTCCTCAAGACAGAGCCCTGTTCTCCTACGCTGGTTCGGTAAGAGACTGCCAATGCTGTTGGAGATTCTGCAGTGACTGTCTTTCTTGCTGGACTGGAACCTCCAGGGGGTCAGTAAACAAGACTGTTTTCCCCACACCTGCGTTCCCAGTATCAAGCACAGTTCAGGCACAGAAGGAGCTCAGTAAATATGTACCAACTGGGTCAATACTGAAAATCAATGGAGAACAACCACCCTCTCAAACAAAATCTAATTCCAAGAGTTTTGAGACCATTCACTATCTGGATCCTATTTCGCGACAAATGACAACCACTAACACTGACCCCCATCTGTCTCATCCGTCAGTTTTTCCCTATTCTTAGAGCTTTCTTTCTATCTACATCCTCTCTCCTTAACACAGTCCCTCCTCTGTGGGACCTTTCATAACTGAGAAGGTTAGGTAGGTCATGCCTAGGAACATATGCATTTGATGCATTTAGCTTTTAAATAAAGTACAATCAGTAACTCAGTTGTATATCTTTGTGTGAATTACCTAGTCTCCTTTCCACTCCTGATTCTTATGAATAGAATCATGACTGATTAAATGATTCTTATGATAGAATTATGTTCTTGTTCAGGCAACACCCTAGATTACTGGGCAGCACAACTGTTTTATTTATTCTAGTCTTTTAATGGATCAGTATAATAGTGAATAGTAGCACTAGGATTTTGTCATTTTGTCATTCTTTTAAGGGGCTTTCATCTAATTATATAAATGATATATAATTTATATAAATGCAAACTGCATACATTTAAGGTAATGAAAGCAATGTTTTTAGGGTAAATTACTCCTCCCATCCTTAAAGTATATATAGTAAAAGAGACTATCACTTAAAAATATCTATCATAAGGATACTTCTGCTTCCAAAAAGCAGAGGTATTTTCCTGTATTCTTCCTGCTAAGTACAAGTAAAAACCCTGGACATCATATATAAAACAAATATAAGAAATCTCTGAGGGGCTTCGCTGGTGTCTCAGTGGTTGAGAGTCCGCCTGCCAATGCAGGGGACACGGGTTCGTGCCCCGGTCTGGGAGGATTCCACATGCTGCGGAGCGGCTGGGCCCGTGAGCCATGGCCGCTGAGCCTGCACGTCCGGAGCCTGTGCTCCGCAACGGGAGAGGCCACAACAGTGAGAGGCACACGTACCGCAAAAAAAAAGAAAAAAGAAAAAAAAAGAAATCTCTGAAAGATGGAGAGAAGACAGAGTCACTAGGGACCTCGAGACTCAAGCAGTGACACAATGGTGAACAAACCACAAAGAGGATAAATCCAAAGAAATTCCCACCAAAACTCCTAATAAATAAACTTCAGAAAACCAAAGACAAAAAAAAAAAAAAATCTTGAAAGCAACAAGAGAAGAATAACACCTTACCTAAACAGGAAAAACAACTCAAATGACATCAGCTTTCTCATCAGAACCCATGGAAGCAAGAAGTGGAACAACATTTTTTAAGTGCTAAAAGAACTGTCAACCCTAAATCCTATACCCAGTGAAATTATCCTTTAGGGATGGAGGGGAAATAAAGACATTCTCAGATGAGGGAAAAGTAAATAATCTGTCACCAACAGTTCCATCATAAAACAATGGCTAATGGAAGTTCTCTAAAAAGAAGGGAAATGATACCAAGAAGGAAGAACACAGCAATAAGCAAAACATGGATAGACATCAAGACTTTCTCTTGAGTGTCGTAAAAGGAAGAAATAAAACTGTCCCTATTTGTAGATAACATGATTGTCTACAAAGAAAATGCTAAGGAATCTACCAAGAAAACCCATTAGATTACAGCAACATTGCAAGATACAAGATAAACAAAAATCAATTGTGTTTCTATACATTAGCCATGAGCACATGGATACCAAAATTAAAATACAGTAAAATTTACAATTGCTTTCTTAAAAAAAAAGAAATACTTAGGTGTAAATCTAACAAAACATATACAGGACTTATATGCTAAAAACTACAAAATGCTTGTGAAAGAAATCAAAGACAATCTAAATAAATGAAAATATACTGCATTCATGGATTGGAATAGTCAACATGTCTATTCACCCCAGATTGACATAAAGATTTAACACAATTCCCATCAAAATCCCAGCAAGAGTTTCTGTAGATAGAGACAAGATCATCTTAAAAATCATATGAAGTAAAGGAACTAGAAGAACTAAAATAATTTTAAAAAGAATAAAGTGCAGGAAGTGATCTACCTAAAATTTCACGACTTATCACTTAGCTATAGTATCAAGATTGTGTGGTACTGGTGAAACCCAGAAACAGACCAACACAAATATGCCAACTGTTTTTCTGACAAAAATGCAAAAGCAGCTCAATGGAAGAAAGATGATCTTTTCAATAAATGGTGCTGAAGTAGACGAAAGAGAACTTTGATCTACGTCTCACACCTAGAAAAATTAACTGAAATTGGATCATGGGATTTAAATGTAAAACTACAAAACTTTCAGGAAAAAGAAAGGTATTTAAGGCTAGGCAAAGACTTATTAGACTTGAGGTCCAAAGCATACTTCATAGGAGAAAAAAATTAGTAAGTTAGACTTCATCAAAATGAAAAACTCTTGCTCTCTGAAAGATCCTGTTAAGAGCATGAAAACACAGCTACAGAGTGGGAGAAAATATTTGTAAGCCACATATCCAACAAAGTACTAGTATCTAGAATATATAAAGAACTCTCAAAACTCAACAGTAAAAAAGCAAACAACCAAGTTAGACCATGGGCAAAAAAACATGAAGAAACACTTCACTGAAGAAGATATACAGATGACGGACAAGCACCTGAAAAGACGTTCAATATCATTAGCCATTAGGGGAATGTAAATTAAAACTATTACAATGAGATATCACTGTACACTTATCAGAATGGCTAACATAAAAAATTGTGATACTACAAATGCTAGCAAGGATGCAGAAAAACCGGATCACGCATACATTGGTGATGGAAATGTAAAATGGATAACAATTTGGCAATTTCTTAAAAAACATGTAACTATCATCCAACCTAGCAACTGCCCTCCTGGGCATTCATCCCAAAGAAATGAAGACTTGGGTTATATAAAAATGAGTACACAAATGTTTATAGCAGCCTTACTTGTAACAGCCCCAAACTGGAAACAATCCCAATATCTTTCAACAGATGAATCGTTAAACACACCATGGCACATTCATACCATGGAATACTACTCAGTAATAAAAAGGAGTGAACTACTGACACAACAATCTGGTGAATCTCCAGAGAACTGTACCGAGTGCAAACAGCCAATCCCAAAAGGCTACATACTACATGATATTATTTATACAGCATTCTTGAAATTTAAAAATTTTAGAAATGGAGAATTATTAGTTTCCAAGGATTAAGAAGGGAGTGGGAGTAGGAGGGAAGTGGGTGTATCTATAAAAGGGCAAGATGAGGGATCCCTGTAGTGATGGAAAAATTCTTTATGTCTGTATCAATGTCAATATACTAGATGTGACATTGCATTATAGTTTTGCAAGATGTTACCATTGGGGGACACTGGATAAAGGGTACACAGAAATCTGTCTGTATTATTTCTTACAATTACATGTGAATTTACAATTATCTGAATATAAAAAGTTTAATTAAAATAAAATGTTTAAAAAGGATGTAGAAGTCAAGTATGTCACATGTGGTTGAGAGTAAAAAAAAGTCTAACATAAGTGAAAAAAATATTGTATAGTTAAATATCAATTTGGAATACAATAATTTATTGTATTCAATAACATTCTCTTCAATAACATTCAATTAGCTGTTATACAGTTTCATTAGCTATCATTAACACAAACTAGAAAGCCACTATACTATTGTACTGCTATCATATTACATTACGTCCCATTCAGAAATACCCAAGGGACTGAAAAATCCTTTCTTTCCCTAAACTCTTAGCTTAAGGACTGGAAGTCAATGAGGCTTCTGAGAACATTAGTACTAGTATCAAAATAGGAATAGTTAGTACAGAAAATCATCTTTTCTCCTTCACCTCCTTGAAAATCTTGTAGTGTCATATATTTTCTTTTAGGTGAATTTTTTTCTAAATCCTCTGAATTAAAGGCAGTCTCCCAGAGGACTTCCTCATCAATGTGCTATGGCCATCTGGAGAACCGACTTCCCTGAACTTTTCTTACTTGTTTTTGAGGCTCACGGGCACCTTAGAAAGCAGGGTAGTGATCAGAAAGGCGACTCAGTACAGGGCACACCTTATTCCATGCTCACCTAAGTCTACAGTAGTACCCATTCCAAGCAGGCTGAAGAGTGTAAAGAGTATTCAAACACGTGCAAAAGCATCAGTGGCTATGTGGATCAGGCCCCGACTAGAAATCAGATGGCCTATGGAACTCCCTGCATCCTCCCTCGTAAGAGAACTTGATAAGTTCTCTACTGGCAGCAGGGCTGACAGCTCTAAGAGCCATTAGTAATCAAGAAAAATCATGACCTTTAACCCAGTCCTGTAAACTACACAACTGACATTTACTGACTATGTTTAACTATTCTTACTTAGTATTTACAGTCACGGTTTATAGATAAAGTACTGTAAACTCTATTATGGTGGAGAAACAGTATAGCTTAGTGAGAGTTAGGTGTAAAGAGTCTAAAAACAGCCACAATGGGCTAACTCTGAAACGTTAATTTGGTTATTTCCTTGAGGAACTAAACAAGTAGCAGTACAATTTTCCCAAAACATTTTGAGAAAGCCTATAATATCCACTGAGGCAAAGTAATTCTGACAGAACACAGAAAGACTAACAATAAAAATATTCACAGCATGTATATCTGACAAAGAACTTAAAGCCAGAATATTTACAGAACCCCCTATAATCAACAATTATATGAAAATTATATAAAAAAGACTACCCAATAAAAAATAATGTGTAAAAAAGTTGAACAGATAATCCACAACAGAAGATTTATAAATGGCCAATAAGGACATGATATCATTAGTCATGGGGGAAACTCAAAACCATAATGAGACATCATTTTACTCCCAGTAGAATGGCTAAAATGACAGACTAACAATACTAAATGTCTGTGAAGATGTGGAATGACTGGAACATTCATACATCAGGGGTGGGGGTAAAGAACGCACAGTCACTTTACAGAACTATGTGGCAACTTCTTAAAAAGTTGAACATACTTTGACTCTACGACTTAGCAATTCCATTCGTAGGCATTTAACCCAAGAGAAATACCCACAAAAAGACCTGAACACAAAAGTTCACCTTAACCTTATTCATAATGAATCAAACCTAAAAACAATAGAAACGTTTGTCAATGGGAGAATGGACAAATTGTGGTATTCAATAAAATATTACTTACTGATAAAATAAACTATTGATACACGCAAACACATGGAAGAATCCATAGTGTGCTGAGCAGGAAAACAATCTTTAAAAAAAAACCAAAAACATCTTCACTGATTCTAAAGAATTAGTGTTTCTCAAACATCAATTCAGGACATAGAATCAATTCACTATAAAACTTCCTTGGTAAATTCTCTTAAAGTTGAATTAAGATGAATTTGATTTGCAGAGTCAAATTCTCTTTGTGAGTTTTGAGCTTAGGGCAAGGAATTTTGTTTTTAATCTATAAGAAATATATACTCACCAATTCTTCCTTTCTTGTGAATATGGCCAGGCATGATGCCAATTTTGCATTCTCCAGGCTGAAGGAAAGTAATTCACGGTTTCAGAAAAGTGAAAAAAAAAACCTGTAATTTCCTAGGTCATACACACAAATATACTTGGACTGATTCAAAGCTAGTTAGCCTTCAGAGGGCTTCTTTTTGTTTTGTACACTCACATTGATGACTCCAGGGCAGTTTGGCCCAATCAGCCTGGTCTTTTCCTGGCGCAGCAGTCTGTGCTTGACCCGCACCATGTCCTGCTGTGGGATACCTTCAGTGATGCACACGACCAAGGACACTTCCGCCTCGATAGCTTCATTAATGGCAGCAGCAGCAAAAGGAGGAGGGACATAAATGACAGACGCTGTTGCTCCGGTCTGTTCTTTGGCCTGAAACATGAACCACGAAGCACTTCATTATTGGTTAAGTCAGAAACACTGTAAAAGAAATTCAATACCATGATTTTAATGATGTCTTGGGGTCAGGAAAGGACATCACCAAGAGACATCGGATGTCTTCATTCTTCCCATTAACAAGTTCATTTTGCTGTCAGAAAACAGCAGAGTAAGCACGGCCTCCTTTCTGCCCCCTTGGGACACGCTTCTGAATCGAAAGTTTCTGTGACCTCCCATTCCCTCAGGTGACAGCATGTCAGTACACCTGCAAGCACTGCCTGATTTGCGTCAGTGTCCCCTCATTCCTGCGCCATGTTTATTTCTGTTGTTCTACAAGGCACTTACCACCTATTCAGTACCAAAGACCTGCACCTCCCCAGGAGAAAAGGACTAGTGAGCCCCAAGCTCCAGAACCCAGCTCTCAACCATCTGTTTAAAAATACATCAAACTTAATAAATAATATCAAGAGGCAGCAAAATGAAGTTTTTTTTTCCCTAGCTGTCAGTTTTTACTCTAAATGCATGCTGATTAGAAATAAACTAAAATACACATGCATAAATGGCCACGGAATAAGAATGGGTCAGATAAGGACCATCAGTTTGACCACGGTTCTCTCTCAGTGGTTTTTACATACTCTCTACATGTATCAATACACATGTAGCCTTCCACCCACCTCCACGTGTGGCCATGTCTCTTCTCCTGAAAGGACGCTCCTTGAAGACAGAGACTGTCAGTGATCTCTGGCTCTCCAAGAGTGGCAGCATCTATTCCGTGAGAGGCCCTGAGAGAGACTCTATACAGGCCTCGGATAAGGCTTCACCACAACCCTGCATGCTTAGCCTCCCCAGCTACAAATCAAGATGCTGAGGCCAAGAAATATTACATAACTTGCACAAGGTCACACAGCTAGGAAGTGGTACAGGCAAGATTCAACAGTAAGTATATCTGATTCCAAAGCGTCAGTTCTTTTCAGCTACAGCAGGCTGCCTCCCTATATATGTTAAAATGTAACTTAACCGAGATGTAAATCAAAACTTTTTAGAAGGTTGTGCCATGGGATTCATAATGGATACAAAAACCAAGTTACGGAACATACAGGTACAACTAGGAGGCACAGAAGTAAAAGACAGTGTCTTTGAGAATCATCCCCAAACGATGCCCCACGTTCCCAGCAACGCAGGGGCTTTCTCTACAGCACCCCTAATAAACAGAGTGACACTTGACAGTGAAAGAAGAACAAGTCAAAGGATGTTGACTGGCCAGGGGTTAAAAATAATTCAAAACAATGTCTTTAAAAACTATGTTCAAGATGATAACAGAGAAGTGGGAACCAAAGGAAAAAAGCTAGGCTGGAACCAAGTGTAGGTATTTTATGGAAAATATCAATAGATCCCATGGGTTCCTACCCCTTAAGGCTACAAATACTTTCAGCAGCTGGACTGTGACAACAGAGTCTGTGCTGGCAAATGATACCGCATGAAAGGTATCCATGCTACTCACTCAGAAAGCTCTTTGTAAGAGCATCCTTGTCTTTAAAATGGGGATGATAACAGCACCTACCTCGGGCTTGTGGTTCGGCCTGAAAGAGGCCATGAATACAAAGCACCTGGCACAGTGCCTGGCAAAGCACCCACTCGAAGTATTAGGGTAGGGGGTGGATGCTGACATGTGCACTTCTAACACCCCAGAGGAAGAAATGGTGAGGAAAGGAAAATAAGCCAAATAGAAGCCAAGCCACAGCACTTCTTCCCTAAAGAGCTGATGTACACCTACAGACAAAAATGACCCGGGCTGCGGAGAAAACATCCTGAGCCTACCTGACTAAAGTGAACACACTGGTTTTTACCGCAACTCAAATTTCTCTAGGTTACTGGCATTTTAAAAAGCAACTGACTCTCCCAAAAGGGGCACAATTAAGATCTTGAACCAAGGTGTTCTAGCTCTTCCCCTGCTTTTCTTTACTCGCCAGACTCAGGTACCATTAGTTACCTCCTTCACAGTACTGAAGACCGGTAAGCCCAGATGCGTCTTGCCTCCTTTCCCTGGAGTGGTTCCTCCAACTAATTTGGTGCCATATTCCAATGCCTGCTGGCTATGAAAGGTGCCCTGAGGGGGAAAACGTGAAAGACTAATGAGAAAAGGCGGGCTGGGGAGCCTAAAGGCAATCTTCAGCAACTTGGAAAAGAAAAACAAATAGGTTAAGGATTTCCCAGCAAACAGCCGTAACACATATACAAGCATTCTCATCACCTTATTGAACACAGCATTCACCCTTGAAGCAAAGCGGGCCTCTGCGGGGCCAGAATAACTGTTTTTTTTTAAGGGGGGGGGTCTCTTTTCACTCTGCTTTCAAATTGGGCTGATGATCAGAAACCCCCTGGTGTTTACCTGAAAAGAACACCTCTTTTTCACTGTTCCTCGACTCCTGATGTCCTCACATCCCTCTTCTACTCAGCTTAAAATCCGTGGCCAGTCACTATAGTCACACAACCACCTTGGCTCTCCCTCACTTCAACTTACACATCTGGCAAAATCACAATCTTGGTTAAGTCCAATTCTCCACCTACTGTGAGACTGCACATGCGCCACTGAACGGTAGCTGGAGGAAAAATAAAATAAAACCATGCGAACTGGTCTCACTTTAAATTAATGATCCCAAACCTTAAGTGAGCCTTGAACACTGCCCAGCCAGCATCCTGGATGTCCCTATCCATTTACTCTCCCACCTCCACCTCGGCTCTACTGACATTCTGGACACACTGATTCCCTGTTAGGAGCGGCTGTCCCGTGATTTGTACAATGTTGACCTCTACTCAGTAGATGCCAGTACAATGCCCTCCTCCCTACCGCAATCAGCTGTGATGACCAAAAACACCTCCAGGGATTGAAAGATTCTTTTTCACTAAGCTTCCGGGGCTCCGCCTCCCTGTTTTTCTCTTCTCTTTCTTTCTCTTCCTAGACTTCTCTTTTTCATTTAAATGTGTGCCCTTGGTGAGTTCACCCCTTATCGTGGCAATAAATATCATCCATATGGTGACTTCTCCCAAACACACAGACACACACACCTCCCACATACCTAACCGAGACCTTTGCCTTGAACTCCATGCTCACACTGCCAACTGCCTACCTGACATCTCCACCTGGAGAACAGCAGGCATCCCAAACTTAATGTGCCCAAAACCGAGCTCCTGATCAGTCCCCTCCATGGTTTACCCGATCTCAATTAATGAGAACTCCACTCCTAACAGATGTTCAGACCCAAACGACTGAAGTCATTCTTGATTTCTCTCTTTCTCTTATATCTCAAATCAGGATACATTAGTCAATCTTACTGCCCTGCCTTCAGAACGTACCTGACAACATCTCACCCCTTCTACGGCGACCGTCTTGGTCTAGGTCACCGTCAACTCTTGACAGAGTACTGCCCTTGCTCCCTTTCAACCCATTCTCAACACGGCAGCCAGGCTGATCCTGTTACATGTCACTTCTCTGATCAAACTCTGCAATAGTTTTCCATCTCATTCACAGCAAAAGCCAAAGCCAAAGCATCACACTGGCCACCAAGTCAGTATTCAAGCTGCCTCCTCACATCAGAACCCCTCAACTGCCCGACCTCGCTTCACCCACTGTTCTCCCATCACTCATTCTACTCCGGTCATGCCGGCCTTGGGGCTGCCACACAGCAGGCACGTTCCCACCTCCTGGCCTCACTGTCCCCTCTGGCTGGAACACCCTTCCCCTAGACATCCACTTGACTCACCCCCAAAGCTCCTTTAGAACTTGACGCAGAGGCCAGGCTTCCCCTGAGCACCCACCACAACCGCCACCACAACCCCCCACACCTACAGACACCTCCTTTCTCTGGTTTAGTTTTTCCACAGCACTTATACTTTCTAACGTACCACATAATTTACTCATTGATTTTGTTTCTCTCCCCCGCCACTCCATGAAGGCAATGATTTCTATCTACTTTGTTCACTGAGCGGTGGCACCTAACGCAACACATTACATACAGTAGGCGCTCAATCAGTAGTTGTAGAAAACTGAGTGGATCTATGCGGTCATTCTACAGGGACCAGAAAATGATGACTCAACTACTCAAGTTCTATTTCTTAATTCAACGTCTGCATTTTTCAAAACAGGAAACTTAGTCCCGAGCATGTTAACTGACTTATCTTAAGTCAGTGATGGAGTTTTGGAAAGGACCTCAGACCATGCTCTCTCTTTAGACAAGTGCCACTCAAAGTGTCACCTGTATATGCTAACGGTCTACAGTGAGATAAACACAAAATGAAAAAAGAATGACAAAAATAATAAAGAAAAATCTAATAAAGAAAACAAAAATAAGTGAGAATGTTTGCAGACTTTTATAGCAATATAATATTGCTATGACTTTTACAGTATTTTGTAAAAAGTATTCATCTGCATTAGACTGGTGATAAAACAAAGACACACCCAAACTGGTCTTTCATTCCAGATAGTTAGAGAAGCACTACCCTAGACCACCATACTGTTACATAAATTCCAATGGACAAATTTTTAGTCCTAATGTAGTGCTAAACAGGGATAACATTTCCCGTTAATAAGCTTCTTTCCCGTAATTTTCCCATTATCACCATCCAGTGCAGAGTTAAGAATAGTAATAGCTTTTAGCAGCTCATAACAGCCAGTTCAAGAAATACCACCCACTGGAAATCTGCATTTTGGGGATTTGCTCTGAAATACAAATATTCCTCACTCATATGTGGAACAATGTGTATACTGAAAAAAAAAGAACTAATGAGACAAAACGCAGATTCTCTACAGAGATAAACTCTAAATTTCAGACCTCATTGTTACCTCTATAAACAGAAACTTAAAACCAATAAATTTGAGACAATTAAGGCTCCCAATTACTCTAAAAAAAAAAAGTGAATGAGAAACAGTGTATTTGCCGGTAACGCAGAGACACTGAAACCAACCTTGGATTTCAATACTTAGGCAAATCATCATCTAATTTATGAATCAGAGACAGTTCCAAATAGTGCTTATAGCATGGACAATGGTTCTTAAAAAAAAGGTCAGAGGTTAAAATGTTGTAGGATTGTATAAAGCTTAGTAAACAGAAAAACAAAATCATACATAATAAACTTATGTGGAGAATTTGGGTTAATCAAACATTTGATTATATGCTAATAAAATTAACATCTATCCAAAAAGGGACTAAATATGATTTTAATTGGCAGAGGAATGATAAAATGTACTTCATATCTTAGATGAGCATTAACTTTCTTTAGAATGTATATATGTGGAAATGATATTCATAAAACATACGGCTATCAGAATAAGTAAACCAATTTTACCTATGAACAAAATTTCAAAGTTTGGGGTGTTTCTTTTTTTGTTGACAGTGGATTTTTTTTTTTTTTTTTAAGACAGTAGAAGAATGGGAGAAAAAGAAGAAAGGTCCACTGCAATTCACATTTTTGTGCCCAGTATTTCAAAAAAAAAGTCAGAAAGCAAAAGGACATTTCACATGAATAAGCTTCTAATCAAATTCATTTTTAAAAAAAGAACTATAAAATTTTAAAGCAATTCCTAAGTACTTTAAAAACAAAAGTTATAGAATTCTGGATATTTAGGTATCATCCTCTAGATCAGGGGTTAGTAAAGTATGGCCTGAAGGACTTGACCTGCCATTGGTTTCATGAATTAAGTTTTACTGGCATACCCATTCACTGACATATTACCTATGGCTGCTTTTGCTGTTCCAATACTACCAAGTAGCTGTAACAGAGACTGCATGGCCTATTAAGCCTAAAATGCTTACAATCTTGTCTTTACAGAATACGCTTGCCAACTCTTGCTCTAGACCACCAAAACACTGCAGAATGGACGTGATAATTCTTTTAATCATAGAAAAATCATTAACTTTTAAATTACACAAAAATCATTAATCGCTTTTATTTTGCCGTATCTCCTTTAATAATGAAGGAAGGGATACTTTGGGTTAAGGCTGATGGCTATCTTCTAATTGATTTGGTAGTATTCCCTCGTTTAAAAAAAAAAATCTGTGCATCTACCATGGTGAAACCATAAATGTGTACAAATGTTTTAAAGGGCAACTTAGCAATAGCTGTTAAAATTTTAAATACACAGAAACTTTGACACCCATTTTTACTTTTAGGAATCAATTTAACAGTCATATATGTATGATATATATTATATACTGTATAATTCGTTTATATATGTGTGTGTGTGTGTGTGTGTGTGTGTGTGTGTGTATATATATATATATATATATACACACACACACACACACACACACACACACACATAGAGAAGGAGAGAGAGAGAGTGTTCTGTAGAACAAACTCTGTAGAATGCCCATTATATAAGTGTACATATGTTTGTATGAGCAAGAAAAATATCTGGAAGGATACACGTCAACTTGTTATCAGAAGGAATTCCAGAGCAGTAGAATGGTAGGAAGGAAGGAAAGGAGATTCTTATGTTGCATTCTTTTGTGGAATCACATCACAGTTATATTTAAACTTACATAAATTCTATGATGTAGGCAGAGGATAGGGACAGAGAATGAACATAAATCAAATACTTCAGGCTATTTTGCCCGCTATTCCCCAGAAGACCATTTGCCCAGAGAGTACAAGATGGGAAAAATCAATGTACTACTTCCTCTGCCCATCACAGTTCCCATGAGCCTCTCTGGGTTTGAGCATTTCCCCACACTGATCTGTGCTTAGCTGCGAATTTTTTTTGTACAAGGCCTAAACACAAGCCATCTGCCTTACCTAGTGCTTAATTAAAGAAACACTAATCTGTTCCAATGTTGGAGAAAAACCAGTTGTGTTATACTTGCTGAAAGCAAATATGTGGGTTTCCAACATAATACTGTATTCCTAGGTAGGGATTTTCAAGGTAACATTAAATACAATTTTCATCTTAGAGGCTGACTATAGCACCTAACCCCCTTCTGAGATACAACTCCACTGCTGTACTGTATACTCTTGTGCTACAAACTGTATTATAACTTTTGTGACTTTAAAACAATAGAAAATAATTCAATGTTTTTGTATTTCTAATATACATCTTGATACACATACCTGCTTACCAGTGAAACCCTGGCAAATAACCTTCGTATCTTTATCAACATAGAGATGCTTCCTGGAAGCTGTATAGGAGCAATGCCGAATTCCATTCTGTTGCACTGAAAAGTAAAGAAAATATGACACATTATTATTTTTCCAAACTTTTGGACTATGAATTTAACCTGGTGACAAAAAAAAAAATCCTCTAATTCAGGAGCTATCTTGTGATAACGGCAACTTTAAATGTCACTTTTTAAATAAGATGTATTAAATACAAAAACTGATTAAAGAAACAAACAAAAAAAGACACTGTTCTATTCTCCAGAATCCCCTCTTTACTGAGAACCACAATTTTGTTGCTTTTTCTGAACTGAGAAAGAAGAGGTTAAGTTTATAATTTTTATTCCTCAGAAAGAAGCCAGGGGCTCACATCAACAGCTCAAATTAAATCCAGGAACTAAAAACTAGGTATCACTCTTACTAATAATGTTTACTGAACAACCACATGCTTTCCCCATTTGACCCAACATTTTTAAGCCCAACATCAATAAGCAAAAGACGAGCTAAGAGGCAAACTTCGCCAGAATTACTAAGAACTACTTCACAACTCATTTCCCAGTAATAATATTAACATTAAATGTTAAGTCATAGAATAAAACTTATCTAAAATATAATCCAAAATTACTTAATTTGGTCTCTTCTGATGTAAGTCTCAAGACCTCACATAGAAAGGAAATAGGGGAAATAAAGTAAATAGGAAAAGTAGATGAGGGAGAAACACGTAAAAAATATCTAAGTTACTGTCAGCTAACTACCTCAGTGAAAACTGAGAAATCTTAAGTAGCACCTAAAGCCAGCTCCCCATATTTCAAAAATCAGTAGAAAGCAGAGCACAGATGATTTATGTGGGCTGCCTTCTAAACCCCCATTAGAACCCCAACTGCTGTCTCTGTGGTCCATTCCTGGCCCTTTCAAAGTGCCAGCACCTACCACTAAGGTAGCCCATGAAAGCTAGGCCCAGAAAAGAATACCTCGTCATAAATTTGTCCAGGGTCCACTCAATGCTTTTTGTCCTGAATCACTGCTCATACCCTCCTAAATCCTCAGATCTCAGATTCCGTAACTGATCTGCTTCTGGCCCTTTGAACACCCCTTGATTCATCTTCAACTCACATACTGACCTCAGCTTCCAACAACTTTGAATTTTGTAGTCCCCTGTACCTCTAAGGAAGAGACAGACCCGGAATCTGCCCTGACCAACCAGGAGAGAAGTACTCTGTGTGCACACAGATCAGCTGCTTTCTTGGCCTAGGCTATGCTGAACAAGGGACCCTGAGGGAGCACTGAGGGTCAAGTCCTGGCCCAGTGAGCGCAGCTAAGCACCTTAACCTGGGCCAGTGAATACTACGACAGGAACTGTGGCCTGAGAGCCCACCCTAGCCAGTGCTTGCCCTTGGTTCCCAGTTCTCCCAGCTGGAGACACAGAACCACAATACCTATGGAAGAGCTTTATTCCCCTCTGCTATTCTTGGCAGGACTTGCCCAACAGTCCCTCCCACTCCTGGAATAGTCAATAAATAGTCCATCTATCAGGAGTTTCCAGACAGGAAAGGTACAAGATAAGATTACAAGAGCAAATAAGATCAAGATGTCTGGAGCCCATACTTGATAAAAGGAAATACTTGCTTTTTGAAGGTAAAGTTTAGTCCTCCACAAGTACTCTTACACTCTACCTTAACAAAGGAGACATCAGACAGTTCAAGTCTCCTTCCATGGGGCAGATGTGGCCCTGTCACCCTGAGAAAGCACAGGTCTGTCTACATTCATAAAGCTTGGTCTCAATACCAGAACAACTCCTATCACTACCTTCTCCTATTCCTTCTCCTACTCCAGACCTCCTGGATCAACTCTATGGAGCTCAAGACTTCACAGCACCAGAACTCTGGTGCTCATAAAAACTACATCCATGGGGCTTCCCTGGTGGCACAGTGGTTGAGAGTCCGCCTGCCAATGCAGGGGACACGGGTTCGTGCCCCGGTCCAGGAAGATCCCACATGCCGCGGAGCGGCTGGGCCTGTGAGCCATGGCCGCTGAGCCTGCGCGTCCGGAGCCTGTGCTCCGCAACGGGAGAGGCCACAACAGTGAGAGGCCCGCGTACCGCAAAAAAAAAAAAAAAAACACCTACATCCGCCGAGTATGATGAAGAGCAGCTCACCTACCAGACAGCCTTGTGGCCCTTTGTCAACTTGTGCAATGACCCTGCCGTTCTACAGCATCTAGTGAAATGGATCTTGGGAGATTTATCATGCGTATGTGTGTGCATGTGCTCTTCCCATCTACTGTATGAGCCCATACCTAGGCTTCAGGTAAGCTAGAACTAATAGACTATCATCACCTTTGAGCCAACCCCAAAATACATGTTCAAAGATACGGAAATGAAATTCCTGACCGCATTCTGTCCCAAGAAGAAACCTGCACAATGCCAGACAAGGCAACACTGGTCCTGAAATGAGAGGATGCTAGAATCAAGCACTTACGAAACCCAGAGAAAAACCTGAGGCGCCCAGCAAGCCATGGTGCTCCATAATCCCCATAAATGCCTTTTTAATTCCAGACACTGGAAGACGGATCTGCCCGATCTCTGGCCCTTTACACCATGCACACTCTCCCAGTTGCCATGGCTGTGAGGAGGACCCCAGACACCTGCCCCTCCATGCCACCATGACACAGGTAACAACGGGTGGCCCTATTTAAGGTAATACTGTTATCAAGTCAATGATAAGTCTTACCATTGGTGACATCAGAGAATCAAGGAAATTCTCTTTTGCCATTTGTTTCCATTCGGACAGAAATAATGCAAAATATGTTTAGACTCCAAGTAAAACTCACCGAATTTTAAGTCACTTAGGTCATCTTCCTTATTCTTCCCCACCACAGATAATCCAAGCCCAGAGTCACAGGTTGGAGGCTCCCCAGCGGAAGCAGCCTCTCCTCATCCCCACCTCTGCAGCGCTTCACCTTCCCTCCCACAATCCCACCACTCTCTAATCTAGCAAACTACCAGCTGCTATAAATATTAAATCTGTCAGACTGGTCATTTTCTTTCCCTGTTTGATTTCTTCTCCATCCAAATTATCAATCAAATGCCTTAATTAAAAAAAAAAAGCCTATTCTACCTCTGCTGAAGAATGTAAAGAGGTTTAAGTACAAATCTTCAATTGTCTGTCCACTGCTTAAAGAAGCCCAATCATATTTTGGGTTTAAACACAAACCAGATCTCTATGACAAAACCACCAAATAACTACAGTAAACTATTTCCTAAAAAAAAAACCTTGAACACAGGACATATGTTAGTGGCCAAACCATCTTATAAATATTTCTCACCTTTCAATCAGAGTAAATGTACTCAACCTCCTGAGAATTTCTCTTGCATTAATTCATATAAGTTCACATTTAAATAAAACATTGTACAGTGAGGAATCTTTAAATCTTCACATCACATTCCTGACTTGTGAATATAATGGGGGGTTCGTAGGGGATCTGAGATTAAGAATGGAAACTGTGAACACTTTCATGCAGTATCCAATCACAAGCACCACACCTGCACACTGAAGAGTGCACACATTCTGTTACATTCTTTACTGCATTATTTCTAAGTAAAAATATTTCAGGCTAAGTTTTCTTTCAAGATTATTTTAAGTCTCATCTAAATACTTTCGAACTTCTAACTATAAATTCCATGAGTGTAAGGACCATGTCTTGTACACCTTGGTGTCCCCCATGGCATACGGTACAGTGCCTTACGGAGTACGTGCACAGGAAATGTTTGACTGAATTTCAGGACAAGAGTCAGGATCTAGGAGAAGAAACACATATAAATATCAGAAGTTCCATCTCTTTCTGTGTGAACTGGAAAAATGTCCATCTTGAACTCCCATTACCAGGAAAGAGGGGAACAAAACCTACGTCTATTTTTGTACATGCAGAGATGATTGGTTTCCCAAAAATTCATACAAAGAGTCTAGCCCTAAACGCTACTAGCAATCCTCAAAGCTGTATCAATGTAGTACAAATTCCATGCTAAGCTTTCTTTTTTATTTTTTAACAAATGAAATCCAGGAAGCAGTAATGTAATACAAATGGACTATTTCACTACAGAAGAAAAGAACCTAAAGCAAAACACAGTATAGTCAGAGGTAAGGGCAGTGACAGACCAGGAGAGTGGTTTCATAACACGTAACAGGTGAGGAGGACAACCTGAGCAACCTGAGCAGCGCCAGGGGCCACCAGGATGGAGGCGACCAAAGCCGAACAGAAAGATGGACAGAGGCCATAAACAAGAAACACAACTGGTGACGGATAAATGGTAAATCGACATATGACGTGATATCTGACTTCACTAATATTAAGAAAATGAGTATTGTTAATTAAATATTAGGGCAGCAGAAAGGCCTGAAGTCGGCCACCAAGCAGAATTTCCCAGTGGGGAAGGCCTTGGGTCATCTCCAGAGAATGTGGGTGGAGTCGCTTTCTCTGCAGGTCCTTAGAAATAAGCTAGCCTAACCTTGGGACTGCATCCCAAGCAGTTGAAAGCATAGCCCAGACAGGCCTGGGCTTGAGTTTACGGGGCAGGTCCTTTGATCTCCCTTGGCTTTAGTCTTCCCTTCTGTAAGAGGAGTAACAGCTACTCACGAGGAGGCTGTGATGTTGCTGTGAGATGACGCCTGTCAATTGGGTAACAAAGTGCCTGGTACACTCCCTAAACTGGGTTCACATCCTACCTAAGCACAAAAGTCAATCATTTCCTAAAAAGAGAGAAAATACAATTCATATTTTAAAATCAAATAAGTCCAATCAGAAGTGTTTTATGTCTCATGCATATCCTATACATGTTTATGTATAAATATACTAATCCATGTCTACATATAACATAGAGTAGGTACACATACATTAGTAAATTTTTATACCATCTAAAACATTTTTAAAGGTGCATCGTCACTGTAAAAATGGGGATAATAATATTATGTACCTCACAGGCAATATGAGAATTAGATGAGTTAATAATATATAGATCATGCAGAATAATAATTAGCTATTTCACTATTAGCTATTTATTACCGACATAGAATGGAAAGACCAAACTGCTTTGAGATGTTCACTGGGCCAGGATGTCTGCCAGACACAAGGGGTCCAGGGGTAAACAAGATGGACTGAGGCCCTCGTGAAGCTTCCTGCCCTGTAAGATGGCTAAACATTAAACAAAGAAACACAAAAGTGCCAACTGTAATAAAGGCTGTGAAGTAAAGGGTCTGAGTAATCTGAGAGAGAAATTTGTATCAGTCAGCCACATGCAGAGTCCTCTCCCCTGCAGAGAGCAACCACATCATTTACAAGATGGCTGCAGGGTGGACGCAAGCTGTGGCCAAAAAGCACCTGCCCAGATGGGACTCAAACCACAGATGGCACTGTGTGACCAGTACTGTGCTCCTAACCAGTAACCTGAGACTGCTCATGAAAATACTCCTCCAACTCCCCTCTCAAACTATGTCCTTGTTACTCATTTATTCCTGCATGTATTCCTGATTTTAACAAATGTATACTTATTAATCATATGTATTATGCATATATAATCTGCAGGCTATTGGGGTCCCTACCTACAGGACCTTAAAGTATAGCAGAGTAGCTCAGCAGCCACTTACTTCCAAACCCCAAACAATCCACCGTTCAGATGCGAAATTATATATTCATTCAGTATTTACTTACAAATGAAGTGTAATTGGCTTTAAGTACCATATTTCATCAAATCTAAAACACCACTGATTTTAAGAAGCACTATTAAGCACTAGGATGAAAAAAATGCTGCCAATTTACTGTAAGATACCATCAATTATAAGATACATCCCAATTTTAGAAATGTTATAATGTACAAAAATGTGGGTCTATGGCAACAAAATGCCTGTCCTTTGGTGAAATGAGATTCTTCCCCTATACTTAGAGAAATTATTTTTAACATCCCCAATTAAGTTTTTATGGAAAAACAAGTTTGAGGTCAGAAAATCAAGTCACTTTCTCATGGCTACATTGATACATTTAGATCGAGGCCATTTTGTATTTCTAGAATAAAGATTTGGTTCTTGGATGTAATGACAAGAGATACTAGGTATCAGAAACATCACTATTGAGGGTCCCCTTTTCCAAGCTACACTTCTAAATGTCTTCCGGATTCCAAAGACAGTCCTACACAACTTGGCAAACACATGGAAAAGGCAGGTGACACCTTTGAGCAGAGCAGTAACCTTCTCAACAAACCAGTGAGGTTGCCAAAGAAAAAGAAAAATCAGAGCTTCAAAAAAAGAAGGCTCAGAGTATCATCCAGCATGTATTTAGTAGAAAGGACACTGCAGAGTCAGAAGACCCGAGCTCTAGTACCCATTCTGATATTGGCTAGGAAACTTTGGGGCTTATTTTTGCCAAACAAAGGTATGGGACCAATTGGCATGTAAGGTCCACTTTTTGGCATCAAAACACCGTAATTCTGAAGTTCAAAAATACTGGCTCTTGAATAGACATTTTTCCAAAGAATACATACAGATGGCCAACAGGTACATGAAGAGGTGCTCAACATCACTAATCATCAGGGAAACACAAATCAAAACCACACTGAGATTTCACCTCACACCTGTTAGAATGGCTATTATCAAAAAGACAAGAAATAATAAGTGTTGGTGAGGATATGGAGAAAGGAAACCCCTGTGCACCTTTAGTAGGAATGTTATTGGTGCAGTCACTATGGAAAACAGCACTGAGGCTCCTCAAAATACTAAAAATAGAACTGTCATATGATCCAGCAATTCCACTTCCAAGTATTTATCTGAAGGAAATGAAACCCTAACTTGAAAAGAAGCCCCACGTTCACTGCAGCACTATTTACAATAGCCAAGACATGGAAACAACCTAAGTGTCCATGGATAGAAGAATGGATAAAGAAAACGTGGTATATTTATTAATATGCACACACAGACACACAATATGGAATATTATTCAGCCATAAAAAGAGAAAATCTTGCCATTTGTGACAACACACATGGACCTTGGGGGCATTACTCAAGTAAAATAAGTCAGGCAGAGAAAGACAAATACTGTATGATCTCACTTATATGTGGAATCTAAAAAAAAAAAAAAAAAGAAAGAAAGAAAAACACAAAACCTGAGCTCACATGTAAAGAAAACAGATTGGTGGTGCCAGAGTTGAGGGGGAGGGGGCAAGTGGCTAAAGGGGGTCGAAAGGTACAAACTTCCACTTATAAAATAAGTCATAAAGATGTAATGTACAGCATGGTGACTATAGTTAATACTATATTGCACATTTTAAAGTAGCTAAAAGAGAGCAGATCTTAAAAGTTCGCATCACAAGAAATAAAAATGTGTAATTACGTATGGTGATAGATATCACAATAGACAGATAGATATTACAATATATACAAATATCAAAATATTAGGTTGTACACCTAAAACTAATATAATGTTTTACATCAATTATACCTCAATAAAAATAAAAAATACTAGTTCTTGTTCCCTATTTATTCTCAAAGATCCAACTTACAGGAACGACTGGCTTATGTTTAAAGCAACCCTGCACTACTTCATACTTCTTGAAAAGTTTCATTATTTCAGTTTCAAAGGTACTTATAAAATCCTTAAGCTTTCTCATGGAAGAAATCTTTCTTATTTTTCATTTTATTTTCTCTCCCCACTTCAACTGGGTTCTTTCTCTTTTTTACTAAGAATTGTTTTTTTTGGCTCAGTAATTTCTATTGATAAATATTCTAAGCTGCCCCCAACAGGTCTCTGGAAGGCATCTACAAGTGTTTGGGGTTTTTTCTTAACTCAAATCAACACTGCAACACTTAAGACCTTCAGCACAAAATGTACCAACAATTAAAACTTAAGAGAATAAAGGGGACAAAACTCCCTAGCAACTCTAGTTCTATTACTAACCTCAGAGCCTAAATAATTTTGTGACTGCCTTTAAAAGAAGTTTGCAAGGTGATACTGTTGTGGCTGCGGTTTTTCTAGTGTGAGTGGAAACGGGCTTAGAAATGTGGCATGGGAAAAAGATTTGGGAGATTTAGAGGTTTCTAAACATTAACCCTAGAGTTTGTAACCTCTCTAATATAAGAGATACCTTGGTTTAGATCTCAGACCTCTCAAACCATTAGTGACAGGGTAATCACGTGACTAGGATAATTCAAGGCCACACTCTAGCAAGAGAAGCTAAGCTAGATAACCTCTTACGGCCTCAGGATCCTGAGAGTCTAGGAATAAAAAGTTCCAGTTATGTGAGAACAGGATTGTTAAATATTGCTATGGGTGGATTCAAGATCCTGATCTTTTAGACACTCTTTCTTCTCTAGACTCTGCTCCTAAGACAGCAAAGGATTTTTCAGAAATTCAGACAAGCAAGACCCCAGAAGAAAAAGACATGGGTATAACTAATCCCTTTTCTCCTTCTGCCTACAACATACTAAATTATCCCTTAAATTATATAATAAAAATCTCCAGAAAACTTTCCCAAATAAACCCAACTTCTTCCTGCTTGCTAAGGTTTGTCCTCAAGTGATCTGGTAACTAAGTGTAGCTACAGAGTGTACAGTCATCATTGTACACTTTTAAAATGTAATCTTCTCAAGAAATGAACTAAGTCTCATCCAATATTCAGTAGCAGCAGTAGAATTAGAAGCAAAGCAGAAGAAAGGGAGAGAGAAGAAAACTAACTTCGGTTGAGTGTCTATTACATTCCAGGTGCTTTATATAAATTGTTTCACTTATTCTGCATAGTGAACTCAGATCATCCTGTACTTCCTCATTTCTAGGATGCACGTTTGTTTCACTTTTTAAACATTTCTTAAATCTGGATGCAACTGATAACCAATGGTGTGTCACAATTTTAATTAGCAATCATTTCCCACTTTTAGTTGTAGACCAAACAGCAGTGCATCTTACAAGGGATGGTGTCTCAGATTCATTAAAATATGGTAATGTTTTCATGGTACGTGAAAAAGAAATTGAGCAATAGATTTAGAAACACCCCCCAGAGTTATTACATAGACTGTACAGGACTAGCCAGACTTCAAACCCTGATGTGGCCGGTTCCAAAGTCTTTTCCTACACAACCTACCTAACAAACACAGAGACTTTGAACACAGCAAGAATTTTCAGCAGTCAGCGTTACTAGCAACCTTGGGTGTTAAGTTTTCAGGAACTGAAGAATTCACACCGCCTGATGGAGACATTACAAATAAGTTGGTTAAGGTCCCAGCCAACCCTAAGCTTCTAGGAGTTTTCTGGGCTGTGCACCCTTCTGGAGATTCATCCTACAGTCTACGGAAAGGACAATTAAAAGTGTACGACCCTCCTGTACAAGGCTCAGCCTCATCCTCCAATTTCCTACTGATATCCTCCCCCTACCTCTCAACCCACTCACTCTCCCAGCTTAGTTCATCCTGGACCACCTCACCTCTCACGACCCAAAACAGCCTGTCTAGATGCCGCCCCATCCCGCCGCCACTCATCACCGCGGGATCGAGGGTGTGCCCCCGGATCTGCAGGACTCCCAGACCCGAATCCTGGCTCAGCCACTCAAGGTCCCTGCCCGCCAGCTGCCTAAGCCAGGCCCCCGCCCCACATATCCAGCAAAGCTCCCTCCATCCCAGAGGGTTCCCGACTTGGGACCCCCGCCAAGGTCCGGCCCCGGAGGGCCCAGCCGCGTCCTAGACTAGGACGCCGGGCCCGCGGGGCCGGGAACTCGCGGAGGCTTGGAGGAGAGAGCCCTGGCCGGACTCACGGAGGAAAGCGCGGGACAGGAGGCGGGCGGCGGCGAGGCCGCTGCTGCCAGAAGTCATGGTCGCAGCGGCGAGGGCTGCGGTCATCCACCAATGACACTCCCAGGCCCCCGGGAAACCCGACCTGGGCCGAGGCACGAGGAGGAAGTGGGTAGCCAGAGCGATCGCCGGAATGAATGTCCCTCCGCAGAGATGTCTTCACCCAACACTGGGTCTCGCAGGTGGAGGAGAAAAAGGGCATCTTAATGAAGAAGTAGACAATAGCTCGTCTCTTCCACGGAAACGTGGGTTTGATTCAACATTAATAACAACGGCAGCTCAAGGGAAACCCCATTGACGCCGGCCGGCGCGGGGTGTTGTGGGAAATGTAGTTCGATGGCCTCAACTTGTTAGTAGTTTAAACGGGGGCCTGCGGGAAGGGAAAAGAAGGAGAAAAGGGAGAGTCAAACCCAGGGGATGCGGTGTCAAAAGGAGTGAGGAAACAGTGAGGCGAGGTGCAAAGAGCAATGCAGAACTTTCCAACACCCTTCCAAAGCCAAGGTGCCGACCTTCCTTCATTTCCGCATCTACCATATGGAGAGGATCATACTCCTCACCCCCTACCCTTGCGAGGACCGGGAAGAATTACCAAAGGGAACAGTGACTCTGAACTCGCGCAGTGAAGATGAGGATGTGAAGAGAAAGACCAAAAGCTACTTTCCTGGCACCTAACTTCTTGGAATATGGATCTTTTGGTTAAACAAGCTATCATGCAGCCTTCGGCTAGCACTAAGTGAGTGAGTGCCTCTTCCCTGGAGATCCTGGAGGACTGAAGTTATAGGTCAAACGTGACCGCTCCTTGTTTGAACAAAGCATTCACTCCTCTCTAAGAGCTTTAGAAGGAACCTCCGAGAGTTCTAGAGTCAAAGGGTTAACAAGAGATAAAGTAATCCAACTGCCTGCCTCCAACCATGCTTCTGAGAGCCCTCATTATTATCATCAATGAAGTTATGATTCTAACTCACTTTAGTCATGATAATTTACACGGAGGTACGTGGTGTAGGAGTGGGATAACCCAGGGAGATTGCCCAGTATTTCCTCTATGACCCAGATATTGCCATCCCTGCTTGGACTTGACTGCGCACAAAATCCCTCCCTCATCTAAGGGATCGTGTCCTTGCTATCATTTAAATGCTCTCAGTGGTTTCCAGATAGATCCAGTATGAAGAATGATTTTAAATAGCAATGTTCTTCTGAGCTTTCACATGATAATAGTTATATTTTTTATTTCCTTTCATTGATTAAATGCATGATGACAAAAAATATATAATTTTGGCATGATTTTAATGAATTTTTACTTCCACAAGGACCAGGATTTTAGTTTGTTTTGTACACTGACGGTATCATCAGCACCTAGAACAATGCCTGGTACAAAGAGAGAACTCAGTATTTATTGAATTGAACTGAATTGACATATAAAAGAAATACCATATACATTATGTATAGAATCTACACACAATGTTTGATGGACCTAAGGATATTTCAATCCCTTGTAATAACTACACCTCCACCCCAATTCCATAGCTCATTGGTGGGAGGCTATTGCACTAGACACTAACTATACCATTTATCTTTATGTGCAGATTGATTTTGGAGTCAGACAGGTCTGGATTCAAATTCCATAGCCACTGGCTATGTGACCTCTGGGTCTCAGATTTTCTCACTGAGATGGGGATGAAACTCTCTAACTCATAATAGGGTTATGACCAGTTAATGCATTAATATGTAAAGTTTTTAGTACCTTGTAAGCATTCAATAAATAGTAGCTATTAAAGATAAGAACTTTCTTCTTCACGTGACAGGATGATATTTTGAAGTTTTTACTGATGTCAGTAACCAGATGTGGAATAGTATATTTCCATTTGGCAACAAGCCATAATTACCTCCACATCCTGTGGAAAGGAGCCTAGAAGCTACCTCTCTCCAGATTTCCTTAAGAGGTGCCCAGACTTCTCTTTGGATTCTCACTCTCACTCCCTGGCACCTCTAATAAGAAAAAGACAGGAATTCATTGAATAAGAGACTTCTTTTTTTTTTTTAACATCTTTATTGGAGTATAACGGCTTTACAATGGTGTCTTAGTTTCTGCTTTATAACAAAGTGAATCAGCTACGCATATACATATATCCCAATATCTCCTCCCTCTTGCATCTCCCTCCCTCCCACCCTCCCTATCCCACCCCTCTAGGTCATCACACAGCACCGAGCTGATCTCCCTGTGCTATGCGGCTGCTTCCCACTAGCTATCTATTTTACACTTGGTAGTGTATATATGTCCATGCCACGCTCTCACTTTGTCCCAGCTTACACTTCCCCCACCCCATATCGTCAAGTCCATTCTCTAGTAGGTCTGCATCTTTATTCCCCTCTTGCCCCTAGGTTCTTCTGACATTTTTTTTCCTCTTAGGTTCCATATATATGTGTTAGTATACTGTACTTGTTTTTCCCTTTCTGACTTACTTCACTCTCTATGACAATCTCTAGGTCCATCCACCTCACTACAAATAACTCAGTTTTGTTCCTTTTTATAGCTGAGTAATATTACATTGTATATATGTGCCACATCTTCTTTATCCATTCATCTGTTGATGGGCAATTAGGTTGCTTCCATGTCCTGGCTATTGTAAATAGATCTTCAATGAACATTTTGGTAAATGACTCTTTTTGAATTATGGCTTTCTCAAGGTATATGCCCAGTAGTGGGATTGCTGGGTCGTATGGTAGTTCTATTTTTAGTTTTTTAAGGAACCTCCATACTGTTCTCCATAGTGGCTGTATCAATTTACATTCCCACCAACAGTGCAAGAGGGTTCCCTTTTCTCCACACCCTCTCCAGCATTTATTGTTTGTAGATTTTTTGATGATAGCCATTATAACCGGTGTGAGATGATATCTCATTGTAGATTTGATTTGCCTTTCTGTAATGATTAATGATGTTAAACATTATTTCATGTGTTTGTTGGCAATCTGTTTATCTTTTTTGGAGAAATGTCTATTTAGGTCTTCTGCCCATTTTTGGATTGGGTTGTTTGTTTTTTTGATATTGAGCTGCATGAGTTGCTTGTATGTTTTGGAGCTTAATCCTTTGTCAGTTGCTTCATTTGCGAATATTTTCTCCCATTCTGAGGGTTGTCTTTTCATCTTGCTTATGGTTTCCTTTGCTGTGCAAAAGCTTTTAAGTTTCATTTGGTCCCGTTTGTTTATTTTTGTTTTTATTTCCATTTCTCTAGGAGGTGGGTCAAAAAGGATCTTGCTGTGATTTATGTCATAGAGTGTTCTGCCTATGTTTTCCTCTAAGAGTTTGATGGTGTCTGACCTTACATTTAGTTCTTTAAACCATTTTGAGTTTATTTTTGTGTATGGTGTTAGGGAGTGTTCTAATTTCATTCTTTTACATGTAGCTGTCCCGTTTTCCCAGCAACACTTATTGAAGAGGCTATCTTTTCTCCACTGTATATTCTTGCTTCCTTTATCAAAGATAAGGTGACCATATGTGTGTGGGTTTATCTCTGGGCTTTCTATCCTGTTCCATTGATCAATATTTCTGTTTTTGTGCCAGTACCATACTGTCTTGATTACTGTAGCTTTGTAGTATAGTCTGAAGTCTGGGAGGCTGCTTCCTCCAGCTCTGTTTTTCTTTCTCAAGATTGCTTTGGCTATTCAGAGTCTTTTGTGTTTCCATACAAACTGTGAACATTTTTGTTCTAGTTCTCTGAAAAATGCCAGTGGTAGTTTGATAGGCATTGCATTGAATCTGTAGATTGCTTTGGGTAGTAGAGTCATTTTCACAATGTTGATTCTTCCAATCCAAGAACATGGTATATCTCTCCATCTGTTTGTATCATCTTTAATTTCTTTCATCAGTGTCTTATAATTTTCTGTATACAGGTCTTTTGTCTCCTTAGGTAGGTTTATTCCTAGGTATTTTATTCTTTTTGTTGCAGTGGTAAATAGGAGTGTTTTCTTAATTTCACTTTCAGATTTTTCATCATTAGTGTATAGGAATGCCACAGATTTCTGTGCATTAATTTTGTATCCTGCTACTTTACCAAATTCATTGATTAGCTCTCATAGTTTTCTGGTAGCATCTTTAGGATTCTCTATGTATAGTATCATGTCATCTGCAAACAGTGACAGCTTTACTTCTTTTTTTTATATTGGATTCCTTTTATTTCTTTTTCTTCTCTGATTGCTGTGGCTAGGACTTCCAAAACTATGTTGAATAATAATGGCGACAGTGGACACCCCTGTCTTGTTCCTGATCTTAGAGGAAATGCTTTCAGGTTTTCACCATTGAGAATGAGGTTTGCTGTGGGTTTGTCATATATGGCCAAATGTTGTATATATTGAGGTGGTTCCCTCTATGCCCACTTTTGGAGAGTTTTTATCATAAATGGGTGTTAACTTTTGTCAACAGCTTTTTCTGCATCTATTGAGATCATCATGTGCTTTTTATTATTCAGTCTGTTGCTATGGTGTATCACATTGATTGATTTGTGTATATTGAAGAATCCTTGCATTACTGGGATAAACCCCACTTGATCATAGTTTATGATCCATTTTAATGTGCTGTTGGATTCTTTTTGCTAGTGTTTTGTTGACGATTTTTGCATCTATGTTCATCAGTGATATTGGCCTGTAGTCTTCTTTCTTTGTGACATCTTTGTCTGGTTTTGGTATCAGGGTGATGGTGGCCTCGTAGAATGAGTCTGGCAGTGTTCCTCCCTCTGCTATATTTTGGAAGAGTTTGAGAAGGATAGGTGTTAGCTCCTCTCTAAATGTTTGATAGAATTTGCCTGCGAAGCCATCTGGTCCTGGGCTTTTGTTTGTTGGAAGAGTTTTAATCACAGTTTCAATTTCAGTGTTTGTGATTGGTCTGTTCATATTTTCTACTTCTTCCTGGTTCAGTCTTGGAACATTGTGCATTTCTAAGAATTTGTCCATTTCTTCCAGGTTGTCCATTTTAGTGGCATGTAGTTGCTTGTAGTAATCTCTCATGATCCTTTCTATTTCTGCCGTGTCCATTGTTACTTCTCCTTTTTCATTTCTAATTCTATTGATTTGAGTCTTCTCCCTTTTTTTCTTGATGAGTCTGGCTAATGGTTTATCAATTTTGTTTATCTTCTCAAAGAACCAGCTTTTAGTTTTATTGATCTTTGCTATCGTTTCCTTCATTTCTTTTTCATTTATTTCTGATTTGATCTTTATGATTTCTTCTGCTAACTTTGGGGTTTTTTTGTTCTTCTTTCTCTAATTGCTTTAAGTGTAAGGCTAGGTTGTTTATTTGAGATGTTTCTTCTTCTTTAAGGTAGGATTGTATTGCTGTAAACGTCCCTCTTAGAACGGCTTTTGCTGCACCCCATACGTTTTGGGTCATTGTGTTTTCATTGTCATTTGTTTCTAGGTATTTTTTATTTCCTCTTTGAATTTTTCAGTGATCTCTTGGTTATTAAGTAGTGTGTTGTTTAGCCTCCACGTGTTCTTATTTCTTACAGGTTTTTTCCTGTAATTGATATCTAGTCTCATAGCGTTATGGTTAGAAAAGATACTTCATATGATTTCAATTTTCTTAAGTTTACCAAGTCTTGATTTGTGACCCAAAATATGATCTATCCTGGAGAATGTTCCATGAGCACTTGAGAAGAATGTGTATTCTGTTGTTTTTGCAAGGAATGTCCTATAAATATCTATTAATTCCATCTTTTTTAATGTATCATTTAAAACTTGTGTTTCCTTCTTTATTTTCATTTTGAATGATCTGTCCATTGGTGAAAGTGGGATGTTAAAATCCCCTACTATGATTGTGTTACTGTCGATTTCCCCTTTTATGGCTGTTAGTGTTTGTCTTATGTATTGAGGTGCTCCTATGTTGGGTGCATAAATATTTACAGTTGTTATGTATTCTTCTTGGATCGACCCCTTGATCATTATGTAGTGTCCTTCTCTGTCTCTTGTAGTACTCTGTATTTTAAAGTCTATTTTGTCTCATATGAGAATTGCTACCCCAGCTTTCTTTTGATTTCCATTTGCATGGAATATCTTTTTCCATCCCCTCACTGTCAGTCTGTATGTGTCCCTAGGTCTGAAGTGGGTCTCTTGTAGACAGCATATATATGGTCTTGTTTTTGTATCCATTCAGCCAGTCTATGTCTTTTGGTTGGAGCATTTAATCCATTTACATTTAAGGTAATTATCGAAAGGGAGTTCTTCTGAGTCATGAGTTGTCAGTTTAATATTCTTTTTTCCCACTTCCAGGCAATTTGGTGGGAAAGGACTCCTAGCAACCACAACAACAACAAAAAATAACAGACATTAAATACCAGGCTAACTCCTTGAAGAAATTTATGAGCCCACCGTTGTGCCCTAGAGTAGATCTGGTCAAAGAATGCTCAAAAAACTTGAGTTTGGATGGCCGACCTAACCCAGAGATTATTGTCTGCTTCCTGACTGGAGAACTCTAGGCAGGAGGCTGGTGGAGCAGCCTTCATTGACAGGCAGGGCAGTATTTGGTGTGGCAAGGTGTGTAATATTCCCATAGCTGAAATGGATGCTAGGAAAGAAAGCTGAGCTTCCCCCTAAGAGGATCATTTGCTGGGACAAGGAACTCTAGAATAAAAGACCATGGAAGACCCTCACCACCTGGAGTAGTCAGGGACAGAGGGAGTTACAGGAGGTCAGCCAAAGAGCACACAACTCACATCAGGACACTATGCAGATCGAGTTCCCTAGTCAGGGAAGGAGGAGAGGAGCTATTGAAAAATCCACAAAGAGCCAGAAACCCAGAGCATGTGGACCATCAGGATAGAACCACAAATAGTGCCATCAGAGAGATTTTATCCAAACATCACCCCACCCTTGCAGGCCAAGAGCAGGGGAGTAAAGGGGAGGAGGAGTGAAAAGAGAAGCAAAGAGACCTTACTCCTTTTAGCTGCAGATTGGGGAGCCATAGGTTTTGCCAGACCTGTAAGAGGTGAAGGAGTTTTGAATTAGGTATACTATTGAAGTTTAAAATTGGATTGAATGGAACTTATTATTATTCATTTTTAAAATAGGTTATTTATCCCCATGGGTCAAAATTCAAAAGGTACAAAAGTTTATATAGTGATAAATCTTCCTTCCACTTGTCTCCCCACCACCCAGTTCTTATAGCCTTACATGGCAGTAAGAGGCTGAGAGAGCTCTCTGGAGTCCCCTCTATGAGGGCACTAATCCCATTCATGAGAGTATCATCCTTGTGACCTAATCACTTCCCAAAGGCCCCCACCTCCTAATACCATCACACTGGAGTTTAAGGTTTCAACATATGAATTTTGGGGAGACACAAATATTCAAAACATTGCATCTAGTCCCAATTCTGCCAACTTCTTTCTGGAAAGGAAACTACCCTCTAAAGGGAAAAATGGCGCTTTATCTCTAGTGATAAATATACACTTAGAACTGTATTGTAGCCAAGAGAAGCTAGTGCCTCTGGGGCTGATGAGCCAGCCTAAACCCTCAGGTTCCATTGTAAGTATCACTAATCCTTTCATAAAACAATGTTGAGAATAGGGAGCTTGTATCCCTGGCCTTGTTTATGGGAGACAGAAATCAGAAACCCTTAGCCTCAGAGAAAGCTTCAGCTTTTGGAAAATTGGGAGAAGGGCTGGGGATTATTTTTCTCTCAAGTACAGCTTCAAAAAGGGACATAATCACGCAGCACAATTTTAAGAAAGAACCAGCTAACATCACTGGCTTATGTGAGCAGAGTCAGGCTCTTTCCCCTCTCTCCTTGCAGGGACTGGTACAGCTAGCCCAGCTGCCTTTGCCTAAGAATGAGGACAAAGAACTTTCTGACATGAATTTACAGGACCATCCTCAAAGCCTGTTACAGTTCTTTGAAGGGTTATAGCACCTCTGAAGGGGAGGTTTCATCTGCATTGTACACTTAAAGAAATGTCAAGAGCTTTGACCTCTTCTTTAGAAGAAATGGTTTCCAAATATAATTTATTTTCCCCGTACTTGAGCCCTGTTGCAAATTTGGTCCCCTAGGAAGGAGACTCTGAATACCCTGTGCAAGAGTACCCTGGGGACCAGGTATTATGGAAGAGAAGAGAAGAGAGTAAGACTGGGCAGAGAGAGAGAGGTCAAGCTGCAGTGCAGGCCCAATGCCAGTCTTGGCCAGTGCACTTCAGATCTGCCCTTTAGAAATGAGCTCAGTCATGTTGCCTGGTTCTCTCTGTTTTTAATCCGCCCCCTCCACTCTGCCCCCCAGGTTGAGAATATACGGTCACCTAGCATAACCATGAGAGGATGAGAAAGAAAACAAAGTTTTTAGTTTAGTTTTTTTTTTTTTTTTAAGAATGATAGATTTATAGGAAATGCAATGATCATTCAGGAGGTGGAGGATGCCTTGTTATATTGAATGATGGTGAAAGTTCTGCTTCCCATTTGGCCAACTCTGACACCACCCAGGAAGAAAGGAGGAAGGGTGCCTCATTACCGCTGGGTGGGGGTGGAAGTTCAGCATCCCACGTGGCCTCCACTGATACCCTTGCGGGAGGGCTTTATTATTAATGAGTAGGGATGGAAGTGCCAACTCCCCACAGGCCTCCGTTGAGGATAGGGGGCACCTTGAGCAAGGATGGAAGTTTAGGCTACCCACTTGACCTTTGTTGACTGGCATGGAGCTGGGGTCATGTTTTTTCCATGGTGTTTGACTGGAGTAGAGAGGTGTCTTAGTCCATTCAGGCTGCTATAAAAGAATACCATAGACAGCGTGGCTTATAAACAAGAGAAATTTACTTCTCACAGTTCTGGAGGCTGGGAAGTCCAAGATCAAGGCACTAGCAGATTCAGTGTTTGATGAGGGACCACTTCCTGGTTCACAGACTCATGTGTGTTCATGTTCAAAAATGTTCCATCACCATAGGATAAATACTTGTGAGATACTAAGTTTTAAAAAAGAGGTTAAAACTGTGACTTTATACAATGATATTAGCTTTGTGAGATAAGGTGGAAAACATTTTATTTTAATGGTTACTAATACTCATCTCTGAAGTCTTCTGTGATATTAGTTTATCCTACACACATCCTTACACTACTTCTTTCTCAAACATAGTTTAACATTTTCCAACATTTGGTACTCTGCTTTAATCATAAAATATAAGGATCCCAATGCCTTGAGGGGCCACCAGTGGGGAATAAGGCTTAAATGGTGCCAAAGTAAATTCAAAGTTCTGGGAAAGTATAAAAAGCCCATCCCCATCATCAACTCCTGAGTCTGTCTGCCCCTTTCCAGCTTCACTCACCCTTCAGCCCGCAGACTGCCTGCCAATCTGTGCCATCCTCCATCCACCACAAGCTGCCTGCTGTTTATTCTGACCTGCTGCCACCTGGGTATAGCTGGGGGAGGAGTGGGAGAGCAAATGGACACTGTGATTGCCCAAGGCCCTAATCTGCTTTTCCACCTGGGTGTGGAAAAAGTCAGGAAACGGCCTCCAAAGGGAGGTGCCTAGGGCTTGATAAGGAGCTGAATTATCTTGTCTGCTGGTTAATAGCTAACTGGCCTGCCTCCTTTATTACCCATACAGACTCAGCTATCTTCCAGGTCTGCAAGACTGTTTGCCTTTCCCATGTCAAGAAAGGAGGAGCTTCTTTTCACTGCAAAGGCAGTAGAAGAACAAAACATTGAACAGACAGGAGACAAAGATACTGAAGGAAACCTGCTCTACAAAACTATCTGCAGTGCTCCCTAGGCCCAGTGGTTAAGAAGGAATTTAATGATTAGAACCAATGAATCACTTGTTCACTCAACAAATATTGATTCAGGATCGCCTGTGGGTCTGGACCAGCCCAGATGGTGAGCAAACGAGGCTTCCTGATACTGAGAGGCCTCCAGCTGGGGGCACCAGAGAACAGCCAGGCCACACGTCTGACGTTTAGCCTCACCCAGGTATTTACTTCTCTTTATTACTTGATCACCATGGACAGAAGTGGTGGATATGGTCTGGAAGGCAGGAGACCCGGGATTTTGGTCCGGGTACTGATTAAGACTTTTAAAGGTACAACTACTTTATGTGTTAAATTTCCCCATCTCTCAAATGGCAACATGCATTTCTGCCCCTCCTGTTGTCCAGAGCTATTTTGAGGATCAAATGTGGACAATAACAGAAGGTGCCCTGTAAGTGTAGGTTATGATCATATTATCTGAATGACTGAAATTCCAGCACCCAAATTATAAGTGGCAAGGGCTGGGCTGGAAAATGAATGAATGAAAACCCAGCTTATCCCTGACAGCTTGAGAAACCACAGTGTTGTTCAGTCCCCCATAGCCACAGAGTGTCTGGCTCAGATTGTATCCCTGGATGACAAAAAGTAATTCCTGCAACACCAATGAGCCATCACCTCTGATCTTTAAATGAAGGAGGCAGAACCAAAGTTTATTTCCTGCATTACAGCCATAGACAACATAGGAAAGATTTGTTGCTAAATCCCAAGCTCTGGCCGACACTCAGCAAATGATGGTAATGATGCTGGGTATGGGTTAGAGGCCTTCAGGGTCTGCCCTTGATGAATTCCTGCTAGACTTTCACAAACGTGATTTGGGTCCCACTGAAAGAAGCAGCCAGAGGGCAAGAACTGGACCCCCTTTCCCAGGTCAGCAAGGAAACTAAGTCAGCACTGCCAGCCTGTTGCTGAGTTGCTGACAACACTCTTTGGACCTGGTACCAAGTCCCTGTCTATAAGGAAAGCTGTAAAGAGAGGAAAGTACATCTCTGGAGACAGACACCCTACTCTAGGACATCATGACCCCGTGGGATATTTCTATGGGTCAAAGCTGTCTTTTTAAAGGGTTCTGTCTCTTGTGTTCTATGTTAACTGACATACTCTAAAGTCACAAGCCCGCTTTTATACTCAGATTCGGGAATATAAATTGGGTACTTCATTCTTAGATATGAAAAGAAAATTGTCCTAAGAAAATAATTCAGATGATTACAATTAGTTATTTAAATAGTTCTTAAAAGTTTAGTCTGCCTTCCCCAACTAGTCATAGTACAGGAGCTACTTTTCATATTTACATGGTTGACTCTTGAACTACATGGTCAGAAGTCTAACAGCAAGGTGTTGGTACAGCTGCATCCCTACTAGAGGCTCTAGAAAAGAATCATTTTCTTTTCCAGCTTCTAGAGGTCGCCCACATTCCTGGGTTCATGGACCCTTCCCTCATCTTCAAAGTGCATCACTCTAACCTCTGCTTCCTTCATCTCACTTCTTTTTCTTTAATTCTCCTGCCTCTCTCTTATAAGAACGCTTATGATTACATCGGGCCCATCTGGATAATCCAGGATAATCTCCCCCCATCTCAAGATCCTTAATCACATCTGTGAAATCCATTTAGACGTGTAAAAAACTGCCAAACTATTTTTCAAAGTGACTGTACCTTTTTGGAGTCCCGTCAGCAATGTGTGAGAGTTCCAGTTTCAGCTGTATTTTTAACATCGTAACCTGCTTACTTTGGTTCCTGTGCCGGGCATACTTTCCCACACAGCATCTTTTTGCCTATCCCTCTTGGTCAATAGAGCCTTAATTTGGGGGGTGGGGGTAGGAATATGTGTCTAGCCCTAGGTAATGGATCATGATGGTTCCTAGTCATTTATGACAATCCTGTTCCCTACCTTTTCAGCCTTCCTTTCAGCTAGATGTAAACTTTGGAGCCTATTCTGGCCAATGAGACATAAGGAGAAATCTAATCTGTTGTAGAGGCTTCTGGGAGAGCTTTTGCTTTTCTGATACAAAGAGACAAATATATCCTTTGACCTTATTCCCTTATTTCTCACTTGAATGACATGATGGCTGGAACTGCAACAACACTATTGCCATCAAAATGAAAAGACCAAGAGAATCATAAAAACACCAACAACCCTGTTTAGTTAAGCCACTGTTAATTGGGTGTTCTGTTACTTGCTATTGAACACAATCCTAATGGATACAGCCTTTTTCTTCCCTACTGCATGGAAGGCTACTGCTGTTAGTTAATGCACAGGATTTTTCTTTCTTTTCTTCATCTTTGCTTTATGCCCAGATATTTGTATTTCAGACATATTCATCTAGATTTTATTTTGGGGAGGATGCCATTGTGAGAGGTCAAGAAAAGTTAGTGTGTGTTGGGTCTGCTGAAAGCACCCAATGCTCATTGAAATCTCATGTATTTTTACCTTCATGAGTTGGGCAATCCCTATTTTAAACAGGGGGAAAAACTGACTTAAAAACTTTCTGGATATAGAGTATGGATTAAAAAGGCAGACATGTAGAAGAGGCAATGTCATTCATGAGGCATACCAGGACAAGTTGATTTCAAATGACAAAAATCTGTTCAAACTTATGTCTTTTTGAAAAAGTGTTGGCATTTATTGGCTCACACAACCAAACTTTGGAAAACACAAATAGCTTTAGAGGTAATGGATCTTGGCATGAAAAGCCATGGGGACTCTAGAATGAGTCCATTTCCCATTAATGCATCTCTATGTGGCCAACTGTGATCTTCCCTTTACAGAAGAGAACAGGTCCTCCAGGAGCTCCAGACACATTCTAAAACCACCATGACTAGTGAGGAAGAGAGGATTCTCCCTCCCAGATCCACTTTTTGAAATCTAAGAGAAAAAAGTCTTTGATTTACCTCTCAAGTTGTTTATCCTGTTTGAATGTTTAGTATCCGTCTTTTGTGTGAGTCTTTCCTTGAGTTGCCTAGTAATTCTTAGTTGTCTGCTTATTTTTGAGAGAGAGGATCTAAAAACACTATTGGAACCTCCACGCACCCAGATGGAGCTTCTTCAATGAGAATCTCTACAAGGTTAATCTGGCTGGACCACTTAGTTTTAGAACCTCTGCCATCCATACATTCAGATTGTTCCCCTTGGGCTGGTCAGATTCCCCAGAGAAGATTCTCCCAGTCTCCTGCACAGAAGGGTCTAACTGCCAATATTTTGAGACTAGGGTGACTAACTCATCCTCGTTTGATCAAGACTGTCCCAGTTTTAAAACTGCAAGTCTCCATCCTGGGAACACCTACAGTCCCAGGAAAATTGAGATGGTAGGACACCCTATGCTACTATTCTGGAAGCTAAGTAGGGAAAGATGGTTAGGTGATCTCATCATCTTTTATGCACACATTCAAGTCATCCCACTGTTTTCAGCATGGTGATCCACCCTCAAATGCGCTTAACATCCATCAGTCTAGAGACTGTTTTACTCACACCAGAGTATAAGTTTCCAGTCTTCTACTAGGATTGGGGAGGAAGGACCAGATGTGAAGACCTGACCACTTCTTGGACAGAGAGCGACCCCCCTTATTTAAGCCCCTGTTCAAGAGATGTCTGATACCACTGATACCAGGGTCTTTGGGGATTCTGTAGTGTATATCAGGTTGGATATTATCCTTCTCCACCATTGCTTAGACTCTTTTTTGTGTCTGTTTAATCACTTACCACTCATATTTCTGTCTTCCAGAATCCACATTTTTATAGCTATTGTGTCTTCTCCCATTCTCCTAATGTCTCTGAGTTTATAACTTTAAAAAATCCTTTCTGTAGGGTTGTAGGGAGGAATAAAAGTAGTTTGGCATATTAAAAATGCCACACTTGCCCAAGAGTCTATAAGAATAATCTTTCAAACACTTTTTATTCAAATACCTCAGTGCTTTGGACAACCCAAGTTTCAGAACTTCCTACTGTTGTCCACTGTGTGGCACTACCTTACCATTTGAAAACAATTTCTACATTCTGGTATTAGTTTATTGATTTCCAACATGTCTTAAGACAACAACAAATAATGACATAGACTATAAAATCTCGACAGAGGCAAAAATTGACAGCAGTGAGAAATTTCCTAGGAGACTTAATCTACTGAAGTTAGAATTTTAATTTATTTTGACTTGGTGACTACATTGTTTTTTTTAACATCTTTATTGGAGTATAAATCCTTTACAATGTTGTGTAAGTTTCTGCTGTATAACAAGGTGAATCAGCTATACATATACATATATCCTCATATCCCCTCCCTCTTGAGTCTCCCTCCCACCCTCCCTATCCCACCCTTCCAGGTGGTCACTAAGCACTGAGCTGATTTCCCTGTGTGATGCAGCAGCTTCCCACTAGCTATCTATTTTATATTTGGTAATGTATATATGTCAATGCCACTCTCTCACTTTGTCCCAGCTTACCCTTCCCCTCCCCGTGTCCTCAAGTCCATTCTCTACGTCTGCGTCTTTATTCCTGTCCTGCCCCTAGGTTCTTCAAAACCATTTTTTTGTATTCCATATATATGTGTTAGCATACGGTGTTTGTTTTTCTCTTTCTGACATACTTCACTCTGTATGACAGACTCTAGGTCCATCCACCTCACTACAAATAACTCAATTTTCTTTCTTATATGGCTTAGTAATATTCCATTGTATATATGTGACACATCTTCTTTATCCATTCATCTGCTCATGGACATTTAGGTTGCTTCCATGTCCTGGTTATTGTAAATAGAGCTGCAATGAACATTGTGGTACATAACTCTTTTTGAAATATGGTTTTCTCAGGGTCTATGCCCAGTAGTGGGATTGCTGGGTCGTATGGTAGCTCTATTTTTAGTTTTTGAGGAACCTCCATACTGTTCTCCATAGTGGCTGTATCAATTTATATACCCACCAACAGTACAAGAGGGTTCCCTTTCTTCCACACTATCTCCAGCATTTACTGTTTGTAGATTTTTTGATGATGGCCATTCTGACTGGTGTGAGGTGATACTTCATTGTAGTTTTGATTTGCTTTTCTCTAATAATTAGTGATGTTGAGAATCCTTTCATGTGCTTGTTGGAAATCTGTATATCTTCTTTGGAGAAATGTCTATTTAGGTCTTCTGCCCATTTTTGGATTGGGTTGCTTGTTTTTGTGATATTGAGCTGCATGAGCTGCTTGGAGATATTTTGGAGATTAATCTTTTGTCAGTTGCTTCATTTGCAAATATTTTCTCCCATTGAGGGTTGTCTTTTTGTCTTTATGGTTTCTTTTGCTGTGCAAAAGCTTTTAAGTTTCCTTAGGTCACATTTGTTTATTTTTGTTTTTATTTCCATTTCTCTAGGAGATGGGTCAAAAAGGATCTTACTGTGATGTATGTCATAGAGTGTTCTGCCTATGTTTTCCTCTAAGAGTTTTATAGTGTCTGGGCTTACATTTAGGTTTTAAATCCATTTTGAGTTTATTTTTTGTGCATGGTGTTAGTGAATGTTCTAATTTCATCCTTTTACATGTAGCTGTCCAATTTTCCCAGCACCACTTATTGAAGAGGCTGTCTTTCTCTCCTCTTTATCAAAGATAAGGTGACCATATATGCATGGGTTTATCTCTGGGTTTTCTATCCTGTTCCATTGATCTATATTTCTCTTTTTGTGCCAGTACCATACTGTCTTGATTACTGTAGCTTTGTAGTATAGTCTGAAGTCAAGGAGCCTGATTCCTCCAGCTCCACTTTTCTTTCTCAAGATTGATTTGGCTATTCAGGGTCTTTTGTGTTTCCATACAAATTGTGAAATTTTTTGTTCTAGGTCTGTGAAAAAATCCGTTGGTAGTTTGAGAGGGATTGCATTGAATCTGTAGATTGCTTTGGGTAGTAGAGTCATTTTCACAATGTTGATTCTTCCAATCCAAGAACATGGTTTATCTCTCCAACTGTTTGTATTATCTTTAATTTCTTTCATCAGTTTCCTATGCTTTTCTGCATGCAGGTCTTTTGTCTCCTTCGGTAGGACTATACCTAGGTATTTTATTCTTGTTACAATGGTAAATGGGAGTGTTTCCTTAATTTCTCTTTCAGATTTTTCATCTTTAGTGTATAGGAATGCAAGGGATTTCAGTGCGTTAATTTTGTATCCTGCTACTTTACCAAATTCATTGATTAGCTGTACTAGTTTTCTGGTAGCATGTTTAGGAGTCTCTATATCATCTGCAAACAGTGACAGTTTTACTTCTTTTCCATTTTGGATTCCTTTTTCTTTTTCTTCTCTGATTGCTGTGGCTAAAACTTCCCAAAATATGTTGAATAATAGTGGTGGAGTGGGCAACCTTTTATTGTTCCTGATCTTAGAGGAAATGGTTTCAGCTTTTCACTTCTGAGAACGATGTTGGCTGAGGGTTTGTCATATATGGTCTGTATTATGTTGAGGTAAATTCCCTCTATGCTTAGGTTCTGGAGGATTTTTACCATAAATGGGTGTTGAATTTTCTCAAAAGGTTTATCTGCATATATTGAGATTATCATCGGTTTTTATCCTTCAGTTTGTTAATATGGTGTATCACATTGATTGTTTTGCATATAATGAAGCTTCCTTGCATTCCGGGGATAAACCCCACTGGATCATGGTGTATGATCCTTTTAATGTGCGGTTAGATTCTTTTTCCTAGTATTCTGTTGAGGATGTTTGCAACTATGTTCATCAGTGATATTGGCCTGTAGTTTTCTTTCTTTGCGACATCTTTGTCTGGTTTTGGTATCAGGGTTATGGTGGACTCATAGAATGAGTTTGGCAGTGTTCCTCCCTCTGCTGTAATTTGGAAGAGTTTGAGAAAGATAGGAGTTACCTCTTCTCTAAATGTTTGATAGAATTTGGCTGTGAAGCCATCTGGTCCTGAGCTTTTGTTCATTGGAAGATTTTTAATCACAGTCTCAATTTCAGTGCTTGTGATTGGTCTGTTTATATTTTCTATTTCTTCCTGGTTCAGTCTTGGAAGGTTGAGCTTTTCTAAGAATTTGTCCATTTCTTCTAGGTTGTCCATTTTATTGGCATATAGTTGCCTGTAGTAATCTCTCATGATCCTTCATTTTTCTGCAGTGTCAGTTGTTACTTCTCCTTTTTCATTTCTATTGATTTGAGTCTTCTCCCTTTTTTGCTTGATGAGTCTGACTAATAGCTTATCAATTTTATCTTCTCAAAGAACCAGCATTTAGTTTTATTGATCTTTGCTATCGTTGCCTTCATTTCTTTTTCATTTATTTCTGATCTGATCTTTATGGCTCCTTTGCTTCTACTAACTTTGGGGGTTTTTTGTTCTTCTTTCTCTAATTGCTTTAGGTTTAAGCTTAGGTTGTTTATTTTAGGTGTCTCTTGTTTCTTGAGGTAGGATTGTATTGCTATAAACTTCCCTCTTAGACTGCTTTTGCTGCATCCCATAGGTTTGGGGTCATCATGTTTTCATTGTCATTTGTTTCTGGTATTTTTTGATTTCCTCTTTGATTTCTCCAGTGATCTCTTGGGTATTTAGTAGTGTATTGTTTAGTCTCCATTTGTTTGTATTTTTTACAGATTTTTCTGGTAATTGATATCTGGTCTCATAGTGTTGTGTTCAGAGAAGATACTTGATATGATTTCAATTTTCTTAAATTTACCAAGGCTTGATTTGTGACCCAATATATGGTCTATCCTAGAGAATTTTCCATGAGCACTTGAGAAGAAAGTGTATTCTGTTGTTTTGGGATAGAATGTCCTATAAATATCAATTAAGTCCATCTTGTGTAATGTATCATTCAACCTTGTGTTTCCTTATTTATTTTCATTTTGGATGATCTGTCCATTGGTGAAAGTGGGGTGTTAAAGTTCCCTACTATGATTGTGTTACTGTTGATTTCCCCTTTTATGGCTGTTACCGTTTGCCTTATGTATTGAGGTGCTCCTATGTTGGCTGCATAAATATTTACAGTTGTTATATCTTCTTCATGGATTGATCCCTTGATCATTATCTAGAGTTCTTTGACTCTTGTAATAGTCTTCATTTTAAAGTCTATTTTGCCTGATATGAGAATTGCTACTCCAGCTTTCTTTTGATTTCCATTTCATGAAATATCTTTTTCCATCCCTCCACTTTCAGTCCGTATGTGTCCCAAGGTCTGAAGTGGGTCTCTTGTAGACAACATATATACGGGTCTTGTTTTTGTATCCATTCAGCCAGTGTATGTCTTTGGGTTGGAGCATTTAATCCACTTAAATTTAAGGTATTTATCAAAATGTGTGTTCCTATTACCATTTTCTTAATTGTTTTGGGTTTGTTATTGTAGGTCTTTTCCTTCTCTTGTGTTTCCTGCCTAGAGAAGTTCCTTTAGCGTTTGTTGTAAAGCTGGTTTGGCGGTGCTGAATTCTCTTAGCTTTTGCTTGTTTGTAAAGGTTTTAATTTCTCTGTCAAATCTGAATGAGCTCCTTGCTGGGTAGAGTAATCTTGGTTTTAGGTTTTTCCCTTTCATCAGTTTAAATATGTCCTGCCACTCCCTTCTGGCTTGCAGAGTTTCTGCTGAAAGATCAGCTGTTAACCTTATGGGGATTCCCTTGTATGTTATTTATTGTTTTTCCCTTGCTGCTTTTAATATTTTTTCTTTGTACTTAATTTTTGATAGTTTGATTAATATGTGTCTTGACGTGTTTCTCCTTGGATTTATCCTGTATGAGACTGTCTGTCCTTCCTGGACTTGATTGACTATTTTCTTTCACATATTAGGGAAGTTTTCAACTATAATCTCTTCAAATATTTTCTCAGTCCCTTTCTTTTTCTCTTCTTCTCCTGGGACCTCTATAATTTGAATGTTGATTCATTTAATGTTGTCCCAGAGGTCTCTGAGACTGTCCTCAATTCTTTCATTCATTTTTCTTTATTCTGTTCTGTGGTAATTATTTCCACTATTTTATCTTCCTGGTCACTTATCCATTCTTCTGCCTCAGTTATTCTCCTATTGATTCCTTCCAGAGAATTTTTGATTTCATTTATTGTGTTGTTCATCATTCTTTGTTTGCTCTTTAATTCTTCTAGGCCCTTGTTAAACGTTTCTTGTATTTTCTCCATTCTATTTCCAAGATTTTGGATCATCTTTACTATCATTACTCTGAATTCTTTTCCTGGTAGTCTGCCTATTTCCTCTTCATTTGTTTGGTCTCGTGGGTTTTTACTTTGCTCCTTATTTGGCTGTGTATTGCTCTGTTTTCTCATTTTGCCTAACTTGCTGTGTTTGGGTTCTCCTTTTCACAGGCTGCAGGTTCGTAGTTCCCTTCGTTTTTGGTTTCTGCCCCCAGTGGGTAAGCTTGGTTCAGTGGGTTGTGTAGGCTTCCTGGTGGAGAGTACTGGTGCCTGTGTTCTGGTGGATGAGGCTGTATCTTGTCTTTTTGGTGGGCAGGACCACATCTTGTAGTGTGTTTTTTGGTGTCTATGAACTTATAATGATTTTAAGCAGCCTCTGTGTTAATGGGTGGGGTTGTGTTCCTATCTTGCTTGTTGTCTGGCATGGGATGTCCAGCACTGGAGCTTGCTGGTCGTTTATTGGTGCTGGGTCTTAGCATTGACATGGAGATCTCTGGGAGAGCTCTTGCTGCTTGATATTACATGGGTCCAGGAGGTCTCTGGTGGTCCAATGTCCTGAACTCGGCTCTCCCACCTCAGAGGCTCAGGCCTGACACCGAGCTGGAGCACAAAGACCCTGTCAACCACACTGTTCAGAAGAAAAGGGAGAAAAGAAAGAAAATAGTAATAAAGTAAAATAAAGTTATTAAAATAAAAAAGTTATTAAAATAATTAAAAAGTAATAAAAATAAAAGAAGAGAGCAACCAAACAAATCCACCAATTATAACAAGCACTAAAAAGTATACTAAGATACACATAAGAATCAGAAAATATTCAGTCACATAGAGCAAACCCCAAGTCTACTGTTGCTCCCACCATCCACGGCCTCAATTTTGTGATTGTTGTCTATTCAGGTATTCCACAGATGCAGGGTACATCAAGTTGATTGTGGAGATGTAATCTGCTGCTCCTGAGGCTGCTGGGAGAGATTTCCCTTTCTCTTCTTTGTTCTCACAGCTCCTGGGGTTCAGCTTTGGATTTGGCCCTGCCTCTGCATGTTGGTCGCTTGAGGGCATCTGTTCCTGCTCAGACAGGATGGGGTTAAAGTAGCAGCTGATTAGGGGGCTCTGGCTCACTCAGGCTGAGGGGAGGGTCGGGTATGGGATGCGGGGCGAGCCTGTAGTAGCAGAGGCTGGTGTGACATTGCAACAGTCTGAGGTGCGCCGTGTGTTGTCCCGGGGAAGTTGTCCCTGGATCATGGGACCCGAGCAGTGGCAGGCGGGTGGGGAGGTGTGGATAGTGACCTGTGCTTGTACACAGGCTTCTTGGTGGCTGCAGCAGCAGCCTTAGCGTCTCATGCCCGTCTCTGGGGTCTGCGCTGATAGCCGCAGCTCGTGACCGATTCTGGAGCTCATTTAGGTGGTGCTCTGGATCCCATCTCCTCGCGCACCCCAAAACAATTGTCTCTTGCCTCTTAGGCAGTTGCAGATATTTTCCCGTACCACCTCCCGGCTAGCTGTGGTGCACTAGCCCCCTTTCAGGCTGTGTTCACACAGCCAACCCCAGTCCTCTCCCTGGGATCTGACATCCGAAGCTGAAACCTCAGCCCCCAGCCCCCACCCGACCCGAAGTTGAGTAGACAAGCCTCTCAGGCAGGTGGGTGTTGGTTGGCACCGATCCTCTGTATGGGAATCTCTCCAATTTGCCCTCTGCACCCCTCTTGCCGTGCCCTCCTCCGTGGCTCCAAAGTTTTCACCCCACCCCTCCCCCGTCTCCACCAGTGAAGGGTCTTCCTAGTGTGTGGAAACTTTTCCTCCCTCACAGCTCCCTCCCAGAGGTGCAGGTCCCTTCCCTATTTTTTGTCTCTGCTTTTTCCTTTTTCTTTTACCCTACCCAGTTACGTGGGAAGTTTCTTACCTTTTGGGAGGTGAGGTCTTCTGCCAGCGTTCAGTAGGTGTTCTGTAGGAGCTGTTCCACGTGTAGATATATTTTTGATGTATTTGTGGGGAGTAAGGTGATCTCCATGTCTTACTTCTCGCCCATCTTGAGGGCCCTCTGTCGGTGACTACTTTTTATATTTACCACATTATATATATTTACTATCGCAGGAGTCAGTAAAGTTTTTCCTTAAAGACCAGATAGTAAATGTCCTGGGTTGAATAGTCTCTATCACAACTACACAACACTATTTAGTGCAAAAACAGCTATAGAAAATATCTAAAGAAATGGTCATGGCTGTATCCCAATAAAGCTTTATTTACAAAAACAGGCAGCAGTCTGGACTTAACCCATAGGATAGTATTCACTAACTCCTACTCTATGCTATTAAGATTCTGATCCCAGTTCCAACCTGTGGCAGAGGGAGGGGTGGTTCTCACCCCAACACAAAATTCTCAGACACCAGCAACTCAATTCTGACAAGGATTTACCTGGAGATTGTGTCAGATCCCACAGTTTAAGGGTTCAGTCCCACAAGACTGTCCCCTCTCCCCCACTTTAGACACTAGGCACAAACCCAATCAGCTATAGAATGGATGTTCCCATGGTCTCTCTGAGCTCAGGGGACCATCAGCGGTCACATGTGAATGACCTGAGGCTCTGAGACCATCAGTGTTGATTTGTTTACTGGATACAGGTTCTTTATAATGTAGCATTTGACAGAGATCCTGACTAATATTTTCAGGAAGAAAAGGGAGTCTTTAGTAGAATTTCTAAATAAAGGAAAGTCATTTTCCTACTATTCTCATTGCATCACACCACATCTAGAATCTCACCTTCAGTTCTGAGAGCCATTTTAGCGTAGAATTAGTAGGAGTTCTGCAAAAATATCATACATAGACTAAAGAAACTAGAGGGTCGGGAGGGAGGGATTCAAAGAAGGAAGATTAAGGGAAAGACATTTCTGCCTTCAAATATTTTAAGAGAGATCATGGGGGCAATTTGCAGAACTGGCAAGAAAGTAGATTTTGACATCTACCAAAAAAAGAACTTTCTGACAATTATGTCCAGCAGTGGCATAGAAGTCACACATTTCCTGTAACTGGCCATGATCAAACATGAGACGCCTACGTTTTGAGCACCATTCCTGCGCTGTGTATCCAGCAGACCTACTGGACACCCATTCTGTTCTCTTTAATAGCACTTAAATTTAATATGCAATGAGCCACCTGAGAATTATTAAAATGCAGACTGATTCAGGAGGTCTGGGGCAGGATCTGATATTCTGCAGTCTAACAGGCTCCCAGGGAATGCCAAAGCTGCTGGCTCATGCAGCACACCGTGAATAGCAGGACCCTGTGGCTGAGGCCCTTGGACTTGGTTGGACATTCGAATCACCTGGGGAAGGGTACGCTAGAAAAAAACCCTGATGTCTGGGTCTCTCACTCTTAGTTTAATTAGCATGGTGTGTGGCCTGGGCGTCAGGGTTTTCAAAACTCTCTAAGTTACCCCTAACACAAAGCTAAGTTTAAGGAGCACTGCTCTATGGTCTTTCAAAACATTCAACACTGGGTGAGAGATCATTCTGCAAAGACCTTTAATTGGAATAAAATTATCTGGGCTTGGGCAGGTCATCTCATTCATGAATAATTAACATCGGTTCAACATTTTTGAGGAAAACTTTGTAATCATCTTAAATCTCATAATGTGTAGGACATTACACCATAGAATGTCCCAAGTCCCCTCCAAATAGCTAAGATGAGAAGCTATTGCCCTGATTCAAAATATGTGACTCAAAACCTCCTTTGGCTCTACATTCATTTGACCACAAGGCGGTGATAGAGCAACAAAACATGATACCACAACCACCACCACCACCCTCACCCCAGAAAGTTGAGCTATGTGACCTATACTAAGGCCAGAACACTTGCAGAGCAGGTGTAATTCCCAACTCTGAGGGGTGATTGGTCACAGGCTCCTTTGAGAATTTAACAGCTATAGACAAATGTACACTCACAAACATGAATACAATTTTAAGCAGTTCACAGACCCTGAAATTAAACTGTGGACAGTCAAGCCTAAAGATGAGTTACCCCCCCACCCCGGTATAAATTATATGGAGCCTGAGCACCCCCACCTCCATCCTTAAGAGCAGCTGACCTTACCTACTGCTTCACAGAGAAAAAGGAAGAAATCTGGCCCAAGTCTACCCATTTACCTAATCCACTTCGACCTTCCTTCCCTCCACACGGAACAGGGTGCCTCTTTTTACACTGAAGGCTAAACCGTCCACCAGTTTTCCTGATCCCTTCACCCTGGCCTCCACCAAGTTCATGGTCTCTCTATTTTATGGTCTTATATATTTTCTTGTGCTAATTTAAAAATAACTCACTTTTCTCAATACAAAAGTGGTATATGGCTTTTATTTTTAAATACACAGAAAAGCAAAGGATGTAACATAAAATAGCCATGAATCTCATAAACGCTTATGTTTTTCTTTCATATAGTTTGCTGAGTTTACATACACTTGTGCTTGTAAAAATATAATCACGTTATGCAAACTGATTTATGACCTACTTAATCTAATATAATCTAACATCTTTTAATCTTCATATATATTCACCTGCAGATGTGGTCCTTAACCAGAGATGTTCATTTGATTCATCTATAGAAATTTTTAAGCATATATTTGCCCAAATGCCAATTCCAAAGATTCTTATTTACCAGGTCTGGCATGAGCCTAGAAATCTGTATGTTTAGAAAAGCCTCACGTGATTTTGAAGTACAATTCTAGGAATACGATTGTTACTTTTTAAAAACATTTTGTGCATAAAGACAACTTTATTATTTCTTGGATAAACTTTACTCAAGTATAACTTAAATACAATTAGCTACACCCATTTTATGTATACATCTTTTTTTAATTTATTGCAATAACATTAGTTTATGACATATAAATTTCATGTGTATAACATTATATTTCAACTTCTGGATACACTACAGCATGCTCATCACCAAAAGCTTAGTTTCCACCCATCACCATAGAGTTGACCCCCATTTCCTCCTCCCCACCATCTTCAGTCCCCTCTGACAATCACCTCTCTGTTCTCTGTATCTATCTTTTTGGTTTTGTTTGGTTAGGTTTGTTCATTTATTATTACTATTTTATATTCCACATATGAGTGAAATAATATGGTATTTGTCTTTTTCTGTCATTTCATTTAGCATAGTACCCTCAAGATCCAGCCATGTTGTCTCAAATGACAAGATTTTATATTTTTTATGGTTGAGTAATATTCCATTGTGCATAAATACCACATCTTCTTTATCCATTCATCTATTGATGGGCACTTAGGTTGTTTCCATATTTGGGCTATTGTAAATAATGCTGTGATGAACATAAGGGTGCATATACTTTTTCTAATAAGTGTTTTTGTATTCTTTGGATAAATAACCAGAAGTGGAATAGCTGGATCATATGGTAGTTTTATTCTCAATTTTTTGAGGAATGTCTATACTATTTTTCATGGTGGCTGCACCAATTTACATTCCCATCAACAGTGCTATATTGTTATGATTCTCTTAATTCCTGTGAGTTCAGCAATGCAGTTAAAATAATGTGCCTTGGAGTTTATCCAAACATATAGGTGTTTTGCTTCAGGAATTTTTCAGACTATAGTCCACTGTACATCCACTAGCAGAATTCCATGATTAATATTATGGAATTTTAACTATTAAAGTTGATGGATCTCAGGGCTTCCCTGGTGGCGCAGTGGCTAAGAATTTGCCTTCTAATGCAGGAGACACAGGTTCTAGCCCTGGTCCAGGAAGATCCCACATGCCACGGAGTAGCTAAGCCCATGTGCCACAACTACTGAGCCTCCGCACACCCTAGAGCCCATGCTCCACAACTAGAGAAGCCACTACAATGAGAAGCCCGCTCACCGCAATGAAGAGTAGCCCGGCTCTCCGCAACTAAAGAAAGCCCATGTGCAGCAATGCAGCCAAAAAAAAAATTAATTAACTAATTAATTTAAAAAAATAAAGTGATGGATCTCAATTTGTATCTTAGCTCTGCCATTTGCCACTTCTGGACTGATCTTGGGTAAATTACATAACCTCTTTAAGCCTCAATTTCGTTAGTGGTGGAGTAGGTACAATAATACCTCTAAAATAATACGAAGCTGTTGCACTGAATAGTATAATGGTGAAAAAAACTTCACAAAGGATCCGGCATATAAATCTTAACTTCATGCTCACTAAATTTTAACCATTTTTACTTAGTATTACTGCTTTCTTAATCTAGTTCTGGTAAACCTTTCATAGCATAGTTCTTTAGCTATGAAATGGGAATTTTAGATTTGTTGGAAGTATTTGAGATAATAAATGCAAAACATATAGCACAGTACCTGGCACATAAGGAGCACCCAATAAATAGTAACAATTATTGCTATTTACAAGAGCTCTGAAACAATCAATAGGCAATACACAAAGCTCTTGTTTGTGCTGATTTAGTAAGTATTCATTTGATAGTGAATATGACATCTTGCCACATTAAAAACATAAGTTTGGAGAGATTTGGTGAGTAGTGTTCAGTATAGCGATACCTTCATAAAACTCTATGTGTCCATGTCTTCTATCCTGCACCCTTCTTGGCTCTTGGAATGAATGCTCTTAGCTGCAAAAGGTAACATTAGAATACAGTCACCTTCATCTACTAACAAAGAAATTCTTGAATTATGTCTCCACTACATAAACTTTGAAAGCAACAGATTTAAATATTCATTGCACATCCAAAATGAAGTCTATTTTGGGGTGTGTGTCTAACACTGCATATTATTATAATATGCTTTTATGTATACTGGGTTGGTTTTGAATTTTTTTCATTACTAGTTTATATTTTATTGGCTCTGATTGATTACCTGTGTGTACCTTGCATCTATGGGGAATTAGTATTTATTATGTCTACACTTGAAGTTTATCTGAATTGTTTCTAAACTGAAGTTACTCCATTGCTGTTTCCTGTTCCTGATTAAGGATTAGGAGATCTGTATTCCAGTCTTACCTCTGCCAGGACTAGGTGCCTGACCTGGAGTAAATTATTTGCTTTCTCTCTGGGTCTCAGTTCTCTTATTACCAAAATGAGGGTGACTTCCCTGGTGATCCAGTGGGTCAGACTCCACGCTCCCAACGCAGGGGGCCGGGATTAGATCCCTGGTCGAGGAACTAGATCCCGCATGCATGCCGCAACTAAGAAATCCGCATGCTGCAACTAAGGGTCCCGCATGCCACAACGAAGATCCCACATGCTGCAATTAAGACCCGGCACAGCCAAAATCAATCAATCAATCAGTCAATCAATCTTTTAAAAATAATGAAATGGGGGAGTAGTTGGATTGAGTGATCTGTTTTCTCCATTCCAGCTCTATTATTATATGAGTCTCTACTTTGTAGGTGGTGTCATGCCTAGCATGGAAAATACATACCTGAGTATCTTAAGACTGAGAAAATGCAGGTTGTGAGTATGATATGTAAAGCACCTCATACAGGACTTTGCTTTCAAGGCAAGAAACAAATATCAAGTTTTTTTTTCTAAAGGGGGGGTACCAAAAAAGACAAAATATAATAATAAGTTTCAGCGGTGATTATGTCATTTTGGAGGGGCGGTTGAAAACCAAGCCTCTGCCATGTGGTGTAACATTTCCCCGAGGCAGGTAAAAGGCTGCTTCCCCTGATCACTAACCGGGGTAAGGTAACTTCAGTAAGCAACCTGCACGGGGCATCGGTGGGGTCGCTTCCATACAGCATTACCAGCAGTCGTTTGGAGACTTAATTCGGTGGGTCTAAATGACAAACAAGATCCAGGGTCTGCTTTGGTGAATATGGTGCAGGGACCAATTAACATGGGCTCGTGCTATGCCTGACACTAAGTTACCTTCCAGGCGGAAAAGAACATCAGCAGAAAAGGACACGGTGAAGTTTGAGGGGAAGAAGAGCCCGCATTCCTGGCGCCTTAGGACACTCCCGGGAGGAGGTCGGTGGGTGGGGCAGAGACGCAGGACGGTCGTTCCCTCGGAGAGCGGGACGTGAACTGTCTACGCAGGCACTTGATTCTTCTAACCACAGAAAGTTAGATTAAAGCGAATGCCAAGGCAGCCTTAAGCCTCCCGAGGGGCAACAGAAAAGATTCCTGGAGGAGGAGGGAGGTGCAGTGGGCGTGGGCGGTTGATAAGCGAAGGAACAAACGTAAGTAACCAACTCCTTTGGCTGCCTGGTCTTCCAGCCTAGCCCATGAACACTTCCCAGCACGGAGAAGCCGTCAGGTCTAGTGCGAGCTCTCCACCAATCAGTGACGTAAGGAAATTTCCAGAGACAGTCATTGGCTCGACTGCCCGGCACAGTCCTAGACCCAGAGCTGCAGTTGGCTGAGGGGTTGCCGTGGCGACAGGTCGCGCACAGGCGCAGTGAGCCTCAGTGGAGGCCTGATGGCTGCTAGGCAACGGGAAATATTCTCGGCTTAGAGACAACTTTCTACTCCCAGACCTGCTTTTTCTCTATCTCAGGAGACCCTCTGAGGCGGTTGCTGGTCTAGCCTGACTTGGTGAGTCCTGAGGAATCGAGCTGTGCGGCTCAACTCCGAGGCGGGAGACTCATCATGCTTTTGGAGCACATAAGGAAAGGCGCAGAGAGGCAGAGAGGCAGAGAAGGCCAATGGAAAGGCATTTTAGTGATACGTACTACCTACCTAGCAATTTAGAGGGCTGGAAACTGAGGAACAGAGCTATCAAGAGACTTGTCCAAGATCACACACGGAGTGGTGAGGTCTGGACCTCTGCTAGTCGGTATGGTAACCACTAGCCACAGGGGGCTAGTCTGAATTGAGATGTGCCCTGAAGGTGAAATACTTTGAAGACGTAGTAACAAAAAAATAAACTATCATATTAATAAGTTTTATATTGATTACATGTTGAAATGATAATATTTTGTACATGTTAAAGAACATTATTAAATTAATTTCTTTTTTTGTTTTTGAATGTGGTTACTTGAAAATTTTAAATTGCCTAGGAGATTTGCATTATATTTTAGTTGGCCAGTGCTGATCTAAACTAAAACCTGGGCCTGCTGACACCTGGTTCAAGACCTCGTGTGTTGTAATACTGTTTTTAAGGCAAGTATTTCCACCCATCTGGTGGGACCGGAGTGTGAGTGGTGGTGAGGGTACAAGACTGCTACAAAAGGCTCATAGTTCTAGTGTTCTGGGACCTTGCTTATGAATCAGAATCTGCCTTTTCACAAGCTCTTCAAGTGATTCTCATCCACATAAGATCTCCAGAAGCGCTGTTTTATGATTTAGCCTTCAACTCTTTTTTCCCTTTATTTGGTTTCTCTGTGAGTACCTAGGCTATATATCTCAGATGACCTGCATTAGAATTACCTGCATTTTGAACACTACCCCCACCCCCGGAAATATTTTGCATACTCAAGAGTGAGAAACAATCTCAGTATAATGGCATTTCTCTTCATCCTTCCAAATCTGGACCATTGTGGTCCCCAAATCAGAGGCAGCAACAGCGTCACCCAGGAAGTTATTAGAAATGCAAATTCCTGGGTCCCACCCCAGCTATGGGGCTTCTAGAAGGCCAGGCATAGTTCCTAATTTTCATTCCTCTGGTTTAGGTCCTCAGTTTGGGAAGAATGGGGTAACTTTGATAGGTTTTCTTTGGGGATAAGCAAATTCAGCTCTCCATGGTTCTTAAAACCCCTCCGCTTAGCCCTACTTCCCCAATCCTTTTGCTCTACTTGTCATTTTTCTTTTCTTGACCCTAACCCCTCTCCAGGAGTGAAGATGGCTTTTAGTGCCTCAGACAATGAGTTGGACCTGGAAAATATTGGAGAGCTGATGGAAAACCCTATGCTTACAAGATGGAATTGTATAAAAGCAAAGGGAAGACTGAGTTTTGTAACACCTACAGAAAATGAAGCTGATACACAATTCCTGACATTTAAGCACACTACAAAAGCTCAGGAGAGGACGAGAAAACGACAGCAGCCTATAAAACTAGAGCCTCTGGTAAGTTTGAAAACTAGCATTTTAGCCACTTTTGGCTACAGAGGATGTTGCAAAATTGCTTTGGGGGATGGAAGTAACTTCTAGACTCTTAATTAACAAAGAAGGAATGAAAACCTGAAAGCTAAGGCTTGTTTATGAAATTGTAAACACACTTATTTATTCAAAATTATTGAGCTCTAAATACTGTTTGAGGTGATGGGATGCAGTGGTGAACAAAGTTTTCTAGCAGATAAATTATCTCTAGCATTATGTACAATATGGATACTTAACTATGTAGGCTGTAAGGCTCTTTTAGGTACTAGGGTACCATTTGATACTAGGAACTTCAGTAAGAGTAATATGTATAATTACATAATTTTATTATTTTCAAAGTAAATGCCTAGTGTCCTGAAAAATTTTGTACATGTCTGAAAATAGTTTTAAGAATCCATTTATGCCCTTGGATAATTATATATCCATTTAAAAGAGCAGTGAAAGTGCATAAAAAAGTAAAAAGTGAAAGTTCTCACTCGGACCTTCAGACGTTAACTCCTGTTGTTAGTGGTTGCCTTTCAGGCTGTTTTATATGTTTATTCAAATATATATGTGTGTATATACATGTATGTGTTTGTGTATAAACATATAGCTTTAAAGAAAGATGGTACAGTACATACTGATCTTCAAAGTACTGATTTCACTAAAACATATGGAAGTCTTTCCAATATGTGCATACAGAGGTATCTTTTCTAACAGCTGCACTGTGTTCTGTTGCATGGATGTGCCATAATAGAGTACCCATTAATTATTCTCCTAAAGGGAGTTCTGGTTGTTTCCTTTTCATTTTGTTGTTGTTATTATTTTGCTATTGCAGATAATGCTGCATTGAATGACTGCCTTTGTACAGATAAGAATGGATTTTCAGAAGTGGCATTTTGTAGGTCGTAGAATATGTACATTTTAATTTTGAAAACTATTGCCAATTGTGCTGAAAGGTTTACCTTTGCACCTATGATGTATAAGAGGTCCTGCTTACCTACATCTTTGCCAAAACTGATGCTATCAGTTCTCTTATTTTTGCTAGACTGATAAGTTAAAATGGCATCACATTGCTGTTGTGATTTGCATCTTATTAATGAAGTTAATTATATTTTCATTCATTCATTGGCATGTATATAACTTATTTCGTGGATTCTGTTCATAATCACTGTCTACTTTAAAATTATATTGTTTGCTTTTTTCCTGTCAGTTTCTGAGATTTCTAAAAACATATATATATAATGTATATATGTGTAACTGAATCACTGTGCTGTACACCTGATATTAACATGATATTTTAAATCAACTATATTTGAATAAAAAAATAAATAAATAATAAAAACATATATATACATATATATTATGGACATTAACCCTTATTCCATTGCTTCTCAAATTTAGGTACTGATTCATGCTGGAGGAAAACATTCTTGAAGGTCCATAGTGCTGATTTGTTGTTTTTATTTTAATGTTACTTTATGTGAAAAACGGTTAACCTAGGGATTAATTAATAATTTTAATAAACAATTTAACATCTTAAATGCAAAGAAAACTACACAGCCAATTTCAATTCAGATTAACAGAAAATGCAAAGTAACAGATGTTGTTGACACTGAACTTCCATTTACAAGGTGGGTGTGGCACTGCCTGCAGCTGCTCTCTTCTCCAGAGAGCAGTGTGCCTGCACAATGCATTGTGGGGAGTTTTGGGGCCTCTCTACTCTTTTTTTCCCATGGACTTAGTTTTAAACCTTTTGCACTTGTTTCTTTCTGACGGGTTTACCTTCATGTGGCAAAAGTGTATAATTAACCCTTGATGATTAAAGTAGTTCCATTTGACATCAGTGTGATAAATTTATGTATATTGAATTCAACGCCTACTACATGCCAGGCTCTGAGTCATGCTCTGTGGATACAACAGTGAACAAAGGAGAAAAGATTCCTGTTGACATTCTAGTAATCCTAAATAATTAGACTGAAAAACGTCATCTAATGATAAGTGCTGTTAGGAAAATAATATAGGGAATGTGGTCAAGACAAACGGCAGGCTACTTTAGATTGGGTGACTACAAAGGTCTCCCTGAGGAGATGTCATCTGAATGAGTCCCAGACTATAGCCTTTATCACCTGCCAGACTGTGAACGGACAAGCCTTCAGAGATTACAGTCCCCAGCCCTTGAGCTGCCTCAGTTGATGTCAAGTGGAGCAGAGGTAAGCTGTCCTCGCTGAGCTCTGCCTACATGGTAGATTTTTAAGCAAAATAAATGTTGTTGTTGTGTTTTAAGTCACCAAGTTTGGAGCATTTTGTTATGTACTAGGTGATTGGAACAATATAACAAATACATGAATATAGTAGTTCTGCAATATTAAAAATACTAAGGAATAAAGTGAAAATGACATAAATTTCTACCACATGGAGAGAGTAGCTTAGTATTCAAGAGACTAATTTCATGTGTATAGGTACCTGTAGTTTGATTTGTTCTGACAGAGTTAGTAATACTATGTATGTTCTTTTTATCATTGCCATCCTTCCCCTCTCCTCCCCTCCCCTTCTTTGTTCTTTTCTCCTCCTCCTATGCCCACCTCCCCACCTTCCTTCTCCTCTCTCTCTTCTTCTCTTCCCTCTTTCTTTCCCTCTCCTACTCTTCTTTTACATTTTTCCTTACCTTCAATTCTCCAATCTCTGACTCCCATTTCTATAGTATCTATCATTAACAACAATCTGATGTACATCCTTTCTTGCTTTTCTCCATGCTCAATTTTATATAAATGGATAAATACACACACAAAAATACATATTTTTACATAATTTGTTATGAATACACAAGATAAAAAGATGTAAATTATAACATCAAAAACATAAAATGTGTAGGGGGGGATAAAATGGAGAGCTTTAGAATGCATTCAAATTTAAGTGATAATCAACTTAAACCATTACAAATATAAGTTTTTTTAAGTGAGTCTCATGGTAACTACAAAGCAAAAACCTATAGTAGATACACAGAAGATAAAGAGAAAAGAATCTAAGCATGCTACTGAAAAATATTATCAAATCTAAAAGGAAGAGAGCAAGAGAAGAAAAAAGGAGCAAAAGAATCATAAAATAGCCAGAACATAATTAACAAAATGGCAATAAGTACACACCTATCAATAATTACTTTAAATGTAAATAGACTAAATTCTCCACTCAAAAGACACAGGCTAGCTGATTAGATTTTTAAAAATAGACCCATCTATTTTAAATCTCTTATAGGCATCTACATGTTGCCTACAAGAGACTCACTAGATTTGTAAGGGTACACACAGATTGAAAGTGAAGGGATGAAAAAGGTATTCCATGCAAATAAAACCAAACGAAAGTTGGGGTAGCTATACTTATATCAGACAAAATAGACTTTAAGACAAAGACTGTAATAAGAGACAAGATCATTATATAATGATATAGGGTCAATCCAACAAGAGGATATAATGTTTGTAAATATGCACCCAATATAGGGGCACCTAAATATATAAAGCAAATACAGATCTAAAGGGACCAAGAGACAGCAATACAATATTAGTAGGGGACTTTGACACCCTTCTTTCATCAATGGAAAAATGCAAACTAAAAAATCAATAAGGAAATATTGCCCTTAAATGACAAGTTTGACCTAATGGACGTAAGGGACGTATATAGAAATTCCATGCAAAAGCAACAGAATACACTTTCTTCTCAAGTGCACATGGAACATTCTCCAGGATGGATTATATGTTAGGCAACAGCACAAGTCTTAATAAATTTAAGAAGACTGAAATCATATCAAGCATCTTTTCTGACCACAGTAGTATGAAACTAGAAATCAATTACAAGAAGAAAATTGGAAATTTCACAAATTTCGTCAAAGAAAATTGGGTCAAAGAAGAAACCAAAAGAGAAATTAAAAAATACTTTAAGACAAATGAAAATGGAAATACAACATATCAACACTTATGGGATGCAGCAAAAGTGGTTCTAAGAGGGAATTTCATAGGGATAAATGCCTACATCAAGAAACAAGAAATACCTCAAATAAACAACCTAACTTTACACCTCAAAGAGCTAGAAATGGAAGAACAATCAAAGCCAAAAATGAATAGAAAAAAGAAAATAACAAAGATCAGAGTGGAAATGAAGGAGATAGACACTGAAAGAACAATAGAAAAGATCAATGAAATTCAATGAAACTAAGAGCTGGTTCTTTGAAAGATAAACAAAATAGACAAAGCTTTAGCTAGACTTACCAAGGAAAAAAAAAAAAAGAAAGAGGACTCAAATAAAATCAGAAATGAAATTTTAGATGTTACAACTGATACCACAAAATACAAAGGATCATAAGAGACTGCTATGAACAAATATGTGCCAATAAATTGGACGACCTAAAAGAAATGGTTACATTCCTAGCAACATACAACCAACCAAGATTGAATCATGAAGAAATAGAAAACTTGAACAAACTGATTACAGTAAGGAGATTGAATCAGTTATCAAAAACCTCCCAACCAACAAAAGTCCAGGACCAGATGGCTTCACTGGTGAATTTTACCAAACATTAGAGTATTCATACCAATCCTTCTCAAACTCTTCCAAAAAACAGAAGAGGAGGGAACTTCCAAATTCATTTAATAAGGCCAGCATTACCCTGAAGCCAAAACTAGACAAGGATTCCACAAGAAAAGAAAATTGCAGGCCAATATCCCTGACAAACATAGATGCAGAAATCCTCAACAAAATATTAGCAAACAGAATTCAATAATAACTTAAAAGGAGCTTACACCATGATCAAGTGGGATTTGTTCCAGGGAAGCAAGGATGGTTCAATATCCACAAATCAATCAGCATGATACACCACATCGACAAAACAGAGGATAAAAATCATATGATCATCTCGATAGATGCAGAAAAAGCTTTTGATAAAATTCAACATCCATTTATGATAAAAATTCTCAACAAAGTGGATTAAGAGGGGACATACAACAACATAATAAAGGCCATATATGACAAACCCAAATGTAACATAGTATTATGTTAGTATATCACTAACATAATACTCAACAGTGAAAAGCTGAAAACTTTTCCTCTAAGATCAGGAACAAGACAAGAATGCCCACTCTCACCACTTTCATTCAACATAGTATTAAAAAATCCTAACCACAGCACTAGGATAAGACAAGAAAAAAGAGAAAAAAGGCAAAAAAAAGATGGGCTTCCCTGGTGGTGCAGTGGTTGAGAGTACGCCTGCCGATGCAGGGGACATGGGTTCATGCCCCGGTCCGGGAAGATCCCACATGCCGCAGAGTGGCTGAGCCCATGAGCCATGGCTGCAGAGCCTGTGTGTGCGGAACCTGTGCTCCGCAATGGGAGAGGCCACAATAGTGAGAGGCCTGCCTACTGCAAAAAAAAAAAAAAGAAAAAAAAAGGCAAGAAAAAGAGATAAAAGGCATCCAAATTGGAAAGGAAGAAGTAAAACTGTTGCTCTTTGTGAATGACATGATACTACATATAGAGAACCCTAAAGAGATCACCAAAGAGCTGTTAGAACTCATAAATGAATTCAGTAAATGTGCAGAAAACAAAGTCAAAATACAGAAATCTGTTACATTTCTATACACTAATAATGAACTATCAGAAAGAGAAATTAAGAAAACAATCCCATTTACAATTGCATGAAAAAGCAGGAAATACCTAGGAATAAACATAACCAAGGAGGCGAAAATACCTGTACACTGAAAACTCTAAGATGTTGATAAAAGAAATCAAAGAAGACATAAACGGAAAGAAATTCTGTGCTCATGGATTGGAATAATTAATGTTGCTAAAATGCCGATACTACCCAAAACAATCTACAGATTCAATGAAATCTCTGTAAGAATTCCAATGATATTTTTCACAGGAATGGAACAAACAATCCTAAAATTGTATGAAACCACGAAAGATTCCAAATAGCCAAAGCAATCTTGAGAAGGAACCATGAAAAATCTTGAATAGTCAAAGCAATTTTGAGAAAGAAGAACAAAGTGGGAGGTATCACGTGTCCTGATTTCAAACTATATTGCAAAGCTATAGTAATCAAAGCAGGATGGTGTTGGCATAAAACAGACACATAGATCAATGAAACAAAATAAAGATTCCAGAAATAAATGCATACATATATGGTCAATTAATTTATGACAAAGGAGCCAGGAATATACAATGGAGAAAGGACAGTCTTTTCAATAAATGGTATTGAGAAAACTGAACAGTCACATGGAAAAACAAAACTGGACCACTAACTTACACCATACACAAAAGCTAACTGAAAATGAATTAAACATTGGAACATAAGACCTGAAACTATAAAACTTCTAGAAGAAAACATAGGTTGTAAGCTTCTTGAGATCAGTCTTGGCAATGATTTTTTGGATTTGACATCAAAAGCAAAGGTAACAAAAATTAATATACAGAAATCTGTTGCACTTATATATACCAACAATGAAAGATCAGAAAGAGAAATTAAGGAAACAATCCCATTTACTATCACATCAAAAATAATAAAATATCTAGGAATAAACCTACCTAAGGAAGCAAAAGACCGGTACTCCGAAAACTATAAGATGCTGATGAAAGAAATCAAAGATGACATAAACAGATGGAAAGATATACCGTGTTCTTGGGAAGAATCAATATTGTCAAAATGACTACACTACCCAAGGCAATCTACAGATTTAATGCAATCCCTATCCAATTACCAATGGCATTTTTCACAGAACTAAACCCATACACCTATGGTCAATTAACCTACAACAAAGGAGGCAAGACTATACAATAGAGGAAAAACAGTATCCTCAATAAATGGTGCTGGGAATGTAAATTGGTACAGCTCCTATGGAGAACAGTATGGAGGTTCCTTAAAAAACTAAAAATAAAGCTACCATATGATCCTGCAACCCCACTCCTGGGCATATATCTGGAGAAAACCATAATTCAAAAAAATACATGCATCCCAGTGTTCATTGCAGCACTATTTACAATAGCCAAGACATGGAAGCTACCTAAATGTCCATCAACAGATGAATGGATAAAGAAGATGTGGTACATATATACAATGGTATATTACTCATCCATAAAAAAGAATGAAATAATGCCATTTGCAGCAACATGGATGGACCTAGAGATTATCACACTAAGTGAAGTAAGCCAAAGACGAATATCATATAATATCCCTTATACGTGGACTCTCTCTCTCTCTCTCTCTCTCTCTCTATATATATATATATATATATATAGACACAGGGATTTATCTCAGGAATGTAGGGATTTAACCATTTAAAAAGCAATTACTGTAATTCACCATATTACCTACCCCACTGAAAAATAAAAACCATATGATTATATCAATAGATATAGATAAATCCTTTGACACAGACACAACATGTGCCTGTTGCTCATCTGTATTCCTCTTTGAAAAAATGTCTATTCAGTTTTTCTGCACATTTTTTAATCGAGTTGTTTGTTTTTCTGATGTTGAGTTGTATGAGCTGTTTATATATTACGTTCGATATTAATCCCTTATTGGTCATATCATTTGCAAATATTTTCTACTATTCAGTAAGTTGTCTTTTCATTTTGTCTATGGTTTCCCTCACTGTGCAAAAGCTGTTAATTTTAATTAGGTCTCATTTGTTTATTTTTGCTTTTATTTCCTTTACTTTAGGAGACAGATCCAAAAAAATATTGCTGTGATTTATGTCAGAGGGCTCTGCATATGTTTTCCTCTAGGAGTTTTATAGTACCCGGTCTTACATTTAGGTCATTAATCCATTTTGAGTTTATTTTTGTATACAGTGTTAGAGAATGTCCTAATTTAATTCTTTTATATGTTTCTATCCAGTTTTTCCAGCACCACTTATTGAAGAGAATGCCTTTTCTCTTTTTGACTATCTTTTTCCAATTTCCCCCCTCCACCCTCTGCCTCTGGTAACTACAAATCTGATCTCTGTTGCTATGATTTTGTTTGTTTTTGAAGTACAATTGACTTGTAAAACTACATTAGTTCCTATTATACAACATAGTGATTCAATATTTGTATACATTTCAAAATGATCACCATGATAAGTCTAGTTACCATCTGTCACCATGCAGAGATATTACATAATTATTGACTATATTCCCCACACTGTACATTTCATACCCATGACTCTTTTATTTTGCAACTGGAAGTTTGTACCTCTTCATTTTCCTCACTTACTTCTTTCCTCCACCCACCCCTCTTACCTCTGGCAACCATCTGTTTGTTCTCTGTATCTATAGCTCTGTTTCTGCCTTGTTGTTTGTTCATTTGTTTTGTTTTCTTTAGATTCCACATATAAGTGTAGTCATCTAGTATTTGTCTTTCTCTATCTGACTTATTTCAATTAGTATAATACCCTTAGAGAAAATATTTGCAAATGAAGCAACTGACAAAGGATTAATCTCCAAAATTTATAAGCAGCTCATGCAGCTCAATAGCAAAAAAACAAACACCCCAATCCAAAAATGGGCAGAAGACTTAAATAGGCATTTCTCCAAAGAAGATATACAGAGTGCCAACAAACACATGAAAGAATGCTCAACATCATTAATCATTAGAGAAATGCAAATCAAAACTACAATGAGATATCATCTCACACCAGTCAGAATGGCCATCATCAAGAAATCTAGAAACAATAAATGCTGGAGAGGGTGTGGAGAAAAGGGAACAGTCTTGCACTGCTGGTGGGAATGTGAATTGGTACAGCCACTATGGAGAACAGTATGGAGGTTCCTTAAAAAACTAAAAATAGAACTACCATATGACCCAGCAATCCCACTACTGGGCATATACCCTGAGAAAACCATAATTCAAAAAGAGACATGTACCAAAATGTTCGTTGCACCTCTATTCACAATAGCCCGGAGATGGAAACAACCCAAGTGTCCATCATCAGATGAATGGATAAAGAAGATGTGGCACATATATACAATGGACTATTACTCAGCCATAAAAAGAAACGAAACTGAGCTATTTGTAATGAGGTGGATAGACCTAGAGTCTGTCATACAGAGTGAAGTAAGTCAGAAAGAGAAAGACAAATACCGTATGCTAACACATATATATGGAATTTAAGGGAAAAAATGTCATGAAGAACTTAGGGGTAAAACAGGAATAGAGACACAGACCTACTGGGGGTGGGCTTGGGGATATGGGGGGGGGCTGTGACGGGGCGGGGGAGAGGCATGGACGTGTATACACTGCCGGGCGTGGGGTGGATGGTTGGTGGGGGGTGGCCGTGTGGCACGGGGGGGATCGGCTCAGTGCTTTGTGGCTGCCTGGAGGGGTAGGATGGGGAGGGTGGGAGGGAGGGAGACGCAGGAGGGAGGGGATGTGGGAACAGATGTATATGTATGACTGATTCACTTTGTTGTAAAGCAGAGACTAATAAAAAAAAAGAAAAAATATTAGTATAATACCCTTAAAGTCTATCCTTGTCACAAATGGAAATATTTCATTGTTTTGTATGACTGAGTAGTATTCCATTGTATGTAAATACCACATCTTTATCCATTCATCTATTGATGGGCTCATAGGTTGCTTCCATATCTTGGCTGTTGTAAATAATGCTGCAATGAACATAGAGTGCATATATCTTTTTGATTACTGTTTTCATTTTCTTCAGATAAATACCCAGGGGTGGAATTGCTGGGTTGGTTATATGGTAGTTCTTTTTTAAATTTTTTGAGGAATCACTATTCTGTTTTCCATAGTGGCTGCACCATTTACATCCCCAATGTTTTCCCTTTTCTCCACATATTTGGCAAAACTTTTTATTTGTTATCTTTTTGATGATAGCCATTCTGACAGGTGTGAGGTGATATCTCATTGTGGTTTTGATTTGCACTTTCCTGATGATTAGAGATGCATTTCCTCTTTGGAAATATGCCTATTCAGATTCTCTGCCCATTTTAAAAGTCAGGTTGTTTGGTTTTGTGATGACCTTCAATTAGTTATGGCTATGGGAAGTGATTAGTGACCTTTGGGTGGAGTGGGATTTCTGTATGATCCCATGGTAACTGTTGTAGTGAATGGTGGGGGTTTGTATTGGACAATTAGTGAGTATGTGATTTCATGCCTCTGTGTACTTTCTGTCATAATGTCACCCTTAGAAGTATTCATTGGTATTTAAAGGGCAGAATTAATGGAAACCAAGTAGAAAAGTCTTAGTCAAGCAATAGGCCATGGACAATGATGATAGCTGCTAATAATGATTGTGGCTTAAATAGAAAATTAGTCCAGGAAGGTGATCAATTTCCAACAGAGATAGAGTCCAAAGGTAGTGAAGAACAAGTTCGCATTAATATTTAAAAGATTAACAAGTCTCTTTATTTCCCAAAGCCAGTGCTAAAAGCCTACCAAGATCATAAGAAGCCAGAATACATATATGAGCAGAACCGATACCGGTTAATCACTTCTGGAGTCCTAAAGCCTCCAGGAAGCACTGAAGAAAGAAGTTCTACCAAATCTCTTGTTCAGTTCAAGCGTGAAGATTCTGTGAAAAAGAAAAAACAGGTAAGTATTAAAGTACTTAATTGATCTTTTTAATGTTAGTTTCATATAGCATTGCTAACATGCTTTTAACTCATAAGGATAGTGGTAAAATCTTTTTCTCTTAGGTTATGTAATGGATTGGGGGAATACAGTATTTCCCAGTTCTTCCCATTTAAGGAAAATTTGGACAATGGAGTAAAATCATAAAGGAAAACTTTCAGCATTCATATAGTGTCTTCTGATCTTCTCTAGAAGACATGTTAAAAGAAAACATAATAGTATTTTGAATGTTATTATAACTTTTTTTTTTTTTTTTTTGGCGGTACGCGGGCCTCTCACTGTTGTGGCCTCTCCCGTTGCGGAGCAACAGGCTCCGGACGCACAGGCTCAGCAGCCATGGCTCACGGGCCCAGCTGCTCTGCGGCATGTGGGATCTTCCCGGACCGGGGCACGAACCCGTGTCCCCTGCATCGGCAGGCGGACTCTCAACCACTGCGCCACCAGGGAAGCCCTATAACTTTTATGAAATTTTTATCATTATTCCCCCAAATCTTTGAAGACCTTGGTGAAGGGCAATGAAATAGAAACTGAACCAACTAGAGAGACAACTTTTGTAATTGGTGAGAGTTGTAGAGTGGGGAAGTTGCCTTGCAATGAATAAGTGAATAATAGTTATGGGGCAAAATCACTAGAGCCTGGCTTTATGTGAACACCTGTAGATAATTAAACAAAAGAACAGAAGTGGAAGAAAATGTGGAGGACACACCCACAATAAAAATACCAATAGAGCCAAGAATTCTCTGAGCTTTTTATTGAGAAGATCTTTCAGTGCTAGTTGTCTGTCTTTCAGGCTTTGGGCTGCAGTGCTAGAAACTGAGAGTTGAGGATAAGCTCTGTCCTCGAGGATTTCAGAATCTGGAGGTGGGAAATGAACAAGTAAACACTTAAGCGCAGTGAGGTGTGATAAGTGCTTTCACTGATCATTTAAAATACAAAATAATGGAGAACTGAGCAGAAGGGATGCTTATACCTGGTGGCCAGGGAGACCATCATTGGAAGAATAGCTACCCTAGGGAACTGCGCTAAGCTCGGAGGAATGAGTGGAAAGTTAACAAGGCAGATAAGGTGGGAGAGCTATGGCCTTGGGAGCCATGGGTTTGGGTGAGATTATCCTGAAAGAATATCATATGATAAATTGTATAAAATTGTATAGCTTCAATTAATTTGGTTTCTGTAAAGTAGAAAGAGAGAATGAGATATTTTAAGTGGGGCCAAGAAAGATCTGATTGTATATTAATTAGCTCATTTGGTATAAAGTGGGTTTCAAGAGCTTGAATTTTAAAAAGAGATTATGCAAACTATTATATATAGGAAGGATTAATAAAACAAGGTCCTACTGTATAGCACAGGGAACTATATTCAATATCCTGTGATAAACCATAATGGAAAAGGATATGAAAAAGAATATATATGTGTAAAACTGAATCACTTTGCTGTACAGCAGAAATTAACACATTATAAATCAACTATACTTCAATAAAATTTTTTAAAAATAAAAGCGAGAGAGATTGTGTGCACATCTGGGATGAAGGAAGTAGCTGAAAAGTAATAAGTTATAGGTTATGTTTGTCTGTAACTGTAACTAAGTGAAGAATTCAGTAAAGAGTTAGAGGTTGAAGGGAAATGTGGAAGAAAGGGGATATTCTATGTAAAAGGAGAAGGGTATTTATTCTGAGAAGAGGTTCATTTTTCTGGGTATTGATTTCTCAGAATGAGTTCAGAATGGAAATGTACCTATGAAGATTTACTGGGAGATGAAGGAAGGAAGGAAGGAAGGAAGGAAGGAAAGTTGAAGGCTTTGCTTCCAGTAATTAAGAAAGATTGGCTTATCAATTGGACTGAATCCACCATAGAGGAATATTATAGATGTTCTACAATTTATGAATAAATGCCTCCTCTATTTCCCTCCCCCAACCACTGCAAAATCCAAACATATGTGACTGTTTAAATTGAATCATATCTTCCCACTGAGTTACATAATTAGAAATAAAATGAAAATGTGTAGGCCTATTGTTGAAGAAACCTTTCACTTAGAATGCAGTACAACTTTTTAAGAGATATAATAAATAAAATAAATGCATTTCCTGTTAAAATATTCATACTCTTGTCTCATAAAAGAGTTAACTACAGCTCTTGTTGAAACATTGGGACAAAGCAATATGTATTTTCTCTGGTTCTGGTATCTGGTTTGGCCTCTTCTTTTATATAAGAAAAGAGTACCTTTGTTGCTATCCCTGACCAATAAATGAAAGGAGCATATTTTATCTTTGATTTTAAAGATGTATGTCCTTTAGCTCTGAAATTCCCAGGATTCTCTTCTGAAACTCCTATTCAATGAGGTATTTAATCAGAGATAGAGAATAATGATCCCTATGAATACAAATCTTATGGGGACGTTGTTCCACAGAGCTTATGGCAATAACTCTCTTATAGAAATGGCAACCTCTATTAACTCTGCTAATAGGCAATAAAGATATCATTTCTATATGTACCTCAATTATTCACCAAAGCAGGTCTTCAATGCAGATTCTTTTATCTTAAAGCCAGTCCTGTCAGAGAGACAAAGGGATGAATGCTGGAGTTGATGTCACATTTCCTCAAACACGGTTATCAACCTCCTCGGCAGGAGGAGAAGCCATGTTTGATGCTGTCCCAAGTTTGTTGGGGAGGAGCAAAGGAGTGTGAGTGGCACTGAGAGCAGACAGTGGGGCCCAGGGATTGGAGCAGAGCTCAAGTGTGTGAACATGGTGGGGACTTAGCCTTGGGGCTCCACACGTGGTCCGGAGCCAGCAGCATCTGCATCTCCTGGGAGCAAGTGAGAAATGCAGAATCTCAGGCTCCACCTCGGATTGGCTGGGAGACTCTGCATTTCAACAGGTTACCCAAGTAATTCACATACACACTGAAATGTGAGAGGCACTGTCTCCAGAACAGGCAATTGTGAGTTAATAACATATATGCTTATGCTTTGGACCCACAGGGTGGGAAGCATAAGCATATATGTTACTAACTCACAATTGCCTGTTCTGGAGACAGTGCCTCTCACATTTCAGTGTGCATGTGAGGACACATGTACCCCAATGTTCATTGCAGCACTATTTACAATAGCCAGGACATGGAAACAACCTAAATGTCCAATGATAGATGAATGGATAAAGAAGGTGTGGTACATATGTACAATGGAATATTACTCAGCCACAAAAAAGAACGAAATTAGGTCATTTGTAGAGATGTGGATGGACCTAGAGTCTATCATATAGAGTGAAGTAAGCCAGAAAGAGAAAAACAAATATCGTATATTAATGCATATATATGGAATCTAGAAAAATGGTACAGATGAACCTATTTGTAGGGCAGGCATAGAGACGTAGATGTAGAGAACAGACATGTGGACACGGGGAGGAAGGGGAGGGTGGGATGAATTGGGAGATTAGATTTGACATAAATGCACTACCATGTGTAAAATAGATAGCTATTGGAACCTGCTGTATAGCACAAGGAGCTCAGCCCGGTGCTCCTTGATGGCCTAGATGGGCGGGATGGCGGGAGGTGGGATAGAGGTCCAAGAAGGAGGGGATATAGGTATACATATAGCTGATTCACTTCACTGTACAGCAGAAACTAACACAACATTGTAAAACAATTTTACTCCAATAAAAAAATAAAATAAGAGGAGGAAGTTCGAAAATAAAATAACATATATGCTTCTCCAAGGCTATTACATAATACTGATCCCCAATACTCAATGTAACAACCCGTCACATTCATTAAAAATAGTTTAATATGAGTTATGACAACAGCTGTCCAAGATGTCACTCACCGAAAAGCATCAAGATTGTCAGAACAAAGTGGGGCTGGTGGTGGGGTGGGGCCTTGAGGGAAAGGCCACAGTCAGGGGAGATACAGAGCAACTGAGCAAGGGGAGTGGTGGGCTCTCATAAACACCAGGGAGCTGGTAACATTTTGATGTAATAAACATTTAAGTGAAGGGAGAAGAGAAGGCAATGGGAAGTGTTGCTGGGGTGTTTGTGGGAAGGAGATGGACATCTGGGCAAGGAGTACTGAGAGGGAATTTATCACTGCTGATCAATAGTTTGAAAGTTTTCAGTTCAAAAATGCTTTCCTTTAAGCCCTAGACATCTTAGGCAGTGTGGTAATTAGTCCTGGAGGTTAATATTTTGTCACATATATAGTTTTTTCCCCCCAAAAAAAACTAATTTTTTAAAAAACTGGCTTTGTTTAGATCCAATGGCCCTCTGCTGAGGCGTTCTCTCCCTCTCCTGCTAAACTGTCACGTATCAGCACTGGAAGAAGAGGCCTCTACAAGATTACTTCCTCAACTTACCCTAAGTACTATTTCCATGACCGGGAAGAAGTCATTAAAGCCAACATTCAAAATCCCTTGCAAATCATTAAAATAGTACGTGAAAATGAACACATTGGATTTCTTTATATGATCTCTGCGGTGCCAAGATCTTCCACTGAGTACGATAGATATAATCTGAAGTGAGTTCTCTTTTATGAAGCAATTTATTTAGCAGTAAAAATTACAAATAAGATTGCAAATGTTATCCATAATCAATTGCATGTTAATGATTGATCTGATAAAATATAAGTTGGGTTATCATCCAATGACAAATGAATCTTAATCACACTTTTATTTTTCCCATTTATCTTTATTTATAGACATTTTATAGATAATGCTGTGTTTCTATGTTTATATTGATATAATTCCATTTATTTTTAATCGGTATTACAAACATATTTTTGATATTTTTTGATTACTGAGAAAAGAAGATAGCAATGTATAAAAAATAGATGATGCTTGATTTTTTTCACATGTCATTTCAGCTTTCCTTAACAGACTAGAAATAAGGGTCTTTTGTAAGTAAAATGAGCTTGATAATTTAGGGTATTTATATAGATTAATAATACACACACACTCACAAACATATACTCTCTATTATTGCTAAACACACATTTGTTGTTGAAATAATTTGAAGAGTCACCCAAATGTGTGAATTGCTTTAAAATTCAGCACAACAGGTAAAAGGACTTAAAGATGATGCTGAACTTCCTCTGTGGTTGTTTAGTTGGGTTGAATGCTACAGTTGTTGAGATGGTCTTTCCTTGAAGGTGGTTGTAGTTGAGCAATGCCACCAAATTCTTTGAGCTGCCTTCCCCAGTCTCTGCTGCATAGGAAGATAAGAGTTCTTCCTAGGAATTCTCTTCTCCCTTACTCAGCACTGTAGTTTTGATTGAGTCAGATAACACTGAAAACAACTCTCCTGCTGGGGAGAAGAAAAACATTTTAATCAAAATTTTAAATGATAGATTTATTGTAAACCTGAAAGAGCTTAACAGAAGTGAGAAACAATTTGTAGAAGGAAGAGAGATGCTTATGAGAATTATTCAGCAAAATGTATTGAGCACGCAATCTATAGCATGACCATTTCTAGGTGCTAGAGCTATATAGGTTAGTGAACCATCCAGATCAAAATTGCTGCCCTCATGGAGCTTACATTTTAGCAGAGGGAGACAATAATTAATACGATACAGGAGTAAATTATATAGAATGCTAGAATATGCTAAGTGTTTTACAAAAAAACAGTGTAGAGTAAAGGGGATTGGAAGTTCTTGGAAAGAGGTTGTTAATAAATTGGGGTGGTCAGGGTGGGCCTTATTGAGAAGCTGGCATTTGCACAAAGACTTGAAGAAGAATTAGTGAATTATGTGCTATGGGAAGAGGGGAGAAGAGCTTTCTAGACAGCAGCAAAGTGAATACAAATATCCTAAGGCAGGAGCACATCTGGCATGTTGAAGAACCAAACAGCAGGCTGGTGTGACTACAGTAGAATGAATGAGATGAGAGACCATTGATGGCCTTGCCAGCTATTGTAAAAGCATTAACTTTTACTCTGAGAAAAATGGAGAACCAAGGAAGAATTTCAAGTAGAGAAGTGCCGTGATCTGAATTACATTTTGAAAAGGACCTCTCTGGTTGCTGTGTAGAGAATGGACTTTTGAGGAGCAAGTATTGAAACAGGAAGACCAATTAGAATCCTGTAATTATTCACGTAAGAGATAGACCAGGTGGTAGTGGTGGAGGTGGGGAGAAGTGGGTCAAATTCTGGAAATAATTTGAAGGTTAAGCCAACAGGATTTTTTTTTAAAATTCAACTTTATTTAAATATAATTGACATAATACTATGACCCATTTTAAGTGTAGTTTGATAAGCTTTGCCAAATGTATACATTCATGTAACCACTACCTCAATCAAGAACATTTCTGTCACCTGAAAAATTTCTCATACATACCCTCCACCATGACCACCCCTCCCTGACACCTCAGGCAACCACTAATGTAATTTCTATCACAACATATTAAGTATGCTTTTTTAAAAAGAATTTCACACAGAGGGAATCACAGCTGGTTTTTTGTTTCCAATTTCTCTAGCATAATATTTTTGAGATCCATGTTGTTGCATGAATAAATTTCCTTTCCTTGCTGAGTAGTATTCCATTTTATGAATATACCATAATTTGTTTAGTCATTCAACTGTTGAGGGCTGGGGTCTTTTCTTTTTTGTTTTGTTTTGGTTTTATTGGAGTATAGTTGCTTTACAATGTTGTGCCAACTCCTGCTGCACAGTGAAGTGAACCAGCCATATGTATACACATACCCCTCACTTTTGGATTTCCCTCCCATCCAGGTCACCACAGAGCACTGAGTAGACTTCCCCGTGCTATACAGCAGTTCCTCACTAGTTATCTATTTCATACCCAGCAGCATATATATGTTAATCCCAATCTCCCAATTCATCCCACTCCCCCCATTCCCACCCCTGTTGTCCACACATTTGTTCTCTACATCTATGTCTCTATTTCTGCTTTGCAAATAGGTTCATCAGTACCAATTTCTAGATTCCACATATATGTGTTAATATATGATATTTGTTTTTCTCTTTCTGGCTTACTTCACTCTGTATGTCAGTCTCTAGGTCTATCCATTTCTCTACAAATGACACAATTTGTACAAATATACCGCATCTTCTTTATCCATTAATCTGTTGATGGACATTTAGCTTGCCTCCATGTCCTGGCTATTGTAAATAGTGCTGTAATGAACATTGGGGGCATGTGTCTTTTTGCATTATGATTTCTCTGGGTATATTCCCAGTAGTGGGATTGCTGGGTTATATGGTAGTTCTATTTTTACTTTTTGAAGGAACCTCCATACTGTTCTCCATAGTGGCCGTATCAATTTACATTCCCACCAACAGTGCAAGAGGGTCCCTTTTCTTCACACCCTCTCCAGCATTTATTGTTTGTAGATTTTTTAATGATGGCCATTCTAACTGGTGTGAGGCAATAACTCATTGTAGCTTTAATCTGCATTTCTCTAATAATTAGTGATGTTGGCATCTTTTCATGTGTCTCTTGGCCATCTCTATATCTTCTTTGGAGAAATGGTTATTTAGATTTTCTGGCCATTTTTTAATCGAGTTGTTTGTTTTTTTTGATATTGAGCTGCAGGAGCTGTTTGTATATTTTCCAGATTAATCCCTTGTCAGTTGCTTCATTTGCAAATATTTTCTCCCATTCTAAGGGTTGTCTTTTCATCTTGTTTATGCTTTCCTTTGCTGTGCAAAACCTTTTGTTATTTGTCCCATTTGTTTATTTTTGTTTTTATTTCCATTTCTCTAGGAGGTGGGTCAAAAAGGATCTTTCTGTGATTTATGTCATATAGTGTTTTGCCTATGTTTTCCTCTAAGAGTTTGATGGTGTCTGGCCTTACATTTAGGTCCTTAATCCATTTTGAGTTTATTTTTGTGTATGGTGTTAGGGAGTGTTCTAATTTCATCCTTTTACATGTAGCTGTCCAATTTTCCGTGCACCACTTATTGAAGAGGCTGTCTTTTCTTCACTGTATATTATTGCCTCCTTTATCGAAGATAATGTGACCATATGTCCATGGGTTTATCTCTGGGCTTTCTATCCTGTTGCATTGATCTATATTTCTCTTTTTGTGCCATACCATACTGCCTTGATTACTGTAGCTTTGTAGTATACTCTGAAGTCAGGGAGCCTGATTTCGTCAGCTCCATTTTTCTATCTCAAGATTACTTTGGCTATTCGAGGTCTTTTGTGTTTCCATACAAATTGTGAAATTTCTTCTTCTAGTTCTGTGAAAAATGCCAGTGGTAGTTTGATAGGGATTGCATTGAATCTGTAGATTGCTTTGTGTAGTAGAGTCATTTTCACAATATTGATTCTTCTAATCCAAGAACATGGTATATCTCTCCATCTGTTTGTATCATCTTTAATTTCTTTCATCAATGTCTTATAATTTTCTGTATATAGGTCTTTTGTCTCCTTAGGTAAGTTTATTCCTAGATATTTTATTCTTTTTGTTGCAATGGTAAATGGGAGTGTTTTCTTCATTTCACTTCAGATTTTTCATCATTAGTTCATAGGAATGCAAGAGATATCTTTGCTTTAATCTTGTATCCTGCAGCTTTATCAAATTCATTGATTAGCTCTAATAGTTTTCTGGTAGCATCTTTAGGATTCTCTACGTATAGTATCATGTCATCTGCTATCAGTGACAGCTTTATTTCTTCTTTTCCAACTTGGGTCACTGTTATTTCTTTTTCTTCTCTGGCTGCTGTGGCTAAAACTTCCAAAACTATGTTGAATAATAGTGGTGAGAGTGGGCAACCTTGTCTTGTTCCTGATCTTAGAGGAAATGTTTTCAGTTTTTCACCATTTAGGACAATGTGGCTGTGGGTTTGTCACATATGGCCTTTATTATGTTGAGGAAAGTTCCCTCTATGCCTACTTTGTGGAGGGTTTTTATCATAAATGGGTGTTGAATTTTGTTGAAAGCTTTCTCTGAATCTATTGAGATGATCATGTGGTTTTTCTCTTTCAATTTGTTAATATGGTGTATCACGTTGATTGATTTGCATATATTGAAGAATTCTTGCATTCCTGGGATAAACCCCACTTGATCATAGTTTATGATCCTTTAAATGTGCTGTTGGATTCTGTTTGCTAGTATTTTGTTGAGGATTTTTGCATCTATGTTCATCAGTGATACTGGCCTGTAGTTTTCTTTCTTTGTGACATCTTTTTCTGTTTTTGGTATCAGAGTGATGGTGGCCTCGTTGAATGAGTTTGGGAGGGTTCTTCCCTCTGCTGTATTTTGGAAGAGTTTAAGAAGGATAGGTGTTAGCTCTTTTCTAAATGTTTGATAGAATTAGCCTGTGGAGGCATCTCGTCTTGGGCTTTTGTTTGTGGGATGATTTTTTTTTTCCTGTGGTACGCAGGCCTTTCACTGCTGTGGCCTCTCCTGTTGTGGAGCACAGGCTCCAGATGCACAGGCTCAGTGGCCACGGCTCATGGGCCCAGCTGCTCCATGGCATGTGGGATCTTCCCAGACCGGGGCACGAACTGGTGTCCCCTGCATCAGCAGGCGGACTCCCAACCACTGCGCCACCAGGGAAGCCCTGTTGGAAGATATTTAATCACAGTTTCAATTTCAGTGCTTGTGGTTGGTCTGTTCATTTATTTTATTTCTTCCTGGTTCAGTCTTGGAAGGTTGTGTATTTCTAACAATTTGTCCATTTCTTCCAGGTTGTCCATTTTATTGGCATAGAGTTGCTTGTAGTAATCTCTCATGATCCTTTGTATTTCTGCAGTGTCAGTTGTTACTTCCCCTTTTTCATTTCTAATTCTATTGATTTGAGTCTTCTCCCTTTTCTTCTTGATAAGTCTGGCTAATGGTTTATCAATTTTGTTTATCCTCTCAAAGAACCAACTTTTAGTTTTACTGATCTTTGCTATTGTTTCCTTCATTTGTTTTTCATTTCTTTCTGATCTGATCTTTATAATTTCTTTCCTTCTGCTAACTTTGGGGTCTTTTGTTCTTCTTTCTCTAAGTGCTTTAGGTGTAAATTTAGGTTGTTTCTTTGAGATGTTTCTTGTTCCTTAAGCTAGGATTGTATTGATATAAACTTCCCTCTTAGAACTGCTTTTGCTGCATCCCATAGGTTTGGGGTTGTTATGTTTTCATTGTCATTTGTTTCTAGGTATTTTTTGATTTCCTCTTTGATTTCTTCAGTGATCTCTTGGTTATTAAGTAGTGTGTTGTTTAGCCTCCATGTGTTTGTATTTCTTACAGGTTTTTTCCTGTAATTGATATTTAGTTTCATAGCGTTGTAGTCGGAAAAGATACTTGATATGATTTCCATTTTCTGAAACTTACCGAGGCTTAATTTGTGACCCGAGATATGATCTATCCTGGAGAATGTTCCATGAGCAGTTGAGAAGAATGTGTATTCTGTTGTTTTTGGATGAAATGTCCTATAAATATCAATTAAGTCCATCTTTTTTAATGTATCATTTAAAGCTTGTGTTTCCTTCTTTATTTTCATTTTGGATGATCTGTCCATTGGTTAAAGTGGGGTGTTAAAGTCCCCTACTACGATTGTGTTACTGTCGATTTCCTCTTTTGTGGCTGTTAGTGTTTGTCTTAGGTGTTGAGGTGCTCCTATGTTGGGTGCATGAATATTTACAATTGTTATATTTTCTTCTTGGATTGATCCGTTGATCATTATGTAGTGTCCTTCTTTGTCTCTTGTAATAGTGTTTGTTTTAAAGTCTATTTTGTCTGATATGAGAATTGCTACTCCAGCTTTCTTTTGATTTTTATTTGCATGGAATATCTTTTTCCATCCCCTCACTTTCAGTCTGTATGTGTCCCTAGGTCTGAAGTGGGTCTCTTGTAGACACCATATGTATGGGGTTTTTCTGGTATCCATTCAACCAGTCTATGTCTTTTGGTTGGAGCATTTAATCCATTTACATTTAAGGCAATTATCGATATGTATGTGCTTATTACCATTTTCTTAATTTGGCGGGGTTTATTATTGTAGGACTTTTCCTTCTCTTGTGTTTCCTGCCTAGAGAAGTTCCTTTAGCATTTGTTGTAATGCTGGTTTGGTAGTGCAAAATTCTCTTAGCTTTTGCTTGTCTGTAAAGCTTTTAATTTCTCCATCAAATGTGAATGAGATCTTTGCTGGGTAGAGTAATCTTTGTTGTAGTCTTTTCTCCTTCATCACTTTAAACATGTCCTGCCACTCTGGCTTGCAGAGTTTCTGCTGAAAGTTCAGCTGTTAACCTTATGGGGATTCCCTTATGTGTTATGTGTTGTTTTTCCCTTGCTGCTTTTAATATTTGTTGTTTGTATTTAATTTTTGATAGTTTCATTAATATGTATCTTGGTGTGTTTCTCCTTGGATTTATCCTGTATGGGACTGTCTGTCCTTCCTGGATTTTATTAACTATTTCCTTTCCCATATTAGGGACATTTTCAACTATAATCTCTTCAAATATATTCTCAGTCCCTTTCTTTTCTCTTCTTCTTCTGGGACTCCTATAATTCGATTGTTGATGCATTTAATGTTGTCCCAGAGGTCTCTGAGAGTGTCCTCAATTCTTTTCATTCTTTTTTCTTTATTCTGCTCTGCAGTAGTTATTTCCACTATTTTATCTTCCAGGTCACTTATCCGTTTTTCTGCCTCAGTTATTCTGCCATTGATCCCTTCTAGAGAATTTTTAATTTCATTTATTGTGTTGTTCATCACTGTTTGTTTGCTGTTTAGTTCTTCTAGGTCTTTGTTAAATGTTTCTTGTATTTTCTCCATTCTATTTCCAAGATTTTGGATCATCTTTACTATCAATATTCTGAATTCTTTTTCAGGTAGACCACCTATTTCCTCTTCATTTGTTTGGTCTGGTGGGTTTTTGCCTTGCTCCTTTATCTGCTGTGTGTTTCTCTGTCTTCTCACTTTGCTTAACTTACTGTGTTTTGTGTCTCCTTTTTGCAGGCTGCAGGTTCGTAGTTTCTGTTGTTTTTGGTGTCTGTCCCCAGTGGCTAATGTTGTTGCAGTGGGTTTTGTAGGCTTCCTGGTGGAGGGGACTAGTGCCTGCATTCTGGTGGATGAGGCTGGATCTTGTCTTTCTGCTGGGCAGGTCCACGTCTCGTGGTGTGTTTTGCAGTGTCTGTGGCCTTATTATGATTTTAGGAGCCTCTGTGCTAATGGATGGGGTTGTGTTCCTGTCTTGCTAGTTGTTTGGCATAGGGTGTCCTGCACTGTAGCTTGCTGGTCATTGAGTGGAGCTCGGTCTTGGCATTGAGATGGAGATCTCTGGGCGATTTTTGCCGTTTGATATTACGTGGAGTTGGGAGGTGTGTTGTGGACCAGTGTATTGAACTTGGCTCTCCCACCTCAGTGGCCCAGCCCTGATGCCTGGCTGGAGCACCAAGAGCCTGTCCTCCACACGGCTCAGAATAAAAGGGAGAAAAAAAAAGAAAGAAAGAAAGAAAGAAAGAAGAAGATAAAATAAAATAATATAAAGTAAAGTAAAATAAAGTTATTAGAATAAAAATTAAAAAATAATTATTAAGAAAAAAATTTTAAGTAATAATTTAAAAAGAAAAGACAGAACCCTAGGACAAATGGTAAAAGCAAAGCTATACAGACAAAATCACACACAGAAGCATACACACACACACTCACAAAAAGAGAAAAAGGGAAAAATATATATATATCGTTGCTCCCAAAGTCCACCTCCTCAATTTGGGATGATTCATTGTCTGTTCAGGCATTCCACAGATGCAGCGTACAAGTTGATTGTGGAGATTTAATCCGCTGCTCCTGAGGCTGCTGGGAGAAATTTCCCTTTCTCTTCTTTATTCGCACAGCTTCCGGGATTCAGCTTTGGATTTGGACCCGCCTCTGCCTGTAGGTCACCTGAGGGCGTCTGCTCTTCACTCAGACAGGACAGGGTTAAAGGAGCAACTGATTTGGCTGCTCTGGTCCACTCGGGCTGGTAGGAGGGAGGGGTACGGATGCAGGGCAAGCCTGCGGCGGCAGACGCCAGCATGACGTTGCACCAGCCTGAGGTGTGCTGTGTGTTCTCCCAGGGAAGGTGTCCCTGGATCACGGGACCCTGGCAGTGGCGGGCTGCACAGCTTCCTGGGAGGGGAGGTGTGGACAGTGACCTGTGCTTGCACACAGGCTTCTTGGTGGCGGCAGCAGCAGCCTTAGCGTCTCATGCCCATCTCTGGGGTCGGTGCTGATAGCCGTGTCTCACGCCTGTCTCTGGAGCTCCTTTAAGCGGCACTCTTAATCCCCTCTCCTTGCGCCCCAGAAAACAAAGGGGCAAGAAAACGTCTCTTGTCTCTTTGGCAGCTCCAGACTTTTTCCTGGACTCCCTCCCGGCTAGCCATGGTGCACTAGCCCCCTTCAGGCTGTGTTCACGCAGCCAACCCCAGTCCTCTCCCTGGGATCCAACCAAAGCCCGAGCCTCAGCTCCCAGCCCCAACCCGTCCCGACGGGTGAGCAGACAAGCCTCTCGGGCTGGTGAGTGCCAGTTGGCACCAATCCTCTGTGCGGGAATCTCTCCTCTTTGCCCTCCGCACCCCTGTGGCTGCGCTCTCCTCTGCTACTCTGAAGCTTTCCCCCTCCGCCACCCACAGTCTCCGCCCGCGAAGGGGCTTCCTAGTGTGTGGACACCTTTCCTCCTTCACGGCTCCCTCCCACTGGCGCAGGTCCCGTCCCTATTCTTTTGTCTCTGTTTTTTCTTTTCTTTTTTTTTTTTTTTTGCCTTACCCAGGTACGTGGGGGATTTCTTGCCTTTTGGGAGGTCTGGGTTCTTCTGCCAGCGTTCAGTAGGTGTTCTGTAGGAGTTGTTCCACATATAGATGTATTTCTGATGTATTTGTGGGCAGGAAGTTGATCTCTGCATCTTATTCTTCTGCCATCTTGGAGCTCCTCCCATACAAAGCCATGTGGCAGGCGAAGTAATGGTCCCCCAAATACACGGACATCCAAATCCCTGGTACCACCTGGCTGCTGCGTGGCAATGGGGACTCGGAGCTGCCGGAGGGGCATGGCAGTGGCCTGAGGTGCACAAGGCGGCCTGGTGTCCTCAGGGTCAGAGCTGGGCCACCTGCACTGCCCATGCCACCCAGTGCACCAAGGACTCTGCCTGGGCTTGACAGGTGTCTACACTCCGGCTCCATGTCTGAGGCCCTGGCTTTACATCTTATCCTTTGTATTTCTGTGGTATCAGTTATAACTTCACCTTTTTCATTTCTAATTTTATTGATTTGAGCCCTCTCCCTTTTTTCTTGATGAGTCTGGCTAAAGATTTATCAATTTTGTTTATCTTCTCAAAAGAACCAGCTTTTAGTTTTATTAATCTTTGCTATTGTTTTCTTAGTTTCCATTTCATTGATTTCTGCTCTGACCTTCATTATTTCTTTCCTTCTGCTAACTTGGGGTTTTGTTTGTTCTTATTTCTCTAGTTGCTTTAGGTGTAAAGTTAGGTTGTTTATTTATGATTTTTCTTGTTTCTTGAGGTAGGATTTTATTGCTATAAACTTCCCTCTTAGAACTGCTTTTGCTGCATCTGATAGGGTTTTGGTTTGTCATGTTTTCATTGTCATTTGTCTCTAGTTTTTTTTGTATTTCTTCAGTGATCTCTTGGTTATTTAGCAGCATATTGTTTAGCCTCCATGTGTTTGTGTTTTTTACAGTTTTTTTCCTGTAATTGATTTCTAATCTCATAGTGTTGTGGTCAGAAAAGATGCTTGATACAATTTCAGTTTTCTTCAATTTACCGAGTCTTGATTTGTGATGCAAAATGTGATCTATACTGGAGAATGTTCTGTGTGCACTTGAGAAGAAAGTGTATTCTGCTGTTTTCAGATGGAATGTCCTATAAATATCAACTAGGTCTATCTGGTCTAATGTGTCATTTAAGGCTTGTGTTTCCATATTAATTTTCTGTCTGGATGATCTGTCCATTGGTGTAAGTGGGGTGTTAAATTCCTCCACTATTATTGTGTTAGTGTCATTTTCCCCTTTTATGGCTGTTAGCATTTGCCTTATGTATTGAGTTGCTCCTATGTTGGGTGCATATATATTTATAGTTGTTATATCTTCTTGGATTGATCCCTTGATCATTATGTAGTGTCCTTCCTTGTCTCTTGAAACAGTCTTTATTTTAAAGTCTATTTTGTCTGATATGAGTATTGCTACACCAGCTTTCTTTTGATTTCCATTTGCATGGAATATCTTTTTCAATCCCCTCACTTTCAGTCTGTATATGTCCCTAGGTCTGAAGTGGGTCTCTTGTAGACAGCATATATACAGGTCTTATTGTTGTATCCATTCAGTGAGCCTGTGTCTTTTGGTTTTGAGCATTTAATCCATTTACATTTAAGGTGATTATTGATATGTATGTTACCATTTTCTTAATTGTTTCTGGTTTGTTTTTGTAGTTCTTTATGTTCTCTTGTGTTTCCCTCCTAGAGAAGTTCCTTTAGCATTTGTTGAAAAGCTGGTCTGGTGGTGCTGAATTCTCTACTTCTTGAAAATATATTTTCCATGTAGAGTTTATTCTGATAATCCTGAGATTAAAATACATAATACAGTATTTTATTCACAAAAGAACTCCCACATGTAAATGTTTCTCTGCAGTTATGAATTCCAAATTAAATAATATTATCAAAATTGTAACTATAATAAAATCGAAGCCACCACCTGACCTTCTGTTTTTAAGCTTTCTACAAAGATATGTGAGCAGAACACCATTATTTGTTGTTTCAGACTTAAATGCCTAGGTGATCCAAAGGAAGAATTTTGTCAAGAATTGTATAGTATTTTGCAAATGATTCAACTTTGTAGATTTAGTGAAGGATAGTTTTGGGTTTTACAGCTGGGTTACTTAACTGACATTTGAGTACCTGAATGAACTTAATAAAAAAATATAAGAGCTGCCTGAAAATATATTAACACATACTGACAAAGATTAGGAATTCAAAGCAAAAATTCAACTTCAGAACAGTGAAATTTAAAATGGCTCTCTCATGATTTTTTAGTCATTGTTAAGAATTTAAATTTAAGGAAAAATTATTAAGTCAAACAGCATAACATCTATGTTTGAGAGAAAGTGTCACCATTGTTTCTAAGGTACTTGATATGGAAATGTTTGGGTTTTAAATCAATTTGTATTATCATAAGAAATTTCAACACCACATTTATCAAAGCAAGAAAATGAAAAGCTGTTAGAATTAAAGAATGATGGTACCTCTGGAACATAATTTCAAAAGAACAAGTGATACAAATTCTAGTCAGTGGAAAAGGGAGTTTCCATTCATCAGAGACAGAGCAATAAATCATCATCTGCCATTTGCTGTCTCCCACGTCTATGAAGTGTATTCCTTAGCAGTGGTGACTTTAATAATTTGAACAGACCATTCATCATGTCTTGATTAGAAATGCAGCAGATACTTCAAAAATTTATAGTCATAGCTGTGGTTGTTTATGAGCTAGACTTTGTTTGGAAGTTTTATAAAATTCAGTATTGAATATTTCCCTGAATATTTTGTTTTATTTTTCTTATTATAATACAAAGAAATTATAATTAATGTCTTCACCAGTGTGCTTTATAAAATGTTATCACTGTACAAGTGTGTTAGAACATGCAAAGTTTGGGAGGCGTTGCTTCAGAGCAGGGGTCCCCAACCCCCGGGCCGCGGACCCATACTGGACCAGTATTAGTCCATGGCCTGTTAGGAACCATGCCACACAGCAGGAGGTGCGCGGCAGGCAAGCAAGTGAAGCTTCATCTGCCGCTCCCCAACGCTGACATTACCTCCTGAACCATCCCCCACACACTCACCATCCGTGGAAAAATAGTCTTCCACGAAACCGGTCCCTGGTGCCAAAAAGGTTGGGGACGGCTGCTTTAGAG